>NC_140506.1:82773239-83445114 GCF_964339955.1 Pipistrellus hanaki
AGGCTACTGCCAGTTCCTCCAAACTATTAAGCCTGCCCCTGCCTCTGACATTTGACTTTTGCTGGCTCTCTGCCCTGGACACTCCATGACTCAACCTTTGAATTTTAAGCATCACCTCGTCAGGGGACCCAACAGACCATTTCCCAGACCCTCCCCGCCCCCCAACAGTCCCTGATCACATCATCCAGCGTTTTCTTCAGAACATCTGGCTCTCTATCTGAAATCAGCTTGACTGTATATTTGACCATTTGTTGACCATCTCCCTCATGAGCAGGTGACCTCCACCCCAGCAAAGAGCTTGTGCCTAGTTTATTCTCTTAGACACCTAGTACCCAATCCAGAATGCCTGTGCTAAAACTTCCTATTGGTTATTCAGTGTAGATAGTCCCCTACAGCAAGGTCAATGAACTACAAGGCATGGCCCAAAGACTGCCAGACACCTGTTTCTGTAAATAATGTTTTATTGGAACTATATACATCTCCTAGAGCTGCCAAAATCCTACAGACGGGGATGGGGGAGTCTTAAACAACATAAATTAATTGCTTACAGTTCAAGGTGCTGGTAAGATGGGTTTCTCCGAAGGCCCCACTTGCACCTTCTTGTGGTGTCCTTATGTGGCCTTTCTCCTCTCGGCACACAACCCAGGTGTTTCTTTATGAACCCACATTTCCTCTCTTTATAAGGATACCGGTCCTATCCATTGGCCTCTCCTTCTGACCTCATTTCACCTTATTTGTCTCCTTAAAGGTCATACACAGTCATTGAGGGGGCTAGGGCTTCAACATGGGGACTTGGGGAAGGGGAACATGATTCAGGGTGTTACAGAACACAGCCACACTTGTGTTTCACACGGTCTCTGATGGCTTTCATGACACAACGGCAGGGTTGACTACCTACAATCCAGACCACCCAATCAGCCAAGCATCGACATTTACTATCTGGCCCTTCCTGTAAGTTTGCATAGAGCAAGGTTCCCACTACGGTTAAGGTGTCACAGTGACCTTGTTTCCGCATGACTCTCCATTAGAATACCCACTGAAGTCCAGCCCAAAGCATTCAGAATCTTTCATTTTGCTTCATAATCATCAGTGGCTTTGTCACTCCCCTGAGTCAGCTAGAATGGCCTCCCAAGATTCTGGAATATGAAACTAGAAATTGAAAGTGCAAGCTCATGAGCCCTGGCCGGTGTGGCTCAGTTGGCTGGAGCATCATCCCAGCCAATAGGTTGTGAGTTCTATTCCGGGTCAGGGCACGTACCCAAGTTGCAGGTTCAATCTCCCGCCACAGTGATTATGGGAGACAACTGATCAATGTTTCTCCTCCTCCTCCTCTCCCTTGCTCTCTCCCTAAAATTAATAAAAAAAACATATCTTTGAGTGAGGATTAAAAAAAATGAAAAACGCAAGCCCATGAGTCATAATTAAGATATGCCCAGGAAATTAGGGAACCGAATTTGACAGCCCCACAGTGATTGGTAGAACACATGGTTTGCTGCCACCCCTTCCACTGTAATTCCGAAACCACTCACAGACTGCTCAGAAGACAGGGAAATCTGGAGTCCCAGGCCGTCTGGTATGAAGCAAAGTGGCACCATATGTGTCACTTTTTATCCACCAAGATCTATCGCTGGCCAGAGACATGACTGGCTTCTGTTCCTCTTATAGCGGTTTTCTTCCTGCTCAATCATGACTTCAATTAGAGTTTAAAAAAAAACACCTTGATTTCAAAAGCTCACAGGGAAGAAGACACTGAGACCCAATTTTAGTTGTTTTAAACAAAGGCTTTACTGGTGCTTCCTGTATGCCAGCCAGGCCCTGCTGTAACCTCTTCATCTCAGGTAACTCCTTTAATCAGCGCCCTCATTAAAACCACCCCCACCTATGCTGCCTGCCGGCCCGGCGCCAGGGCACAGCAGTGACAGCCAAAGTCTCTGTTCCACGGGGCTCGTTTTCCAAGGAGAGACAGGCAGGGAACAAGGGAACGGCGACTTAGACTGAACTCTGGCACCCAGGCAGTGACTGGCACATAGTAGGTACTCTAAGAGTATTTGTGGGATGTCAACAAAGTAGAGATAATGACAGTACCCACCTAGCAGGAGTGCCTGAGGACTAAGGACAGTATGAACCCAGGTTGCTGGTGGCAGCACTGCTGACGGTGGGAGCATATTTCACCACTTCAACAACCAGCACAGCCATGCCAGGCTCAAGCCAAGCCCGGGCAGCGGCAGTAGGGCAGCGACCACAGTGCAGACAGGGCTCCGGGACAACCAGAGCCACTCTGAGCTCCGACACACATGGACCCCAGGGGATCCCAGGGATCTCGTGGATTCTACCATGGACAGCTTCTTGCCTCTTCTTGGCTTATATGTGCATCCACCAAACGTCTATACCTACCGAGCTGCCGACAGCCAGGAAATGCGGATAAAATGGTGAGGAACAGGTCCAGAGCAGCCCTGGGAGACACCGGTCCTGCTCAACATTCCCTTAGCACGAGATGGGTGACAACCCCGCGTGCCAGGGACTGCTCCTCACGCCGCTCCTGACATCACCTCATTTTGGACAGGAACTATATCCTCCTCACATCATAGAGCAGACAAATGCCTCCATCTCCTTAACCATATAATACACCGTTTACCCACAGCCTCTGCCTGCCAGGCACTGGTCTATGTAACCATCCATCCTCAGGACAATACCCAGTTGGCATCACTATTCTGTTTGATGGAGGAGAAAACGCAGACTTGGAGTGGGCAGAGCACCCAGAAACTGAACCGAAATCCCTGAGATTACAGCCATTATGGTTTGCTGAGCTTACTCTGAAGCCCATCCGCAGAGCAGCCTGTTCATCAGCAGTTTACACCCAGAAAAGCTGACGTGCAGAGACAAGGAGGGGCCTGACTCACACACAACCCTCCCCCCGCCCCCCCACCAGAGGGCCAGGGCTCAGAGCCCAGCCTGGGTCCTGCGGACACTGTGCTCTCTCAGGCCCCTCCCTTCACAAGCCGCATTCCCAGGTGGCCACATTCCGGGTACGTGCCTGTTCCCGCAACCCCCAAAGCCCGGTCTTCGGACAAAGCTGTGAAAAACGGTGATTCTGCCTGCCTACCCCTCCCCCCACCTCCACTGGCCGCTGGTGAGCCAGTGAGTTAGTTCAATAGGACAGCTCAGCGACAAGTCCGTCCCTTGCTGTCAGATCCCTGATAACTTTTTTGAAGAACCTCTGAAGTGCTGAGGAAGCAAAATTAAATATGGTGCCATTTTCCCCGAAGACCAGGCTGCGGCGGGCGCTGCCGACAGCAGTGGCTTACCGGGAGCCATCATCATTAAACGCCAAAGGGGCCTTCAATTTCGGCCGGAGGGCAGGCGGCTGTGAAGGTAATGAAATGTGCATTCGCAGGCTTTCAGCCGCTCAGGCTTGGCCTGAACAGAACGGAGGTTTCAAAGGTTCTGTGATACACTAATCCCCAGCCTAAGGTTCTGCTAGCTCCACAAAGCCCCAGGTGTACTGGGAGGCCCGTTGTGGATTGGACAGGTTACAGCTTGTCAGTACTCTGTCTCTCCACATGAAAAGGACAAGTGACTTGACCCAATACCCGAAGGAAAACCCTGTCTTTTCCTATTCAAAGCCCAGAGACCGGTGACTGGGAAACTGTAAATTGCACTGTGTCAGGCTTTCTGAGCCTGGGTGAGGCCTCATGTCCAGAGCAATCAGCTTTTCAGAGTGGGGCTGGGGTGACCAGGAGTCAGGTGGAAAACTTAAGGGGGTACCAAAAAAACTCAGCCATCCGAAGTAATGTTTTCATGCAAAATTGGGAAAAATCAAAATTAATGCAAAAACACACACACAAAAAAACACCTATAATGAACAAAACAGCAACATTTTAAATATAGATAGGATCGGTATAACCGATTTTCTATTTGCCTCAGGTTTTGATATGGCTGGGATGCTCTTCCCGTTTTATTTTTTGTTAATCCTCACCCAAGTATTTTTCCCACTGATTTTCAGAGAGAGTTGAGGGGGGGGGGGGGAAGAGAAAAAAGAAGGGAGGAAGGGAGGGAGGGAGGAAGGAAAGGAGGAAGGGGGGGAGGGAGGGAGAGAAATATTGATGTGAGAGAGATACATCGATTGGTTGCCTGTCTGCATGTGCCCCGACCAGGGTGGGTATCAAACCTGCAACCCAGGTGTGTGCCCTTGACCAGGAATCGAACTTGAGAACCTTTTGGTCTGCTACCTGGTCCTCTAACCTCTGAACACACTGGCCAGGGCACTGCTGCTCTTTCTGAAGATGGTAAAACATGCCCAGAAAAGGGAGGTGGCTTGCCACCATCACCTGCCACTGGTCACCAAAACACCCAGGAGAGAGGCCCTTCGCACTCACAGGTGGGGTCTAGAAGAGCCAAACTCAGAGCAGCAGAGAGCGGAGTGGTGGTGGCCAGGGGCTGGGCCGTGGGGGACTCGGGGAGGAGTTGGTCAGAGGGCACAAACTTCCAGTCACAAGACAAATCCGTTCTGAGGACCTAGTGTACAGCATGGTGACTATAATTAACAGTACTATGCTATACATTTGAAAGTTGTTAAGAGAGCAGACCTCAAATGTCCTCACCACAACAGCTGATTATTAGAATTAGTGGGGTGATCACACTATAAAGCATAAAGATGTCAAATCACTACATTATATTCCTAGAACTAAAAGAACTAATATGGTATTTTATTAAATATATTGTGTTAATATATTTAAATAAAATAACAATAATAAAGTGGCAAACAAAAACTTTTCTACCCTCCTAGAGCTGCCATGATGACTAAATGAGACAGTATGCGTAACGTGCTCAGCATGGTGCCCGGCACAGAAATACTCAATTAATGCTGAAACCAGCGTCCCCACCTCCCCCATCACCTCCACAGGAACACCATCTCCTCCACCACCGGACGGTAAGGATGTGGAAAGAGATGAGCCCCTTCAAAAAGCCCCTGTTGTAGGCCCTCTTAGACCTTCCACACCCAGTCCACCCACACGCGGCTCCCATGGCATGCTCTTTCCTGGCACAGCGACCCTTCACTGTTCCCTCTGGGCTGAAGTAAGAGGCCAAGGCATTCATTCACCAGTTTTAACAACTATATTATTTACATCCCTGTCTTTTGCACTGAACCAAAAGGCAACAACCTTTCCAGCAATCAGCACATGGTAGGCGCTACCGGATAAATGGAGAAAAGAGCCCTTTCCACTGAGACCTACCTGCCTCTCCTTTTGATACTCATATATGAACTCTTCATATGTGGGGGCTTGAAAGACCTATATACACACTGCGTGCAGAGACTCTAAATCCTAGTTCCCACAGATTTCAAATAATCAGGAAGCTGAAACAACCAGGTTTTTTATAGTGTCACACTATGATAATTGATGTTCGTAATTATGGCCATGAGGAACGGCAAGTTCCTTAACTGCTTTCTAAATTATCGAAGATCAAATTATGTGCAGTTGCATTTTAGCGTTAAGTGTATTTTAATTATATTCTCATTCTTGGAAAATCAGTAACTCACATGGCTGAAATAGATGAACAAAGCAGCTTTATGAATAAAATATTCGGGAAAAAGCTCAGATTTCCAAAATGTTCTCACAAACCCTAGCATGAAGCGTTTTAATTTATATCATCTCTTTCTCCAAAAAATAGTAATAATCAATTGTTATAAGGGGTAGTATTTTAAAATTACAAAAGAAAAGAGTCAGGAAAACAGATGAATCCTGAAATATTGAAAATACATGCCACAATATCAGCATTTTAGCTTAAGATGAGCCTTCATTTGCCTCTGAGCTTCCTAGCAGCCAAGGAAAGAAGATCAGTGAGCATTCACAGCATCCAAAAGACCTGGCTAGTCAAGAACACCATTCCTGGTACTTACACCTGAGAGAAATTTCTCTCACATAGAAATTACTCACATGACACACAACATGTGTAGTCAACAACATCCATATTTACATGACTTAGAAAATACAAGGGTGGATTTTTTAAATTGATTTTCTTGTTAATCCTCACCCGAAGATATTTTTTCCTTTGACCTTTTGTTATTTTAATTATTTTTTTTATTTTTTAGAGAGAAAGAGTGGAAAGGAGGGAGAGAGAGAAACATTGATGTAAGAGAGATACATTGATTGGTTGCCTCCTGCACGCACCAGACAGGGGCTGGGGACAGAAACTGAGGTATGTGCCCTTGTCCAGAATTGAACCTGTGACCCTGCAGTCCACAGGCCAATGCTCCAACCACTGAGACCAACCAGCCAGGGCACAAGGGTGATTTTAGGCCAGGGGTCAAAAGCTCAAGTGCACTAAAACTAAGTGAGATAGGCGGGGCCAGTAGGTAGCTAAGGACTGTAATAAACTGAAGTTTGCATAGCTTCTAGAGGAACATGGGCCTAACACTTTCACATAACCCAAGTTTTTAAATTGTGAACTATTTCAAGCATACAAAAACAGTATGTAACACATACATACATGTAGGAAATAAATAACAGTAATAAAACAAATTCCTGTGTATCCCTTAAGACATAAATCTTCTAGTACTTTTGAGAATCTCTCCATTATCATTACCCTGATTTTTATGTTTACAATCCCCTTGCTATTCCGAATAGTTTATCCCATGTGTGAATTCCTTGTCTATCTTCAGTTCCAGTCTACATTTTATGGATATTTATTCATTGCTGTATTGATTTCTATACTATGCCTTTTTATCTGCTCTCTTGTTGACTGATATTTGTGTGTTGTATTGAATGTTTGCCACTATGATCAATGTGATGGACAGAGCTGTCTGTATGAGTCTCTCTTGGTCTATGGGGCAAGTGTTTCTCTAGGGTGGGGCTAAAAAGAGCATCACCTTGCCTGGTTTGGCTCAGTGGATAGAGCGTCGGGCCTACAGACTGAAGGGTCCCAAGTTCAATTCCAATCAAGGGCAAATACCTGGTTTGTGGGCTCAATCCCCAGTAGGGAGCGTGCAGGAGGCAGCCGAACAATGATTCTCTCTCATCATTGATGTTTCCCTATCTCTCTCCCTTTCCCTTCCTCTCTGAAATCAATAAAAATATACTTTTTAAAGAGAGCATTATGTGGACAAACTCTATGTGGAAGAAAAACACAATAAGAGCTGGATGCTATTGGCTGCTGATCTTCTGCAGCAACACAGGCTGACTACAAAAGAATAATTCTATAAGCAGCTTCATGGTGAACTGCAAAAGAATGATTCTACCAGCATAAAATAATTCAGGCTGCATTGGCTCTCCCAGGACCTAGCTTAATTCAAGACAAAAGGGTCCTTCGTGGACAGACCACATGACCTTCAGACAAGTATTCATGAATATCATTTCTTAAAAAATGAGTTTTGCAGACTTTTGGATGGCATAAAGTTTGACCTCACACTCACACATGTCCAGAGGGAAGACATATCCTATATAATAAAGAGGTAATATGCAAATTAACCCTAATGCCCTCACAAGATGGATGCCTATGACCAGGCCAGCAGGGGGGTGAGGGATGACCAAACAACTGAACAACAGGCTGTGTGGGGCAAGCAGGCCAAAAGAGGGTGGGGGGGACCAATTGGGATGACCTGGTTGGCAGTGGGGGGCGGTTTGGAGTCACCAGGCCAGCAGCGGGGACAGTTAGGGGCAATCAGGCTGGCATGCAGAGGCAGTTAGGGGTGACCAGACAGGCAGGCAGGTGAGTGATTAGGAGCTAGCAGTCCAGGATTGTGAGAGGGATGTCCAACTGCCGGTTTAGGCCCAAATCCAGGTATCGGCCTAACGGGCAGTCAGACATCCCCTGAGGAGACCCGGATTGGAGAGGGTACAGGCTGGGCTGAGGGGACCTCTAGTTTATATGATAATTACATGGAAACAAAATGTCAGAATAGACCCCAGTGTCTACAGTGATTATCTCTGGGGTGAAAGGCAAGTGGATTTTCTTTTTTTAAAGTTCTACTTACATGTATTTTTTCCCAGAAATCTTGTTGCTTTTATTCCTTGTGCCATGAGGATGTTAAGTAACCCAGTTACCTCTGGTTTGCAATGACTGCTCTCCCAAAGCACCAAGAGAGGCTCCTCTTGAACTAGGAATGCTTTTAAAAAGCGATAGACTTCTTTCCCCCTACACATGGCTCCAAGACAGTCCCCTGTGCTTTGTAAAAGGCATGGCCTACCAGAAAGTTCCCAAAGTGACAGAAGGGCAGATCATTAATGATAACACACAGAAAATCACAGGGTCCGTACAAAAAAAAAAAATATTAAAAAAAAAATGTTAGAAGCATGCCTCCTTAACTATAGAAGGTGATTTTATTTTCATTTTATGAAAATGAGGTTTCATAAAGGACACAGCTGAGCCTCACTTCACTGCTCTGTGAAGTGGCACTAATCACCCACACCCTTTGTTCAGGGATTTATGCGCATTAACAATGCAGACTGCCTGGACCAGACAGGCACTCACAACCCTGGCTGACTGACAGCATGACACCACCACCACCACCACCACCACCACCACCACCATCATGGAGGAGGAGGACTATCTGGATCAGAGACTGGCACAACTAGTACCTACACAGCCAGCTGCCTGAATGGTAAATAAAGGTTTACTAAAACACAGCCAGGCCTCTTTCTTACAAACTGCCCAGGGCGGCTTTAGTGCTGCCATGCAGGCGAGAAGCTCCATTTTGTGCCCTGCAACACCTAAAATACTTACGATGTGGTCCTTTACAGAAAAAAGTTTGACCCATGATCTAGAAAGTGTAAAGTGCTATACAAGAGAATTGTTATAATGCTGATGTGTCAGAAGAAAAAAAATTGTAGGAAATTTACATTTCATTCCCTACATACATAAAGGCTGCTGGCACCAAGTTTCAGATCAAAAACAGCATTTCAACTGCTGACAGCCAATTTAATCCACTCAATTTTATCACTTTTCATCCAAATTGACCACCACTTTTGTTTGAAAATATATCCCATCAAAGCAGTTCAAACCTCAAACACCGGGAAGGCAGCAGTTATGCTATTTACAGAGAAACCGATATCCTGCTCTCCCTCTGAGCCACAGCAAAGGGGATCGGAGAATTTCCCATTAGTTTCAAAAGCTTTCATGACCAAAGGCAGATTTTTCAAGAAGACAAAAAAGGGGATATTTTAGCATTTAAATCCAGTTTTTGTCACAAAGGAAAAATAATTTCTACGTACAACATAGCTTGAATTGGGTTGTTACCACAGAACACATTTCGTTGAGGGGAGAAGGCCTGAGCTTAAAAGGCTCATTTTCAGAAGCAGCAATCCCAGCACTTGGAAATGACAGCGCTGGCGCACAGAAGTTGGTCTTTGTAGAAAGAAGTTTTCAGGTTTTTGTAACATTGCTCTCCGTGCCCAACCTTTACATTGTTAAAGATGGGCGACAGATCTTTCTTTTCAACCACCTAAAGGTGTCTTATGGGAGCCGGGAGGGAGAATCAACAGAACCCAATTTCAATCTCCTTTGCTACAGAAATATCATTATTTGCCCCAAGCAGGCCGCAGAGTTGCCTGCATGACCTAGAAAAATAGGTGAATCGGGCATTTTAAGTTCCGTGAAGGAGAAAATAAACTTTTATTTTTTTTATTTTTTTAAAATATATTTTATTGATTTTTTACAGAGAGGAGGAGAGAGGGATAAAGAGCTAGAAACATCGATGAGAGAGAAACATCGACCAGCTGCCTCTTGCACACCCCCTACTGGGGATGTGCCCGCAACCAAGGTACATGCCCTTGACCGGAATCAAACCTGGGACCTTTCAGTCTGCAGACCGATGCTCTACCACTGAGCCAAATCGGTTTTGGCAAAATAAACTTTTAAAAGGTACTTGTTACTGTGAAGAAAGAGGCTGACAGTTTGCCTGGCAGAGCTGGGTCTGGGTACTGAATACAGAGCCTGTGAGTCACAGGAAGGAGCAGAGCGCTTTCGGCTCCTCGCTTCCTGTTCCAGAGGTAGAACTTACCTTCGCCAACGGAAGCTCCGGGAAAAGCAGGCTGCTGCTGGGGAAATTAGTCACAAAGGAGCTGTGAGACAGAGTTGTTTTCTGAGAAATAAAACTACGAAAGCTGTGGGCAACTTGGCGAACTAAACTTCTCAGGCTGGTGGAAGAGGAGGAAGGCCAGGGACTCTGGCTGCCTCTCCGAACTACCCTGTGACGGAGCTGAAAACCGCAGACGGTAACAGTGGATTCCTCCTCATGAGAAGGTGGACCTCACCGTCTGGACGGGGTCCTCACTAAAGAGAGCCCATGGGTCATTCTGGTAAAGTCGACCCCAGGACAGGCAGAGGTGAAGAACCAAGGAGGTGAGAATGGAGAGACTTTTCTCCTCTGGGCCCTGCCTGCACTGGGCCTGGATTCGAGGACCCAGAGCCCAGAGCAGTTCTGGCGGCGAACAAGCTGCCCTCAGACAAGCCAGGAGGGAGGTGAGGAGAAGGCTGGGCCGGGCAGTGACAGAACGGGACTGAATCCCCCCATGAGGAGGTGTGTCCTCACCCCTTAGATGAGGATCAGGGCAGGGAGCCAGGACCAAGTGGGGTGGCAGAGGCGGGGGAGCAGAGATGACACTTTCGCGGTGGTACTGCGTGGCATGAACCCGAAGCTGTCCAGACCCTGCACAGAGGGTGGGATCTGGACTTCCCTGGCCTCAGGGGGAAGAGGTGCCTTCAGAAATCAGAATGACCCCCTCTCCCTGACTGAGCCCAACAGGCCACTCTCAGCCCATCAGAGGCCAAGGCCCACGAGGAGACCAGTCTTGTAGCTACACCCTGCCTGGTGGGGCTCCAGGCTGTTTAGCTCAGGAGGCACATGTCTGTCCCCAGTGGGTAAATAAGACAAGAGAGCCCTTCTCCAGAGCCCGCACACCGCCAAGGAGGAGAGACTGTGGCAGGAAGCAATGCATTCAGCCTGAATGACACCTGAAATGACTATTCCCAGGCTACAGCTAAGGACAACTGAGGCTTGCAAAGGCTAGGTCATGGGGCCAGGGCACACACCTCAGGCCGAGACTGAAGCCCTCGTACCCTCCCTCATACCCGCCCTCTCCTGTAGTTTAAATTTAAGGTTCTTTCCACAGAGAGTGGCTATGAGGTCAGGTCTGGAGTTTCCCACCCAGCTCTGCTACCAATTATTTACGTGACCCTAAACATCACCCCCTCACCGTGCCTCAGTGTCCCTACACAACAGGGCTGAGAGAGGTACCACCACATCGAATGACTATAAGGAACAAGGAAGATCAATCGAGGGCTCAGAGAAACGCCTGGCCCAGGGTACGGCCGAACAAAACCAAGCTAGCCAGCCTGACAAGGAGGTTAACATTACTGAGAGATACCTGCCCAAAAGAACGGAATGGCTCCAAATTAATTATTAAAAAGGATTCTTCTTGCTTTTTATTTTTTTATCCACTCAAACATGCCTTCAGAGGGGATTAATAAAAATGTTCAACTTCTTTTTACAGAGCTGTTGGACCAAAACAAGTTATTCGCTGAGCTACGTAATTCATTTGATTAATTTGTACTGTAATAAGCCAGGAGACACGACAAAACCTCAGTGCTGCTCCAAGCCCAATCTCTCCTCTATTTCAAGCACTAGAAAAGTATTCCACAGCGAGAGTCACACAGTGTGTCAGGAAACAGAAGTGGTGAGCTTAACCTCCAAGGAGAGCCATCAAATCTCGGTGACACCTTTGCAAACGAAGGCACTGTCTGTACAGCAAGGTGCAGGACCCCAGCCACGGCTGCGTCAGAGCCGGCCAACAGCACTCTCCCGCTTCCCCATGGGTGGTTGGGATGTATCCTGCCCAGTGTTTCTGAGCTCCAGGCTCCCAGCCTGCTGCTGTGAGGATTAAGTGAGAGAATGCACGGTATGCCCAAGTCTGGGTTGTGGCACTCAGTAAGTGCTTATTAGATGGTATCAGCTGCATAATTTGTATTTCATAATTCATTCATTTGTTTCTAGGTGAGACACTGTGGGGAAAATTTCAACTTATTCCACTCAAAAAAGATGCTCGGGTGGATATTAGCGTGATTCTTACACGAGCTTGGACCAGGTCAGAGCACCTCTGGCTTTTGCAAGCCTATCAGCAGAGCACTGTGCTTTGTGCCAGCCTCTCAATGCAGGAGAACAGGCAGGCGATGGAAGGTGTGGCCCCTTTAGATAAAACAAATAACACAGTGGTCGGCAAACTCATTAGTCAACAGAGCCAAATATCAACAGTACAATGATTGAAATTTTTTTTGAGAGCCAAATTTTTTAAACTTAAACTTCTTCTAATGCCACTTCTTCAAAATACTCACCCAGCTCATGGTATTTTGTGGAAGAGCCACACGCAAGGGGCCAAAGAGCCGCATGTGTCTCTCGAGCTGAGGTTTGCCAACTACTGAGCTAAGAGAAGCAAAATCCCAAGCCTGACTATCACATATCAAGGGCCATTTCTGAGATGACAGCGCACCCTCAGGCAATGCTCTTCACGAGGTGTTTCCCAATTACAGCCAGCGAGCTGCCACTAAGCATTCCCACTGGAGGTCCCCAGGGCTGTCCCTCAGGACCGAGCTGCAGAGGCTGTGCCGGAAACAGAAGTCTCCCGGCAGCGCTGGCTTGACCTGCAAAGCCGTGTCTTCGTGAGCAGGTCAGAACTGAGAGGGAAGCGCTGTCAGATGGCCGAGAGTGAGGGGGTGGGAGGTGTGGCCGCCCACGGGTGCCTGTCAGGGACACTCAGAGAGGAAGGGCAGAGGAACGAAGGACCTTTCCAACTGTACCACTGCAGGAAAGGAAATGCTGACCGAGGCACCTGAAAGAAGAAAGGCTCTAACGGGAATGGCGAACGGATGTTGCTAATAAAAGGCAAACCTGCAGGGAACATGGGGAGGGGAGGGAGGAGGACAAAGGACAGGGTTCCGGGTAGAAACACCTGTGCTGTCTCCGGGGATGAGTGAGACGTGTGCGGCTCTGCCTGTGCTGGGAAGTATGACTGAGAAGGCAAGAGCCAGAGCATACAGGGTCTGGTGTTAACATATAAAAATGTGTGATGTTTGAATGAACCCAAGGGCAAGGTGAGCCTCTCGAGAATGTTGAGCAGGAAAATGGCCCAAGTTGACTGGGCCTTTGTCAACCTGCCTCCCTGACCCGCATTTCTAGTGACACCTGCTAGACGTGCCTGGTGGGGTGGGCTCATGTGGCACACGGCACCCTGTCCCTCCACCTGCCGCATCCTGAATGCTGAGCCTCTAACCTCGCGAGAACAGGCTCCCGTACCCACTCCCATCAAGATCGGGAAACTCCTTCTGCAGGCCCAGAGCTAGCTTCAAGAAGCCACTTCCTGCCTTTAGGAGAACAACAAATATAAAACAGGCCCCAAATAGTGTGAGTCTGAGACACTGAGAACCAGCCACCATAATTACAAAGGTTTTTATGTATCGCCTTAAACATGGCCTGGGCCCTTTTCCCAGGGTCTCTTTCAGGAAGGCCATCTGCTGGTTCTGACTCCCAGCTCAGACACACAACTGGAAACGAGGCTGAAATAGAAAGAGAGGCAGAACAAAACAAGGGCTGGTGACACTGAGCAAACAGCTCCATCAACAAAGAGTGCAGCCCACCGTGACCTGGAAAACAAGAGGCCCCAGGCTCACAATACAAATCAGAAGGTGGGCAGGGGCAAACGTTAACAGGTCCCTCACAGGAGCAGGGCTCACCGGCAGCTGTGCCTGCCCTGCCTCGTGCAATGGCCATGAAAGGCTGAGTGGACAGAGGAACGACAGGCCTGCCCGGGGATAAGGGACAGCTGCCACTGGTGGCACCTTCTCCTCTGCTGCACCGGGTGGGTCACCTGAGCACACAGGAACAGAGTGGGGGCATCCCATGGGCACAGGCCTGCCACTAAGCAAGCACTCAGGTGTGTTTACATCAAAATGGTTTATGCCTGGTACCAGGTTTGTCGGCTAGAATTTATTTCTATTATCCCCGTGATAATTCCCTTGGATTTGACAAGCTCATAGCGTTTCACTGCTTTCACTGTCCTGGTTCCGCCTAGAGTTGAAAGTTAAAGCCAGCCAGAAAGGCCTGACTCCTGCTTCCAGCCAGCCAGGAAGAACCATAGAGTGCTGACTCCAGAGCCAGTCCGGCCAGCCAGGTGCCATCCTGGTTCCCCATGCGAGCCCTGTGACCCTGGGCAGGTGACTTAACATCCGAAAGGATGCAGCGATGTTACATTAGACAAGCCCATGTAACACAATTAGTGCAGGACCTAGAAACAGAGTAAGCCCTCAACTTACACTAACTACCTTCATCATCACCATCGTCAGTGTCTGATGGTTGCTTGTTTTTAAATAGACGTCACCAAAAGCCTAGTGGGTCACAGTGTACCAAGCACAAAGCAGACCCGCAAAAAACACTGGTGGGAAATTCTCTAGAACCGGCAACCCAGTTTCTTCAACTAATGGATTACAGTAAAGAAGAAAGGGAGCAAAGGACATTTTAATGGGAGAACCTGGAGACTTTAATGGGAGATTAAAAATTAAGAGACTTGGGAGGTCAGTTGACCAATCACAACATGCAGATAGACCCCCATTTAGAAACATATTCAAACACTTGTTTGAAGTGGAAATTCAAACACTCACCAGATGTTTGATGATATTAAGGAATTAATGCTAATTTTTAGGTATGATACTGATATTTTAAGGCTTTTTCTTTTTAGAAAATGGGGTTCTTAGACATTATTAGAGAGATATTCCAAAATATCTGGGGATAAAATCAATGCTTTCAAAATGCTGTAAGAAGCTGGGAAGGTAGGAGGATGCATGGACGGAGTAAGCCCAGCCCTGAGTCGACAGCTGCTGCGGTTGGGAGAGGATTACACGGAAGCTCATCATATTCCTCTGTCTATGGTACATATATTTGAGGTATGCCTAATATAAATGTTTCTTAAAACACTGATGGAGTCCCCTGTGAGACAGCCTGCTCTTCTCCATGGGAAGCTGTCATTAGGGAACTAGTTCATCTCTGAACAAGGGTCCACAGGAGGCCTGGCACCCTCCACGCTGGGGGAGGCCTGCAGGCTGTGGTCACACCTCCTTTTAGCCAAACTTCCAAAGGCCAGTGTGGATATGGTTGAGTCGATGTATGAAGTCCAGCAAAGAGCAGAACTGAGAGGCAAAAACAAAAACAAAAAACCAACCACAAAACCTGGGCCCGTTCACCTTTCATGAATTAGATGCTAAGGCTAGAGCGGTGAAGACGACGAGCGGTGAGCAGGGGCCCCTGAAAGAAGGTGACCCTCACTGACATTCTATCTGAGATTCACTGGAACAGGAATGGGCCTCCTTGAAAAGCTTTTTAATGATATTTAATGTGGGGTGTTTTTTTGTTCTGTTTTGTTTTCAAAGAGCTCTTACTTTTTACAGAGATATCCTGAAATATTTAGAAATGGAACAATGTGAAATCTTGGATTTGTTTCAAAATACCACGAGAGACTGAGCAGCGGGCCAGGACCAAGATGAAGCAAGACTGGCCCAGACATGGGCCGGTGGAGGCTCACTGGTCCTGCCTTCTTATTCTGCCCCATGTCTTGCTCTACCCCTGCTGTGTGTTCTCCTTGGGCCTGTGCTTTAATACTGCCAGTCCTCCTTTGCGACAGATCGTGACTTCCTCCCAGGTGGCAGGAAGGACTCAGCTAGCTGTTGATTGGCTTTTCAAACTTTAGGGCCCTTATCATTGGCCCTTGAGTTTAATGCACATCATAACGTTTCCCTCCTCTAAAGCGCCCGTTTCCTCCTATCAGAAGTCTAATCCCTCCCAGCAGGATGCTCTGAGCCGTGGTGGTACAATTCACTTTCAATATGGGGTTCTGGAAGCCACATCTATCACTCCTCTATTTTTCCACATTTTTTACTTTTCCATAATAAAAAGAGTCTAAGAATTACTTGGAGGGTTAGCCTTGTTTGTTACTCATGATTCAGTGAGAATTACAACTAGCCCTCTAGAAAAGAGAACTCCTCACCAGTTTCACTCATCCTAGCAAGCGTGTAGACGCTGTTTGCCCAGCGAGAAGACCTTTCTCCCCTGACACAAGGTCAGAGCCTGGCTTCAATCACTCAGCGTGATGCGATTAAAGGAACAAATAAAAACAAGCTCACATCTTACTTTTGAGTATAAGTTCAATTTGTTCTCAGCTCAGAGCCTTCATCCTGAATCTGGTATTTTATTTAAAGCCCATCTCCTTTTGCACAAAAATGACTCTCAGATGCATCAAGAGTGTTGGAACCCACTGGTGCCAATTACAAAGCAAGTGCTGGCAGTGTAACTGCTCCCAAGGCCCCGGCTGCTTTAAAACTTTCACATTTTATTAAAATGATGATCACATTGCGTTATCTACAGTGTGATTATGAATGTATTTTTTATGAGCTTGATGCTGAAGCTTACTTTTCCATTAATAGTAACTCTGCCATCATAATGAGAATAAACATTGCTAATATACCATTTATGTCACCCCTGAGCAAAAATTCAGGGACTAAATACACTCACAGGGTAAATGATAAGTATCTAAAATTTGAAAAATCAATCAACAAATTAGCTGAGTCCCACCACCTGGGAGAAAGTCAAGATCTGTCTTCAGAGGATGGACTGGCTGCATGAAGAGAGGCCCAAGGTGAGCACACAGCAGGGGCAAAGCAGGATGGAGGGGGGCGGGAGGGTGGCATGGGGGGATGGCAATGAAGAAGGCAGGACAAAGCAGCCCTGGTAAGCAAGGGTGGAAAGGGACTGAGGGAAATGACATCTACCGATCACACGCATGTACAAGCCACAGATGAGCCAGGGGCTTTGGAGGTAACACACACACTTCTCTCCTAAGCTAAACAGGAATCGCTGTGCCAGTCAGGAAAGTGGGAGCATCGGGCACAGAGAAGGACTGCATCCTGAGCAGCTCCGGCAGGTTCAGCACAGGAACCGGCTGAGCCCAGGAGCCTCCCACGCATTTCTGCTTTTCTTATAGAAGTCCCCGGCACAGGCCACACGGTCAGCCCTGGGCCAAAGGAGGGCAGGGGACTCAGATTCACTCCTTCACCAAGAGAGCAAGCAAAGTGGGGAAGGCCTTCCTCCCAAGGAGATCTGAAGGGAGGCAGGAAGGTACGAGGCACCTGCTGTCTACCACAAGTACTGAGCCAGATGCTCTCTACTTAATTCTCACAGCCACCCTACGAGTTTGTACTATTGGCTACCTTTTACTGGTGGGGAAACTGAGGCATAGAGAGGTCACGTGGCCTGCCCAGGAACACGAGGCAGTTAGTGATGAACTGAGCTTGGTCTGCCTGATGCAGGGTATCGTGTGCCCTCTAAGCCACCCAGCTGCAGAAGGTGGCAGCAAAGAGATGCAGGATGGCAGGCAAAAGGCTGCCTACATTTTACATTCTTCTTGACCACTACTGCTAGGAAAGAATAGAAAATCTCTGGAGATGAGTCTAAAGCAAAGGAACTGTGCTTCAAAAGGTAAAGAAAATCTTAGAACAGTTCTATCCTGAAGTGCCCAATAACTTTTATCTTCAAAACTCACGGTAACAACAAATCCATTTTCTCTGATGTCTAGAGCTACAAGAGGGAGGAGAACTTTACAAAGGAAATTCCAAGTATCATTACTAACAATCCCAAAGAAAAAGGGAGGAACATTCTAGAAGCTCCAGCTAAGTGCACTACTCTGCAGAACTGCTGTTACAGACATGGCGCTAGGACCCAAGGAGGTGTCTGCACCTCACCCTGCTTCCTGAGGATCATGGCAGACACATCTACTTAACCCCTGAGAGCTGGGAGCTCCCTGAAGACAGGTATGGTGTGTGGTTCATCCTTATAACCCAGAACCAGACTTGGGTAACAAAGAGCGAACGCTATTCATAGATGAACCATCAATGCCTTTGCAGTCAAAGAAAGAACTCCACCTATGGAGGTAAATGCCATTTGAGGGGCATCTCCTATGACCTCACACATTTTGTGGCTCATACCCCAGAACCATCTCCCAGGATAGAAAGCCACTGCAGGTGGAGAAAGGAAGCTAAAGGCTGGGCACCTGGAAGGCACTAAATAACTACGCGCTAAATGAGCTGGTAGCATCCGTCTGTCTGTTACTCAATGTCATCTCCAGCCTCTGCAAACTAAACTTTCCCCTAACACTGAGAGCCAGGAAAGGTCTGCCTCCTCTAAAGAACCATGTTTCCTCCTATTAGATACCTGTCCCTCCCACTAGGATGCTCCGAGCCCTGGTAAGGCCATAGCACAACTCTTTCAATCTGGGGTTCCAGAGTCAGACCTGTCACTCTTCAACCATTACTCTGAACAGCTGAATCCATTCAATCAACTGCCACTCCCTTCAATATTTATGGGGCTCCCACCATATGCAGGAGCTGTGTCAGTCAATGAATATGCAATTAAAAAGATAATGCTCCCAGTCCCCAATGAGCTCCCAGCTAGTGTTCTACCACAATCTGCTTCAGAAGCAGGTAATTCCAATCATATGAGACATCTCCATTCCCTTCTTCTGTAATAACTAAGGGTATAAGGGGCCCATTTCAAAGCTGTTGTCAAGGGCTGGCTTTCCCCTCGGCTCCTCCCATTTTCTCTCTTTTTTTTTCTTTTTTTTTTTTTAATATATTTTATTGATTTTCCACAGAGAGGAAAAGAGAGGGATAGAGAGCTAGAAATGTCGATGAGAGAGAAACATCAACCAGCTGCCTCCTGCACACCCCCTACCGGGGATGTGCCCGCAACCAATATACATGCCCTTGACCGGAATCGAACCTGGGACCTTTCAGTCCACAGACTGACGCTCTATCCACTGAGCCAAACTGGTTTCGGCTCCTTCCATTTTCTTAATGGTGATGAGCCTTCTCTGCTGTCCAGTCTATCTTTCGGTTCCTCAATGAGCTCACTTCCGGAGCAGAACAGGGTTATGAGTCTGGGCTCCGGTGCTGGATGGCCTGGCTGATTTGAATCCAGCTCTGCTTCTGACCAGCTGGAAACTCTGGGGCAAGTTACTTAACTTCCCAAAACGCTATCTGTGAGCAGTATCTTCCTCTCAGGAAGCTGCTGACGACTGCAGCAGTCAATCTCTGTAAAAGCCTTAGCATGGTGCATGGTGCCTGGAAATAAAAGTGTGCACCCCACAGCTGGCCACTGGCACTACAGTAGCTGGTTTATAATTAGTGTGTTTATACTAACGTTTCTCCCCTGCCATATTAACCTACCTGCCACTTGTTTCCAAAAGTTAACCATCACAGGGTATCAAGAACAATCTTTCTACCTCCAGTCCTTGGCTCCTGACACACACACACACACACACACACACACACCAGCTAACAAACAATGGCTTCATGTTGACTTTGGGCTCTGAGCTGACCGGATGCGAGACGCCTGGTCACTGAGCATGAATGTGTAGTGTTCAGGGCTTGTGTGCAAATGGGTGAGGTAAGCTTTTTTAAATATATTTTTTATTGATTTTGGAGGGAGAGGGAGAGGGGAACAATGAGAGAGAATCATTGATTGGCCACCTCCTACAAGCACCACACTGGGGATCAAGCATATGTCCTGACCAAGAATAGAACTGTAACCTCCTAGGTCAACACTTAACCACTGAGCCATGCTGGCCAAGCGAGTAAGGTGGTTTTAATGCTTTGAGAGACACCTAGAAAAGAATGTTCAGGAACTGCCTTTTGATTGGGATGAATCACAAAAGAGTAATTAAAAGGTTGTGGTACTTCAAATAGTCATGCTATTTACATTGAGATGTTTCTTCTTCTGAAATGGAAAGAAAATTACATCAACTTCTCTCCCACACTCTTTCATCATTCCACTCCAACACGTATTTACAACCCTTTTTTGGCAAAAGCCAACTCATTAATAGAATGACAAGACAAGCATCACACAAAACACTATAAAGAGCTCAATTAATACTAACAGAGAGGGTCCCACAAAAGTCTTGTTGCAATGAAATGCTAATATTCATACGTGAAAGATCACTGACAGAACCACACTTTGCAACCAAAATAAAGAAAAATCAATCTAGAATAGTATATTCCACTAAAGGAACAGCTGTGCTTCAGCCTCAACATCTCAGCTCATTAATGATAATCATCAACTCTACTGCTCCTGGCATTAGAAAGTCACAGAAACACAGAAATCTCTACACCAAGAATGTCAAACTTGAGGCCCACGGGCCACATGCCTCATTTGTTTGGCCTGTGTTAGTCTCTGAGTTTGACATGCTTGCTCTACACCCACCCACTGCTCCTTCTGCAGTGGAATTGAGCATTTCACTCTCTGGCAGCTAACAGGAGCCACATGCAAGTGGATCTGACAGTAACTGGAAGATACGACTATATTCTCAGATGTATGTACACATGCAAAAATAAGTGACTTGTAATAAACACAACCACGTGACCACCATATATACACACACCTCTGTATATTTCATATACCAGTTATGTAATCAGAAACTAGCCTCCCAGCTTTCCCACTGAATATGGGGATAATTAATGGTCTCTGATTTTTAAAAATAAACAACTTTATCATATCAAAGAAGTACCTTTAATCTTCATTTATAAAGAATATTTTTATCAGATATCAACAATCAATATTATCAAATGGCTTTTCAGCACCCATCAAGATCAATATCTGCTTTTTTTTCTTTTGACCTATCAAATGAGCCGACCTGATGAATTTCCTAACATACTAAGCCATCCTTGAAATCCTATATAAATCCTACTTTCATATGGATTGTTCCTTTAATGTGTGACTGAATTTGATTGGGTAATATCTTTCTAGAATTTTTATGCATTTGTGTACAAATGAGGTGAGTCTGTAGTATTGTTTCTTAGACTATCTTTGTAGGATTTTTATATCAAAGTAAAGCACACTTGAACCAAGATACAGAGATATGTTTATAGACCTATAGATTACGCCTTAAAGAAATATAAACAGCAAAGGGCTTTTTGGCAGACTTAGAGGGCTTCCTAGAAACCACCATAAAACCACCCAGGCTTGCTACCTTCCAGGGAAACAGTTGTTTAATTACTTTTATAACTTTCTTACACCAGTTTTTTGGTACCCTTCAGCAATTTGCCTCATCGTCAATAAATTTTGTTATCTTAGAAATGTTATCCTAGAAAATAAAATAGTCCATATTTTCACATTTATCAGCCCAAAGTTATATGTGACATTCTCTCCTGTTTTTAATCTTCTCCAAACTCAGGGTAGATATATTTTCTTATTTTTAACATTACATATTTATGTCTTCTCTCTTATTTCCTGGCCAAAAGTACCCACATTTTCAAGTAAATAATATGTTTCAAAGAACCAGCTCTTACCTGCCTTTACCAAGTGCAGTGCTGTGACTGTTCTGCTAACATATGTGTAGCAGGCTGCGCCTATGCCTGGGAAGTCCCACGGCAGTCAGCATCAGCAATAAAGGCACAGACTCCAAGCCTTACCTCGATGAGCTTCCTTTCATAGGAGCTTGCTAGATCCTCAGCAACTTCTCCCGGCCTCTGCTCGGCAACAGTGACTTCTCCATCGACATTCCAAAGGTTGGGTACCACTTTGGGGAAAGAAAGACATTCAATAAATATTTTAACAGTAATCAAACATTATTCTTCCGGGGGATATGGATGGATGGAGATATATATATATATATATTGCACACACATATATATGCATACACACACACACACACACACACACACACACACACATGTGTGTGTGTGTGTGTGTGTGTGTATATATATATGTTTTCCAAGTACCTTCTCCAGGGAGAAATCTCTTTTTAAGAGGGAAAAAGAATCACAATTACTAGTTACTTCAACATTACAACATTTCCACCCAATGGAACAGTGTAATAAAGTGAATGATAACACATATTTAAAAATGGAAGAATTGTCCTAGAAACAGATGCATATCCCAGGGGCTGGAAGACGGAAAAGCCTATACCTAAATTCTTTACATTAGTCAAATGTCTTTTTTTCCAATAACAAGTTTTCCACTGAGGCTGTGCCTGCCTACAGCCAAGTGAACTGGCAGTGGGGGTCAGAGTGCATGTGGAACAAATAAGAGCTGGCACTGATAAACTGTACTTAGAATGAAAGCAAAGCAGCTTCTGGAAAAACTCTAACCCCAGTGCACAATGGCAATGCATAGACATCTTAGAGCCATGGTGGGCAAACTGCGGCTCACGAGCCACATGCCGCTCTTTGGCCTCTTGAGAGTGGCTCTTCCACAAAATACCATGGCCTGAGGGAGTCTATTTTAAGGAAGTGGCATTAGAAGTTTACATTTAAAAAATTTGGCTCACAAAAGAAATTTCAATCATTGTACTGTTGATATTTGGCTCTGTTGAGTAATGAGTTTGCTAACCACTGTCTTAGAGGGACTGGCTCCCAGGTGAGCACAGGAGCCGGCAGGGTACTGGCGGGTGAGGTTGAGAGAAGAGGAAAGGACATGGAGGTCAGGTTAAGAAGCTGTGGCTTTAATGAATAGGCACTGAAGGCTATGCATGTGCAGCGATGTTTACAGAACAATGTTTCAGGAAGACTGAATGACGGAGAGGCGAAACTTGAGTCTGTCTTAAGGTAATGTAGGGGGTGGTACGTTCTCAGTAAATATTTTGATGCGTGCGATGACTAGACAGAGGACAGATGGAGGGGTAAGAAGAAAATACTATGCGGCATTAGTAAGATACAATAGAGACTAAAATTAGGCCTTTGCAGAGGTTGGACATTGAAAGCAGGGGAGACAAAGGATTCAAGGGAGGATTTGACTTGGGCACAGACTAAGTCAAAACAAAGTAATTCAGTAAATGCTCTTGAGCACAGCATGCTCCGTGCTCTCTAAACAGCCAACTGAACAGCCTGGATCAACCCGGAGGGCTTTACTGTGTAAAATTTAAAAATTAAAAGAAAAACTTCCATTAAAATAAAACAGCTGACACCAAAAGGTATTTCTACTTTTAGGTAAGTACCCATATATGTTTACTCTATAGAGAAGAGTAAATAAATGAAAGCTGGGAATGAGCCAGATAACTGCAATAAAAGTAGAACAAAAGATGCAGTGGAGGCAGTAAGAACGTGGACCAGTCCAAGTCGGAAACCAGCAATGACTGTGCAGATCCAGCTTCCGGGTGTCTGTGAGTGAAGCCCTCGGGAGCCCAACACAGTGTGATGAGGTGGCTGTGAGGCAAAAGGAGATCTAAGGCCAGCCCTGCAGTGACCGGGATCTGAGAGACAAGGGGATGGGTAAAAGGCAGTGGCACCAAGGGAGTGAGACAGTGAAAGTGGGCAAAGGCTGAACAACAATGGGGGTCACTGCCGAAACCGGTTTGGCTCAGTGGATAGAGCGTCGGCCTGCGGACTGAAAGGTCCTGGGTTCAATTCCGGTCAAGGGCATGTACCTTGGTTGTGGGCACATTCCCAGTAGGGAGTGTGCAAGAGGCAGCTGATCGATGTTTCTCTCTCATTGATGTTTCTAACTCTCTATCCCTCTCTCTTCCTCTCTGTAAAAAATCAATAAAATATATATTAAAACAAACAAACAAAAAAAAACAATGGGGGTCACTGAGCCTGAACTGCCCAGTGGCTCCGCCCCAGCCCCTGGCTAAGCCTCCCCCGGACCTCAGCTGGTTAGAGCCCACAGAGGCGGCAAGTCCCTGAGTGGCAGTAGGGAGCACACAAGGATGAAGTCCTAAGTTGTTCCCACCGGGTGGTGACTACAGCTCCACCCCTACCATAGGGAGTGACCAAACCACAACCTGAGGCCTGAAATAGGTGCTTTAAAAAACTGAAAAGGACTTCCAGGTCAAGTTGCCAGACTGACACACTAACTTACATTCACATCTTCTCAGAATCCCACTAAAATACCAATTTAAAAGTCCTTTCTAAAGGCCTTAAGGAGAAAGAGAATGAGAGAGGAAACAAGACTATCGAATTTTAGAAGCTAAGAAGCAAGTAGATAACCTGTGAGAGTAACCTGATGGAACGGAGAAAATGTCCTTAGCTGGGAGTGGGCAACACCAAACACCCTCTGATAAAAACAGAAAAACTCGAAAAAGGCGGAGCGATCGCTAGCACCAGGCTCTTCTGGGAGCGGGAAGGAGCATGGGCTCAAAGGAATGTAACCGGAGACTAAGGGTTCCCGCTCCAGGAAAGGTAAAACCATAGGTTTGGACCCAGTTAAAGGCAAAGGTAGCTTATGGAAACAGGGATATAAATGAAACACACAGATTTCAAGATTCTACAACTTTCTCCCCCCCCTTACCCAGCCTCCCATTCCCAGAATAGCTGGCAGCCAACCTATACTTGTAAGTAAAGGAAGAGAAAGTATTTTCCTGTAAATCTAACTAACTGGAGGGGAAAGATCTGAGGAGACCAATTGGGGGGCGGGTTCCTCTCCTGTGAAAGAGCAGAGCCAGATCACCCCCCAGGAAATGATGAAAGATTCTAAATCAGTGTTTCAGTCCCCACACCTGCCTCTGACAGACAGCCAGAATCACCTTCCACTTGAGACGAGCGCCTAAGGTGGAAAGACAAGAATAACCAGACAGAGAAAAATAACTCACCGGAGAAAGACACAATTTAGGGAGAAGCACACTTCAAGAGCAAGCTATCGGTAATATTCCCGGAGAGAGAGGAGATGGTGTAGCTGAGAAACAATAATAGACACTTATTTTAAAAGGAGAAAAAAAAATAGAGAGCGAAAAAGCTCTTCCGGAGAGCAAAACTGTGATAGCCAAAAGGAACACTAGACATAAAGACGGGGAGGTAAGAAAATGTCCAGAAAATACAGCCAAAGGGTACAAAACGGAAAAGAAGAAATGAAATGAAGAGTTACCACATGAGAAGAGTTAATAAAAAGTGGGGGTGGGGAGGACATAACACAGAGAGGACGAAAACAAAGATATAATTCCAGAAAAGCCCCGGAACCAGGAGACAGGAGAGCTGAGCTGGGGGAGCTCTGAGGGCGGCCAGCAGAAGGACACACAGCGCTCTCATGCCTCTCGGTGAAGTCTCAGCCTGGACAAAGAGAGGGCACAGAGCCCAGCGTGAAAGCGGAATTATGCAGCGGAGAGAAAGGAGAAATGGCACAGGGTTTCTGAACAGCAGGCGTGGGCTGAAAAGCAATGAGTGACACGTTGCCATTCTCCAGGGAAGACTTTCTGAGCTAGGAGGATGCCCACGCCATACCACGTGAGAAGCAGGTCAACCCACTTGCAGATACACAACCTCTCAAAAACTTGAAAAGAGAAGAAATCTAGATACAGGAAATCTGAGATCCCAAGAAACTGGGGACCCAACACTAACATGAGTGAGAAAATCATTCATAACTGCCAAAAAGTAAAAACAACATATACAGCCATCACAGGTGACTGATGGATATAGAAAATAGGGGCTAGCCACATGATGGAATGCTATTCAGCCATGAAAAAGAATGAAGTATTAATACATGCTACAGCACAAATGAACCTTAAAAACATCATGCTAAGTGAAAGAAGCCAAATAAAAAAAAGCTCCTATTTCATGATCCCATTTATACAAAATGTTTAAAAAGAGAAAAAAAAAATATTGGCTTCCAGGGACGGGACGGGAAGAAGGGATGGGGAATGATTGCTAATGAGCACCATAGCTCATTAGCAATCATTTTTTTTGGGGGGGGGTGTTAAAATGTTTTGAAATTTGAGAGTGATGATGGCTACACAATCTTGTGAATATACCAAAGCCCCCAAATGGGTACTTGCATGGTATATGAATTGTATCTGAATACAGCGGGGGAGGAGCAGCAGCCCCTGTGGCAATGGCAGCGGTGAAGTGGGGGGAGCAGAATTACAGAGGGGCCAGGCTTCCAGCCACAGAGACCAGAGGACTCCAGGTGTGACAGCCGCCTCAGTGTGAGCATACTGAGGAAATCTACATAACTAAGAGAGCATTTGGAGATGAATTAGTTTTAAGTACATAGAACATCAACCAAGTTAAAGTAAAATGATAAGTATTAACTCAAAAGCAATAAAAAGCTGTGCAAAAATAATGATTATGTACCTCACAGCTCAGCTGGATGGCATTTTCAGAGTCATAATAATGTAATCATGGACCAGGGATTGAACCGAAAAGATTATATGTCTGTGCCGGAGGATGTGTGTGTATGTGTTTTGTGGGGGCGGAAAGATCAAAGAAAGCTAATCGTCATCTTCCACAGAGAGAAATCGATAAACAGCACCTACAGTGGAGAAATCAACAAGTGGCCACAGACATGTTATTCAGAGATATCAAAGTAACTACCAAAAGAATTGGTTGAAAGGTTTAAAGCAGTGCCCTGGCGGTGTGACTCAGTGTGAGCATACTGAGTTTCAGCCCACACACTGAAGGGTGGTGGGCTCGATTTCTAGTCAAGGGAATGTACCTGGGTTGCTGGTTCGATCCCAGACCCAAGTGGGGGCCCATGTGGAAGGCAATCAATCAGTATGTGTCTCTATCACATAGATGTTTTGTTTTCTTTTCCCCAGCTCCTTCCACTCTCTAAAAAAAACAATGGAAAAAATATCCTCAGGTGAGGATTAACAAAACAGAACCAAAAAAGAGTTTATAGCAGTTGCTTGTGGGAGTAGGAAATGGGAAAGGGTGATGGCTAGAAGCAACAAGTCTTTTACAATAAGTTATATACAAAGGTTTGATTTTTAATGAGCTAACTAAATTTGGCATCAAGTAGAAAACAGAATTTGAGAGGAGGCGGCACAAAGAAATGAGATTTACAAAGTTCATTAAGATAACAGCAGTGCCCTTCAGAGCGCCCCACCATGAAGCTGGATGCAGTCGGTGAGCAGAACCTGGTGCTAAGGCCCATCGAAGGAGTAACTGGTGTGTAACACACAGCACAGACCAGTATGCTGCCCACCAGACCTTCTGATCCTGCCTGACCCGGGCTTCCTTCCTCCACCACAGGTCTGCTGGGCAGAAAGAGACGGCCATGCGGGATGTCTGCACATGTCTTTGGAAATCAAGCCACTGGCCTCTGCCCTCAGGCCCCAGGCTTCAGTGGGTACATGTAAGAGAAATCCATGATCTTCTGCACGGAAGGAGGTAGATATATAGATCAGATTTTTAACCTCACAACTGGGGACAGACCTGGACAGTCAGGAATTTATAGCAGATCTCTTAAAAATTAGCCAGTCAACCTTCCCCTGCTAGTATCTCAGACATTGCTTCAGCTTATATAGCACTTCAGAGTTTACAAAGCATCTTCAACTGCACCAGCTCACTGGAGCATTGTTATGAACACTGCCTGTTTTGTTGGTGAACTGCTGTCTTGTAGGCATCAGTGTCCGCTGACCCAGGAGGAACCTTCTCCAATGGAACCTTAACGTGCCTCCAAGTTTCCATCACAAGGAATCTGGCCTGCTGAACTCAGCCTGGCCATCATAGGCTTTACCCAAGGTGAATATGTCCATCTTACCTGTCTGACACAGGATGCTCCATTGACCCAACCCATCTGGTTAACATCCACATAACTCGCTGGAAAATCTGCACTTGGTTAACTTGCAAACACTCTGACTAATCAGCTATCTTCTCCTATGTTTCCAAGATGGCATAATTACAGAAGTTAGATTCCAAATGGAAAAATCTGGCAGAAACAATAAGCTTTCTCTTTTTAAATCCAAATAGACACTAAAACTGGGTTGGCAGCAGCACAAACACTGACTTTAAATCAGAACCATTTCTCATGTTCTCTGGGTTTGTCAGCACCATGAGCAGGTCACTGAAATGCAGAGAACATGACACAGTTATTCAGCTCCTTGCAGCCGCCATTACAGTTTGGAGGTGTTTGCGATAAGTCATCTGAAATAAGTAGACACTATGCGGGTCTCACTAGCAAGGCACAGAGAACACATGGAGTTTTCTGCCTAAATTCTTTTAAACAAAACTTCAAATACCATGGAGAGCAGCATGGCAAACAGTGTGATAAGGTTACTGTTTTGCTTTCCATTTGAACAAGCTTAGCATGACCCCAGATGCACACAGTGGGAGGTGCTAATGGTGAAAGAGAATAAAGAACCATTTTTAATTCAGAGACAGTTCCCTTGAATATCCTAATGGTCCTGTGACAGCAGGCCAGGCTCGGTGTGGTGGGAAATCTAGGGCAGTTTCAGGTTCCAGAGGAGAAAGGCTCCCCCTGGTGAGATGACTAGGGACCCTACAGGACAGCAGGCACCCATAGCTGTTCCAGCCAAGGGCCCTGTCTCCACAATAACAGCAGCCCTTGTTTTCTATGGGCATGGCAAACAAGACAGTGAGCGCTCTGCTCTCAGACAGATACCAGGCCAAAGTCTGCCCACCACTCACCAGGGCAGAGACTTGAAAAGTCTCTCATTTACTGCCTCAACACCTTACTGCTGAAGATTCATCACATGCCAGGCACTAGATGCTAGAGACAGGGGTGGAAAAAGTGAATGCCAGTATGAAGCTTACACTCAAGTAGGGGAATTCAAAATAAAGAACTAACTACTCATCCTGTCAGGCTGTGAGAAGTGCTCAGGGAAGGTGAAAGCATGAGAAAATGATGGCAGAAGAATACTAATTAAATAAAACGCAAGGAAAGGCCGCACTAGAGAGATACCATCTGAGCAGGGACCAGAATGAAGTGGGGACGTGAGCCATGCGAAGCCCTGGAAGAGAGCATTCCTGGGAAATGCAAGCGCCAAGCCCTGAGGTACGCACAGGCCTAATGTATTCCCGGAACAGCAAGGAGGCCAGTGTGGCTAAAGGATAACAGATGAGAGAGATGGACAAGAAATGAGACCTAAGAGAAAATGGCATGGGTTTTCAGACTATGGTATTTTATTCTGAGCAAAACAGGAAGCCCCTGGAAGAGTCTGATCAGACATATTTTCTTAAAGATCATTCTACCAGCTATATGAAAGGGAAAGTAGGAGGCCCGGGAGAGAAGGTACAGGGGTTAGGAGGGGAGGCACACAGCTCAGGCCTCCCTGCAAGGAAGGACTTGCCATTCTGTACAGACAGTGCAGGTAGTTGGCAACCTCCAGGTCCAGGGCCCTCCTGGGCCGTCCTTGCCAATGCCTGAGCACAGAAAGGTATTTCTGCCCAATGTGGGACCCCGCTGATGGGCACTCTTTGCCCAGATCTCTCCACTGGGCCAGGTGAGCAAAACTGTTGGATCTGCAACAAAGTCTGAAGCTTTCCCTGCCCACAGCCACATGTCTCCTTCATCTCTCACAGACACTACCCCCAATACAGCTCCTGCCTCCCTTTGTCTTGGCATTGCTTCCCAGAGGATTCCTCATACCCTGCTGGTCAGGCCCCTATAGCAGTGTCCAGGCCAGAGGCGATGGTGCTGGCCTGCATCCTGGTGACAGCAATGGTGTGAGAAGGAGTGAAAGAAGGCAAGAAGAGAAAGCCAGAGGTTTTACAGGGATCTGGGTAACACCAAGATTCTTGGCTTCAGGAACCTGGAAGGATGGAGCTATCATTCCACGGGCTGGGCAGCCTGGGGAAGGACCAGGTATGGTGGAGAAGAGGTGATGACCACGAGGAGTATGGCTTTCAGACAAGTTTTGTTTGGTACAACCATCAGTGATCTGAGAAAGAGCACAAATGCTGGAGCCTGTGAGTGGAAGTTAGGACTGGATGTATGGAACCAGAAGTTAGGACTGGATGTATGGAACCAGAAGTCAATAGCTCCAGAGGAGAGGAATCACAGGACTAGGTGAGATCACCAACCTTTGGAAGCTGAGTTTCCTCCTGTCACAAAACGATAATAATGACAGCCCTCACTCCAAAGAGCCCTAGGATGGAACACCATGCCACCTGCCCACTTGGTGTCACCTGTGACTTAGCACTGAGCATGTATGGCTTTGTAGGGAAGGGGCAACAGATGAACTCTGGCTGCTCCTCAGCTAACTTCGACCTTGGGGAAGGGAGTCCCCCAACACTGAGACACCTTCATTCAACCTAGAGTTCTCAGGAGAAGCCAGGCCATCATACTTGGGGAATAAGGTGGATAGAACGCACAAGAGACTGTGGCATGGAAAAGGGGAGGCAGCTCCCTGCCCACGTCTTACTCTCCAACACCACACATCTCTGGGCAGCAATGAAGAGGCAAGCAAACTACTGCTCACTGAGCTTTAGGATTCAGACCATGTTATTTAAGGCTCCATGTCGCCACTGCAGGGAGCAGAAAATAGAGGTTTGGACTATTTTTTTAACACTGTAAATTTTGGACCCAGTAATACTAGCCCCAGTATGCCTGACCTCAAAATGCCACACTCTTCCCAACTCACCACACTGCCTTCCTTCCGTCTGAAGCCCACTCTCCAATGTAGTCCCGATGTCCACTTATGACAGGCTGCCAGAAGCACAAGTGAAGACCCCAAAGGAATGGCACTTCCCTACATGCATCGAACACACACACACACACACACACACACACTCACACAGACCCTTACAGCTTGGGTTGCCTACGCACAGTATAAGAGCATCATAAATGTCAAACGCTCCAGAAAGTGAAAACCAAATTCTTTAAACACTGGATATAAACCCACCCATCTCACAGGGAGACAGTTCTCTGGGTTTTACCAGAAGGGCCATGTGGTAGCCAAGCTAAGAAAACGTTACCGGAAGGATGTCCTAACAGGTGATAGTCACCAACCTATCCACAGTTACAGACTCACTTGCATTCCTCAAGAACAGAACCAGGGCTGAAACCGGTTTGACTCAGTGGATAGAGCGTTGGCCTGCGGACTGAAAGGTCCCAGGTTCGATTCCTATCAAGAACATGGATGTTCGTTGCGGGCACATACCCAGTTAGGGGATGTGCAAGAGGCAGCTGATTGATGATTTTCTCTCATCGATGTTTCTAACTCTCTATCCCTTCTCTCTTCCTCTCTGTGAAAAATCAATATATTTTTTTTTAAAAAAAAACAAAAAACAGAACCAGGAACCCAGGATCGAGAGGGGACCGTTTTTAATAACTGACGAGGATGCAGGTATGAAAAGTGTGGCCGAGACACAAGGCATCCTTGGGTCAAACCCTGGCTCTGTCACTAACAGGAGTGAGAACTTAGCACATTACTTTACTTCTCTGACCCTCAGTTTCCTCATCTATAAAATGGTGGTGATAGGCCTTCTTGTAAGGATTACACAAGGAGAATATAAACTACTTATTCTCACTCCAAGCTTCAAATATATCATTTTTAAAAGACAAATGCAAAGTGACGGTCCACCTTCTTTTTCAAATCAGAAAGCCTCTTCATTAGAAGTTTCCGTCTCCTCCCGTTCTTCCAGGGAAAAGCATTTACCTGTTTTTATCCGTTTCTCTCTTCCAAGAGATCAGCTAAATATGTCACACACACACACACACACACACACACACACGGACAGCTGGGAAGGGCTGCTGCATAAAACCAAAGCTGTCATAACTCCCTTCGCAGGCACGTTTCTCCTGCTCCTGTGGCCAGCCTAGCAGAGGCTCTGTGGAAAGTGCTTTCTGAGCAGACCTCTGAGCCTAGGGAGGGCAGTTTACTCACAATGGGGCAAGGTGGCATGGACAGTTCCAAATGCTGCTTGTAAAACTGCTCATTCCAAACTGCAGATGTGCTCAGGTTCGAGATTGAAATTACTACCAGAAATGTGTGTGATGTGGTTCTATTTTTTTTTTTGGGGGGGGGGGGGGCAGTACGGGAAGGAGGGAAGGAGGAGGACACAATCCAGATGTGTATCTAGAGGTCTGAGCAAGGACAAAGGGCACCCCCAGCTGTTGGCCTTGGTAACCTGGGTGTGGAGAGCAGCAGATAACAAGCACTGCTTTCATTCTAAACCTTGGGATCATTTTGTTCCAAACAACAAGCATGGGCGACTTTTGCAATTCATTCCTAAAGCAGCAGAGCTACCCACATCAGAGGCAGAAATTGTCATCTGTAAGCCCTGGGTTCATGGGAATCTAAACCCACCTTGGAAATCACTGTACAGCCTGCCCATAAGAAGATGCTCTGGAATTTCAAACGCCCGGGAGAAGGATTTCTTTCAACTGCCTCAATCCTAGGGCTGCGCCATACCACAGGCAGCTGGATGTGGTAAGGTTCAAGCAGGAAATGCGTCAGAAGAATGAGAGGGACGCCACAGTGCCTAAGGGTTCAAATCCCAACTCCACCACCTTCTGCAAGGATTTCTGCTCGATACAGAAGGGATAACTGCAACTGTCTTGCAGGACAGATAATTCGACAAGGAACAGAGAGGCAGTAGCAGAGGCCTTCTGCAGAAAGCATGCTTTGTACATGGCAATGGTGGTACTGGCCGTTGGGGTAACGAATAAAACATAAAATCTCGACCTTGTCTACTTAGACTATAAGGACCTTAAAATCAAAGGCTCCCTCTTGTTTCTCTGAATCCACAAAATGTTTAGAATCAAAAGGGCATAAATTAGATTCTCTATACTTCCTGACTGACCAATACCACTCTGAGTCTGAAATGGATCAACGTATTGAGAACACTGGTCAATAAAGACGTGCCGTCTCACTGGAGAGGCCATCTAAGTGGCAGAGCATGGCCAGCAGGGCTCAAGGGCCTTGTTATGTTTTCCTTCATTTCTTTAACAAGAAATAAAATGCATGCTCACTGCAGAAAAGACAAATCCATTTTTATATTTTTAGTGTCTGTGCACAGATTTGTGCATATTGGAAAGGAAATTAGAAGAAATATTGTAATATCGCTATTCACTCCTTCTCTTTAATAGAAGTGTCAACCAAATTCACGAAGGACAATGACAGATTAAAACACACGTATGCGATTGGCGCCAACAAGAGCTTTATATGTATCTCACATGCATGAGTCAACTTAGCCTTTTATAGCTATAGAATAAACTTTCTTAATTATACCTGCTTTCTGATATAGCTAAATTTTTTCCAGCCCAGTGAAGTACCCCAACTTCTCTTTCAGGTAATTATCAGCAACACAGCAGTAAATATAAACGCAAAGCAGATTATTATTGTAGATCAGGCAGGGAGAACAAAGGGTAAAATATTTAACTGCAGCAGTGTTTGACTGTATTCTGTGCAGTGAGAAAATCTGAAAATCATTTTCAAAGCCCACCATTTCTTCCTTCTTTTCAGTCAGGTCAGTTTCTAAGCTTTCTAAATCTCTGTTTTCTGGCTAATGAAAAGAAAATAGGATTCTACCAAGTCTCCTATCTACATATTCCAGGACTTCTGTGAAGATCAAATAAGATGAGGCATGGGAAAACACTTCACAGAATTTGGTTACAGTGTAAAATGTTTCCACCTGGCTATAAAGCAAATTGGGTTTCTGGGCTAAAGAAACTCCAAGGAAGATAGTCCCTAAGGAGATGAAGCCAGGCTTTGCTACATGATGTCATTACCCGGTGCCCACAGCAACTGTTTCCAGGCTGGGCTGGGCTGTGGGCTGCATTTTGCACCATGGGGTCTTGGCAGCATTGACTGAGATTTGGTGGGGTGTTGCTATGGGGGTGGTGGCAGGGCCTGTGTCCCACTTGGGGAAAGCCAAGTGTTGCTTTGTAAGGAGCAGGTCCGTGGTGCCGTTTATTTTTAAGTGACCAGAAGGCATCATAGCAGCTCCTGTGTTGAGCGTCTGACCCATGGTGGGCAGTGCACATCATAGCTACCAGTCAGATGGACAGACACTTAGCCTTTTATATATACTAGAGGCCCGGTACATGAATTCATGCACAGTAGAGTCTCTCTGGGTGGCCTGCATGGATTGGGCCAAAACCCACAGTCTAACACCACCTGCAGCTCCTACCTGCCGCTCCTGCTCAGTTTAAATCTGGATAGCTAACAAATGATCCCCAGCCCGAAATTTCCCCAGGATGTCCTATGACCTGAATAGCCACCTCACTTCCACAGGCCTGAGCATCCTCGCTGATGAAACCCAGCCAAAGATTTCTAAGGGGACTTTCAGTTCTAACATTCATTTTGTAAACCACAAGATCGAGAGGACGCCTGGAACGGGTCGAGAGGAACTGGAGAAAATATACAAACCTCACAGGACTGCGCTGCACAGGGTGTGTGGCTGCGAGAGCTCAGCCAGCAGGAGAAAGACACCAGAAGGCAGAAAATCCCTCAACAACATAGGATGGCAAGCCACGGGATTCGCAAGCTGCATGCAGAGACATGCCCACCCTCCCTCCTATGAGGGGTCTGCACCCTGAAAAGTGGCTTATCCAACAAGTACATGGGGCCAAATGCAAGGACAGCCACCACCTGACGCCCATATCTGTCTGCGCCAGGCCAGACAGCACAAAGGCAGTAAATGAAAGCCAGCCATCAGAGAGATTAAGACTAAAAAGGGTGATTTTTGTCAAGAGGAGGGGTTAAAATAAAGGTCACACAATTCGTGTTGAAAACTAGAAATTTGTCCTGCTCCTGGGACCCACAGGTAAGAACTGACAAGGCTGAAACGGAGCCCCCAGGACCAGGCAGGGAAAGAAAAATCACCATCCCTGAAGCCAAGGTCATGGTGACGTTTAAGGTACAGAGGGGCGAGAAGAGATTGGGTTAGAAAAGAAATCAAGCTCAAAGCCCACAACAATTATGAATTCTAAAGAACGCCACAGGGTCAGGTAATAAAGGAAAGAAAAACGGGGCCACATGGAAGCAAAGGAGAGGGGACAGGAGAGAAGAACAAGGAAAGTGGATGCTGGTGGGGAGGAGCAGAGGTCGGAGTGGCTGCATTCACCAGGCCAGAGGCAAGTGCAGGGGGCAGGAACGAGAAGGCTGCTGGCCAGGATGGAGGACAGGGCTCGTGGACCTGGTGGTGACTGTGGCAGAGAGGCCCATTAGATCATCATGGTTCTGAGAGAGAGACCATCCTCATCAGAATCACTTGGAGAAGGATGGGTAGGAGTGGGAAGTGTTGGAATGCAGGTTCCTGGGCCTCTGTTCCCAGAAATTATTTCAGTGGAAGTGAGGGGGTGGGAATCTGCATTTTAATACATTATCTGGCATGATTTCGATGCACACACCAGATGTGCATCAGGCAATGAGAAAATGTCCTAAGACAAAGAAACTGGGAAATGGGAGACTAAACTCAACAAGGACCCTCCTCTAGCCCACAGGAGGCCCTCCAGCGCAGACCCTTCCCACCTCAGCACTCCACAGCCTCTGGGCAGGCACCCTCTCTCACAGCTCTAACCAAGGCTGCTGACACGCCCACACCCAGCACCACCAGGGCCTGTCCAAGCTGCAGGAGGAAGGACGCCATGTCAGCCCGGGAACTAACCAACCCCACCAAGCCCACACTGCCCCCTCCCAAAGAGGGGGTAGAAGAACCAGGAGGCCCAGCCTTGACCACGGTGTGTTCTGACCGAGTCCCTGGGCACCTGGAAGCTGAGTGTGCTTCCTTCCCACATGAGAAAGGGACCTTGACATACGTGGAAAACATGATAAATGACTAACCACAGGCTGTTTCAAACAGCCCAGAGATACTCGGCAGCTCTGACAACTCCCCAGAAAAATCTTAATTATATCTAAGAAGCCAAAGCAAGGAAGAGCGGAGGGCGCAGAGCAGGAGGAATCTGGAAGGAAGTGGAGCCTCGAATGGGGATTGGGTCCACCTCTCCATCTCCGCGCTGACGGGCTGTCTCTTGTCTGCTCACATGGTCTTTGCACTTGACTACTACAGCCAGATAACAATGGGAGACAGAGGCCCCTCCTCCTGAGAGTCAAGGACATTTCCCAAGGGAGGCTGGACATCCTCTCAGGTGTCTGACTGTAAATGAGATTAAAAATAACCACTCTCTCCACATGTGGCACCTCTGAGAAGACATCTAAGTCCCAAAACTTTACAAATCCCATGAGACATGGGCAGATGGAAAGCATTTCTCTCTCCTAGCTAAAATTGTGAAATAAGGAATATATATGCGATAAACATATATCCAAGTATGTGTATTTATATGTATGTACACGTGTGTGCACGTCTTTGACCCTGGTTCCTGACCCAGATCCCCTAAGTCCTTTGGGATTTCCTGGATGACAGGAGAGCCTATTGTTCCAACCAGGAGCCTAGGTAGGTTCCTGGGAGGGGGCTGGTCACCAGAAAGACCCAGCCATGACTAGAAATTTGGAACTTCTAGCCCACCCCACCCTAGAAGGGGAAAGGGGCTGGAAATTGAGTTAATGATCCATTATGCCTGCGAGGAAGCCTCCACAAATCCCTCACGTACAGGGCAGAGGACTTCCATGCTGGTGAGCACAGCTTCACACTGGGAGGACGAAGCAGCCCAACTCCACAGAAAAGCCATTCCTGGGCTCAGGGCCCCTCTGGACCTCACCCCCATGTACCTCCACACCTGACTGTTCATCTGGGACCTTCTCTGTAATAAACTAGAAAATGGAAGTCAGTGTTTCTCTGAGTTCCATGATCAGTTCCAGCAAATTGCTGAGCCTAAGGAAAAGGTTGTGGAAATCCCCGATTTACAGCCGGTTGGTCAGAAATTCAAACTGTAACCTAGAACTTGCAATGGTGTCCAAGTGGGAGCAGGCCTGTGGGGCTGTGCTCTTAACCTGCAGGATCTGCACTACCCCAGTCAGTATTAGAATGGAGCTGAACTAGCCGAGACCGGTTTGGCTCAATGGACAGAGCGTCGGCTTGGGGACTGAAGGGTCCCGGGTTCGATTCTGGTCAAGGGCATGTACCTTAGTTGCTGGCATATCCCCAGTAGTGGGTGTGCAAGAGGCAGCTGATCAATGACTCTCTCTCATCGATGTTTCTAACTCTCTATCTCTCTCCCTTCCTCTCTGTACAAAATCAATAAAAATATATTTTAAAAAAAAAGAATGGTGCTGAACTGTAGGGCACCTGGTTGGCATCCATAAGTTTGGAAAACTGGTTGGTGTGGGAAAAAATTTCCATACACTTGGTGTCAGAAGTGTGAGCAGAGTAAAAGAAGGTGGTTTGTTTTTTTATTTTTATTTTAGAAATACAACTCACCTTCCAAAAAGGCTCTAGAATCCTGATGCCACACTTGTGCTTTTTTACCCAGCGCATACACAGTAAGTAGTGCTACGGCTCAGACATCTGGATCCCAAGGGGAGCAGGACACGCTAGGCTGCTGCCTTCCAAGCACTTACAGCTGGTTTGTGGCACATGAGCAAATGAATCAAGAAGATAACCTCTGATGGAAACAATGGCTATGTAAAATATACCCTGGAGGAAGTGCCTTGGGGAGCTCCTTTAGAAAAGAGATTAGGCCTCTCTGAGGAGAGGTCAGTCATGGAAATATCAGAGGGGAGAATATTCTGGCAAGGGGGCTGGAGAATGTTATGGCATAGGATTGTGGAAGGTATCTTCAAGGAACAGAAAGACCAGTGGGTGAAGCATGATGAAGAGGGTGGTGAGAGATGAGAATGGTAAGGCAGGTGGCAGCCAGATCCCACAAGGCTTTTCGGGCCATGGGAGAATTTTCCATCTCATTCTCATAAGCAGGCAACGCCACTGGAGGGCTTTCAGCAGGGGAGATATGCAACGTGATTTGTTTGCTTATTTTAAACTCACTAGTTGCTGTGAGATAAAAGAGGAAGAATGAAGCAGAAGCCCAGTTAGGAGCATCTACAACATTCTAGACAAGAGATGGCTGTGGCCCGACCCAAGCTCGTAGCAGTGAGATGCTCAGAAAAAGTATCTCTGGGCTGTTTGAAACAGCCTGTGGTTAGTCATTTATCATGTTTTCCACGTATGTCAAGGTCCCTTTCTCACGTGGGAAGGAAGCACACTCAGCTTCCAGGTGCCCAGGGACTCGGTCAGAACACACCGTGGTCAAGGCTGGGCCTCCTGGTTCTTCTATCCCCTCTTTGGGAGGGGGCAGTGTGGGCTTGGTGGGGTTGGTTAGTTCCCGGGCTGACATGGCGTCCTTCCTCCTGCAGCTTGGACAGGCCCTGGTGGTGCTGGGTGTGGGTGTGCCAGCAGCCTTGGTAAGAGCTGTGAAAGAGGGTGCCTGCCCAGAGGCTGTGGAGTGCTGAGGTGGGAAGGGTCTGCGCTGGAGGGCCTCCTGTGGGCTAGAGGAGGGTCCTTGTTGAGTTTGGTCTCCCATTTCCCAGTTTCTTTGTCTTAGGACATTTTCTCATTGCCTGATACACATCTGGTGTGTGCATCGAAACCATCCCACATATGTATTAAAATGCAAATTCCTCACAACCCATGTTCCAGGAAATCCTTTCAGCTCCAACTTCAACATTAGTCCAGGGCCCTGCCACCTCTCACCACCTTCACTGCCCCACCCTGGTCTCAGCCACCATCTCTTGGCTGAATAACCTCCTAACTCTCCTCCCTGTTTCTAGCCCTGTCCCCTGACACTCTAGTCTCCACAGAGTAGTCAAAGCCACGCTTGGAAATCTAAGTCAAATGGTATCCCTTCTCTCTCACAATCCTTGTGATGACCCACTCCACTCAGGACACAGAAACAGATCCCCAAGCACCTAACAGTGGATCTGACCCGTGGAGCGCTGTGACTTTACCTCCTCCTCCTCCTCCTCTCCCTCTCACTTTCTGGGTGTTCCCAGGACATGCCAGGCACATGCCCACCTAGCTCTTTACAAGCTGGTTCCTCTACCTGGAACATTCTCCCCCCTGGAGGCCACGCCCTTTCCTTCCAGTCTGTGCTCAAATATCACCTTCTCTGTGAAACCCATACTCATAATCTCCCCCACGATCCTGCTCTGCTTGTACTTTTCATCATAGCAACTACCACCCTCCAACATGCTATGCATTCCTTGTTTATCATGTTTGTTGATTATCATGTGTCTGCCCCTAACGAGAATGTAACTCCACCAGGGCAGAGATCTTTATCTGTCTTATTCACTATTAGCCCAAATGCCAAGAATGGTGTCTGGCCATGTTATGGTGCTTAATGAATACTTATTTTAAAAAAAGGAATGAAATACTTCAAGGTGAATGCCCATTATCAATGGGTTATGGCCAAATCACTGTGTGCTGCCATCTTTTTATCTCTCATCTCAACATCTGTCCGGCACAGGGTGGGAGTTAGAAGACATCTGTTGAATAAGAAAATAAATGACCATTCCTTTGGGACCACCAGGCCCACAATGACCCAGAGACCCAAACACCACCAGCTTCTCCTTCTGGGTCTGAAAATTCCTCAAACCCAACACACAAACCCTCCATCCTGACCCAGGCTTGGTGGCCCAGATCATGAGAAAGGTGGCTTGGGAGGAAGGAATGTGCTGAGCTGGTGCTCATGTGGATCTGGTGAATAATTAGACAGCTGGACGAGGCAGCTGCTCCCTCGCCGGGGGCACTGCGCCACGTGCAGAGGCAGCTGGTGGCCCACCGAAGGCTCTGCATGGCTGAGCACCCAGCGCCCCTCATTGGTGACTGCCTCTCAGGGGTGTGAGCAGAGAAGCAGAGAATCCCCTGCAACGAGAACCCGCAGGACTGAGGCCCTGCTGCCAGCACCAGGATGTGGCAGCGCTAAGGCAGGGGCAGGGAGGCGGCCCTTGGGAACAGGAGGGAGAACAAAGGGTCCTGAGCCAGGAAATGAGCACATGTTCGCAGAGAGAGTTAATAATCATAAAAAAGTTACTATTGATTATTGGATTATTGGATTGTTTCCACAACCATCTATTGAACACTTACTATGACCAAAGTAGGGCACATTAGCTCTCACTTAATTCTCTTATTACTCCCATTTAGTACAGATACTCCCCATTTTGGAGATAAGAACAGTACATTCCCAAGAGGCCAAGAAGCCAGCTGGTGATGAAGGGGGCTGTGGCTGAGTTCTGGGGAGATTCGAGCAGTCATCAGGCAGCACCCTGGACGTCAGGCAGGAAACTCTGAGGAGGAGCCGCAGGTGGCTCTCTTGTGCCATCCGCCCAGCACCCCCAGGTCTCTGGTGTAACCAGTCTCCTGGGACAGTCCACCCGCCTAAGGCTGACTGTGAGACCCTGACTTCTCCTGGAGGAAAGCCACACCACCGGCAGTGTCTCTGGGAGCAGACAGGATGCTTTCAAAAAATCATTGCTGGTCTCCCCCCACTGAGTTCAGATGTCACCTCCTCCGGGAAGCCTGCCCTGTACTACTCACAACAGCCCACCTCTCTGCCTGCTCCACTTACACGTGCTGCAGCTGGAGCAGCCTCAGTCCACGGCTCCAACCGCCTGTGCACAGACCCATCTGCTTTTTATCTCTGGCACAGAAGCAGGTAATGGAAGCGATACCCCCTTTCAGAGGCAGTTCTGGCAAACCCAGTGGGGCACAGCAGCGCCTCCAATAATGGCATTTATTTCATCGTGGTTTCATTACAACATTGATACCACAGAACCTAACTCCTGTTTATCATATCCATTAGTCTATTCATCACACCTTGTTTTGCTAAAAGTCACAGAGCCCACTGACAATGTTGGGAGGACTTAGGTGCTTCTCATTCATCAACCGACACTCACAGAGAACATGCGCACTGGTTACTGTCTGAGCCCAGGATCTGGCAGAGAATGGAAGAGACAAAGACTGGCCCTCCGGGAGCTGACATTGGAGTCAGACAACCCAACAAATAAGTTAATTTTATGTCAAGAGTTATAAGGTACATGGAAAACAAAGTCATGTCAGGGGTGCCATTCTAGATAGGATGGCCTCTTGATAAAGTGCTACTGAAGCAAAGGTCTAAGGAAGAGGGGAAGAAAACCATACAAAGGTCTGGAAATAGAACCTTCCAGGTGAAGGGGCAGCAAAAGCAAGGGCTTTGAGACAGAAAGATGCTCAGAAGGAAGGAGGGGAGGTTCCCAGGCAGGGAAAACACAGGTATTTACATTACGATTCATAACAGAAGCAAAATTACGGTTATGAAGTAGCAACAAAAATAATTTTATGGTTGGGGGTCACCACAGCATGAGTAACTGTATTAAAGGGTCGCGGCATTAAAAAGGTTGAGAACCACTGCCCTAAAAGAAATCAGTCAAATCAGTCAGAAAGAATATATGCACCCCTATGTTTATAGCAGCACAATTTACAACAACTGAGATTTGGAAACAGCCTAATTGCCCATCAGCAGATGAGTGGATTAGAAAACTAAGGCACATTTAGCTGGTTTAGCTCAGTGGATAGAGCGTTTGCCTACAGACTGAAGGGTCTCGGGTTCAATTCGGGGTTGCGGGCTCAGTCCCAGTGGCGGGGGGGAGGGGGAGGGGGGGGCGGAGGGGCCAAGCAAGAGGCAGCCAATCAATGATTCTCTCTCATCATTGATGTTTCTATTTTTCTCTACCTCTCCCTTCCCCTCTGAAATCAATATATATATATATATATATATATATATATATATATATATATATATATATATATATATATATTTTTTTTTTTTTTTTTTTTTTAAACTATGGCACATTTGCACAATGGGTTACTATGTGGGAGAGAGGGAGGGAAGAAAAGGGAAAGGGAAAGGAAAGGGAAAGGGAAAGGGAGAAAGAAGGAAAGAACTCAACATTTGCGACAGCATGGGAGAACCGGGTATGTCACAGCACACCACAAGCATGCAAGCATCCCATCAACCCTGTGAAGAGCTCCCTGTTCTACACTATTTGACAGTTGGTGACCAGACCATGTCACACCACTCTGCCAAAGTCACACAGCTGAGAAGGAGCGGTGCTAGGATTCTGCCGTAAGGATGACCAATCCAGAGCCCAGGCTCACACTCACCACATAACCAATCCAACAAAAAGGGAATCATCATTTTTCAATTTACCACTGAGGAACAATTTTTATAGGAAAAAAATAAATCAATGTTCTCTGTCATTGTAAGAAAAACATGCCCTTTCAGTCTTATTTTTAAAGCAGTGTTATTACCAGTTAGGTGGGTCCTACCTGAGGCCTCACTGAACAAGCATTATAATTAGATCCACTAATAAACTGCCACAACAAATCTGGAAGCAGAAACGTGACTGTTCTTTTGAGAACACAAAACTGTCATTTCAAATTAGGTAACAGTAACAAATGGTGAGAAATGTGACTCTGGGAGCAGCACACATCTGTGCTTGAGCACCAGCCAGCAATCCTCCCTTTAACCACCCGAGGAAGACGGCTCTCAGGGAGGGGAACGGTCTTTCAAAGATGGTATCCTTCTTCCTTTTAGGTAACACCAGGCCCAGATCAGCGCTGAAAAGATGATTTTGCATCTAGGAGCACAAGAACCCTCCATTCAGCACATGAGGTTCATGAGCCCTCCCTTCTCCATCCCGAGGGGACAGGAGTAGCCAGGATCTAGTGACAGTTATCCTGCAACCTCACACCCCAGAGCCCCTCAGCCCAATGTGCTTGTAGGCGTTAAACTCATCCCAAGGCATCAGATGATACTCCCTCTACAAGCGGGTGACAGCCCAGGCTCGGGCACAGGGGCTCAGGCACGTGCAGTGCATGAAGCCAGGCCACATCCGGCACATGCCTTACAATGACATCAGTGCACATTTAGTTTATTCATGTTCAACTATGCACATGGGTGTGCATGAGAGACAGCAGACCTACATCAAAACATACAGGAAGAGGTGGGAAGGAGAGATAAAAACACCAATACTGTGTGGGGCCCACAGTCCTGTTCATGGAGCCTGGTGCCTGGACATGAGGAGGCAGACGTGGGAGCTGCAGCTTCACCTCAGGGAGTCCCAGCAGCCAAGGGCTTCTCCCAGCATGAAGCCATGGCTGAACTTAGAGGTTATAGGAAAGAGGGAGAGGGGAAGAGAGAGAAAAGAGAATGAAAACAACCTTCTTCAGTACCCACAGCCACTTCATCTGGTGTTTGACTTCAGAAACAGCATTGCTGGCGAAAGGAGCCTCTACAGAATTGTGCCTTCCTGAAGGGTTTCCCAGAGTAATTCCCCATCCTTGCCTCTATGAGAGCAGCAGAGGACCTGAGGCTGGACACTGAGCACTGACTGGTGTGTGGAACGCACTTACGTAGTGACGCGAAGTCTTCACAGACACATGGCACACTGATGCAGGTGTGACCAGGCCTCTTACATGTGAACAGAGGAACAGCCTGGTACTCGGGGTGCTGAAGACCCCCCTGAGATCCCATGTGTGCAGAACCCAGCCCACAATCAAAGCCTTTGAAGGCTTTCTAAATGGTTGGCCCTGAAACCCAACCAAACTACTCAACTCATTAAATGCCCCACAGATGTCCAGGCCGGGATGAAAGCCCAAAAAGGCCAGCAGCATTCTGGAATAGACAAGAGGCATCTCTGGGGCCCACTGATGACTCCATCCCAGGGCCACTTACTCCAAGCTCGGCAAGATCTCTCACGGAAGACAAAATGCCACCCAGGCCATAGAACGATGTGTGGGAGAAAGACAAACAATAAGAAAATAAGATGAGCAGTGCTTTTTGACAACAGAACATATTTCCACTAAACCTACTGCTTTAACATGTATTTACCATCTTCTTCAAAGTACCTGCTTTTCCTAGCCCTGCACATGTCCTTCCCCACACAGGCCCCAGTGTAACTTCCTGCTGACCACCCACATTCTGATAACTACTGTCTGCTCTGCTTCACCCTCCACGAAGTCAGCCGCTGAAGAGCTAGCTACAAACGTGGCAAGAGGACCTTCATTTCTTGGTGTGATTCACTGTGAAACTTACAGCTTCGTGCTCTTCCAACCACAGATAGAGACAGAGCTCACCACTCACACACAAAGGCCTGTAGACAGCAACACTCACAGGACTCAAGATCAAGACTAAATGTAACCCTTCCTGAAAAAAGTCAGGACACTGGTGGCTTCCTCCCACAGCGCCCCTTCCTGCCCCTCACTCTCCTATGGTGCATTTCTTGTGAGCCCTCCACCACTCGTAAGAAATTATTGTAGACATTTGCTATATATTAGAAGCCTGAACTCCATTCACCCAACTTCTGTTAAGGAAGTTCTCCCGAATTTCCAACACCACTAACTCTACCCCAGGATTGACTCCAGCCCAGCTCCAGGGTGGCATGTGACCCGAGTCCGGCCAGAGAGCCTTGCAATTTCCCTGGCCAGCCATTGGCTCTGAGACAGGCATGCTGGAGTCAGTGCCACTCCAGGAACCCTGTGCAGGGCTCCTCCCCTTCCACACTGGACTTGAACTATACAAAATCCAAGTCCTAGAGCTGCTGCGACCATCCTACAGGCAGTCATGCAGGGAGACTGACCTGTCTGATGATGGAGCCAAATCAAGGAGTGCAAAACTGAAAAGAAAAAGAGACAGGGACATAAAGGAGAGAAACAGAAACCAAGAGAAACTAACAGGCATCTAAGTACACACAGGCAGAGGCAGATGGGCAGACCTAGAGACAGATTAGGTCTTTGTGTTACCTTGATCAAGCACTGCCTGATCCTAGGAACTTTTGCCACATTAATCAACAAATTCCCTTTTGATGTAAAATACGATTACTAATTTTTAGGATTCCTTGCCTCACTATTAACTTATTGTGTCCCTGTGTTTACAACCATGACTTTAAAGGGACCACTAGGCCAAGCCAGATAAGAATTTTACTCAATAATCATGAATCCTCTTATAAGCCACGGAGGCATTTTTATGAGGTTACAATTGGAATCCTAGTTAACTGTTTCTAATTTGACCCAATTTAAAAGCTTCTCTAGAAAGTGAGCAAATAAAGAGTAACACTTTTACAAGGGGGAAAAAATTGAGACTTGTCACAATACTTCTACTACAAAGTTGTAATAACTAACAGTCTGATACAAGGGTCTTCCAACAGATTCAATGCAACAGAAGACAACCAGAGAGAGGCCCTAAAATGCTGGGGTGGGGAGTAAGGGGAAAAGAGTCATGTCATGGCAAAAACAGAAGAGCAGTGTCACAAACTACGGAGGGAGAAGAGCTGTTACTAAAGGAGGCCCAACAACATAATCGGCTAATGCGTGAGTGGAGGGGGCGTGGGACAAGTCAGACCTCTCTTTACGTTACACGACAACAAACTCTAAATGTACTACAGCGACATAAGCATTTAACATAAGTCAAATCAGAAAACACTAGTCCTCAGGACAGGTAAGAAGTTTCCAAATCAATGGAAGAAATCACGAGGAGTCAACAGATTTGATTTGGTGGAAATTAAAGACGGTTATAGGTCTAAAAACATTACACAGAAAAATGAAAGGAAAACAAATTATTTGCCACCAAAATGGCCAACTGTTGCTGGTCTTATAAATAAAGAGGCACAACCACATCAAAAATAGAAAACGATAAAATTCTGAGAGGAATTAAATCAAGATTGACAATAAACGAACTCTTCATAGTAAAAAACAAACAAAACAACAAATTATCAAGACATCTGGAAAAATCCAGCCATTGCAGAAATATAAAACAAAACTTGCTCTCCAATTAGCAAACAGTTAAAATAGCAACATTCAAAACCAGCGAGGGTGAAGAAAAAGGGGTGCATGTGCGCTCTTGGTCAAGAGCCTTAAATGGCCTAATGTTTCTCTGTATAGGAGTGAGCCCCAGAGAAGTCATTAGAATCACAGACTAAAACACTGCATAGCAATAAAAACAACTCAGTGCCCAGCCATAGCCAAGTATGAAGGATTACAAAGCCCTTAATGCTGCTAATAAAAAATACTTACCATGTAAACCGCTCCTGGCATAATCCCAAGTGGAATGAGAGAATAGAAAATAATATGCACAGAATGATCCAAACTTGTTTTACACAGACACATTCAAATGCAATGGGAAAAGAAGGAAAATAGATACTTCAAAAAGCATAACAGTGGCAATTTCTAATTGATAAGATTAAAGGTGACTTCCCTCCCTTTCCTTGACCTAGTCCTTATTTTAAAGATTTTCTCTAATAAATATATAGCCCTTTATAATCAGAAAATACATATACACAGCGAGAGACGTGCACACACACTTTTCACTAGAAATAGCCTAGGTTTCATAAGTGAACATTTGGTGGACAACTCCTAGGTACACGGCACTGAGCTAGGTACTTGGAGGGACAAAAGCAAGTACTCAGAGTTTCCAGCCCAGTGAGCTAGATACAGCCCAGGAAAGGTGCTGAATGATTCAAAAATCTACAAGCCAACCAAACACTAAATGCTGATGCGACGTAAGCTCTACTGCTTACCCACATGCCATCTCTAATACACCTACTGTGCTGGGTGTAATTCTAGCGGTGCACTTCCTATGTAGAGACCACTCAATGACCATCAGCTGCTGCCGACACTAACCAGGTAACCATCGTGGTGCAGCCTGCTGGCGTCCCTCCCTCCTCATTCCTCCACGCCAGAAGCCATGTTTTATTCAGAAAGGCTATGCCCCTTACATTCAAGTGGCACCACTAAATCTAACCAGTAAGATGTAGACTAAGCATGTCAAACTCATAGCCGACGGGCCACATACTTTAAATGAGGCATGTGGCCCGCCAGCAGCGAGTTTGACATGCTTGATGTAGACTCAAGTTGTGAGATGAGAATTCCAGGAATCTCTTTGACTGAAGGTCAGACAGCAGCCCTTTCCATCCCTTCTGCTTTGTCCTGCTCTCACATGAAGGCTTTTGAACATGTCCCTGAAGACTGCAACCTACTGACCTCCTTCTCCAACCCAACTTTTTGGTTCAACCAACAGGATTTATTAACTTTTGGAACAGTTAGTTGATGGACATTTATTTTTTTAATGTATTTGTATTAATTTCAGAGAGATAGACACATCAATGATGAGAGAGAATCATTGACTGGCTGCCTCCTGCACACTTCACACTGGAAATCGAACCCATAACTCAGGTATATGCCCTGATTGGGAATCAAATCATGACCTCCTGGTTCATAGATTGACATCCAACCACTGACACACAATGGCCAGGAAATGCACATTTATTTAACAAGATTTGTGTCAAATTGGTATGAAGAAACCAGAGATATAATCAAAACGTACAGTGTTAGGAAAGATACATGCAAAGCAGTTCAGGGCTCTCTGTGCAACCAGAGGCTGCATATACTAAACACAGAGAGGCCGGGTTTTATGTCGCATACATCCCCTCTCCAGGCAGCAACGAGTCCCACGGAAACAGAAAAGTGTACTTTCCAATAACCCCAAAGTGTTATTTATTTCTGAATCCTTTCTTGTTACTATTCAGTCCCCTGAGGTATTCAGACACTGTCAAAAAGAACTGTGATTATAAATCAGAATCTGCACTCCAAAAACAAATACACACACAGATCAAATTTATAACCTATGTTTTCATCCACCTTTTATTGTGTTTCAGTTTTCTATTCAAAAGGCTGATTAATTTTCCTTTCAATAAAAAAAGTGTGGAGTGCAAATATTTTTTACCCAGAGGTTTTTCCATCTCCTTCCTCCGCATTATTTTGAGTCTTGCTACTGAATCAGAAAGCAAGAACCCTGAAGAATATTCCAACGTGCAGCAGGTGAAATATATCAATATAGGAAAGTAATGGGAAAATGGAAAGGCAGAAGTAGTGATTTCCATAATAAAACTCCTGCCAAACTCTGGCAGGAGTGCACAGAGAACATTTTAGCTGCAATGCTCCGATCTGACAGGCCAACAATGTACCTCAGAATGTGATAATGCTTCTTTGTGGCTTCCTAGCCAAATTCAAACTGAATCCTGCAGGCAGGGGCAGGCTCCTACCCAGTAAGGTGGAAACCTGAAGCCGCAACACGCTCAGTGCCAGCTGCTCCTGGTGGTGTCTGCCAACGAAGCGGAATTTAACATTTTGTTTATAACTTCCCTGAGCTTATTAAACACCAAAGACAACCAGAGAGAGAGAAAGAAAAGACACAGAGAGGGTGCAGGTCGGCTTCCAATCACCTGCAAAGATCCTCTGTTGATCATGAGGATCAAGAACCAATGGAGGCCAACCTGGAAGGTCCCCTGAGCAAAAACCAGTTTGGTCATACAAAGCTTAGTGAACTTATTTCACAAGACTAACTTTACCCTGGTCATGTCGTGCTTATGCCTCTGGAAAGCATGGCAGAACTTGAACTGTTTCCCAAGGTCACTATGAGGTAATCTCTGAAAATTCTGACATTGTAGTCAATCCCTGTAAGAACCAACAGTCATGCTTTCTCGCTATACAAGCTGCTTTGGGACATCTCTGCCTCGAATCTCAGTCCATCTTTTGGTTTCAGTGCTCCCGGTTTGCAAACTGTCTTTTTGATGTGTGCATAGTAAATTTTATTCATACTGCCTAAGTAATTCATTGGTTTTACTTTGGCTAATTCTGATCCTTTAACAGGGTAAGCTGCTCAGAAGAAAAAGTTAAAGAAAAATGAAAAGACAGAGACAAAAAGAAAGCAGGAGAGAGAGATACAGAGACTGCCAGAGGGGCTAGAGAGAATGAGAGAGAGAGACAGAAAGAGAACCCAAAAGGAGGGAGGGGGGAAAGGAGGGGAAGAAGAGGGGAGTAAGAGAGAGATGCACATAAATACACACTCAGGGAGACAAAGAGAGAAGGGGAAGAAAAGTAGCAACAGAGAAATAGCAAAAGAACCAATGACACGTGCATCATGGAAAATCAAGCATCAGAACAAGCCCAGCAGGTGCATCTCAGTGGTTGAACGTCCACCCAGGTACCAAGAGGGCGCAGATTCTTGGTCAGGGCACATGCCAGGGTTACGGCTCAATCCCCAGTAGGGGGTGTGAAGGAGGCAGCTGACCAGTGATGTTTCTCTCTCTCATGGGTGTTTCTATCTCTCCATTCCTCTCCCTTTCTCTCTCTAAAAATCAATAAAAACATTTTTTTAATCAAAACAGGAAGTTGGTCATTCCATCATCCACTCAGCAGATATTTTCTGAGCACCTACTATGATGCTTAGTAGGGAGGCCATCCCCGAAGTGATTTCAATAAAAAGCTGTCTCAGTACAGCACAGAGCTGAGTCCAGAGAAGGAATAGATAGCTCTTTATCCAAAAGACACCCAAAATCATTAGGTTGGAGCAAAGGGTGTTCAATCTCTAAATATCAAATCATTTTGTGACATAAATTTGACAAAAGCATTAATTTAAAAACAAATCAGGTAAGACACCAAAAATACAAGTGACAGAAGAAAAATATAGCTGAATTGAATTTCATCAAAATTAAAACCATGTATATTTCAAGGGCACCATCAAGAACGTGCAAAAAGCCCAGCCAGCGTGGCTCAGTGGTTGAGCACCAACCTGTGAGCCAGGGGGTCATAGTTCGATTCCCAGTCAGGGCACATGTCCAGGTTGCAGGCTCTATCCCCACTGTGGGGCATCGTAGGAGGCAGCCAATCAATGATTTCCATCATTGATGTTTCTCTCTCTTCCGCTCACTTCCTCTCCGAAATCAATAAAAATATTTTTTAAAAGAAGTGGAAAAAAGAAAAAATGGAAAAAGAACCCAGAGAGTGGAGAAAATATTCACACATCATATATGTGATAGGACCTAATGTCCAGAATACACAAGTAACTCTCACAACTCAGCAATAAAAAAGACAATGGAATTACAATGGGCAGAGGATTTAAAGAAGATATACAAAAGGCTAGTAAGCACATGCAAAATGGTCACCAGGGAAATGCAAATTAAAACCACAGTGAGGTGTCCTTCACATCTACTAGAGTGCCTGTCACAACAGGGCAGATTAACAAACGTGGCGGGGCTGTGGAATCACTGCTGCTGGGAGGTGTGGTTTTGGACCACAGTGTAGCCTAACTATGCACCCAAGAGAAATGCAAAATGTGTCCACACAACTTGTACATGAGCATTTGTAACAATGTTATCAATAGCCAAAAAGTGAAAACAGCCCAAATGTCCATCAACTGATGGATAAATACAATGTGGTCTGTGCATACAATGGAATATTACTCAGTCTTAAAAAGGAATGGAGTGCTGATACATGCTAGAGTATGGATGAATCTTGAAAATATCAGCTAAATGAAAAAGACCAAACACAAAGGTTACAGGTCATGCACTCAGTGCCAGCCGCTCCCGGTGTTTCTCTCTCTCTTTCCACAAAGAAAAGCTGTCAGAAGCTCAGCTGGTTGGAGCGTCATTCAGTGCACTGAAGGGTTGCAAGTTTATTCCGGTCAGGGCACATGCCTGGGTTGCAGGTTCCAAGAAAAGTTGCAACAGAGAAATAGCAAAAGGTCAGGATGCATATGGAAGGCAACCTAACCATGTTTCTCTCTCTCTCTCACTCTTTCTCTCTCTCTCTCTTCCTTCCTCTCTCTCTAAAATCAATGAAAGACATATCTTTATGTGAGGAAGGATAGGGAAGAGGATGGGAGGGAATTCAGGCCCCAAAATAACCCTTTCTTTTCTTTCACTAATAGCTCCCTTGCCCATCCTTCTTCCTATAAAATCTTTCTGTTTTATACAAATCCTAGGAGTGCCTTCTAGTTGCATGATAGGATGCTGCCCAATTCATGAATCTTGTAATAAAGTTATTTAGATCTTCAAATTTATTCGGCTGAAGCATACTGACATTTCCACTCATGTGGAATGGGCCTTCCCAGCACCTGGGCAAAGATTAGGGACCGGTAACCAAACAGGCCAGTGCCGGGAAAAGGGGTACACAATACAGAAAGAGGGCTGTTCTGAGTTATGCAGTCTTGCTTGCTGTGTTTACAAAGGAATCTTCCTTGGTACTGCAGAGGGCTGAGCAGATGGATTACTAATGAAGAAAATGTGATTGCTTATTTGAAAAATAAAAACTATTTTTTGCAACTGGTAAATCATTGTTTGACTTTTTGCCCAAAGAGGAAGCCAAAAACAATGTTTCTCAGGTTTAAGAACCACTTCCTGAGTCTAAAGAGCAGCTTCAAAGCCATCTTTTGGAGCACTTTGCGAACAAGTTTGGACAACGAAAGCTATCTAACTTTTAAAGTGTTTTGGTTCTTAATTTAGACATCTTAGAATAAGAGCCTGCAAACTGCCCTCCATTCCATAATTCATTCATGCACATCTCCAAATTATATTTATTGAACATCTACAATGTGCCAGGCACTGTGCTGGTTCTTTGGGTGTGCAGCCAATAGCACACAAATAGGATTCCTGCAACCATGGAGTTTAGGCATTAGCAGAGAGACTGAAAACAAGCCAAACAACAAATAATCACAAATTAGGTGAAGTGCTCTGGGGAACCTAACTGGAATGCTGAGACAGAGAAGACAGGAGGCTGCTTGGGCAAGACAGCCAGAGGGGGCCTCTCCAGAGAAGTGATGGGCGCAAAGCCAGTCCTAAGGAAGGAGGAGCAGAAGCTAGTACTGTCCCCTCTCTGTTCTCCCCTCTTTCTCCACCCCCCGCCCCCGCCCCCGAGCACTCTAAACACAGGAAATACAGAAAGACTCAGAGGACTCACTGGAGCCTCCCTGGTGTAGTCCACTGGGGTTGGTAATGTATGTGATTATCACTGGCTTTGCAATGAACTGGCTCTGGCTCTGAGTGACCATGTGGTCTCAGGCAGATCAAAGCTCTGTGCTCCTCAGCTTTCTCACAGCACAGTGGGGAGACTCAGGGAGACTGTGATTTTGGTCTGTCCTGGCTCTGAGGAGGGAAGAGCTGGGCCTGCTCCAGGAACTTTAAAGAGGCCAGAGGCCAGAGAATAGCTGGTAAGGAGGCAAGGAGGCAAGGGAGGCACAAAACAGGTAGAAGGTGAGCAAGAACAACTCAAACATGTCATACAAGTCATGGGAAGGAATTCAGATTTTATTTTCATTGCAACGGGAAGACACCGAAGAGTGTTAAGCAGGGAAGTTTTGTAGAATCGTCCCTCTGTACGCCACAAAGGAGTGGTTCCAAGACCCCCTGCTAATACCAAAATCTAAGATGCTCAAGTACCTTATGTAAAATGGTGTAGTATTTCCATACACATCCTCTCTTATAGTTTAAATCCTATCTAGATTACTGATAATACCTAATATAATGTAATTGCTACATAAACTATTGTTATATCGTATTATTTACAGAACTAGAGGCCCGATGCACTAGGATTCATGCAAGAATGGGCCTTCCTTCCCCTGGCTGCCAACATTACTTTCGATCTGCCCCGGAGCTGCCTTTCCACCTTCCCATGCTGCCCAGAGACCCGGAGCAGATGGGGCAGTGTGGAACGCCTGCGTCCCACCGCTGGCCACTCAGCGCCTGTGTATGCAAATTAACCTGCCATTTTGTGTTAATTTGCATACTCACTCCTGATTGGCTTGGTGGTGTCATCACGAAGGTACAGTCAATTTACATCTTTCTCTTTTATTAGTGTAGATAACGACAAGATAAAGAAAGTCTGCATGTTTGGCAAAGAACAACTATGGAAGGCCTAACTGCTTAGTACATGTCAGCAACATTAAGAGTGGTGTGTTCATTTGGGGTTTTTTTTTTGTTTGTTTTTTCAAATATTTTGTGGGGTTGGTTGAGTCTGGGAATGGACAGATATACACAGCAGAAACTGTGGATATGGAAGGACAACTGTATTTTTAAAAGATGGCTCTGGTCCTGGACAGTTGTTCAGTGTTTAGAGCTTCCGCCTGCAGACAAGGGTCAGTGTGTTCAATTTCCAGTCAAGGACAGGTACCTGGGCTGCAGGTTTGATCCCCAGCTCTGGTCAAGGCATGTACAGAAGGAAACCAACCAATGTGTCTCTCTCACCTCTCTCTCTCTCTTTCTCTCTTTCTCTCTCTATTTCTTTCCCTCACTCCCTCCCTCCCTCTCCCCTCCTTTCCCTCCATTCTCTCTTAAAAAAAAAAAATCAATGGAAAACATATTCTCAGGATTAACAAAAATTAAAAATAACAATAAAATAAAATAAAATATGGCTATGTTGTGGAGAATGGGGAAGAGCAGGGGCAAGAATGGAAGCAGGGAGACCAGGATGTTGCTGTAGGAAGAACCATGGGCTGTGGTGGAGGTGCGGTAAAGTGCTTGAACTCGATCTCAAGTGTCTGCTCTAAGCAATTACCCAGAACACTGTTTGAGATGTATTATGAAGTGTAGACAGGGCTCACTGGAGGAAAGCATCCAGTTTGATTAGTGATGCCTGCCACAGCAACAGGAGAGGAACAGCAGCAGTGTGTGTCAATCTCTGTCCTCGGTCTGTCTAGAGGAACTTCGAGCAATGCTTTCTCTCACTATCATCTGTGCAACTCACCCCGAGACCTTTAGTTAAAGTGCAGAATCTGGAAGAGTGGGGCTGGCCTGAGAGTCTGCACTGCTGACACTTTCCCAGGGTTGAGACCAATGCTCTGGTCCAGAGACCTCACTGTGGACAGCAAGGATCTAGAGTAGGGGTGTCGAACTCAATCAGAGAAGGGGCCAAAATCTAAAATCCAGCCTAAATCGCGGGCCGAATGGTTTATTGAATAGCCATAAACTGACAATGTCATAAACTGACAGCGGAGTGCAGTGATGACAGCGCGGTGCGGGCCACATTGCAAGGCCTGGCGGGCTGGATTTGGCCCGCGGGCCTTGTGTTTGACACATGTGATCTAGAGGATTACTCTTTTCCCCCCAAAGATTCGCACAGGATGGGCATCACTCCCGGGCTTGACACAGACGGATACTCAGCAAATGTTCATGAACTGTGCTGGGGTTGGGAGTGGGTGGAGGGGTGTTGGTGACTTTCAGGCACCAACTGCTATAAAAAGAACTCCAAAAATCCCAGGTGGCTGACCATAAAAAAGCATCACCGTAGAATATGACCAACATCACATGTATGCGTTGTACATCTATGGAGTTTCAACCTCATCCTGACTGAACTGAAGACAGGGTTAAGCTCTGAGGAATGGCGGGAAATAAGGTAAGGAAAGAGTTGCTGCTGTGAGGTCCCCAGAAGAGTGGCACTGCGCCCCCTGCTGGGCCCCCACTGTGCTGCATCATGACAGCAATGCTGGCTCTTACAAAAGCCCCAGAGGGGAGTTTGCATCCAGTGTTTGTTCTTCACCACAGTCCTGATCTATAATCCCAACTAAACATGAGCAGCAGCCAAATTCAAATTTCCCTCCAAAAGACAGATCCAATCAGCTTGGAATCAAGGATCGCAGCCAGACCCGCTGCCTGCAGATGGAATCACCTAGACAGTGGGCTCCGTGTTAAATAAATGTGCCTAACGCCTGAGGGCTCAGTGCAAGGCATTCAGCATCACTGGACACCAAGGTTCCCTTTCTAAAGTCAGCAGGGACCCATGCAGTGGCTGCATTCAGGCCCAGTCACCCCAAGAACTGCCTGCCTCCTAGAAGTCATAGGCTACAAATTCTTTTCACGCTCTCTCGCGCTCTCTCTCACTTTTAAACTCACAGAATTACCAAAGCCTTAATTTTTAAAGAGCTTACCTTAATAGTGCACATTCATTTTCAGGGGGCCATTAAAAAATCATGAGAACACTCCTGTTGCCGAGTGGTGATTCATGCTCCCCCCAGCATACACCTCACTTGTGGGCCTCTGCTGGTTACAGCATCCCAGACTCCCAGACAATATTAATTCAATTTATTCTGCACCTTTCCGAGTGGCTGCCTATTAACATTAAACACATACAGCGCTTTTCAGGTCACAGAATGTTGAACATGACTGTTCTTTAGATAACGTGAGAGCTAAAAGATTAATCATCACCAGGATTAATTACTAGGAATGAGTGGGACAGCAAAGAAGTCGTTTGTATGCAAGGGATTCCATATCTTGGTGAATCTGCCTCTTGCTAGAATGCCAAGGGATAGGGGCTGGATGCCAGCTGGATTCCCAGTGTAAAATACTGAACTCAATTGCTTCATCTGTCTAACGGGTTAGTTAAAAGCCAGGGACCTTTTTGTTAACTCCAGTGTCTTACTGTAGTCAACTACAATGAGGGTGCCAAAGTTAATGCATTTTTTTTTTTTAGTAGATCGAGGATGGCTTACTGAGTTTACAACTAGGAAAAAGACAACTTTTTGCTGAAATCTGGTCAGATCCCTATGTCAGCTTTCCAGATATTCAAAACACTCAGAAAGTGACCTGTAACCTTTCATGCTACCTCTGCCTCGCATTCTGCACCTGGGCTGACCCAGACGCCGACTGCAAAGTTTACGCACATCCAGAGCCAAGTAAGCAGACATCATTGCTGCGGGAAGGACAACCTGAACTGAAAATCAAGCCCACAGGAAGGGCAGTTACATATTTTAAGATGAGTTTAAGACCAAAAAATATCTGCAATGCATTGGCAAACTATACTCTGTGAGTGGAACCTTATTTTACTGTAATCACCTTACATTTTGGGAAGAAAAGGTGGTGGTGATGATGGTGATGGTGATGGTGAAGGGAAAGCAGAGAGCAGAGGAAGAGGAGGAAATAAAGAAGATGAGAAGACCGAGACCCTCTTCAAGATCTAAAATATTTACAATTGGACTTCTACAGAAAATGTTTGCCAACCTCTGGCTCTAAGATATAATAAAAGGTCAACATCTACTTCTTGTCATTTGAAGGCATAATGAGGTTTGTGCACATTTTGAAAGAAAGCCAAACACCAAGAGGGCCGCCTGGATACCAAGTTAGGAGAACACCAAGCCATCACATGCTACAGTGACACGCTAGGCAAAGAGTGCTGGGTCCACACCAAACTGGGACATTGAAGTAGGTGGTGCCCAGAAATCTAGATGGGAAAGAGGGCAAGATCAAAACAGGTATCAGGGAAAGGAGAGATGTTTGCACAAATAAATGCACACTTGACTGAGTCTCTCTCAGATGGAGAGCAGGTCTTTCTCCCAGCACTGCGGCCACCAATCAATGGACACTTACCAGCAGCCCCCCTCCCTAACATGCTATAGGATCTTGGACGAATGGCCAGCTCTGATAAGGTTTCCTCATTGGCAGAGGGAGCTCATAGGAGCACCTACCACATAGGATTGACGTGAGGATTGAATGAGTAAGTGGACAGTTCCTCAAATAGTGCCTGGCACAGTCTGTGAGCACTCCATGAACGTTAGCTGTTTTATCACCCGTCCACCGAACATGCTGCTGCGTGGTTCAGCTCAGACAGGGAGATGGGAGAGTCCGCTCCATCGGCTTTGCTTGCAAGTTCTGTGGTCAGTGATGGCTCCCTGTTAACCAACCCTCTCTCTCAGGGTTTCTTAGAGCCCCCAAGGAAGGACAGGACCCCCTGAGTGAACAGTAGAAATGAGGCATCCACTAACAGAGGTCCTAGAGAAGCAGGCAGGGCCAGGCCAAGTGGGACCCAGGACTCTGTGGCTTTATAACAGATGATGCTCAAGTCTTCTCACCCGTGTTACCCCATGATGTTGCTGAGGTTAACCTTAGCAAGTGTGGCCTCTGTAAGCCATGAACATCCCTTACGTCCATCCTTTGAACATGAACGTGAAGAGGCCCTGATTTCCAAGGCCCAGTCACCCAGACACCGGCCCTGGCACTGGGCCACAGCCCTCCCATCGCCCTTCTCTGTGTTAGTGAAGAGCTTGCCATTCTCAGAACTATTAGAAATTACTACAGCATTCCTGGCAGAAAAATGCTGAGTGGAATGGAGGAGGAGAAGGGGAAAAAAAAAATCCCTTTTATGAGAGTCATATATGGGCAGGAGCTACAAACAATTCAGGGCGCTAAAATTAATTCGCTCCCTTGCCAACTTGCCAATGAAGAGAGAGTGAGCATCGAGGCAGACTGTAATAAAAATGTAATGTGTACAGCACATATTTATTCATTTTTAGAAAATCTTCAATGCTGCTACCCTCCTTTCCCCATAAAATCTGACCATCCTACTCAGCTTCTATTCTTATCCCTTGCTCATTTGCGTAATTTTAACACTGCAGAATATAGCTAGCCTAAGAATGTTTTTTATAATTACACCCATCACGGGAACTGTCAGTATCTAATGAAGGATAATTTCAGCTATTATAAGAAGCTTAAAAGATCATTTTCATGAATAATTCGTAATATGAATCATTAAATTCAAACAATGTCAGAAATTTCAGGGGGAAAAAAAGAAAAGAAAAATATTTTAGGTATGGAACAGTAACCATCCCTCTAAAGGCAGAGCGGAGCTTCTGACGTGCAAGAAACAACACAACACAGGGGAAGATCTTTTGTGAGGGGATGGAACATGCAAATCGGCTCATATCACTTCCCACTTCAAGTTTCTCAGCAGGTCCCCCCAGGCCTGAGGATAAACCCATGCCTCTTAGCAAGTCCCATGGATGCTCCTTGATCTGATCCCTGCCTGTCTCCCAGGCTTGTCTCTCCCCTCTTCCTCTCTCTGACGGAGTAAACCTGTCTGAAAAGTAAAACAAACCTACTCTAGAAGCAGAACCAAGAGTGAGAGAGACACATCGTCCTGATAAACTGTTCGCACACCTGCATCCAGCCATACCTGCACTGGTCAGGATGTGTGTATGAGCGATTGGGCTAGACCTGGGAAAACACACCTGTGAGATGTGTCTATCGTGGCAAAACCCCAAGGGCACTCTCTTCAGGAAAACACGATGACCAAAGGACCACTCCTAATGTCAAAGGAAACAGGTCTGTGTCCCAGCTTGCAAACTGTAAAACACTGTGCATTAAAGATTCTTCAGAAAGAGAAATAATGTTTAGACCTTAAATAGGGGAGGAATGGTCTTGACCAAAAGACAAAAGATCCAACTTCCTAACTAAACCGCATGATTCCAGAAGAAAACAAAATGATGTTTTTTTCAAACTACAGGTTGTATCCCTTTAGTAAGGTGGCAAAAATAACTCAGTGAGTCACAACAGATGTTTGATAAAATGGAACAAGATATAAAGCCTGAGAATGTTTACATGTCATAAAGGTTAAGTGTTATTCCAGGAAGACTGTGTTCCAGTTAGATACATACACAAATGTGTGAGCTTAAAAGTTTATTTTCTACTGTGAGCCACAGGCAAAAAGGACTGAAAACCACTTTTATAAAAGGTGTCATCAGACCAAAAGAAAATACATCAGATCAAAAGAAAATATTATACATCAGATCAGAGAGGACATTTGATGACATGTTGTTTTCAAACCAAAAGGCAACAAATGGGCACAGAGCCCATGCTTTCACTGAGTGATGATGATTCTTTCAAACGTTTTCCCCACCAAAATGGAGCTCCTGGGACATAAGGACAGGTATACGGGGCTTATTGCAATGCTGTTCATAGTGGCAAAAACCTAGAAACAAACTAAAGGGCATCTATAGGAGAATGGTTTTTTAATGAGAGCACAGCCATGATGGACTCTAGTATGCTGATATTATAAAGACTAATTTTTAAAAATTAAAAAAATGAAATAACAATAAAAAGACTGATTTAGATCTGTATCTATTGATCTGAAGGAAGATTCATGACTGTTAAGTGATACACTATTACTGGAAAAAGGCAAAATAGATCAGGGGCCAGTAAAGTTTTTCTTTGAAGAGCTAGATGGTATCTATTTTTGGTTTTTCAGGCTACATGTTCTCTGTTGAACTAGTACTCAACTCTTTGTTTGTATCAAGAAAGCACATATAGACAATACATCCATAGGTATGACTGTGTTCCAATAAAACTTTATTTACAAACACAGATGACACACCCATAAGCTATAGTTTGCCAACTCTGATAGAAACTGCAATCCCATTTTGGGGGGTGGGGAGAGAATTAGGTAGAACAAGAAAGGAAACATATGTATATAAAATATAGATTTGCATAAGTTTACATACATCAATTAACTCTGGTTGTCTAAAATGGGTAGCAATGGAGGTAAATTATTAACTTCTTTATACATCTCTGTATTGCAGGGCTTGTTATAAAGAATAGATATAACTATTTTAAAATTCCAATAAAATATTAAATAATAGAAAATACATAAAATAGAAGCTAACTAGTGATTGCTTTCACTAACATCAATTTTCTCATATATTTAACCTTTTTTCTAAATATGTTTTTATTGACTTTTAGAGAAAGAATGAGAGGGATAGATAGAAACATCAATGAGAGAAAAACATCATCCAGCAGCTGCCTCATGCATGCCCCCTACTGGGGATTCAAGCCTGCAACCCGGGCATATGCCCTGATGGGGAATCAAACCAGTGACCTCTTGGTTCATGGGTTAATGCTCAACCACTGAGCCATACCAACCAGTTATTTAACCTTTTTTTCCTGCCCATGCAAATAACAGAAGAGACTTTATATAATTTATATTTAATTGGATTCCAATTATCATACAACGAACTATATATGGAATACTATGCAACTATAAAAAATAAGAATCTTTCCCTAGCTGGTTTAGCTTAGTGGATAGAGCACTGGCCTGTGAACTGAAGAGTCCCAGGTTCGATTCCAGTCAAGGGCACATGCTTGGGTTGCAGGCTCCATCTCCAGTGGGGAGCATTGTAGGAGGCAGCCAAATCAATGATTCTCTCTCATCATTCATGTTTCTATCTCTCTCTCCCTCTTCTCTGAAATCAGTGTGTGTGTGTGTGTGTGTGTGTTTTAAAAAAAAATGAAGGATCTCTTACCCTTTGAGACAGTATGAAAGGACCTAGAGAGTATTATGTTAAGGAAAATAAGCCAGTCAGCTAAAGATAAGTATCACATGATCTAACTCATTCATATGTGGAATCTAATGAACAAAATAAACTGATGAACAAAATAGAACCAGAGACATAGAAGCATGGAAAAGACTGACAAATCTCAGAAGAAAGGTGGGAGTTGGGGGGAAGGGAATTAACCGAGCAACTTTATGCATATATGCATAGCCTGTGGACACAGACAATAGTGTGGTGAAAGCCTGAGGAGGGGTGGTCAAGGAGGTAAAGAGGGTTGGTGCGTGTGGGGGGGGGGGGGGGGCGGGGGGGGCGGGGGGGGGGAGAAACATGTGTAATCTTTCAACAATAAAGATTTAAAAATTTTAAAAGAAAATTTTACACCTAGAAAATGGTCCAAAGTAGGAAAAGTAATAAGTCATGAAAAACCAAGAAAATTTGTATTCTCCTCTGGGAGACCAAATGACATATAAAAGTAGCTTAAAGCTTAAGGTTGTAAGCCTGGGCTCCACTGTTAATTGAACCAGGTAATTAGTTACTGTCCGTGTGGATCTTACACATGGATTGGTGGAGTTCACACCATCTGGTTACTGTCCACACCTTACACAGAGACTGGCTGAGTCCATACCATCGAGTTACTTGCCCACACCTTACACACAGACTAGCGGAGTTTATGCCATTCCATTACTGTCCACACATTACATGTGGACTGGCTGAGTCCATGCCATCCCAAGACAACATGACAGAGAAGCGGAGAGCAGAGATGTAGATGTGGGACTGAATCTAGTTTAATCAAATGCTCTGGGCACTGACCAGTAGCTGATCAACAGAGCACAGGCCCATGTTAAATCCAATCCTTTATGCTGCAAGGCCACCCCAGATTCACATGGAAAATTAAGCTTGGGACATACAAAAAACTGATTACGTTACCTCTTGAAAATAAAAGGATGACTGTATCACCCAAACAGGGAGAGAACTTCAACGTGTTGAGTTGACACCAATGTTCACATTTTACTTCTCCCCATTTCTCCAGTGAACTCCATTACCAACATCGCGAGCAAAGCCAGCACCACATCTCCCACTTGTCCAATAAAAGCAGAGTAGCTGCTATTATAATTGAGAAGTGTGGCAGAAACAGCTAGTGTCCTCTAGTAGCCATTCTTTCCTCTTTAACAAGAAAAATGCCAGATTTTGGCTGGGTTGAAAACCAAGACTGTGCTCCCCAGAATCCCCTGCAACTAGATGTGCTGCATAAAGCTGTCACAAGCAAACTGCAGAAGAAAAGATTAGTGAACTTGAAGACTTGGCAATAGAACTATCCAAGATGAAACATACCAAAAGGGAGAAAAGAAAAAGACTAGGTAACCTGCCCAAGGTCACACTTACGGCAAAGGGCAGAGCCAAACCATAGTCTACACACCTTCATGCTCTAACACTTCCCAGTGCAGGCTGCCTTCACGAATGCTGACCCTTCTCCTCTGGAAAAGAGGTGAGGAAGGAGGCAAAAGGCAACAGCCACCTTACATCCCATCAAACCCCGCTTTCAGTCAGCTTGGCTCATGTTGCCAGCAGGCACTTGACATAATTTACATTCACGTTGTACCTGATTTTCTTATTAAAAATCTTAACAATTTTTTGTGGGTTTTTTTATGCCATCAGCTTTCTTCTTAGCTCATGAAGTGTATGTATCAAATGACTGGTAAGGGGTCTCCAAGCCCTTCAGGCTGGGGGTGTTTATCCCAACAGAATTCACAGAGCAAAGATCTATACTGATCTGGGAAATATAGTGCTAAATTCTAATAATGCTGGAGGGTGTGTAAATGATATTTCCCCCTTTTTCTGCTTGTCTCTATCTTTAATTCTCTAGAATGAATATGGTTTCATTTTTTAACAAGGAATGTAAACACAAATTGTTTCCCAACAATGAAGATGCTGAAAAATAATTTCAAGGCAGACTGCTTTTGGTCCCTGGGTGTGTTTGGTTATTGCCAATTCCAAGCCTTCATTTACTCAGAAAGAAGGCGAGACCACAGGAGAAGGCAAGGGGATTGCCCAGCAAGGGGACCCCTGCACTCTGCTAATGGCATTACAATGAGACAAACCAGATGCAAATGACAAGAATCAAAGGTAGAGTTGAGTTTGGCCAAACTGGCTCCACCTGGAGGAAGGAGGGGCTTCTTTTGGAGGAACTGGGACCCTGAATGATGAGGTTATAAGAGAAGGGAGAAATGGGAAGGTAAAGGGGGAGGCTGTCAAGGTGAGAAGTGTGAGGTACAGCATGTACCTATAATGCCCGACCCTCTTCCCCCAACCCAGGTCAAGGGCACCCTGCAGCACATTGATTGCATGGCTCAAGTCCACATCCTCACCTATTCTGCTCACCCATTCCAGGAGCACAGGTTTCAGTCCCTATCGACATGCAGTCTGTAAGCTCTATGGTGTAGATACTGTATGTCACTCACCTCTGCATCAGGGCATCCACCATCCACCAGCCCACCACTCACCAGCTGTGTGCCTTGGACAACGACAGCCACAGCAAGCTGACACTCACACAGTGGATGGCAGGGACTGCAATCCAGACCACTTGGCCCCACTACACATTCTCACTGACCTTTCTAAGCTCCAATTTCCCCAACTGTAAAGTGAGGATGATGATAATACTGACCTCACAGGAAGGTTGCCTATTAAAAGAAGCTAGCACGGGGCCTGGCATATTATCCATATTATCAATTATTACAATATAAAGTACTCAGCAAATTCATTTGTTCATTGACTCATCCATCTCCTACTGGCTGTCAGGTATCAGTTTCAGAAGCTGGGTGCACAACAGTATCAAAACCAGGTCAGTCCCTACTTTCATGGAGCTTACATCCTGATCAATATTGATCAAATATCTCACTACAGGGGAAATAAACATTTCATATACAAAAGTAGCAGCAACATGCCCTAGCCAGTTTGGCTCAGTGGATAGAGCATTGGCCTGGGGACTGAAGGGACTGGGTTCGATTACGGTCAAGGGCACATGCCTAGATTGCGGGCTCAATCCCCAGTAGGGGATGTGCAAGAGGCAGCCAATCAATGATTCTCTCTCATCATTGATGTTTCTATCTCTCTCTCCCTCTCCCTGCCTCTCTGAAATTAATATTAAAAAAAAAAAAAAAGCAGCAACACTATAGATCTGTAAGTGACACCTAGGGAATGATGGTGGGAACCACAGAGAGCTTCCTGGGGCAGTAGCAACTGTGAACAGGAGTGTGACGAGCAGTCAGAGATTCCAGACAGAGTGAGCAGAAGACAGAGGGGGAGAGGCAGTGTGTTTCTACCAAAAGGCAAAAAAGGAAAGTGAGGCCTTAACCTCAGGCCAAGAGACAGGCTTTCTCTCTGTATAGTAAGTAAGTCTACTTTTCAGTTCAATCCAAGAAAACAACTTAGACAAGTCCCCGTCAGCTGAGGTAACCAGCATCATTACCCACTTGAGCAAAGCAAAACGACCCGCCGCCTATGAAAGCTGTAATTAGAAACTTAAAACAGCCGTTTTCAGAACCAAAGTGGCATTTAACACAGCAGGCCACCTGTCTGCTCCCAGGAAGGAAGGAAGCTGAACAGGACGCTGACTGACAAACGCATGACAGTCAGCACAAAGCCGAGACAGCTCTAAAGTGAGGATGACGGATAATAAATACGTGTCTGGCCCAGGCCCCAAGAAGAATGGGAAGCGCCCAGGTGCTCCTGTTCTGTCTCTGGGTCTTTGTTTCCTACGGAACAATAGAACAATAAAAAGGAAACGAACAGAAATCGTGGATTGACAGTTGGCATTTCCAGACAATGGCTTTTGCAGTGATTTAGGAGAGGAAAGCATGCTGTGGGGGACAGAATCGGGTGGAGCGAATAGAACATCACCCATTGTCAGGGTCTCCAGAGAGAGAGGATCACCTCTAGGGCCACGGAGTGGATTCTCTGGCAACTAAGACCCTAGAGCCAGTAGTGATGGCACTAAGTCGTGGCTGGGGGATCCTTCCCACAAAATTTCCATCAGCCTCACCTTCCCCAAAGCCACCTGGGGCAGAGACTGCTGCCCACCTATCCAACAGCCAATTTCTTATGTGCCAATTAAGCAACATTTCCCAGCATCCTTGCTAACTGAGAGCCCCAAGAGCTATATGTAAGTAGAAGTCATTAGGGGACGAAGTGGAGGTCCCAAAAAGTTCCTTAAAAGTGAGCTTATTTTCCTTACAGTGTTAAAGCCTTATAGAATCCACCTGTGAAATGCACTTCGACTTCCCCCTCTACCTCCCTGAAATGCAGACGGGATGGATGGAACACCAGCCACTACTTGGGTACCATGAGGGAATCATGAGGATAACAAGCCATGCACTAAGGGTGCTAGAGCAAAAAAGGGAAAAGCAGCCTGAGTTCCCAACGACCACAAAATCACACTAGCCCTGGACTAAAGTACTTACCTCTGGGCTAGCGTTAGAGAAGAGAAACACCTTGTTTCTGCTCTTTGGGTTTTCTTTTTAATGCAGCCAAACCTAGTCCACCTGATACACAAGCCTGAATAAACTTACAAATTCAATAAAAACAAAGGCATGCTATGAGAGGCAGTGTCAAGAAAAGGCCCCCCAACCCCCTATCTAACACAACAACCAAACCTCTTGTATATAAAAGTGCTGGAGCCACCACTGTTTCCCTTGCTACTCTGGCTGCATGGTCACCTGCGTTTTTGCTCCCAACATCCTCTTTTCTCGTGTCAGAACCCATCCCGTTTCTGGGGGCCTGCCCCTCTCCCATTTCCAGTCCAGTGTGTCTGCATGGGGCTGCTCCCAATCACCCCCTGCCAGGAAGAAGCCACGTGAGCCTGGCTTACACCCCCTTCTGATCCCAGGATTAGCAAAAGTGAGACATGCCACCCAAGCTGGGCCAATCAGAGTTAATCTGGAAACACCTGTGGGTGCAAGGAGGAAGGATACCCTCAACTGCACTTATAACTTTTAATACTTTTTATTAATCTGAAAGAAATATGGAAAATTATCTGTTAAATTTAGTGGTGAGCACATTATGGGTGTTGAGTACATTACTCCCTGGACCTTTCCAGTAAATTCTAATTTTTTAAAAATACAGAGCATGGGTTACTGTGCCTTCCTGAGCAGTAACAAGAGCCAGGGACTGAGGCAACCTGTTCAGATATTTATTAAAAGATCAGGAAACTAGTTAATCACACAAATATTGTTTCACCAGGATAATAGACTGCAAGTTGCAAAGAGGTTTACTCTATAATTACCACCATAATTATTCACTCACTTTCAGAAATTGATGTACAGGTGTTCGGTTAATGTGCTTTAACCTTCCACGGCCTAGACACCCTTCAAAATGCACCACCAATCCAAAATAACGTTTGCCTGTCATCCCTTTGAAACTTCAAATAATTCTATCAAGTCAGCATTATTATGTCTGCTCCTCAAATGAAACTTTTGGAGCTCAGAGATAAAAACTTATTCCAGAGTTGGGAGGTAGTACATGCAGAGCTGAGATTCCACCAGCTCACCCACTGGAAAACCTGGGCCTGCCTTTGCCTCCACGCTCTACTGCCCCTTCCTCGGGCATCTTCTCGCATTTACTGTGGAAGGAGGAGCCTTCATGGAAGAAGAAAAAATGTCACCTGCATGACTTGCCTACATACAACACTGCGACTGGGAATGTGTCCCCAATCTGATGTCCAGTTCCGAGTCCCTCACACTGACCCAGTCCTCGCCCCCATGTGGCTGCTGGCACATGATTAGATTTCAGTTGCCCAAAGAGAAGAGGGGAATGGATTTTGCCTGAGACCAGGTCAAGGAGCAGATGGTAGGCAGTCAAGTCACCTGGCCCAGGCAGAGTCCGCCCACCCAGGCAAGCATCCCTTGGGTAGCAGTCACACACCACCTCTGAGGTACTATGTAGATCAGGGGGTGATTTTGGCTTGACTTCTAGGCGAGGCGGATGACTGCTATGGTTAATTTCATGTGTCAATATGGCTGGTCATTTCTAGATATTTGGAACCCAGATGTTTGGTCACTGAGTAGTCCAGATGTCACCAAGAAGGTATTTTTTAGATATGAGTAACTTTTAAACCAGTACACTTGGAGTAAAGCAAACTACCCTCCATAATGTGGGTGGGCCTCATTCAATCGGCCTTAAGAGAAACACTTAGGTCCCCAGAAGAAGGAAGTCTGCCTCCAGACTTGAGTCGCAACATCAACTCTTCCCTGGGACTCCAGTCTGTAGTCTACTCCACAGATTTTTGAGCTCTCAGCATCCACAATAGCTTGAGCCAATTCCTTCAAAGTCAATCAACCCTAGATAGATAGATGATAGATAGGCAGATATAGATAGATAGATATAGATAAATAGACAGACATATACATGTGTGTATACATATATTTGTGTGTATATACATGTATGTGTGTGTATGTACATGTGTATGAATTGGGGTGTTTGTATGTGTGTACGCCTTTCAGAAAAGGGAAAAGGTCAACATGGTCTCTTTTTTTTAATATATTTTATTGATTTTTTTTACAGAGAGGAATGGAGAGAGATAGAGAGCTAGAAATGTGGATGAGAGAGAATCATTGACCAGCTGCTTCCTGCATACCCCCCACTGGGTTTGTGCCTGCAACCAATGTACATGTCCTTGACCGAATTCGAGCCTGGGACCCTTCAGTCTGCAGACCGACGCTCTATCCACTGAGCCAAACCAGTTTTGGCGACCACATGGTCTCTTCATCCCAATTAATGACTGACTAGAAAATTGGTTATTTTTGACAGACATACCTTTGCCACATCCTTAGACACTCTTTCTACTACAGACCCTTACAAACTACTGGGTGTTCCTTCTGAGACCCTAGAGCACAAATCCAAAAATAAGAGTACTGGGTAGATATGAGGTTCCTGTCTAAGGAGCCACACAACTGGCTTAGAAGATAGAAACCACATGCATTGAAGTGAGTGCCCAGCACAGCAGCATGAACAGGCTGCCTATCATGGCATTAACATTCTTGCTGGAAAGCAGCGCCCCAGCCAACACAGCCCTCCCCATACCCCTTTGCTTCTAGGTGGGACCATATGACCAGTCCTCACTGAAGCATCATGAGCAGAGTGTGTGGGTCACTTCTGGTAGAAGGGGGGAGTAACAATAATTATTATCCTCTTCCTCCTATGTAGTATTGTCATATCACTTCCCCAAATGTTGTTCCTTCTCAGAGAATGCTGTTCCCATCTATATTAACTTGCTATCACTCTGAAATCATGCTTCAGAGGACTTGGATAGAATCTGGCAACAGGTTTTGATTAAACACCAGCTGTGTACTTGACCAACACACACTAAGACAGTTCATCCTCTCTGTGTGGTCAGACTACCTACACAAGACAGGACAGCAAACTCCCCTGTGAGAGCAAACAGTGGAATTCTAGACCTTGGCTACTACTCATCATCGTAACAGGAGCTTAGGAAACTGAAAGGTCTAGGGTGATTAGATTAACTGAGGAGAAGAGCTGGCTCTCACAATAGATGCAACATCTGGGCTGATGAGGCTAAGGGGAGTGGCATTTCCAGAAGAAGAAATCAGATGAGCAGAGAGGATCAGAAAGTGGTCAGGTGGGGAGACAAGTGTGACTGCGATGGAGCCTCATGATGAGGAGGGAGAGGGTGCTGGACAGAGATGAAAAGGCCACATTTCGGTGGAAGGTAAAGAGGCGAAATGTGTGAACACTCACTTCAGATCCCATGGAATCCCATGGTGGGTGGGCCCAGGGAACGCACCGCATTAGCTCATACAGTGATGGTGAACAGCTTCCACTGCACTCCCTGCCGCCCTACCCGGTCCTCTTAATTGGTGGGACCTATTTAGAGAAGCAAGTGCCAAGACCAAATATGAATTTAAGAAGAGAGGAAAAAAAAAAAAAAGTAACCTTGATTGACTTGAGACAGCTACTACTGGCGGAGAATTGAAGAATGTTGGCACATTTGCAACATATTGGCTGACCCTAAAGGCCATTAATTCGGAAATGATTTCCTCCAAGGCTGTGGTTCCAAGGGCCAAGCACTGGGATGTTTAATGACTCAATGTGAAGCCAGATGACTCAATGTGAAGCCAAGATTAAAAACCAGGGCTCTACATGGGAGAGAGGGCAGATGGTTTATAAGGAAACTAGTGGGAAGAGCAGCTCCTGTCTTGACAGGTTGCTGAGATTAAACCAGAACTGCTGGCAGCCTCTTGCCAGCATGAGATCACCTGCCTGAGCCAACACACAGTGGGGCACGGACCTGGGCATCAGTGCAAGGAACCGTGTGTGTGTGTGTGTGTGTGTGTGTGTGTGTGTGTACACAGCTCTTCCCACTCTGCACTCATGACACAGCCATGAGCCTGCAATCAGCACAGTGGGCGCATGCACACCATGGGAACATGCAAGCACCCTTTCCTCCCTGAGGGCTGGATGTTAAACATTTACCAGCACACACAGCCAATACATAAGGGAGTGGGGGGAGGGAGGGAGGGAGGGAGGGAGGGAGGGAGGGAGGGAGGGAGGACGGGCACTGAGTAATGCGGGAGAAATATACTGATATTGTTTGAGCCGCTGGATCAAGCCGTCCCTGCATATGGAAACTACAAGACTTCTGTTTTGTTTAAGCAGGGGTAAAGTGAATCTTATGACTCTTGTCACCAAAGAATAGTGGAACCATGGGAGAATAAAGTCATGTGCTAAGGGTAGTCACAAGGAACTGAAGAATCTGGTCAGAGGCACAGCAGAAAGCAGTAGTTATGAGGGGCACATCATGGCACATCATTGGGTGGCACTGCTGAGCTCTCCTAGCTACCATGGACCTTCAGGCACCTGAATGCAGGAGGACAGGTCCTACTACAGCTGCTCTTAGGTTTCCACTCATCGAATTATAAATATGAATGGAGTGCCATGGGGTTAAGTTTACGCAAGGCTCTCTGAACACAGCAGGGAACACAGGCAAGGCCCCTGCCCTTGTGGACTGTCAGGGTGGGACAGACAGCAAAGAAGGGAATCCACAACCAGGAGCCTCTGAGGTGCTGACAAGTGCTGTGATGACAATAAAGGAAGTGATGGAATAAAGAGTGAAGGAGAAGGCACAGCCAGGGGGGGCAGAGGAGGTGGCATCTGAAAGAGACCTGTTGGCCAAGGCAGGCTCAGCCATGCAGAGACAGGGAGGAGCAGCCAGAGGAGGAACAAAGGCCCTGAGGGAGGAATCAGCCTGAAGGCCAGTATGACGGGGTGTGACAGCAAGGGGAGGGTGGAGAGAGATGGGGCCAGAGCATGGGGAAGCCCCAGATCACACAGAGCCTGAGGCCACCATCAAAGAGTGTGCAATGGGGTTCTAAGCAGCGGAGTGATTGGATCTGATTCATCATCCCATGAGGCTGAATAGTCCTCTAGAACCAGACACAAACACACACAGTCATGAGCTAGTTTTCCTTACGACTCAAGAAGCTGGCTTCAAATAAAGATGTCCTTGCCTTTGTGCACACTGGGGGCAAGAACATGAGGCTGACCAAGAAGAGACAGCCCAAGGCCTACATAATTGAGGCTGAAACAATGTCCCCAGAACCCTCTCACCCATGATCAACCATTTCCTTGACTGTCAAGTCATCTTTTCTGAAGCCCAGGAAAACCAAGACCCTGAAGTGAGAGCATGAAGTACGTGCAGTGGCAAACTGTTAAAGAATTTGTTCCCAAGCCTCCCTCATTTGAAATGTCAAGTTCCTTCCAGTAAATCTCCCAATTACTCTGATCACCACTGGCAACAGGCCATTTCTTCTCCCACTATCCCTGAGCCTATGGCAGATTAATTAAAGGGGAACGCCAACAGGAGCTTGCAGCCTTAAATCCATCACTACAGGATGGGCCTGTGGTGGCTGGGACAGATGACAGAGGAGTGAACCCAACAAGAGGGAGGGTGAGAGGATGAGCCTCACATAGCAGCAGCAGCAGCAGCAGCAGACACTGCACATTTGGAAAGACAGAGTCCGGAGAAACACCGCCCTCCCCGAGGACAGAATGGATGCCATATCCAGTAAGGAACTAACAGTTGGTCAGGACCATATAAGCTTTCAAAAAGAAACTCAAGCTGGAAAACAGAGGCAGGGGATTGGTGCAGTTATTGTTATAATCAACAAGAAGTTCAGAGTTGAACTATCAGTTATAATCAATAAAAAGTTCAGAGTTGAACTATCACATCAGATACAGCTGAATTCAAGGCCTCAAAGAACCTGATCAGACTTGGTTCCTCTCTGCCTCTCAGTTCAGCTCCTCTCTATATGTGATGGCCTCATCCACAGCCTCCAAGGCCCAACAGAGAGGAAGAACCCTTCCTGTGGCCTACCAGAGCCTGAGACCCAGCGAGAGCACCAGCTAAGATCAAGTGCAGGACAGAGGGTGGAGCCCCACCTCTGACACTGATTGAGGATGCTGGTCATATGAAAACCGGAGCAAGTGGGACAGGTGCCACAGAGGACACAGATGCCCACTACAACAAGAGTTAGCAAAGGCATATTTGCAGAATGTTCTTTCATGATAGAAGTAAGCTAACTAGTTCCAGTGCCCATAAAATCAGGATGCTGTTGTAATGCATCACTCTACCCAATTGAGAATCTCAGCAATCAGGTAGGAGGTGGGGAATGAGGCTGAAGGCATTACTGTGGTGGAGGTCTCCTCACAGGCACATGGCCCCAGGATAGAGGCCCTTCACCAAGAGCTGTGATGACTGTAGCTACTGAGGGGCCTCCTGAGAACAGTCCTAGGGCAGTAGTGCTGGGGCAGAAGTATGGTTCAGTGAATGGACAACTCCTCCATTGCAACTGACAATCTGGAGAAAGGCTAATCACTTTTCTATCTACTTGTATTCTTGATTAATAATATTAGTAATGACTAACATTTACTCAGAACTTCCTCTATGGTATGCTGTCTACATGGATTGCCTCATGAGATAGACATTATCAATGAGTCCTATTTTATAGATGAGAAATGGAGGTGAAGAGAGATTAGGAAACTTAACCAGAGCTGGGCTGGAAGCTAATCAGCCTAAGTCCAGAGCTTGGATCTCTGCCGTGTTGGCATTCTGCTGCTCCCACCCCTAGCCAATGCAACGTAATCATGCTGCTAGGTTATAAGTGGTGTCCTAAGACTCTAGACTTAAAATCCCCTAAGTACACAAATTGATATGACTGTTAATAATCTAGCAAATAAGTCTTACAATATTAGCTTAACAAGAATACACAGCAGGGTTTTCCATCTAATTAATTTTTCAGAATCCTGCTTTTCTAATTCATCTGCATATGCACTGGTTACCTGTTGAGTGTCTACTATGTGCCATGCACAGGAGTGATAAAATGCAAAGGCTTAGCCCCCTCCCACCCAGGCTGGTCTCCCCCTCACCTTCAGCTGTTTGACCTTCTCTTTTCAGCATCTGGACAGCTCCTACATACTTCTTCAGCTGGACTTTGAGCACCTCATTTTCCCTGTAGGTAGAAGAATGTTTAAAAAGATATTTTTAAAAATTGGCAATTAGACTGAAGGCCGGGGTTAGGAGAGGGGTCTGTGTGAAAAAATGAGTTAGCAAAGGCACATGTGCAGAATGCCTTCAAGAACTGTTCTTTCATGATGGGAATGAGCTAACTGGTTCCAGTGCACATAAAATCAGGATGCTGATGTGCTATGCTCAGGTAATTTGAATCTATCAATCTGTTAGGTAACTATTTTGTGCCAGGCACTCTGTAATATACTCTCCATTTACAGAAGAACAAGCCAAGTATTGTATATTCAACCTGGGGAATACTCTTAATATTTTTATTAACTATAAAATATATGTTTTTTATATTATAAAAAAGATATTCATTATTTGCCAGGCATCATATGAAGTCTTTAGGTATCTCATTTAATCCTTCCAAGTATTATCAGGACATCAATTTTAGAGATGAGGCATAAAGAGGAGAAGCAGTGGACAAAGTCTATCCCACCCCCCATGTAAGATCATGCTGTGAAGCATGGAATTCAGGCTAAAAGACCCCACTCTGCTCAATTTCCTCTCCAGGTACACTGGCTAAGAAAAAGAATATGGGGATCAGGGGCAGAAAACCACCATTTGTTGAGTATTTATGACATAGCTCAGACTATACATATATGACCTTGATGAATCAAGCACACACTCATTCATTTATTCATTCTTCATTCAGTGGGAAAATGTTTATTAAATGCCTATGATATGCCAGGCATAATGACACTATCATATTCTTCCCATGTTATAGCAGAGAATTGGGGTATGGATTAGGTCTCCAACCATAGTCACAAGTAAGGCACACTAAAGAGATCCAAACCCAGGTCTGTCGGCACCTAAGGCTCAGGAGAGCTGTTCTCTGTCTCCTGTAGGATTTGGACTTGGCTGCTTCACCAGCTACCCCAGACAGAGGTGCCTCCTCCCCATTTCTTGTTCTGCTCCTCCCCTCAAAGCCCTTATGCCTGAATGCTTTTGAATGAGCTAGAGCATTTCCTCACAGCAAAATAGCTGTAAGATTGGGTTTCTTTTATGCTTATAAAAATAAATTTAAAAGTAAAAATGCTCACTTTAAAATACTCAATTAGAACACATTTAAAAAAGAAATGCGAAAATCAGCTGAAAATCCACAGCCTTGAAAATAAACCCAACATTTTTATAATTTTTCTATCATACCCCTCACTAGACATACATACACACACACACTCCTAAATATAATTTTATGTGGATGAAACATCTTTCACACTCCTTTAATTTTTTTCTGTTTGAAGTGTTATTCCCTTGTTTACTGTTCCACTCACCATTCCCCATAGTAATCAATGTTAAAAACCTGATATACATATTAATGCTGCCCTCCATGCTCAGTCACTAACTACACACCTGATATACTCAGGTAGTTGCCTTTATAAAACAGGATTATAAATTTTTCTACAACTGGGTTTGCCTCATTTAAGAGCATAGTTTACTCAGGGGAAAGCCTGAGACCGCCCATCGCTGGCTCTGCCGTCTGCTTTCAGTGCACTTGATGATATCTTCGCCCGCAAAGACAATGCTATGTTTGCATTTTGCTTTTCTGCACTACTTTGGCAGAAAGAACATCTGCACCAACTGCAGACACTACCATATACTCAGGGGTCCCCTGAGAACTCCACATTCATCTCAGAAGCTTTAGAGGAAAAGTACAGAGGAGCCCCTTCATTAGCTTCCTCCCCCTAGACAGCCTGCCATGGTGTTCCTACAGGTATCTGCACTTTCTCCGTCTGTGATATGAATAGCAAACATATGAAACTCAACAACTAACAGGCCCTGAAAAGGCCTGTGGGAGAAAAAAATATTCCCTGATGTATGCGGATTTACAGCTTGTTTCCTTGGGTTCCTTAACCAGAGTTTTGTCACTTATCCCAGGCTAGCCCTAATCTCCTCATGTGAATTCAAGTCACATATGACCTGAAAACTAAGGAAAGGACATTTATATGCACTTCTATGTGGTATAATTTAACATGGTTTGTGGCAGAGCATCCCCCAAGAGGCAGGCTGGCAGGCTCACTCCAGTCGGCTGACAAGGTGCATCACATCTACATCTGGCTTCTCTGTCTCATTTGCTCACACCACACAGGCTGACCCTCGGCTCCCTTATTCTTCTTCGACTCAGCACTGAAATAAAAAAGGGCTGCTGTCTTCCAGTTTGGATCAATCTTTTTAATAGAGTCTTAAGACTATCTGAATGTCTTAAGGTGTGAATATCACACCTAACAGATAAAACCCAAGATCTTTAATATAAATCTGACTTCCATCAAAATGAGGAGGAACCATGTAGGATATATCAAACCACTGGGTCAGACACCTTTGAGAGCCATAAACTCATCCCAGCCCAGTTTGTATGAATGAACTTGTTTGCCTTTGGGGGAAATGAACACTTCCAGGTGCCTGGAACTGCTTCTGAATAAAACTCAAACACCTGGAGGACACACTGGCTGCTCCAAAAAGGCAACTGGCTCCTGATTCCCATCCTGCAGCAGGATGAGGCCCTTTTTTAAAAAAAAAAAAAAAAAAAGTAATTTTAGATTCACATGAAATTGCTAAGACAATAGCAAGAGGTTGGCCTTATGGTCACACCCTATGTAACTATGGGGCAATGGCAAACGAAACTCTGACAACGTGTGTGCATGGTCCTATCAAGTGCATAACAGTCCTCTGCCCAGCACACCCATACAATGGAACACAGACTTAAAGGACCACTGCAGGTCCAGCAACGAGTAAAGCAAACCAGGAACAAGTAAAAGAGGGAAGAGGGGATGGGCGGCTTTGGCAAACTACAGAGCCCCATCAAGAGATATTTTAGCCCCAAGAAAATAATTCCTAGGCTCTAGACAACTAATCTGCAACCAGACTTAATTTGGAAACAGAAGTACAGAATTCATCATTCTTATCATTACCCAGGTCTCTGTTGTGATTATCAAAGAAAAATGCCTTTTCATTTGATACTTCATGAGACAACAGAATGGATCAATTAATTAAGCACATCCTACCTATGGAAGGCCTCAGAATTACAATAATGACTGAGGCCCATCTCATCAGAGCCCTTCGACCCAGCACAAGTCACGAGCCAGGAGTCTGTCAGTCTAAATAGGTGAGAGGCAAGGTGAGCAACAAGACCAAACCTGACCAGGGCTCTGGTGCCATCAGCACCCACCTTAGCCCAGCTCTCTGTCTTCAGAGCCTGGGCGCCTAACCTCTTCACTATACACTGTGCTGCACCTGTGTGTCAGGGGGAGGATGTTTACATGCATGTGCACATGTATGAGAGAGTGAGAGCAACAGAGCCCAGAAGGTTATATACATCTGGCGGGTTATGAAGCTACTGGGGGGCAGCCATCCCTTGGTCTTCTCTTTCTCTGGTGAGGCATCTCCCCTCCTACACCCGTCTACACTGGTGGCAGGGGAGTGAGTGAGCCTGTGAGGACAAGACCTCTGAACAAGGAAGCACAGATGGCTGGCGCCCTGTCAGCTACATCTTAGGGCAGGGGTCTTCAAACTACGGCCCGCGGGCCACATGCGGCCCGCAGAGGAGTCTGATCCGGCCCGCCAGGTTTTTTGGGCAGTGAGCGCAGCCGAGGTGTTACAGTAGGAATTAGTAGTTCATATAGTCCGGCCCTCCAGCTCTCTGAGGGACCGTGATCTGGCCCCCACTTTAAAAAGTTTGAGGACCCCTGTAGGGCAACTTTCCTTCCTATTTCATAGGACTTGCCTCCTCTCTGGCCCTAAGGTGTGCTGGCTCAGCAGAAGATCACCTACAACACCTGGCTCTTTTTGCAACTAACGGAGTGATTTCATTAAGAGTCCATCTGAAAAACCATCCAGAAAAGTTGGGGGAAGGGGCGCTGTTACTGGCAGTGTTTCCCAAAGTGAGGTACGCGTACCCCCAGGGGTACGGGAAGAGTTTGGTGGGAGAACGTGTTGCGATGAAATTTGGTGGGAATATGCACTGCACCGTGCTTAGCTGCGCCTAATTCTACATTCTCATGAGTACGAGGGATACTCAGCGTTATGAAAATTATAGAAGGGGTACATATATGTCAAAAGTTTGGGAAACACTGCAAGGAACCATCAGTGCTGACCTTCCAAAATGGGCTTCCTGGGAGTCCTGAGGGTTCAACCCGTTTCTCCACCTCCATCCCCGAGTCATCACTAGTGCCACAGGGACAGCTGATGTACTTCCCACCCTCTGCTCTGTGGCCAGTCAGGGGCCCACATCTGTCAATGGCTGTGCTCTCCCCATAGATTTCGTCTTTCAGCTGCAAATCACTCATCTGCCTCACGGGAGGACTACAAAAGCTAAAGCCACACCTGTTAGAGCACGGACAACACCAAATGCTGACGAGGATGTGGAGCCACAGGAACTCTCATTCACTGCTGGTGGGAAGGCAACATGGCGCAGCCACTTTGGAAGACAGCCTGGGGGTTCTTACAAAACCAAATACACTCTGACTATGTGATCCAGCAACCTGGCTGCTTGGTATTTACTCAAGGGAGTTGAAAACTTAAGTCCACACAAAACCTTGCACACAATATTTAGCAATTTTATTCATAATTGCCAAAACTCGGAAGCAACCAAGATGACCTTCAATAGGTGAATGGATAAACAAACTGTGGTGCACCCAGACAATGGAATATTATTCAATGGTGAAAAGTAATTATCTACATAGCCATGAAAAGACAGGGGGGTGAGACTAAAATGTATATTTCTAAATGAAAGAATTCAATTTGAAAAGACTATAAACTTGGAATCCAACTATATGACATTCTGAAAAAGGCAAAACTGTAAAGGTCAGTGGTTGCTAGGGGTTGTGGGGAGGGATGAATAGGTGGAACATGGGGGATTTTTAGGGCAGTGAAATTAATCTGAGACAATAATGGTGGGCACAAGTCATTAAACATCTGTCCAGACCCACAGAATGAACACCACCAAGAGTGAATCCTGATGTACACTATGGACTTTAATAATGATGTATCAGAATTGGTTCATCAATTATAACAAATGTGCCCTACCAATGCAAGATGTTAATAAGAAAAACTGGGAAAGAAGGCAATGAAGGAGTGAGTATAAGGGAACTCTCTGTTTTGGTCATGTTTCTGTAAATCTAAAAACTGCTCCCAAAAAGCCACCTGTCACCCTTGTCATTTGCCAAGAGAATTGCTGAGACTCCCTGTAGGTACCTGTGTCTGTGGGTATCTACAAACCTGGCTGACCCTCCCTTCTCTCCAGTCAGCGCTGAACAGTCAGCTCCTGCGAGTGTCATGTCGTGGTGAAGATGAATGAGGCTGCGAGTGCAGACACATTCTGTGGGAGACAGTGCAGCGTTCATCCTGGCACGGGGCTGAGAGGTGAAACACCTCAGAAATAGTGATGGGGCCGGAGCTGGCGGCCTGAGGAAAGTGGGAGGGGAACACGCAGTCTGGGGAAAATGACTTTTCAGCTTTGACTGTTGTATTTTGCAGTGATCATGACCTTGAATATTTGGGAGTTGCTGTCCATACCATAAAGCCAGGAGATTTATGCCTCCCTGCCTGCCTTTGTTGGCGGCTGCGAGGGACAGACAGTCACTTTTACAGACAGCCTGGTCACTTAGCCGTGCTCTGACAGTGGTCAGGTGCAGTTATGGATAGTGCCTCCCTCGCGCCAGAGTCTGGGTTGGGAAAGCAAATTCCTGTAGTTGTATATTACTGTGATGTGTTTTGTTTTTGTTTTCTGTTTTGTTTTTGAAGTTTAGAATTCCTTTACTGTTCTTATAGTCCTTAGATTGCATCCCTCTAAAAAACGTTATACTTAGCATCATTTGAAAATAATTCCATTTTGGGGTGATAATGTTAAGAGTTGGATATATAGTTATATTCTGGGTGTTGTTTCTAAACACTTATATTAACTTAGTTAATCCTTATGACTGCCCTATGAAGTAGGTTTAGTTGTTATCCGTATTTTACATGAATATATTTTTTGCTCTCTTGATTTCAGGTTCATTTGCATAAACAAGAAAATAGTACTATTTTGTTTTGTCATTATGGTTTGATATAGGGAAAATGGCAGATAAAAATTGAGGAAAAGGAAAATTTTGACTAGGAAATTAGATGGTATTTATAATTTGGGACCCTGAGGATAGTGTAAGTATATTGTGGTTCTGAAAGGGGAGCTAAGGCACAATAGACAATAAATTTTTGAAATATGTATAAAAGACGGACCAAGTACCAATCTTATAATTTTTGTATATAACTGCTGTGCCCTGTAGAACTTCACCCCTCTGGACAATGAGAGGGAGTTCTAGCTAGAAAAAAAACAGATAAAGTGGGGTTCTATACTTAACTTATCTGTTTAAAGAGCCAAAATAGAGGATAGTTTTCCGTAAATAACACTACTTAGAAAGTTTATAATTCACTTTTAACCTTAATTTGGTTAACTGAGGTTCAACTCAATTATATATTCACAGATTCCTCCACATTTATACCAGTATATGACCATTCAGTAATGTCACTTATGTATGTGTGAAAATGTGTATAATATCAAATTTTATTACACTGTAACAGGATCCCAAGTTCAGAACTTATCCTTAACTTTCACAAGCATAACATCTTTTATTAAATGTTTAAATCTTAATGAAAAATTAGAAAACAATGCACCTGGAATCATCAAAACCAGTTATAATTTACATTACTGCTTGGCAAAATATAATGTCCAAACCAGTGAATTAACTGTAATATTTTGATGGCTGTGAATTACCAAACGCACTTCACAGGGTCGCTGGTTTTGAGTAATTATCCTTTGAGTGGTGCTGTCTGGAATTAAGGGTTGTTTGTTCTGACATTGGGGCAGGCATAATTGCTTTGACTTACAAACATTAATTACTGCAGTCACTGGAAGCTGTTTGAGAGGTACATGATTTGCTTCCTTTCCTGATGCTTTTAAAGAAAATGGCAGGGTGGCCAGCAGGTGTGTTTGGGTCGAGGGTGGGAGTTGGCAAGGCTTTCTGGAATCCTCAGATGAACGTGTGAATACTTCTCTTCGTCTCCCCTGTACCCGCCCTCCCAGTCTGGCCATCCTCATTTCTTGCCTGGGTGGGTGCTCAGTTACAGTAGCTGCCTTCTGGCCTGCACACTTGCCTGTTTCCACGCCTCCCCCACTCTTTGTTTTTCCCACATAGTATGTCATTCCCTTGCAACTGGGTGCCCTTCAGGCTTAAACTTTACACTAATTTCCAAGCCTCAGGCTCCTCAGGATTTCCCCACATCCGCTCCCTGCTCCAGCATCCCGCCCCGCTCCAGCATTAGCGACTTCCCTTAGTTCCAGGGTGCAGACTGGTCTTAGGCCTTTGCCCTGGCTCATTCCTTTGCCCAGACCTTGCTACTCAAAGTGTGGTCCAAGGTCTGGCACAATTGGCATCCCTAGGGCACTTGGTAGAAATGCCGAGTCTCAGGCCCTACTTATCTCATTTTAGCCCATAATCATAAAATATTACCATAATCCACACTTGATCCAATGAGGAATGGGGGCTCAGTGGGGCTGGTTGACTGAAGTGGACCTTGGACTAGTGTCTGGGTGACCCCAAAGTCCACACCTTCAGTACAAGGCCAGGGTTCTTCCTATGTGGTCAGAGGATGGAGGATCTCCTACAATGGAATCCCCTGGGGGCTCATTCAAAGATCCCGTCTCCCCCACAGCATTGCTCTTCCCCTTCCTGAATAGTTCCATCCAAAGCCAGGGAGAGTGATCAAATAAGGTGAGAAAGCCAGAGGTCAACACTATGGTGTTAGATTGGAGTTCAAGGTTCAGTGTAAACTCATAGGGCATTTCAAAAGGACAGAGATGCCAGCAACAAAGCTCCCCTGGACAAAACTGGGACGATCTGAACTTCAAAATAGTGACAACAATGGGTTATGAGCTACTGAATATAATAGAAATCAACAAATCCATAAATAATCAATGGAAAGTCTAATGCAGAATGAGATATTTACAAAGGCTTCAACCACCTCCCTGCACAATACTTAACTGTAAAAGAAAAGAGATTAAGTTCACAGTGGAGAAGGGTGGCAGACACCACCTTAACCAGTTAACACGATGAGTAATGAAACAACTGAAGCCACTGTGCACCAGCCGCCAGGACAGATATTCCTATCAAAGATGCAGACGCAGAATCAAACCACAAGGAAATAGTAAACCAACAAATTGGGGGCCATCCTGCAAAATAAATTGGCCCGTAATCTTCAAAAAGGTCAAGGTCACAAAAGTCAAGGAAAGCAAGAAATAGTTCCAGACGGAAGAAACGTGACAACTAAACGCAACAAGTCACTTTGGACTCAATCATTTTGCAAAAGAAACGATCAGTGCAAGTTGGATGTGAGGTGACTTGAGCTGTGTGGTGTCTCATCAGCCAACTGGAGCAGAGGAGACGGAAAGGGAAGCCATGAAAAGCTTGTTTGATTTTTAGTGCTCACTCCCCATTCCCATCATTTCACTATTTAATAATCCCCATCTCATTAGCCACCTGGTAAATTCCACTCAGAATGGCATGCTGGCCCCCACATTTCATATCAAGAGCCAAGGAAACAGCCCAAACAACGCCAGTAATGCAGGAGGGTAATTAATTGCAGATGACACACACCCAAAATATGCGAACACAACAGGAAAATTGCAGGGCTCCAAGTAATAACAGGCGGAAGCATACTTGACTGTCATTTCACTCCTCCAAGCTCCTTCAAGTTACTTCTTGGGGCATCTGTATATGAAGAAGGCAGCTCGCTTCAGTCCTTTGTGCCAAAACGTCCCAGTTTGCTCTGAGCCCTAGCAGGTTTGGCTCAGTAGATAGAGCATTGGCCTATGGACTGAAGGGTCCTGGGTGATTCTGGTCAAGATCACATGCCTGGGTTGTGCACTCGATCCCCAGGAGGGAAGTATAGGAGGCAGCGGATCAATGGTTCTCTGTCATACGTTTCTCTCTCATCACTGATGTTCCTATCTCTCTCTCCCTCTCCCTTCCTCTCTAAAATCAATAAAAATATATATTTTTAAAAAAGAGTGTTTGCTTTGAGGTCAGACAGGCTGGCTCTGCCTCTGTGTGATCTTCTGCAAGTCATTTAACCTATCTGGGCCCTGGTTTTATCACCTTTAAAATTGGATGATAAAAATACCTACTTCAGAAATTACAGGGAGAATTCAAACACATGTATATTGGTGAGTGCACATAAATACAAATACATGTAAAGTGTCTGGCATATAGTAAGTACTAATATTAGCTATTATTTTTTATAATCACTACTACTGCTATCATTAGTCATAAATTATAAATCAGGATCCCACTGTAGTCCAACCCAAAGAGGTCTGTTTTCTCCAGGTAAGGGAAGGACTAGGGAAGGTCTGGAGTGATCCCTGAAAGTCTTTTCAGGTTGGCACCAATACCGAGTCCTCTTCCCCCAACCTGTCCCCTAGCCACCTCGATGCATCCCAGAATTCAACCTCAACTCCTCAGGAATTACTCGTCTGATTTCCCTAGACTGGTGCAGGGATGTAGCATTTCCCACATTAACTGGGAGTTGAAGGAGCCTCCCACCAAACTGGGCTTCCATGAGAGCCAGTGTGTAGCGCCTTAAGGTCCTCCAAGTGACACCTGCCCTGAGGAAGAGTGCATGCAGTAGTATCCCTGCAGGGGAGATAAGAGTGACTCCCAGCGGCCACCTCCCCAAGAAGAAAGAACAGGCAAGAGGAGCAGATGTGACGCGCAAACTGACTCCTGATGGGCCCCACGAAGAACCAGACGCTGTACAGGAGCAGAATACAGACTGCAGAGCTGCAAGCCTACCCGGCGGTTTCAGAGCCACAGGCTGCAGGAGCCAGCCAGGCAACAAAGGACTGAAGCAGGCCGGGAAATGCACACTGGGCATCAAGTGAGGGTGGAAGTTACAGTGAAGCAGAGAGTGGGTGCCCATCTGAAGGGGACATCCCTGACTCACGTTCTCACATCCTTTAAGACCAGCTGGAAATGTTGGTTTCTCTGTGAAATGTTGAGGTCTTAAAAACACGGATTAACATAACTATATCTGTGAGACAAATTCTGCCTGGGGCCACGAGTGCCACCTCCGCCATTAACCTTCACCTCTTGGTATCAAGCTTTGCCATCTGTAAGACCAGAAATCTACTTACTAGTGTCCCTTTATTAGGCCAAGAGGAAATAGAGGTAAAACCTTCAAGATCCTGAATAAAACACCTAACCTGAACCTAAGCATGAGGAAACGGCTGGCAAACCCAAATTTGGGCTGTTCTACAAACACCTGGCCAGAAGAGAAATGCAAAAGAGTCAAGGTCGTGAAAACCAACGGAGCTGTGAAGTGGTCCAGATTAAAGATTAAAAAGCCGGATGATTTAATGCAGTGCCTGGTTCTGGCCCAGATCCTGGATCAGGCAAAGAAAATGGCCATAAAAGGCTTAATTGGCCCAATTGGTGAAATATGAGTATGGGCTCTACTCTACATAATAATACTGCATCAGTGTTAAATTTTCTGAATTTTACCATCGCACTGTAGCTTTGTGAGAAAGTACCCTTCTTCTTAGGAAATACAAGTTCTTAGGGGTAAAAAGTCATGATGTTTACAACTCTTAAATAGAATAGGATAAAGGTTTAGATGGGTAAAAATATAAGTTGATAAATCCATCTTAAATGTGGCAAAATACAATTCATGAATCTGACTAAAGGGTACATTGGAGTTCTTTTACTACTATTACAATTCTGCAGCAAAATTAAGATTATTTCAAGATAAAAAGTTTTTAAATAAATTCTTTAGAAAGAAAGGTTCCCACTCAACAAAAATATGGGTTTATAACAACCCACAGAGAAAACTGAAAGGGTTGCCAAATAGCTCGTAATTGGCACTGAAAAGCTAAGAAAATGAGTTTGGTAAATATAAACACAGCATATAAAATAGTACCCAGGAACACCAAGGCCCAGCCACTACTATTACTTTGATAAATACCAGAGTCAGAGGGATGCAGCTCACAAAACCTGCCCATCTCCATTGTGAGAAGCAGGACCGCTGAGACAGAGCCCAAAACACTCCACTCGGGTCTGTGAGTGAGGGGTGTAGTCACTATTATAACCCGCCGCCTGCCCAGGAGGGAAGGGGGTTGGGCCTAGAATGGCCCCTTTCTTCCAAAGAGGCGGCCTGCTGCTGGGACTTGATCTGCTGTAGAGGAGCTATTGTTACAGACACAGCATTGGAGAGAGACATCCCACATCTGAATACCAAGTTGAAAACTCAATTTAGCTCTGGAACAAGTCACAATAGTCTCATCAAATCCCAGCCTCCTGAGACCTCAGGCAGAAAATGTGGACTGTGAATGAAGCAAAAATAAAAAGGTAACAACAGGGAAGCCAATAAACAGAGTGAAAGCAAGACATGGGCTACTACAGGAGGGGGGATACCGCTCCTCCAAGCCCCAAGGAGTGTCTGGCTTGCAGACGTGCTCTGTTGATCCTCAAAGTGTTTGAATGTGGATGTGGATGTGATGTGGCTTTTAATTAGGTGACAATAATTAAAATCAAGACATTCCCCTTAAAGGCCTAGTTTTCCAACTCCTTGTCAAAACTTCTAGTGCCTAACCACACAACATGCCCTTGAGGTCGCAGCAGCTGGCACTGACTAGTTGCCACTAGAGGACAAGTGCTGTCCAGTTCCCCAAGAACCCCACCCCCTTTTTGCACAGGTGCTTCCTTTATGCACTTCCACTGCCCACCTGGCCCCTGAAGGAATTCCAGTTTCAGACCCACTACTGCACATGAACCCTGACACTCTGACAAATTCCAGAGACAGCTATGGGATAAGAACCTCAGGATCAATGCAAGCACATGCCAAAAAATCTATGTGGCTTATGGTTCAGCAACCACGACAAAACTATCACTGGCCTCCTCAAAAAAGCACACTTGCCTTTATGCAAATCAAGTCAGTGCCCAAACCTGAAAGGGTTCCTATGATTCCAGGAAACTGACCAGGCGGGGCTTGGTGAGTGTGGGAGGGAGGGAGCTGGATGCTGGCTGTTACAAAGGTGAATAAAACTCCTAAGAATAAAGCAGGAAGGTCTAGGAGGCCTGACCGAGTCCGGATTGCTTGTATTTGTAACATGGCTATTGGGCCATGAGTTCCTCCAGAACAGGAACCTGGCCCTGCGCAGTCTGCGTTTCCCCAAATCCTGCGGAGGGAGGGCCTGGCACAGTGTTCAGTCTGAAGGATGGTCCGACGCCATATCAAAGGAAGTTCACAGACCTTGTCTGGACCATTAATGTAGGGGGAATGGCTAAAAGAGAGACCTTAGATCAATTAGGGAATTGTGAAAATGGACTGTATGTTAGATTAGGGAATGATTGTTGATTTTTCGGGCATGATAACAATATTGTGGAGACTTATGCTTGGGAAATAAATAGGGAGATTTAGGGGTGAAGAATCACAAATCCTGAAACAACTTTCAGTTAGTACAGAAAAAAATACCTAGTTTTGTGTGTGTGTGTGTGTGTGTGTGTGTGTGTTCATAATAAAAGACTAGAAATAAAGACAGGTGTGCAAAGTATGAAGTGAATCTTGGTGAAGGGTACGTGTACCCAAGGTCATTGTCTTGCGTAGGTTTGAAATGTTTCAAAATAAAAAGTTAGGAAATGTCTTTAAAAATATAAAATGTTTGATGAATAAATAAATCCATAAGCAAAGCTCAAAATGACAATTCTATGCCCCAGTGAGGGTGAACAGATGAAGCCACTCAGATTGGAGGCAACTGGCTGGAGACTCCTGCCACCTCGGCCCTCTGGCAGCCCCGAGGGCTGAGGCAATTACTCTCGGGCCCACGCGCCTCCCCAGCAGTCTGGCTGGGAAGCTCTGCTCATAATGAACGAAGGCTGTTAGGAGCCATCAGCGTAATCACTTTTGTGAAGCAAAATGAGCTCTGATCCACAGTAACCAATCTGCCTATTACCAGCTGACAGTTCACCTTCAATTTCACCCTCACTGTAGCTTTCTACTTTTGTTCTTTGTCTGGTGGGATGGTATTATGGGGAAGTTTATTAGCATTATTTTAAATTCCTATTTAACCAAAAGCCTATAGATAAGGTAACAAGTTATCCCCACAAACCCCAAAATAGAACCAGTAAGGACAAACCAATAGCCACACGGTCTATATGGCACTGCCATCTGTGCAGGAGAATACAGAAGCCACAGGGCATCTGATGAGATATCCTGAGAAGAGAAGCCCAAATCACCAACAGGTATTCCCTGAAAGGAAAACACGCTGGGCCAAGTGAAGAACTACAGTCAGACTACTGATGAGTGCAAGGGTCCTATATGTAACATTGAAGGGACTAACACAGCTGGCCTCCATTATTCTCAAACCTGGCCCGCTAGGACATCCAGGACTATTTTCCATCCTATTTGAAAGTCGTTTCAGTGAAAGAGGAAAAACTGCTTGAGTGGAATCATAACTGTGAAGTACAGAGACACGAGAGGTGAAGGAAAGAAAGGTTATTGATAAAGGAAGAGGAGGAAAACAGAGGCAGAAGTTTCAGCAAATGGGTTGCCATAAACCTGATCACTACATGAAAACAACAGAAGGGAAGCTCTGTGAAGTTAGTAAAAGCTGCCGTCAACTCACCTCCCTTTAAAAGTTTAGCTTCTTGCCAAAACTGGTTTGGCTCAGTGGATAGAGCGTCTGCCTGTGGACTGAAAGGTCCCGGGTTCGATTCCAGTCAAGGGTATGTACCTTGGTTGCGGGCACATCCCCAGTAGGGAGTGTGCAAGAGGCAGCTGATCGATGATTCTCTCTCATTGATCTTTCTAACTCTCTATCCCTCTCTCTTCCTCTCTGTAAAAAAATTAATAAAATATATTTTTTTTAAAGTTTAGCTTTTTTACTACATTGAAACAAGGATGTATCCAGATAAAATCCCAGACAAAGTTATAAGAAGAAGAGAATAACAAGTAGAATATATCTACGGATAATGAGGGCATTCCAGAAATACCCATGTAACTGTAACCTTCTATTTCAAACCAAGCTAAAAGACAATATGGAAATGATACAAAATATGAAACAACATAAACCAGAATTAGAAAAACTCAATAAAGAGGTGATAAAACTCGGGAAAGTTAAAGAAAACATTTCAGAAATAAAGACCAACCGAGATAGAACACCTAGAAGGTGAAAAGAACAATCTTAAAAAAAAAAGACTAAAAGGAAATTTAAAAAAGGGATAAAAAAGACTTGAGAGAAAGTGACAAATATTAAAAACAGGCAAATAAGATCCAACATCAGAAAACAGAAGCTCCTGGAGAGAAAAACCAGAGGAAAGGAACAGATATAAAACCATGATTCAAAAAAAATGGTGTTGAAATAAATCTGAAACTATATATTGAAAGAGCATTCCATGTACCTGAGAATAATAATGCTGAAGGACTAACACCAAGACACAATCTAGCAGAATTCCTGAACTTCAGAGAAAGAGAAGAACTCCTTTGGGCAAATGACTTCTAAGGGGGGAAAAATGATTATCATCCAACTTTGACAGCAATGCTTCCCCAAAATGCAGTAACATATTTAAGATACTCAAGAAAATGTGAGCTAAGGATTTTAGAACCACCAAATTGATTTTCAAGAAAAGCACAAACTAGTACAACATGTAAGAACTTGGGTAATATGTTCCCATAAGCCCTCCCGAAAGAATCTATCAGAGAAAAATAAGCTTGAAGTAGTCAAAATGATAACAAGACAGCAACAGAATTGGTGGGAAAACTTATATAACTTATATCAAACTTACAGAACTAAAAATAAACAAGACTAAAGGGAAAAAATAAAGTCTGTTTGGACTATATTCTCAGGTCATGTAGATAGAGTGAATATTTTTCAAGCATAAAGAAGAATGGGGAAAGCATATGTGAAAATTTGTAACTATCCTCAGCAATTATATTGTTGCAGTATGACTGGTGTTATCTGAGACTTTACAGATTATTTACATATAGGAACATCTATAGATATACACACAAACATTTTTAAAATATATTTTTATTGATTTCAGAAAGGAAGGGAGAAGGAGAGAAAGATAGAAACATTAATGATGTTTTGTACTTTGTCTGGTGCCCATCCCACACTGGGGCTCAAGTCCCCAACCCAGGCATGTGCCCCCCATGGGAATCGAACCCGGACCTCCTGGTTCATAGGTCGACATTCAACCACTGAGTCATGCTAACCAGGCTATACAAACACATTTTTAAGATAAAATGTCACTATTGGCAATGCTATTGCCAATTCATTATGGCAGAGCTCTTTATTTAGCCTCTTTTATATTACATTTGTATGTGCTTTTCTCCTCACGTGAAGGACATTAAGATTATACAGGATGATTAGTATATACCATAAAAAACTCAGGTGCTTTATACCACAGCGTATACACAACAGACTCAGAATGCCAACAATACTGTTAAGAGTAGGGACTCAAGAAGTCCGTGTGCCCATATAGATAGAGAGCAAGGGCAAATATGCTCCACCGAAGTTACACATGCATATACAAATACCCAATTTTACAAAGAAAACTAAACACCATTCGAGTTAGTCTGAACTTTGCAAATTCCTTCCTATGACTTGGATGTAATTTCAGGGTCGATAAAGGCAGGTAACCCCCATCACAAAGTAAAGGAGAGGACCCCATGGTATACAGTTGGCCCAGGAACAACATGGGTTTGAACTTATAAGTGGTTTTCTTTCAACTGACTCATGTGTTGTTCAAGGGTCAAACCCACCTACAGTAGCTATAGAAGGATTTTCAACTGTGCAGCAGGTCAACGCCCCGACCCCCATGTTGTTCAAGGATCAACTGTACACTGGATAGTCCTGCTTTGACGGGTCCCTGGTGCATCTGAGTACCTGCCGTTATCCTCTCCACAATAAAAAGACAAAAATGCCTTTTAAACGAACTTCCTGTTTGTGCAGGGTTCCATCTTGTTTTTAGACCACAGGCCTCTTTCTTCAGGAGGTTTAGCCCTTTGTGGTCCTGGATTGATTTAAAGGCAGAGGACAGTTGGGATGATTTGTGGAATCTTGCAATCTGATTGGTGTCCTGGTTGAGGGCTGTGTTCCTTGGGACCAATGATTGTCTCTAGGTTCACTCTTAAATGAGTATCACTCAAGCCTCCCATCTCTTCACACAGCAATTAACAGCTTACACCAGCCCTCTTCCAACACAGCAACTTCCCACAGATCATGGGAAAGGGAGGAACAGTGTCAGAATAGACCAGAGGAGTCACCCACCACTCCACAGTGCCCTATGACCAGGAGATGTTCATTCCTGGGAGGCCCCTCATGTCTCCTCCTCTGGAGCTCGCAGATCTATGTAACCTCCAGCCTTGTATTTCCTGCCCGTGGTCCTCTTCCCATGTCCGATAAAAGCTGATCAGATGGCCCTACCCAATTTGGCTCAGTGGACAGAGCATTGGCCTGCAGACTGAAAGGCCCTGGGTTCAATTCCGGTCAAGGGCACATGGCCAGGTTTTGGGCTCCATCCCCAGTGAGGGGCATGCAGGAGGTAGCCAATCAATGATTCTCTCTCATTACTGATGTTTCTCTCTCTCTCTCCTTCTCCCTACCTCTCTAAAATCAATTTTAAAAAATAGTTTTTTGGGTTTTTATTGTTTTTGTTTTTAAAGAAAGCTCATCAGATGAAAATCTACAATGACACAGAGCCTATGTTAGCAACCTGGGAACGGCAGGGGCAATGAGTCTAAGATAAAGGGACTGTGGATCTTCGCTGGGGAGCTCTGTTCAATAACTAGAGAGAGCTACATCAGAGCAGGAAGGCCAAGACTACCAAGTCTTGGCTCCCAGTGTTCTCCTGACAAGAATGTGAGTTCCACAAAGGCAGAGAAATAATTAAACACAGTAAATGTACTAAAAAACACTAACCTGGATTCTTTAGGTTAGTGAAATTATAATGATGTGGCAACTGTACCCCAATAAAGTTGTTAAAGAATAAAAATAATTAAGTAATTGAGCATCTACTGTATACCGGGCACTGAGGAAAGCACTAGGATATGAGAAAATGATAACAAGGTCTGCCTCTCAAGACCAATATGGCTTTCATCAAGACCCTGCACAAACTAAGTTAGAAAACCCACAGAGTCATGAGAAGTCTAGTCACATTTGATTACTAAAACAGAGCCATAAAATCAAGTTGGTATCATTTCCAAGAAAATCCAGCCCAACTCCATTCCTATTCCATTTTACAGCTGAGCAAACTGAGACTGTGAGTAGTAGGAAGACAGGTAGCCAGTGGCCACACCCAACAGAGAGCCAAAGCTAAGATAAAAACCCAAGTAGCCTGCCCCCAGAACCTGAGCATATCTATCCCCACACCACACCAGTTTGATCACAAATCCAATCCTATGTAAGACATGTGCCTTCAACAATGACAAATGTGAGTCGCTGATAACAAACCAGGATCCTGCAGGAACCGTGAACATTAGCATGTGAATTATAATTACACAGCAGGGCTGACATAGAGTCAACCCCTTTCACACCAAAACATCACAATATACACATAATACCCAATTTCTGGAGCATACACTATTCCCATTTTTCAGAAAAGGAAACTGAGGCACAGAAAGGTTAATAAGCTTGTCCCAAATACTCACAGCTAATACTGGACCCAGGATTTGAACTTACACCTGTCAAAGCTGGGAGAAGAGACATCAGTTATAGTGTATTCATCTCCTAGGGCTATCATAACCAAATACCACTGGATCACAGTGGCTTGAACAATAGAAATTTCTCATAGTCCTGGAGACTAGAAACCTAATACTGCAATGTAGGAGGTTTGAATTCTCTAAGGCCTCTCTCTTGACTTGTAAATGCCTTTTCTCTGTGTCCTCACATGGTCCCTCCTCTGGGTACACATGTTCCCACTTCTTGTAAGAACATCAGGCACAATGGAGTAGGGCCCCACTCTTAGGACCTCATTTAACCTTAATGACCTCCTTAAAGACCCTATCTCCAAAGGCAGTCACATGGGAGTTGGGATTTTAGCATGCAAATTTGGGGAGTTAGTAACTGAATCCATCACAAACTGTGACCCACTTCTAACGGGGCCAATGCCTGCTGCAAATCTGTAACAGAGGCAACAAGCAAAATGCAGCCCATTAGTAGATTAGTAACAATTTAGATAATCCTTGAACATCAACCCTAAAAATAAAATAATCCCCAAATGATTATTCTCCTAACAATCTCCTTTTAGAACTTACCTAAGCAGTAAATGAAATATAATTAAATTTTGTTGGGCCTCTCAGGAGAGGACACTAAGCTATGCACTAACTCTCCTACCTTAGTAACAAAAGAATCAATATTTTTTTAAAGTATTAACAATATTTTAAATTTATAGAACCATTTTCCTCCCCTAAAAATCCAAAGAGCAAAACCACCAACTACAAAATCTTCTTACATGTGCTGTTTATTGCTAAGAGGAGGAGAACTTAGCAACTTTCAAACTGGCCACTCAACAGAGTCCATTTACATATCCTTTTGTAACCTCCTAATCTTTCGTTATTCATTATTTATAAAGCACCAACAGCCTTATCCTGTGGAAAATAAGCCTGTTCCTTCGGGTTTAAATGAGCTTGGAGAATCCTCTTGTGCTTCTTCAAATGCTGCCGTCAACAGTGATAAATGCAACATGCGGTGTTTTGTCATCGTTAAGTCCTCTCTCGACCCCGCTCCGGTCAACCTGAGCTAGCGTTGCTGCAGAGCTGGCTGAATCCAACGCTAAGTCTCTCTCCCACCCATCTGCCCAGAGCTCACAATGGCAGCAGTAACTGGATTCTCTCCCTCTTTCCTTTGAGCAGAGGTCACAGCTGAAAATCTCAAATGACTTATCTTGCCAAGATGGGGCCTCCTTCCTCCCTGACTCTCAGCAGTCAGCATGGCCAGAGGATGGCGGGCCCCCTGATCTCCTGAGGGTCTCACTCCTCCGTCCCTCCCACTGCGTTGCTGCACAGGAGCACAGAGCAGATGTCCAACTACCTGGGCAGAGGTGATGGCGGCTGCTGTGCAGTAGCAATGGGCATGAGGGAGGCTGCTGGCCCCCCTCTATAGCCTGAGATGGGCCTGTCAGGAGCTGGCCATCCCAGACAAAGACTTGGAGCTGATCAGACTCGTGTCTGCTGGTCTGTCGACCAGCAGCAGAGGGAGGGGGCATAAGACACAGAGAGGAAACATCACTGCAGGCATCTGGCAAATTGGGAGATGAGGCCTTCCCTTCTCTAATCGGCTCCAGAGGCAGGTGTGTGGCTCCTGGTTGGCAGACAAGCGTCTCCTGATACACATGTAGAGAAAGCTGTGTCACAGTGAGACTGGCTAGAATTTAAAGCCGAAAAACCCAGATGCAAGACATAACTCAGCTATGCCAGGGCTGGCAACTGTGGCTGCAAGCCAAATTCAGCCGCCACCTGTTCTTATAAATAAAGTATTATTGATACACAGCCACAATCATTAGTTGATGTGACATCTATGGCTACTTTCACACCACAATGGCAGAGTTGAGTAGTTTTAACAGAGAACCGTGGCCCACAAAGCCAATATATTTACTAGCGGGTCCTTTACAGAAAAAGTTTGTTGACTCATGTGCCCTGTGATACCTCGCAGAGTTACTTTGTATCTTTGAATCTCAGTGTCCATTCTCCTAACAATGAGAATTGCATGACCATCTGTCCTTCATATCTCAAAGGGTTATAAAAATCAAACTCATTCCACAGTGTTTCCCAAAGTGTGGTACGTGTACTCCCAGGGGTACAGGAAGAGTTTGGTGGGGGTATGCGTTGCACCGGAGTTTGGTGGGGATGTGCACGGCACCGTGCTTAGCTGCGCCTAATTCTACTTTCTCATGAGTACGAGGGGTACTCAGCGTTACGAAAATTATAGAAGGGGTACACATATGTCAAAAGTTTGGGAATTACAGCATCACACTAACGATGAAGACAATTCTTTGAGCCCTTAATGCCTTCACTTTACCTGGATTATTTTATTTAATCCTTACAACAGCCCTATGAGGAAGCTAATATTATGAAGCTAACATTATTTTATGGATGAGAACACTGAGGCTAAGAGAAGTGAAGGATGTTGACCAAGATGAGACCTTTAGTAAAACTGTAGAGCTCGAGTTCAATCCCAGCTCCTAACCATCACCACCTCTTCTCTTCATGCCCTGGGGACATGGGTGTTAAGAGTGTTGACAACTAGAGCAATACATGGCAGATTTTAGTCCCACATCCAGCAGACGCCTTCTGGCTGGTCTCCACACTTCCCCTCCAGCCTTGCCCCTCTTCCTTCTACTCTCTTCCCACTTAGATCACCAGGCAGAGTCTGTCATCTTTTGTTCACTTTAAGAAACAAACAAGAGCCTACTTCTCCTCCGCTGGTGAGCAAAGCCAAACAAAATGAGAGCCACTTCAGGTACCAATGTGCATTTCACTCTTACTCAAAACTTCACATTTACATAGAAAAAACAAACAAACCAACCTCCAAATCAGAGAGAATAACACTTGCAAAAAAAAGGTTCAAAGTTTTTGGTGTGATTTAGAAAAAAATGTGTCCCAGAATGACACCATTAATAAGCAGCAGCAAGAATATATATTTAAAGAGTCGAGATTCTTATTTCATCCTCACAAAGAGACTATGAAGTAGGCAGGGTTGGCGCTCCTCTGAAACTAAGGCCCAGAGAGGTCTAGAGCACATGTGTCAAACACAAGGCCCGGGGGCCAAATCCAGCCAGCCAGGCCTTGCAATGTGGCCCGCACAGCGCTGTCATCACTGCACTCCGCTGTCAGTTTATGACATTGTCAGTTTATGACTGTTCAGTAAACCATTCGGCCCGCGATTTAGGCTGGATTTTAGATTTTGGCCCCTTCTCTGATTGAGTTGGACACCCCTAGAGAGGCTTGGCTGAAGACACACAGCCGGAAAGGAACAGAGCTCAGAATTAAAGCTAAGTCCTTGACCACACCATGAGTTGTGGATACAAAAGACATTAGAGGTTGGTGTCAAACAACTCTGTTTTTAGAGAAACATGAATTTAACTCAAGTGCTGTATAATGCCTAAAAGTGAGGCTGCCTGCCCTTTTGGCCAGAAGAAATTTCTCTTCTCTTTGCTTCAAAGACATGAAAAATCTGGGATCCTAGGGCTGTGGGCACTTGCCAAGGTTTCCAGGTGGAGAGAACTCTTCTATTTTTGGGCACCCCGTATGTCTTCCTTCTGGGAACTGCCCTTCATAAGATTCTAGTCGGCCTGTCAATCACATGGCCCCAGCTCCCCTCCTTGGTGAAGCCATGACAAGGACGGAGGCAACTGGGTGAGCCCAGGGAAGGAGTGGGAGATTCAAGAGCCCTACTTGAGCCCACAGAGGATCTATAACATCTGACACCTGGACAGTCTGGAAGGCCAGGCAGGTGGCCCAGCACAGTCACTCTCAGCAGCCGGCCCGCCTGCTGCCACGGCAGAGCTCTGACAGGATCATTAGGTGAGGCCAGCTCTGGGCCAGTCAAGCAGCTGGTACAGTCACAGGCCACTGGAATCCAATTTCTCGAGAGACAGGGAGCCAGGGAAAAACAACACAGCATTTTCATTTCCAAATGAGGACAGTGACCTCACCAGCTGAGAGCTGGCCAACGAGGGCAGTTTTCCTGGTTCCACCAACAAAGTTTAGACTTCATTATAAGGTTCCCCATAAAGTCACACGTTCCCTTGGAAGCAGAACATACAGGCATGGAGCTAATGAGCCATGTGGGGAGTTGTAACCGAATGTCCCTAGTTTACCACCATCATTGATCACCAGCTGACCCCACAGGAGAGGTCCGCACAGCAACCCAAAGAACAGACAGAAGCATTGTCATTTCCAAAGTAAGGTTTCAGTTTCGTTTTGTAAAATGAATGTATCAAGTAGCCCACACAGATCAATAATTAGCAGCAGTTATTAATTCACAGTGTTCAGTTGGACCATGGATTCTCTGAAATCACTTAATAAAAGTCTTTTTTTTTAAATATGATGTCCAGGTTTTAAACACACACACACACACACACTCTCTCACATATGTAGACATACCCCACACTGGTGTTTGAAGATACTGATAGAAGTTCTCAAATAAACAGAGGGCCTCTGATGGAGGGGCACAAAGGACTCTGAGCTTCTATGAGCTGTAGCTGCACCAATATTTGCCCATGTCCTGGTCCCCTAAAAGGATAGTCACCTGGGAAGTAGGTGGGGAAAGGATGTGACTATATGAAAAGACATAATCAGCCCCTACCAAATGGAGTGCCACACGCCTCTGCAGCCAGGAGATTTAGCTGTCAGTGTCCCACACCTTATCACATGCCAGCTCCTCTGGGTGGAGAGCCCTTCCCTCACCATCTTCATCTGCTGGCTTCCCCGGCTTCAAGGCCCCACCCAGCAGCCTTCTCTGACCGGCTCCATAACCATCTGGTGTCTTCCTCAGCAGCTCCCACACCACCTCTGAGCACTCACCACTCTACCTCCTCTCATTAGAGTCTTTCCCACTAGACGGGCTGCCCTTCAAGAACAAGCACTCTGCCCGTTTACCTCTGCATCTCCACTACTCAGCTCAGTGCCTGGCACACAGCAGATGCTCAGTAAACATTTGTTTCATTAGAGATCTACTTTGTTGAATCTCTAAACCACGTTTTTACCTATGAGCCATGTGTATTATATTACCACTACTTGTCCTACTACAATGACAGCTGATGTTGATTAAACCTGTTCCATAAACTATTGTAAGCACTTTATACAGTCCTGCTACATTTGTCCCAACAACCCTCCAAAGTAGCCCTATAGCACAAGAAGGTCAGGGACCCAGAGGCAAGACAAGAGCCCAAGCTCACACCACTAGTGTGCAGCAGAACTGGCTTTCTCTGGGCAGCCAGACTCACGATCCAAACTGTAAACCATTACTGCACCATGTTTGTGCACACATCGATCACCTGTGAGCCACTCCCAAGCTGTTTACTATATCCTGAAGCTCTATGTTAATACTTCCTTCATAGTTTTCTTTAAATTAACCCACTTATTACAATCTCAGAGAGAAAGTGGGGGAGGGGAAGAGGGAGTAACAGAGCAACCAAAGGACTTGTATGCATGCATATGAACATAACCCATGGACACAGACAGTAGGGGGGTGAGGGCATGTGCTGGGGGGTGGAAATAGCCGGGGAGAGGCCAATGGGAAAAAGAGACATGTGTAATACTTTAAACAATAAGGAATTTTTTTAAATTTGCAAATGAATGGCAAGAACATTTGCTAAATCTAATCAGTACAGGTGGGGGGTGCTAGGCAGTGTGCAGCGGGGAGGAGGGACACATATTAGGAAGCAACTCTTGTTTTTGCTCTCAGAAAAAGTATTTCCTTCATACCTATTTCCCCAGGGGGCTCACTGGGAGCTCCTCACTCCTCCTTCACGTCCAGAATGGGGGTGCAGTTTGAAGCTGACAAGGCCTTCAGCCTCCTAGCAATAGAAATTAACTAGGGCTGGGCACACACTTGGCCCCAATACGAGACAATGGAACCAAACCTGAGAGTTGACTACCGAGAGCCTGGATGCTCTTTCTTGCCCGGTGGACAGTAAACTGAGAAGACAGGAGGTCTGGAGCTGCATGGCTACCTGGAGGAACTGTCAAGGAACGAGACCCTTGAAGAGAGTGTAACAGACCCAGCCATACCTAACGCCACAGTCTACCTGGGTCCTCTGAGCCCATGAATCCCCCTTCTGATTCAGTCGATTTGCATCCAATTTTCTGGTGCTCACTATCCAGAGTCCTACTTGAGGCCCAGCCTCTCCTGAAGTGCTCAGGGAATCAAAGTTTATTTTTAATATTTGAATGATAAAAATAGGCCCAGAAAAGTAGGCTGATGAAAACTGCTTAGCTGAGTCAGCACCCAGAAACGAAAGGATCGACAGTTTTTTGACTACACGCATCACTCCTCCCATTCCTTGGGCACAAGTGAGCTGACCTGAAACAAAAAGTGACAGGCAAGTTCTCTCTTGACGCCACTAAATCGATGAGTAGCCTGACAAGCCATACACACGCCACCAAGTAACTAGAAAGCACAGGGTGATGAGGACAAAGGCGTTTGCAGACAGGGTGCCACTCACACGGCTCTGTGCTTCAGGCCCATTAGGCATGTTTGCAAGGCTGAGTGATAAAGACGCCACCGCAAAAATGCAGGCCTGCTCTGTGCACACACACACTTCAGTGTGAAACCGTCTCTTTTTCCACTTAATGAGAAGTTAATGTCTCTCCCAAAGTTCTGGTAAGTGTTCCTTGTCTGGCCCTCGAAGACACGGCAAGTTTTAATTCATTCAGAGAGTGACAATGCAAATTCAACAACAGCCGTGGGAGAAGTGGAGGAGGCAGGAATCAACACACTCCACACAAATTTTACTGCCCAAAATAAGACAACCCCATGATTAAAAACAAGGCAAATGCTCAGACTGCTTATATGCTTTCAGTGCCAGCCCATTTCGAAGTGTGAAGTTTAAAAAAATAATATCAATCAGAAAGGAACACACTTGTAAACAGTACTAAATCTTCTCAACGTTGTGATGCTGAGCCGGAAGGGAAAGTGTAGCAGCTAAACCTCTGAAGGCCTCCAACCTACACAGGCAGGGACTCCTAAGTGCATAATGTAAATTCCCTTACATACCAGCTCACCATCGCAGATTTCCTTAACTGGTGTAACCAGAATCCTATTAACTAGAAGCCTCCATTAGCTGAAAATTCTGTTTCCCAACCTTCTCCCAGTGGCTTAGCTGGTGAGGCTCCTGGCAGCCTTGGCAGCCTCACCGCCTCCCCTTCCTGCCTCTGCTCTAGTCACACCAGCCTCTGGGACATGCTTACACACCTCACACTCATTTTCATCTCAGAGCCTTTGTGTGTGCCCTTCTCTCTACCTGGCACAGTCTGCCCCTTCCTTCCTCCTCATCCTTCCAACCTCTGCTCTTCTGTGCCTCACCCCCACCAAAAGGCCTTCCTAACTAGGAAAGTAGCTGCTCCTCCCCAAATGTCCCACAACCTTCACGTCAAACATCTTTTCCTGTCTTCCCGGTCCTTAAGCTAGCTGAAGCTGATTTTTCAATTCCTTGTTACTGTCTGTCTCTCCTCCCCATCCCACCCAAATGTCTAAATCAAACAGAGCCGACCCCCACACACGCACCTGCTCACACTGTACCGGGGAAGAGTACACCATCTACAAAGCCAGACACAGAGACTGCATCGGCCTGCCATCCATTCTCTCCCACACCAGATTCAAGGCAGAGAACAGTCCCTGGCCCTGACTGAACATAAATTCAGCTTTAACGAATACCCATCCCCTGAAACCCCACCCCAGACCAAGACCAACTCTTGGACAAGTAGCTTCTCAAATGTCTTCCCGTCTCTTGCTATTGCCTGCCCCTCTGACCCACCCTCCACGGCTCTAAATGAAGACGCTTCTCTAACCCTTCCCATCCTTCTCACAGGCCTTCCTTCTGCCACCCCGCCCACCCCACCTTGTTCCACCTGCCAAACCCTAATCATCCTTCCAGATATGGCTCATGGATTCCTCTCATGGAGGCCAGTCCTCAACTTTCCCAGCGGGGTGAGCTGCTTCACGTGTGAGCGCCCAAATGGCATGACCGCCAGGACCGGTTTGGCTCAGTGGATAGAGCATCGGTCTGCGGACTGAAGGGTCCCGGGTTCAATTCTGGGCAGGGAAATGTACCTTGGTTGTGGGCACATCCCCAGTGGGGGGTGTGCAGGAGGCAGCCGATCGATGATTCTCTCTCATCGATGTTTTTAACTCTCTATCCCTCTCTCTTCCTCTCTGTGAAAAATCAATAAAATATATATTTTTTTTAAATGGCCATGACCATCTATCATCAGAAGCAACAGAGTATTGTGCAATAAACACACGCTATCTGTCATCTTCAGAGCCCCAAGGGCTAGGATGTCGTCTTATTTTACCATTGCTGCCCATCTGACACAATGACCTACATGGATAGGCATTCAATACATGTTTGCATACAGGAAATAGGTACTGCACACCTTGACCTGTGTAACAGGCCCCAGTCAGAGCACAGAGCCCAGCGTAAAGGAGAGAGGGTACAGAGCTCAGGAGCTGCCAGTCCAGTTCAATATCCTCAAGGAGCGGCACACAGACCAGATCTACCTGCTGCCTGTTGTGTTATTCTTTAATAGCTTTATTGAGATACTAGAAGCCCAGTGCATGAATTTCATGCATAGGGAGAAGGGGTGTCCCTCAGCCCAGCCTGCACCTTCTTGCAATCCAGGAGCCCTTGGGGGATGTCCGATATCCTTCTCGCAATCCAGGACTGCTGGCTCCTAACTGCTCACCTGCCTTCCTGATCACCCCAAACCCCGCTGCCTGCCTAATCGCCTCTAACTGCTCACCTGCCTGCCTGATTGCCCCTAACCACCTCTGCCCTGGCCCCCACCACAGCAGCTTCATCTGGAAGGAAGTCCCAAATGACTTACGGAAGGTCATTCGGCTGTCTAGTCTAATTAGCAAATTACACTTTTATTATTATAGATAATTTTCCTACCACAAAGCCTGCCCTGTCTGTTTTTGTAAATAAAGTTTTATTGGAACATGGACAAGCCTGTTCATTTATTTATTCTTTGTGGCTGCTTTCTTGATATGATGGCAGACTTCAGTGGCTGCAACAGAGATGATATAGGCTACTAATAGAAAACTAGTCACTCTCTAGCCCTTTATAGAAAATGTCTGCTAACCCCTGAACAACTTAGGAGGGAGGAGATACCCTGGACAAGACCAACAGGCCAGCCAAGTAAGAGATGCCTTCAAGGTCAAAGTGTTAGAAAAAAATGTCACAGTCCTAGGATAGAAGGAGCAGGAGGGTAGATAGACAACGTCCCTCCTTCAATGGTGACACCTTCAATGAGCCTGGGTATCCTGAAAAGGAACCAACCGAGCTGAAATCTGGAGAAAGAATATTCCAAGAAGGGAACACTCAAGTGCAAAGCCATGAAGCTAGACCAAGCCTAGCATTATAGTCACAGCCCACAGAAAACAGATGGCACCATCGAAGGGGAAGATCATGGGCTAATGATCTTCAAGGTGACAAGAAACTAGCAAGGTGGTGACAGACGCAGGGCCTGGCCATGGTGGAAAGCCACCCCAACACTCCTCCAGAAACAAAGAGGGAAGGGAGTCGGCAGGTACGGAACCCAGCGTGACATGGTGGACATTACGGATATGTGGCCCCCACAGCAGGAACATGCCATCGCCAACCGAGGTGAGGCAGGGAGGGAGCCAGTGGAGTAAATGCCTCATGCCCGCCTTCTGCCAGGACCTCACATGGACCACAAAGGCCATACCCCACCAGGAGCCGGGACAGGGAGACCAGTGACAGAATTCACCAAGTGCACTTCCCAGGGTGCAGAACAAGGTCTACACGAGACTACATTATAAAACCAGAAGGACAATACGGTCTACATGGCATCCTGTGTACATCTGAGGGTCAGAATGCAGCTGCGAGGGGATCGGCAGGGTTAATAATATCAACATCACAGAATGTGTGAGGTACCAGATACACCTCCTCTTTATGGAAGAGAGATGTTATGCAGATGAAGGATGAAATTATTATTCCTGCCTCTCTGTCAAAGTGTAATCGGGTGGGTGCCTTCATGTCAGCAATCCTGAAAGGAATTAGGAAAGCCAGAAAAAGAATGATCTGCCTACCTCAAAATCCCACAAACATTAACTGCTTCCTACACGTGGTCAGAAATGAAAGCAAAGTGTCTGCTATTACCCAGAAGAGAAAGCCCACTATCTACCCACCACCATGCGCTAATGAGAGAGCAGACAGCAGGGAGCACGGGACACTGACACTCGTCACACATTATTTGTTTAAGAGCTCAATAAATGACAGCTGTTGTTAAAATTTTTATTTGACTTTGTTTAAAATCCACCTTTTTTATTGATATAGATCATATATCATTTGATTTTATATCAGTGGTGGTTGTACACACTTGGGAATGTACTAAAAGTATGGAGTTATACGCTTTTGAAGAGTGGATTACAATATACTAAAAGTGTATAACTCCAGTGTGTACAACCACCACTACTAATTCCAGAACATTGTCTCACGCCAAAGAGAATCCTGTACCCATTGGCAGTCACTCCCAACTGTCCCTGATAACAGTCACACAGTCACCTACCTTCTGTCTCTATACACCTGCCAATTCTAGGCATCATCTAAGCATGGAATCATATTGGAGCATCAAGCTAGCTTTAAATGCTTTGTTTAAGACCGTTCTTCTGGCTGGGACCTTTCCAAGTTGGTAAGCTGGTCAGCAGAGAGCGTGAGCCCCCTGCAACGTAACCCAGGAAGCAAACTCCAAGGATAAAATAAAACAGATTGTAAATCCAAACTAAATGAAGGCCACACATTCTCCACCCAGACAAGAGCCTCTTCACATGAAAACCTGACATTTATTCCTGCGATGCATGGCCCCCTGAAGTGCGAACACCGTGAGGAAGCGCCCGGAGGCAGAACTTAAAGGGTCGGCAGAGCTGCAACTTGGCCGGCAGTGGACATGGCCAGCCTCGCTGCCATCATTGCCAGGCCTGCCCGGCACGCCAGTCTCAGTACTCTTCCTCACTGTGGCAAAGACGGTCAGTCCCAGGCGACCTTAGAACCAAATGTTCAAGAGGGGTGGCCCATCCACCCTTTCTGGAAAGGGCCTTTCTTAGGGTTTAGAGACAGGAAAGGTAAAGAATAGACTTTTTGCTGAAAGACCAACTCTGAAGTGGCTTCCTAGAAGCAAACTGGAAGATTCTGGGGCTAATCTAAGACTGTGGGGATTGATGAATAATGCTTGCCATGAGCAAGGGATGCAGGAATAGCAGCAAAGGACCCTGTGCTTTCACCCTCCCTCAGATGCTCAGCACAGGCAATGAGCCCAGGCAGGAGTCCTCCCAGTCAGCAGTGATTTTCAGTTTCCCAGTGCTGAGATCACCTTCTCTAATCAACACTCCAATCACTGTGTCTCCAAGGAGATGTGGCCCAACATGCTTGGTGAAGTTTCAGCATCATCTTCAAGGAGAAGAAAGTTCCATCCAAAACATCTGAAGCTCAAGTCTAGCAAATGAAACGGCGTGAGTGCTCCAGGTCCTCCGTGCCTGCTCAGGGCTGGGCTCCAGTGGCCGGGATTCACTCTGGCCTATGTGCAGAGAAGCAGCCAAGCCCACAGTGCACTGAGCCAGCGGGGAGTACAGCAGAACTGGAGATTATGCAGAACCTGGGATTTACGTGGCAGGGAATGGTCACATACTTGCAGAGGTGCCAGCCACTGCTGGGAGCCAAAGAAGGCCTCTGTTGGATTGGTGCCCTTGCAAGGGTCATGTAGCAGCTGCATTTGGGCTAATTGCTAAGACAATGAGCAAGATGTGCTCCCACCCACACTCACACGCTGTTAACTCCAGAGCTGTCCTGGCAGGAGGGCTAATCTAAAACCAGCGAGAGGCGTGTCGCCAGCGGCACTCCATCCACTCCCCCCGGCTGGGGAAACAACTCCACTGTTTTGCTTGGGATCACATCAACAACAACAGCTGGGCACTGACTTATGGTCAGTGACTGTGTACTGAGCAAGAGGCTAAGGGCTCGCTTCGGTTCATCCACACACACCTTTCACAAATGAAGGAACAGGCTCAAAGGGCCCAAGGTGACATGGCAGGAAGTGAGGACAAGACTCCTTTCAGCCCAGTTGGACTCAGTGTACCCTGCATTGAGCCTGTTGGCCCAGGTGCCTTCCTTGTAGCAGCATCTCCAATAGCACAGGGGAGGCCACAGGGCTTGTAGTCAAAGTTTCTTCATGCTGGTGTGGCCTCTCCAGCAGGACAAACCAGAGCAAGTCCAAGTCCAGTGCCTCAGCACCTCGCTCAGTCCACCTAAGCCCCTACTCAAGGGCCATTGGAGGGTTCTGGGTCCCTCAATCCAAGCCAGCCCTCCCCTCTACCTGTTAATGACTGACTTCATCCTTGGCTCGTCTCATCCCCATGCTTTCAACAAGATAAACATTCGGAATCTCTCATGTTAGCCGTTCCTCCCAATGGCTTGCTAATTGTGCACCTTCTTCTAGATTCACTGACTTAACACATTTTTCTAGCAGCATGATACGAAGAATATTTCCAAGCACACACAGCCACATAATTACACTGTCATACACCTTCTAACCAGATCCACTTCCCCCCGGGGCAGAACCTCCTCTTCTAATCAACACAGTGGCAACAAGGACCATAACGGCCTCCGGTGGAGTCTGTGGGAGCCAGGCAGCACCAACAAGAGGGGATATCAGGATGCTGCCATCGGTGAGAATCGGCAGTGGGAGCATGTAGCGGTGGGTTGTGGGGGTAAGAGGGCAAGTTTTGTTCAAGTTACATTCACTCATTTTTCAAATTCTAAGATGCCAGTCATCTGCCCATTGTTAGCGGCGGGTTCAGGCCTGAGGATAAAGAGCCAGAGATGACAGAAAGAGCTAGGGTTCCCTGTCACTGGGACACCAAGTCCAGGAGGGGAAGCGGGCCCTAACCAGAGGCACGCAGGTCTGTTCAGCAAGTCCTCACCATTGTCCGTAAGTCCTGTGACTTCGAGGAGAAAAACTTAAAATGAGACATTTTACCACAAGCCAACAGACCATCAACAAAAGTTAGGTTCCTACAGCATCTCATCAATGCTGTGATGGCATGACAGTGACAGCAGCACCGCTATTCAAGGATCTGCTGTGATTACGAACTGGAGTGAATGCTAGGGGGAAAAGCCCGCCAGATCTAGAGGGACAGCCTGCCCCATCTCCAGGGTCTCCGAGAGGGAAGGAAGCCAGCCCTATCAAGCCACACAGGCCTGAGGATCAGTTCCCACCTCCAGAAGATATTTGCTTTTCTCCTTTTCCGGGCAACTGCCGTAAACCTGCTGCCAAATTCCCTCTAAAATCCATTTTATCCCAGTACTTTTAGACTTTTTCTAAGGAAGAGCCAAAGAGAGAGAGCCAAACTTCCAGTTATTCATATGTCAAAATCTGTAAAAAATAAAAAAGGGCTTTCCATCTAATTGTTCTTAATGCTTTAATAATACAGGTCCCGATAAAACACCTCCCAGCAGCTTCCCTTCAGAGCAACAGGAAACCATCTCATCATTGGAGGAGGGGAGCGGCGGAACTGGAGCGCCTCAGACAAATTGCCTTCTGTTTCCCTCCACTTAGAGCTGCACAATTTGTCCTCCTGTCACTATGTTCTGCTGCATAAAACTTTCTGGAAAAGCTGCGTTCGGAGTTCCCCACAGAGATTCAGAAAGCGGCAACAGGTGGGGCTGTCCGTGAGCAGCCGCTCTGGCCTACGCTGTGACCTGGCGTGAGGCCCGCTGAGAGACTGAGCGGGAACAAGATAAAGGCCCAGAACCAGATGATGTGTAGAGGGTGAAAAGTCCCTCTTCACAGAGGAAGATGAAGGATGTGGCCCTTTGTCAACTACCATTATCCTTGACTGAAAACAGCCAGGGCTGGGACAAAAACAATAACAACAACAACCAGAGGGCTCATTGCCTGAAGCAACTCTTGTTTTTGCTCTCAGAAAAAGTCACAGGCCACTGGAATCCAATTTCTCGAGAGACAGGGAGCCAGGGAAAAACAACACAGCATTTTCATTTCCAAATGAGGACAGTGACCTCACCAGCTGAGAGCTGGCCAACGAGGGCAGTTTTCCTGGTTCCACCAACAAAGTTTAGACTTCATTATAAGGTTCCCCATAAAGTCACACGTTCCCTTGGAAGCAGAACATACAGGCATGGAGCTGGCCAACGAGGGCAGTTTTCCTGGTTCCACCAACAAAGTTTAGACTTCATTATAAGGTTCCCCATAAAGTCACACGTTCCCTTGGAAGCAGAACATACAGGCATGGAGCTAATGAGCCATGTGGGGAGTTGTAACCGAATGTCCCTAGTTTACCACCATCATTGATCACCAGCTGACCCCACAGGAGAGGTCCGCACAGCAACCCAAAGAACAGACAGAAGCATTGTCATTTCCAAAGTAAGGTTTCAGTTTCGTTTTGTAAAATGAATGTATCAACATACAGGCATGGAGCTAATGAGCCATGTGGGGAGTTGTAACCGAATGTCCCTAGTTTACCACCATCATGACCCCACAGGAGAGGTCCGATCACCAGCTGACCCCACAGGAGAGGTCCGCACAGCAACCCAAAGAACAGACAGAAGCATTGTCATTTCCAAAGTAAGGTTTCAGTTTCGTTTTGTAAAATGAATGTATCAACATACAGGCATGGAGCTAATGAGCCATGTGGGGAGTTGTAACCGAATGTCCCTAGTTTACCACCATGTGACACTACTGTCACAGAGCACTCTGTGACAATCACACAGCACAAAACCCTCCTGATGACCATGAAGAGTGGGTGGCAAGGGGACCTGACAACAGGGTCTGGAGGCAGACAGCCTTGTCGCTGTGTGTGGACCCTGGGCAAGCTGCTCAAGGCATCACCCTTCTGTAAACTGAGAAAACCACTGTACCCAGCTCACCGGCTCCTGGAGAATTACCCGAGTTGATGTATGTGAGGCAGCACAATTCCTAGGGCACAAAAACTCCTTTGAAAAGAAAATTGAAAGGTAGCTACAAAAATACATTTTTCCCATAATTAATGGCAGCATCTGTCCCAGGGGCCTGTGTGCTGTGTTTACCTCTCAGCCCGGCACTGTCACCAAACATTGCCGCCAATACAAACCGGTCTCTGTGTGCAGAACCCTTGGAAGGAGCTGGGGGAAGGCCTTGCCACCCACTGCCTGGAGATGCTAAATCACCCCTGTTTTATACATGAGCAAGCTGAGGTCCAGAGAAGGTAAGTGATGGGCTCAGGGTTACACAGCATGGAAAGGGCCGGGTTTCCAAAGAGTTTGACTCTGAAGCCATGGGCACAATCCACTAAGCCACACAGTCTCCTCTCCAGATGGAGGCAAAACCTTGACCTGACCACCTGGAGGTGTCCTGACTTCCCAATCAGTGAGCCAGTTTCCTGGCTTGAATGGAGAAGGTGATGGCTTAACTACAGGATTCGGACCTCTTCTAAACAGGAAAGAATTATATGAACCTAGGATTCTACAATGCGAAGTCTACAGTGTTTTGGTTATACACATAACAACTACCACTGGTATGCCTTCTTCTGAGAGCATGAACTTCTGCCAATGATGCAACTGAAGAAAAGAAAAAGAAAAAAAAGAAAAAAAGGAAGAAGAAAAAGAAGAGAAAGGAAACAGGAAGAGAAACCCCCTTGTTAGTACTTTGCCCCAAGAGATGTGTGCCCCAGGCTCCAGACCACAGACTCAGGGGGCCATGCTGCACAGCTGGCCACTCACTGAGCGAGCACTGGCTGAGCAGCCACGGTGTGTGGGCGCTGGGGAAACAGCAGTGGCCACGCAGGCCTAGCTCCGGCCCTCACTGTGCTGACAGTCAGTGGAAGGATGTCTATTTCAAACAAAAACACAGAGAAATGCACAAGAACAGATAGTGCAAGACTTAAAACGGGGGAGGAAGAGGAGATGGGGCCCTCTCTGCAGAGGTGAGGAGCACGGCCACATGGAGGCCTGGGCAGGATGCTCCAGGCAGAAGGGACAGCAAGCGCCTCAGCAGGAGGCAGGCAGCGCAGGTCAGATCGCATGTCAGATTGCGAGCGCCTCACAGGCCACAGAAAGGAGCGTGGCTTTCTTTTCTGAGTGCAACAGAGTGGCATGGGCTGATTTATGCTTTTAAGAAGTGGTTCAAACAAAACCACTGTAAACGTGTGAGACAATTAAAGATCTTTGGAGTTAGAAACTAGATGATATCAAGGATTATTGCTAATTCTATTAAATGGGAGAATGGTGTTGTATATGGTTATTTAAAAAAAAAACTTATCTTTTAGAGCTTTATATATAACCAATTATTTACAGACAATATAATATCTAGGATTTGCTTTGAAAAACACTAGCAAAAAAGAAAGCAGTAAGTGGCAGGAAATAGTGTAAAGAGAGTGATAAAATGTTAATAACTTCTAAGGGTGGGTGGTGGGAACATGGGATTTGTTATACTATTCTGTCTACTTCATATGTATTAGGAAAATGCTACAGTAAACAAAAGTTAAATAAGAAACATAAGCAGCCCTAGCCCATTTGCTCAGTAACAGAGCATCAGCCTATGGACTGAAGAGTCCCAGGTTCAATCCCAGTCAAGGGCACATGCATGGGTTGCAGGCTCGGTCCCAGTAGGGGGCATGCAGGAGGTGGCCGATCAATGATTTTCTCTCATTATTGATGTTTCTATCTCTCTCTCTCCTTCTCTCTTCCTCTCTGAAATCAATAAATAATATTTTTTTAAAAAAGAAAGAAAGAAATATAAGCAAACAGATATTAAAGTTTCACTCTATCACTATGTGGTAGAGGGGAAACCCATCTTAGCCTGGTTAAGGACCTCTGGGAGCCAATGTCACATCCTTATTAGCAGTGAACCAGGAGGAAACCCAGGTCAAATCCTGCCTCACCCCATCCATCCTAGTGCATCAATCGGCTAAATGGCACATCTCTTGCCCAGATGAGCAATTTCCACTTCATAGATGGAGTCAAAACAGATTTGCCTCAATCTGCACAAATAAATCAAAATCACAAGCTATAAGCCTTCTGGTGACCCGAGGAAAACCTCCTCACTCTGGGCTTGGGGCCTGCTGATTCCGTGACCATGGTGACCTGTTCTTCCCTTCTTCTGTTTTATTTAGAGTGACAATGTGCCCGAAAAACCAAAAAATACATTCCTCACATCTCCATAGTAGAGACATTCAGGCCACTAAAATGTGAGAGAAACTGTTTTGAGTGACGTAAGCACACACTTCTTTTTCCCTTCCCTGCTTTTTAGAATGCAGATGGAATGGCTAGAGCTCTTGCAGCCGTCTTTAGCCCATGAAAGGACCTTACAAACACACAAGCCAAACACAGCACAGCAAAAACATAGAAGTAATTGACAAACACTCATTTGTTCACTCAACAAATTTCTAAACTCTAATATGTACCAGGCAGGCATTGTGATAGCTCTACCACTAAACTAAGGAGCAAAGGTCCCTGCCCTCAGAGGCTTATAACATAAGAGAAAACGGCAGTAATAGTGAATGTATTAAGTAACATAGTAGATGACAAATGCTATTTTAAAAAAGGAGAAAAATAAGTGGGCTGAGAATGCGGGGAAAAGGAGGGACCACATTATAAAATTTAAGGAACGAATGAGTGAATGATGAGTGCAGGAACATCTAATAGGAGCCGTTCACTTCACGCCAGTGAAACTACCTTGGGGAGGGAACAGCCTCAGGAGAGGGAGACGAGATGTGGAGACCATGGGTTGAGTTAAGCCATAGCAGCTCCTTATTCCTCGTCACCAGAAATGAGAGAGCTGGACTCACAGGAAGACCAGTCCACCCTAGATGATCACCGTACAGTAAACTGCCTATTCTATCAGGTCCGCAGTGAGGGTTTGCAGCTCAGTGAGGGTGTGCTGGGACCTCCCCTCTCCACTCTGACCTGCGCACCTCAGCTCTCAGTAAAGGCACCTGGAGCATCCATGTAAGAGTGCATTTGAAGAAACAGTTCCGCTGCGGGAAATAAAGAATGTGAAGATTGTTTGGCAGTGGCAGTGGTGTGGCGGTAGGCTGGGCATCTCACATATCTGCGCACTGTCTATGTTTGCCACCCAGTGTGAACTCAGTGAACTTTTTTGTCTGCTCGGTGAACAAAAACTTTGCAAACTTCCAGAATCACTAGACTTGACAGTTGTCGCTCTTTAAACAGCTTTCCTGCAGCTGCCAAGAATATCTCCCCTCCGCCGAGCTTCCTGTTGTTCCCCTCCCCAGCTCCGGCTCTGGCTCCAAAATAACGAGAAGTTGCTTGGCAGTGATGTCATCGCCCCTGTCACCGCCTGCAGGGCATTCACATGCTGGCTATATTTAGGACCCAGGCTCCGTGTTCAGTGACATGGAAATTGCCACCTTGTGAACCATCCCGGAAAGGCAAGGTTTAAAAACTTATTTTCTCCGAATAACCAGGTTACAAATCCTGCCTCTCACCGGGGCATCAAGATGAGCAACGGGCTCCAGCCCTGGGCCCAGCTAACACCAGCTGTTAATTTCAACCATTTCTCTCAAATAGCACACACCCCGACATTCACTTAGTGGCAGCATCTCTCTTCTAATCGCCCTCCTTTCCTGGACTCTTCTGTTATCCCTCAAAACCATTCTGCTGTTTTTATTTACTCCTCTAGACTCCTTCACCTACTTCTCATTAGAAAAAGACAGCAAATGGGGCATTAATGAATGATAAACACATTCCCTGCCCCATGGGTACTTACTGTAACCTTTTAATGAGTGCTTTATCATATTTATTGGTTTTGATCATTTTATCTCCTCCTGCTTCCGTGCTTTGATGGGGAAAAGGATGAGCTAAAACAATGTCTCAAACACAACCTTCTCCCTCTTCCCTTAGCAGCTGTGTATTTTTTTTGCATCTTAATGAGCCACCCAAGTCCATGTTTGGTGCACATTTTTCAGGAAACATCTGGCACCAACTACTAATGGCTCTGACGCTTAACCACTCAGCGTGGGCACGTGCTTCAAAATGCAGATGTTCGTGCAAATATACCTTGCTGCTTACTCTCTAAAAATTTTAGTTCATCAACAAAATCTGAGTCTTTGATTGGATTCTGGAATCAGAGAAAATAAACAAGCACGTGGCTTTCTCCCTTGTACACGGTTGCTTTAAGAGACCCCACTCTATCTTTTCCTGTCCATCACTTTCATATAAAAAATTAGCTAGGAAATTTATATTGGTTGCAAAATGCTGACAGGCTTGTAGAGGAAGTGATACGGCTCTCCACAGTTCATGGCATTTGAGAAGGTGCTTCCATAAATATAAGTTCAGATGGTAACACACTGGCATTTCCATTCTCCTACCTGTAGGGGATTCCCACATCTGTACTCACATAAGGAAAATCATTCAGACCCCGGATCCCTTCACCTTTCACACTTGGAAAAAGCAGAAGCTAAGAGGTGATGAATGATGACAGAACCGGCTCAAGCCTCAGCCTGGGGCCAGAACCACACACAGGGTGTGCCATTAAAGCATTCACATACTTAGCCCTGAGATCCCACTGCTGGGAATACACACTGAGGAATGAAACTGGCAGAGGGAAAACGAGCTACAGACATGAGGAGAGCGTTTCAACCTTTGCTACAATCTCAAAATCCAGAAGCAACAGAAACACTAACCTCTGAGGAAACTGCTAAGTAAACTGTGGTATGCTAGTCAGCCACTAAAATGAGATCTAGTCCTGGCCAGTGGCTCTGTTGGTGGGAGCATTGTCTCATACACCAAAAAGTTTGCAGGTTCAATTCCCGATTAGGGCACAAGCCTGGGTTGCAGGTTTGATCTCAGGTCCAAGCGTGTACAGGAGGCAAACGACTCTAATATAAGAGCTCCACTTCTAGGAATCTAGATTAAGGAAACTTACTAAAGTGTGTGTGTGTGTGTGTGTGTGTGTGTGTGTGTGTGTGTGTGTGTTTTCATAGGAAAAGTTCTCCTAAAAGGGTGGGTGGGAGGAATCGTTAAGGAAACCACTGTGTGAGAAACACAGACATATCCGAACAGAATTTCAAAGGCCATGCAAAGTGATATCCATACAAGAGAACAACATCAGAAAAGGTTTATGATATTGTTTTTCAAAGAAGATAATCAATTTATAGATTCAGAATGACTTGGATCATGTAATATGAATAAGTGAATGTATACATAAGCTGGAATATAGTGCATCATAAATAATAAAACACCTTAAAAATAATTGTGTCCTGATGATTTTCTTCTTTAAACTTTACTGTTCTTCCCAGAGTTGTGGGTTGTAATTTGTACATTTATATTCTGGAGAGGGGGAAAAAAGTCTCTATTTAGACATAATTTGAAATCTACATATAAGTGCAAGAAAAGATAAAATACCCCTCACCAGCTCTAGCTGGTTTTGCTCAGTGGATAGAGCATTGGCCTGCGACCTGAAGAGTCTGGGTTCCATTCCGGTCAAGGGCACATGCCTGGGGTGTGGGCTGGATCAGTGGGGGGCTTGCAGGAAGTGGCTGATCAATGATTCTCTCTCATCACTGGTGTTTCTATCTCTCTCTACCTCTCCTTTCCTCTCTGAAATCAATAAAAATATTTTTAACTTTTTAAAAAAGAAAACATAAAATAATTGAATAAAAATTGCATGTAACATTCATGGTCCTGTAATTATGTAAAAATTGTAGTTAAATGGACTAACAGTGGAAATAATCATCATGCTAAGGTTGTGAGATTCGGGGCTCTTTTCTCCACTTCAGATTATTATCTTGGTTTTACAAGTTAAAGGTAATTGTTTAAAACATGAAAACAATCCAAAGAGGATCACACCAAGACACATCATAATTAAAATCCCAAGAGCAAAAGACAAAGAGAATATTAAAAGCAGCAACCTATAAAGGAGCACCCATATGATTGTCAGCTGATTTCTCAACAGAAACCATGCAGGCCAGACGGGAATGGAAAGAAATACTCAAAGTGATGAATAGCAAGAACCTACAGCCAAAAATAATCTACCCAGCAAAGCTATCACTCAGAATCGAAGGCCAGATAAAGAGCTTCACAAATAAAAGAAAATCTAAAGGAGTTCATCACCACCAAACCAGAATTATATGAATTGCTGAAGGGGGCTCTTTAGGAAGAGGAAGAAAATAAAGATAAAAATTATGAACAACAAATACGTAACTATCAACAAGTGAATCTAAAAACCAAGGAATTAAAAAAATCTGATGAACAGTATTAACTGGTGAATATAATAGAATCAGAGGTATGGAAGGAGGGTGAACTGACGATTCTCAGGGAAAAGGGAAGTGGGGGGTGCGGGAAGAGACTGAACATAAACTGTGCACCTATGGATGAGGACAATGTGGTATGGGGAAAGGGCAGAGGGTGGGGTGGGAACTTGGTGGAGGGGAGCAATGGAAGTAAAAAAAAAATGAGGAACATTTGTAATAATATGAACAATAAAGATTTATTTGAAAAATAAACACTATTATGTTTGGAATAAAAAATAAAAATAAAATAAAATAAAGCATGAAAACAAGAGCTTTCTCGAGAAATCTCCAGCTGGCCAATCATGGCAGCCCTCTGTCCTCAAAGCCCACTTGTGTGGATCTTAACCTGCACGTATTCAGCTAAGTGTTGGATGAGCAAAGCCAGGTGCAGGATGATGTGCTGGTGTTGAAAGCTCACATACAGATCCTTTGGAACCCACCAAAAGCAAGCCTACAGGCTGTTCACAGTCCACTTGAAAATAAAGTTGAAAATAAAAATGACAAGTGTTAATAGTGCTCATTCTTATACTGGGTCACAGCATTTTCCATATTTTTCAAACAAACCAACAAGCAAACACTAACTACCAACTCAGTTGTGAGATAAATATCACGAGCACCTTCACCTATGAGCCCCAGGGATCTCAATAATTGAACTTACCCTTTCAGATCATTAGCATTCTGTTTGAGCCCTCTCGACTCCAATGTGGTCTCGGAACCAGCAGTGCCAGCATCACTCTTAAACTAGAGATGCCTACCAGGCCTCTCCCAGACCTGCAGAAACAGAGTGTGAAGTGGACCAGGATCCCAGGTGTGCTTGAGAAGTGCTGCACTAAACCACCAGTTGTCAACCTTGCTGCACACTGGAATTACTTGAATACGCTGGTCTCACCACAGATTCTGACTTAATTGGTCTGGAGGGCAGCTGAGACATACTTTTTAAAAGCTCCCCTGGTGTCTGTAATGTATAGCAAAGCCTAAGCAAGGCTTTTCGTTCTTCAACCCAGAGAACTCTTTGTTAGAAAGTTAGTTACATCTGAGCAATAGCAGGCTAGATGAACTGCAGAAAATGAGTCTTTGCAGCCCTGAATAGAAGAATAATTTACTTCCACAAAACCAATAATAATTATGGCTGGCTTTTACTAAGCACTTACTCAGGGCACTCCCTGTGTTTAGCACTTTGCATGCATCAGCTCCTGCATATATCTATAAAGGAGAGACCTATTATCCCAGTTTTCTAGACAAGAATCATTAGGGAAAAAATGACCATCGGACACCACACAACCCGAAGGAGCACAAGCGTGATCCTCAGAGAAAGTGCCTCCTTAAACTTTGCACCCTCAGGCTCACTCACCTTTCCCCAGGTCCCATCCTTGAGAAGTCCAAGGCTTGTCCCATATCATTACACTACACTTCAACAATAACCACCTCAACTGGAGCATAAGGAATTGTCAGCCAAACGATTAAAATCTGTGTTTATATATCCCTCTCTTGACTTTCAACACCTAGAAATTAGAGTCAGCTGCATCCTATTTATCTATGATTTTATAGGTTTATTGTGAAATAGGTATTTGATCATTAAATAAGTGAGTATTAACTAACCATCTGATTTCACTGAATTTGGGTAGCATGAGACTTCAGGAAACCTCGGAAGCCATCTTGTCTCCTGCCCTGCCACATGTGTCTAGCACTCATTCTAGTTCCACCCCATGTACTCAACTCCCCTTGGCTGTTCTGGTGTAAGTCATTAGAGACCCATCACTTGCTGAGAAGGACATGCTAGACAGTGATGAAGAGCACAACTCACTCAACAAGGAGACTCTGCCAAGCAAGAGAGCCAGCCACCTGAGAGGAGCACAAGCTTCAGGCCCTAGGATAAGTAAGAGACTGGAGAATCAGAGTGGGCTGGGATGCACAATAGGAGTTCAACAGGTAATATAATGTGGTCAGGGTTCAGTCTCTAACTAAAAACTCTAAAAGAGTGAGGCAACTGAAAAGATGCCATGCCCGGCCAGTGTGTTCAGTTGGTTGAGTATCATTCCATGCACCAAGAGGCTGCCGGTTCAATTCCCAGTCAGGGCATATGCCCAGGGTTGCAGGTTTGATCCCTAGTATGGAGCCTGCAGGAGACACCAATCCCGTGTTTGTCTCTCATCAATGTTTCTATCTCTGGCTCCCTCTCCCTCTTAAAAAAAAAATCAATAAAGCACATTTTTTTAAAAAGTGATGAGGAGATGAGCCCACTGCAGGGAACATCTGCTGCCATTGCCAATCCAGCCCTGTCTGATGGCAGGAGCCCCTGATTTTCCCCTTTAGTGTAAATGTCTGTCCCCTGTAGGTAGGCTATATTAGCTATGAAATTAAAGAAAATGGACCAGAAAGCTCCTAAACACAAAATTCTGATGAAACATTTGCAAATAGTGTTGAAAATGAGAACACTGGGGAAAGAACTAAAAGCAAGAATTCTCACTGGAAACCCATCCTGCCTTCTACAGGTGTAGACAAGGTCATTTTACAAGTTCGCCTGGTGAGTGTAATGCACAGCAAAGTCTAAGCAAGGCAGAGGTGTGCTGACACTATTGCACATCACAATGATGACAGAGTGCTCCCAGCATTCACTGCGTACGGCCAGGAATACTCACTGTCCTGAGAGGCCAAGGCAGTCCCATAGCCAAGAGCAACCTACATCCTGCCATACTTTCAACTGTCCTGATGGCTCTCCATGTAGGTGAAATACTTATTCATAATCTCAGCCTACAATCTACTTCATTCACTATACACTGACTATAGAGTTTTTACCCTAGGGTCCATCCAGACTCTGCTCTTTCATTTTCTATACTCCTTATAAAGAACTTCGATTTTCTTACCTTTCGATTTTCTTACCTTCTTTAAATCCAAACTTATGCATGATAAGTAGGTGCAAGCCATTAACCTCCACATGTTTTCTACAAAGGAATTCCCAGCCAATATATACTGAAATCTGCTTTCTATTATAAAGTACTTTCCTTTTCTTTCATATTAGAGTTAGGCAGGGGTCCTCAAACTTTTTAAAGTGGGGGCCAGATCACGGTCCCTCAGAGAGCTGGAGGGCCGGACTATATGAACTACTAATTCCTACTGTAACACCTCGGCTGCGCTCACTGCCCAAAAAACCTGGCGGGCCGGATCAGACTCCTCTGCGGGCCGCATGTGGCCCGCGGGCCGTAGTTTGAAGACCCCTGAGTTAGGGTGTTCTCCCCATTTTTTTAAAGTTAGTTACGTAGGTAGGTTATATTAGCTATGAATTTCATTTCAGGATGGCAAAATAAATAAAGCAGGTCTAGCTTTTACACCCTCACAGCTTTGGTTCAGAAAATAAAGCCATCCCAGACACCCATGACCAAGCGATCATCTTCCTCTAAAGTCTCAGCAAACCTCCAAACAGGTCTCCCTGGCCTGAACTAGACCACATGCCCCTTGTCTGAAGAGAGCCCAATGGCCACAATCACTGAGGAAAGGAGGCAGAATTATCTTGACCAAATTAGACAAATCAGGGCTGAACCTCAGTGCTTGGGAGACTTCAACCCCTGCCATCAATCAAGAAAACTGAAGAAGAAAAAAATCAAGCTATGGCGGGTCCCCCAGTGTGAGATAAATGTGGAGAGGACTTTCAGAAAGGCGGTACAGTGTCCACTACAGCAACTCCTCTTCCAGCAGAAGAGCCTGCTCTTCCCCCCCAACTCTCTATCCACAAACATGGGCTTTTGAATCAGACAATACAGCAAATGTTAATTTTCTCAAAGACACACAGATAAAAACTGGGCCTTATTTCTGGTCTCCACTCAACCTGAGAGCAAAGTTTCATTTTGTTTTACATAACAACAAAACGAACAGGTTTGAGGTATTCCTCCAGAGCACATTTCTTTCACCAGACAAAGCTGAACAATGGGGACTTCTTTTCAAAAAAGGCAAACCCGCCCTTCTCCAGTGTCCTGTGCAGCACTGCCACCTTGGCGCTGAGCCTTCCAAGCCATTTCCATAGCTCACCAGCACTAACACAGGGATGTACATTCTTCCCACCACTCCCTCTTCCCATGTCCACGGCAGACATTGCTAATCAATGGGTGCACTTCTTGCTGAGCCCAGATGATGTCCCATAACCCCCACAGCCGCAGCCACTCTGGTCTTCGTTGGCAGCAGGATGAAGCCTACCAGTTCTCCCGGCGGAGCATGTGTTACATCAGGGGAGCTGGCAGGGAAAAGGCCCAGGCTCTCGGTTCCGAAGGCCCCCCCTAACCCAGGACAGGCTCAGATTCCAAGCCAGGATCTCCCACGTTTGACTTTCTCAACTCTGACCATTCACTTCTTGTGATAAAAAAAGAAACATAATCAATGTCAATAGATGGACACTGGAGAAATTTACTGTCCTTTTTCACAGAAGGCAAGCCTTCATTTTTCTCTAATAAATGTTTTAAAGGCAGAGACTGAGCCTTAGGGCAGACACTGAGATTTAAAGCCTTCATAGAAAGCCAATAAAGGCCTCCCAGGGGGCTGGACGGAGTGATGTGCGCTGGGCTTCTAAGACCCTTGGTCCAGCCTTCCCTTACAACTGCAGTATGGTTCTGTCTCACATGCAGGACCCTGTCATAGCAGATCACTGCTCAGCAGCCCAACAGGGAAATATTATATAAACAAAGGGACATGTGCTGGGCAGGCAGGACTAGAAAAATACACCACGAGGAGCTGAGGTCAGATGAAGGCCAGTGGCAACAAGTTCCAACGTGCTTGTTGCAGAAGGAAGCTGGGACAGGAAAGAACCCACAGACCTGGCCTAGCCTCCACATCGCTAGGCACCCACGGGCAAGGCAGTGGCTAAAAGGGAAGGAGGGACCTTCCTCTGAGCATTTATGACAGACCCAAGCTGCACTGACTGAGGAGCATCAGCTCATGTAATCTTCCACACAATCCTCTGAGGAAGCACACCGGCATGATGTATCTGCCCACATGATTTACCAGCCCTGGGGACCTGGCGAGGCCGTTCACCATGCCTTCTGCTCCCTCCTGGCCACAACATGCCCAGTGAGGAGCCTCCCTAAATGTTTAGAAGGCGTCAGGAGAAAGGGGGTCTCTTCTCTCTGGATCCTGCATGAGGTGCCACCAAAGGCCATCTTTGCAGCTGTGTGCAGAGGCCCTGCCCACGAAGGAGACAACACGCAGAGAGCCAGAGCCACGAGCAGGGGAGAAGGAGTGTGACCTCACAGAGCACCTGGGTCCAGTGACGTCTGAAGAGAGATCAGTTAGTTATAGCAACACTAAATTCCCCTGTTGACCTAGGCTAAATTGGTTTGGGTTTCTACTGCCAAAAGCATTTTCATATTAGTTAAGACTATTATGTCAGGACACAAGTGCACAGCATCCTTTCATGAAGCTTGGAGGGAGCCCATGCCACCCACCTCCTCTTATATTTTTAAACAGACGAAGACCCAGAGGCTCAGATGGGGAAAGGGAATAGCTATGGTCACACAACTGACATGTTCCTGTTAGTGCACCAGTGTGACAAAGAATGACAGTAAGGCTGGTCCCGACATGAGAAACAGGAAGCAAAGGCCTTGAGCAGTGCTCTGTCGCACAATCCAGGGGGGTGTTCACACCCATAATGAATCACAACAAATCGCAAGTCTCTCTGTGGACCTGGCAGGTTGGCTGCTGAGGAAGCACAGAGAAAACACAACTTGCTCCAATCCCCTAACATTCCAACTAGGAAGCCTCGTTAGTCAGGACCCCAGATACAAAAGAGAGGACGACCAGTGACGAACTGGCTCAAGTTACAAAAGGAACTTATTGGCTCACATAACTGCAAAGTCCAGAGGGGAAAATAGCTTCAGGAAAGACTGGGTCCAGGAGCTCAAATGGGATCAGGACCTGTGGGTTTCTCTCTCCATCTATCCTTCTATTTCTGCACAATGTTGTCACCATGGGAAGGCCAGCATCTTCCCACACAGTAGCAGACAGCTGCCAACAGCTCCTGGCTTATACCATATCCCCTCAAGAATGCTGAAATCGGCTCCTCAGAGCAGCCTGGCCACACACCCTTCTTTAACCCAATCATAATGGTCAAGGGATGGGACAAGCTGACGGCCAGGCCTCGATCATCTGGCCTGTTCTGGAACCCAGGGCAGGCAGTGGTAGCGTCAATTGCACCAAACTACATGTGCAGAATGGGGATGAGGAGGAACCAGCCAGGAGAGATTAGGGTAGTGTCTGTCCCAAGGTGAAACAGAAGCATGGTGGATGTGGTAGGCAACCTCCAAGATGGCGCCCAATGACCCCCCCACCCCAACCTCTTGGCATGCACACTCATGTGCAGACCCTCCCACATGAACAAGGTTGATCTGTGTGACAATGGAATGCAGCAGAAATAATCGTGTCTCATTTCCAAGACCAGGTTATAAAAGAAACAGTGGCTACCATGTCAGGTGTATTCTCTAGAGTTACCAGTTGCTGTGCTGTGAGCAGCCACGTGAAGAAAGCCCACAAGGCAGGGAGCTGAGCTCCTGGCAACAGCCACACGAGTGAACTAAAAAGTGGCCCTTCCAGCCCTAACTGGCGTTGCTCAGTGGTTAAGAGTGTCTGCCTAGCACCAGAATATCACGGGTTCAATTATGAGGCAACCAATAGATGCAATCTTTCCTGAAGCTATTTTTCCTCTGGGCTTTTCAGTTATGTGAGCCAATAAATTCCTTTTGTAACTTGAACCAGTTTGTTATTGGTCTCCTCTCGTTTGTTCAGATGTCTCCCTCACACAGATGCTCCTCTCTCTCCTCCCTCCTTTCCACTCTCTAAAAATCAATGGACAAAATATCCTCACTCCTCGGGTGAACATCAAAAAAAATGAAAATTAAAAAGTGGCCCATCCACCCCCAGTGGAGTTTGCAGGTGACTGCAGCTCTAGCCAAAGCTTGACTACAACCTTGTGGGAAACTTAGAGGCAGGACCACCAGGCTGAGCCATCCCAGATTCCCAACTCACAGAAATCCTGGAGGATCATAAATGTTTGTTGTTTTAAGGTGCATGTTTGGAGATAATTTGTTACGCACCAAGAGATAACTGATACAATGAACAGAAAGAAAAAATGACTGCCCAGTAATGCACAACCCCGTCCACTTCTCTCAAAGGTACCTCTCATGTCAACGTGTGTCTTCTTTCTGTGAACACCTGTCTCCTAGTCCGAGTTCTCTTCATTCAATGGGAAATGTGGCAATCAATTACTTAGGGAGCAAGGCGCACCCACCCTGAGGTGCCACTGATTATAACGCCGCTGCCTCAGAAACAAGTAGCCGCTTGGATATATGGATATATGGCCCTGATCATGGTTAAGCCATGACAGCATGAAAGGAAAGCTGTTAATTCTGAGCGAAAAGAAATGTGTAATAAAATGATGCATTTGTTCAGGGATGTTTCAGTTTTATAACTGGCATATACTCAGAACCAGTAAAACACTCATACACACAAACACACTCTTAGAATACTTACAGCAAAAATAATTTCACTTTTTATGTCCGAAATAGCCTAGTACTTAATTCTTTCTGCACCCCTGCTGTTAAAATGTAACTTTTAATGTGGCAGGGTTTCTTAGTAATATAATTACCATACTAAAGAAAAATGATAATGATAGTTAACACTTATTGAGCATTTATGAAGCACATTTATTGAGCTGACATATGGTCTCTCATTTTATTGTGCAACAACCCTAGAAAGTAGAGAGTTTTCTTATCCGAAATTTAAAACTAGGGAAATAGACATTAAGTAACTTGCTCAAGGTCACACAACTAATAAGCATTAGAGCCACAGTCAGACCCCCACAGTCCAATGCCAGAATCCTCGCCACTAACCATTAGGCTAAACCACTGGCATTATGATACCTGCCACATATGGATCTGAGAACAGGGTGGCCCAGTGCTCACAGAGGCCTGGCCCAGCCTCAAGGCCTGGCCCAGCATCAATGCCCCACCCGTTACCACCTGAGAACACTGACAGCTGCTCCTTCTGTGGCAAGAAGAAAGCTTGGCAAGTGGCAAAGATGAACTCTGCCTGGAACACGTCAGCAGCGGGATTTTTCAAAACGTACACATCCAGCCTCCCTGTTTGCTTTCTTCCTTTTTTTTTTTTTCTTTTTTCCTGAAGTATTTGCTTCTTTTACAAATGTTCCTTCTACCTGCAAACTGTGAACCTTCAGACACCTTAAACGCTTAGCTCCCCCATTGTTTAAATGAGGGGACTTGAGGTCATAACACTGCTTAGTTAAGAAAAATGTTTCTACTCCATTGCTGGGAAAAAATTTTCCTAAGAATTATCACAGGCTAAAATACACTTCTTGTAAAACACGCTCACAATAGCTCGCTGGTGTCCAGAACCTTATATACTTCCACACAAACTCTTTCTCACTCAATCCTCCCATGTGGGTAGCTTAGCCTCCCCAGGTTATTAATGGGGAAGTGCACACTTGTGAAGATTAAGCAGTTCACCCAGGAGCTCACCATCTTCACACAATGGAGCTGACTCCTAACACAATCCAAAGTGGCAGGGAATATAGGTCTGTCTTTCTGATGACTCAGAACCGCTCTCCATAGACCGCAGCCTGTACTGTGAGCAAACACCTTCCACCACAGAATCCTGCCGGGCCAGGTGAAATGGTGGCCCAGCTGACAAAATGCCAAATTGGGCATTTGCTGTAGTCATTTAACTGTCTCTGATGCTCTTGAGGTGTCATTTTAAAATGTAGAGAAAGGAGAGAAGTTCAAATTAAAGTTAAATATGGGATGAGGGTGCCAACTTTCGATTCCACATCATAACAATTACATTAGTGCCACTCGCCCTGACAGCACAGAGATGATAAATGCTGCTGCTGCAAGTGTACTAACTCCAGCCTCCCTCGCCTGTCCCCAAGACACACTTATCTTCTGGTCTTACTTTAAAGTAGTGTTACATTAACAACCAATAAACTGTTTATCTTACCTAAAATGGGAGGAAAAACTGGACCCACTCAAATGTCTAGCAAATGCTTATTTAATATGACATTAATTCAGTGAAATGCTACATCCAGGCATCAGAAACAGTTAACAAGAAGCTTAAGTGGGGGGAAAGAGGCAAACTAAGCAATGACAGGCTATAGATGTTAAATATAGCCCATAAAAGTATCTTTCCATGTGAACAAATTCCGTAGCGATGCGTGTTTTTATGGGAGCTGGGATTTTGGGAGTTTCCCCATATAGTTTTCATAATAAGATATAAACAAAGTCATAGAAAAATAAAATGGCTCTTAAATAAAAATAGGCTCAGCCATACTCTTAATTAGGGAAATGCAAATGAAAAATAGTCTGCCAGCACCATGTTTCACCTGCATGCTATCAAAGGCCCAGAGGCTGGAGCCGCCCCCTGTGGGCTGCTCGGTCACGCCCTCTCCCTGCTGCTGTGGAACGTAGGCTGGCTCAGCCTCCGTGGAGGGCAAGTTGAGGATCTCTCCACTGAGAAAAGCACAGAACTCTGACCTGCTATTCTACTTCCATAAATTTTCCAACAAATATTGTCATGTAGGAGCAAAATAACAAACGCAGAGGTTACTCACAGTGGCATTATTAGAAGTAGCAAAAGACTGGAAACCACATTAACGCCTGGCTACTGGCACACCGGTCAAATGAATTCTGGTGCAGTCAGACAATGAAATACGACTTACTAAAGATGGCAGCCCTGTGCACAACACAGAACCATCTCCATGATGTAAAGTGTGTGTGCATTAGTCACGCCACCATTGTGCATTAAGGGAGAAAGGAGAAAGAGAGGCAGGGAGGAAAATTAAAAGCAAGTTACACACATCCAGAGATGTGTGCATGCATGGACATCTCTGGAAACAGTAACATTGCCCATCTCTTGGGCAAACGTGGTCACTGAAGATTGCACACTTTAACCATTTATACGCTTTGTATTCTGAATCATGTGTGTATATATTATTCAACATGTATTCAATAAAATATTAAAATTTCAAATGCATAAATGTTATTGCTACTGGTCACAACACTTTTAATTAAACAGTGTTGGTAAAGGTGTGCTTGGGCTTTAATAAGGCCCACCAGGCCCACCCCTGGTGTCTCTGCCCTCCTACCTTGCCAAGGCCTGGATCTTCATGATGTGCCTCTCCTCCTGCTCTGACACCTTCTTCTTCAAGGTGTCGACCTCTTGCCGGAGGACAGCCGAGTGCTCCATCTCACCATCCAGCAGGCTTCGCAGTGATCTGGAAGAGGAGGGCCCATCCGTTCAGATGCTGTGAACCCAGAGTCCATCGAGCCCAGGACTCAGTCATTTAGTCAAGACCTAATCATTTGTTTTCCACAAGGCTATGCATAAGCCATAATTCTAGTCTATCTCATTATAAATTTATTTAAGGAGACACCAAACTCTGCTCAAAAGCCTCAGAGTAATAATTAGCATGAGCCCCATGTCCGGATAACCTGTGGGCAGCTGTAATAAAGAAAAATGGTGAGTTGAGCGAGTCTCAGGCAAGCCCCTTCACAGACATCCCGCCCAAAGGTGCAGCACATTAACAGAGGCCACTGTGTCACAGCCACATTGGAAAGGATGGCAGTTCAAACCAAAACAATAACCTGAGCCATCAAAATAGAACACAGGCTCAGTTACCTGACAGATGTCTATCCTCATTTCCAATTCTACTCACAAAACACACTTTGACCCTGACCCCAGCCACCTCCACGTTAAACAAGCACAAAGAGAGTTTATAGAGCTGTAGAGTTTGACATTGCACATGTCATATTAGATTTATGTCTGGAATTTGTTAACCCTCCAAAACACATGCACTTGTGAATCTGCCATGCTTGGTCTTAGACAGCAGCTTGTCCAGAAATGACTGTTAAGTTAGCACCTCGGAGTGAGCCAGGCCTGGTCTGCTGACCACCTACTTCACTGACCTCAAATGGATATTTCTGGGAAGTATTTATTAATTCTGATGCATCTCTCTCCCCAATCTAGATGACACTTGCCTTTTTTAGAAACCCATCACCACCACCACCAAGAAAGGCCTTGGAACTGCCCCGTGACCCAGCACCAATTCCAGCCAATATCCTGCTACCCCAGCTGCAGACTCTCAGACTTCCACATCCAAAGATACTCTGATCACGGCAGCTAAAACAACTCCGAGACTATCTGGAATCCTGTAACAGAGAGGAATAGACAAAAGCGCTCCAGCCATGAAGATAGAACAGACACAATTCAGAGATGGAAGATGCTGATGACGCCTCAAATACCAACTGCGTGTTGCTGAAGGATGCCCAGGACCAAACCAGAGATGGGCTGACCTGCATTACCACCATTTGTCCACCAACCAGATCTGAAATATCATGGCTGACATGTACACATAAGGAACTATTTGACATTGAAATTGGGACTCAAAAGAACTGTTGGCCCAGAAAGGAACTCACTACAGACTGATTCATTTGCCTCTCAGCATAACCATTATGGCTTGTTGCAGTTTAGGTTTTTACAAGGGTATTTCTTGGATCATATAATCTCATACATCTAGAAGAAATAATGAACAACATAAACTGATGAACAAAAACAGACCCAGAGAAAGAGAAGCAGCGATCAGACTCTCAAACCTCAGAGGGAAAGTAAGGAAGGGTGGGGGTAAGGGGAAGAGATCAACCAAAGGACTTGTGTGCATGCATATGGGCCTAGCCAGTGTCCATGGACAACAGGAGGGTAGGGGCATATGTAGGGAAAGGTTTGGGATGGGAATGGGGGTATAAGGACAATTATGTGAGACCATAATCAATAAAATAAATAAATTTTTAAAAAATAAAAAATTTTAATTAAAAAAATAATAATAATAAGAGAGTGACATGGGCACAAGTTCACACAGACGTGCACAGATAGAGGCACCTGACCCACCCCAACACCCAGAGAGGCAGGCAAATCCCTCTCCTGACCACCTTGCAGCCTAGACAAGGTCTGGCAGTTGAGAGGCTCCCATCGGGCAGCCAGATGGTAGCAAGACAGACGGTGCCTGCCTAGTATGTAGCACTGCTTTCAACAGGGAACAAAAGATATAGCCCTTTGCCCTCTCAATGTCTGCACCTGAGCTTTTGGGAAAGTCAAAAAAATTCAAGTACCATCTTGCCCAAAGTACCCATTAGAGGAAAAAACTTTAAGCCAAGTATTCCAAGTGCCTGGAACATGGCAGTTAGGCCCTCAATTAAAGATTACTCAAGCATATAAGCCTAATCAATGGACACAGACAATAGGGGGGGGGGGGAATAAGAGCATGAATGGGGGGATGGGAGGTAATGGGGGAATAAGGACACATATGTAATATCTTAATCAATAAAGAAATTTAAAAAAAAAAGATTACTCAAAAGATTGCTTCACTGGGTCTGAGGATAACCATTAAGGGTACATAGGGTTCTTTTTACATGATAAAAATGTTCTAAAATTGTGGTGGTGATTCATATAGTTGTGAACATAATAAAACCATTGAGCTGTACACTTTACATGGGTGAATTATATGATACATGAATTCTATCTCAGTAAGGCTGTTTTTTAAAGTTTTAAAAAGATTGCTTTACCAAATTTTAAGCTTATTCTAAGGTGGTGCCATGAATGTGAGGTTTTCATTCCTTGCTCACTCAAACTGCTATATATATATATTAAAGTGGTAATTTGCATACCAAAAGAAATACAAAATCATTGGTCACAATTCAATTTTGCCAATAAAGCAGAATTTTTTCATCTTTTCAGTCCCAGAGTTAGAATGTCAAAGGACGAGGCTCTGCCCTGAGCCTGGAGGTCAGATACCTGTTCTCTTCTTCCAGCTCATCCTTCCGGTTCATCATGGCCACGATGGCTTGGCGCAGTTCACCTAGGAAGAAAGCACATCCACATTAGTCCAGGGAACTCTCCTATTTGCTGTCCTCTCACCAACCACCAATCTGGGTTATGGGCTATTTATAGTGACTTGTCTACACAAGTTCCCTTTCCCCTTCAAAAGTAATTACTATACAGCCTAACTTATCCATCCAATGGGCTCAGCTGCTCACTCTTATTAGCCACACAAAACAGAAGGGCAGGATGAAATATGTGTGGATTGTCTCTTTGCCAAACCCTCAGCTGCCTGGAAATAGCAGGCTTGCGGTTTCCAAGTGCTTCCAGATCCCTGCTGCTGGACCACATCTGTTCTGAACAATGCACATTCCCAGTTACAGCTGCCTATCAACAGCAGATCACACAGCCAATCGAGTGACACTTGGGTCCACACTGACATAGAAATCCTCAAGTTTACTAAGATATCTGGTTTTCTATAGTCAGCATACAGGCGACACAGGGGGAAAAGGGGCATTCCCAAAACACAGTCCATAATTGCTTACAGGAGCTCCTCTCCTAGATAGCTTTTACATAGGAAGTATTCACCCATAGGAAACTATGCCTTTGTATTAAATAACCACCCAAGTTTCCTATCTATATCACACAACTGTTCTCACTGCCCATTCATGCACTCAAGACATCGTTCACTGTGTCACTCGGATTTCAATTCCAGAAGCTTCTCATTTCTCCTGGAGTTATTTGGGATTTTTCCACTTAAGTAACCCTATAAACTATGTTTCTCTCTTGGTGTGGCTACTAGGAAGCTCACAGAGAAACTTACACATCTAATGAGTGTACTTAGCCATGTGCCAACCAGGATGTGCCCTAACCCTGCTCTGATCTTCTCCAGCCTGTATGTCCACCTGTGTCAATTTGCCTACCACTGGTCTCAATTTATTTCTTATCTGTTTTAATGCACTGCTCCAAATCCTTTTTAGAAAAACGGTATGGATTGTTGGTTTCTTCCTTTTAGCTAAAATTTGAACGCTTATACAAGTATAGCTCTGTTCAAAGCCCCTACTAGCACTATCTCACTTAATGCTTTATATACACCTAAGAAATTCATGGTGCTGCCCACAGAAGCCACAGAAATAGCAATGACCCAATACACACCAATCCTCACCATCATGCTGGTAGAACCTTTCCCTTCCACGCTGTGCATTTCCAGCCTCCAGGACCACAGCCTGTATTTGCTTCAACGTAAAAATGACCAAGGACACAAATAAAACAGTATTCTGATACTAGGAATCCTGTGACGTCCATCACAGGAATCAGGATATCAGACGACTGTCCCTTCTGCCTTCCCCACGCTGCCTTTGGAACAATGGTGGGAATGGTGGGAAAGGACATGGTCCCAGACCTAGTATCACACACACACCCCCCCCCAAAAAAAAAAAAAAAAAAAAAAAGTTTCAATAGACTTTAACTTTGTATGCTTTCACTTTGCAGTAGAGCCAGTAGGTGACGTTTGGGTTGATGTCTATATATTATATAAATATTATATTTCTTCAAGGCGGCTACACTCAGTGGCAGAGGCGCTGCCTAACTTGTAATTTTCTCTCCATCCCCAGCACCACACATCCCATTATCTGTTTAGTCTATTCACTGTGACTTCCTTCTTCGTTACCTGCCACCGCACACATTGCAAGTGACAGCAGAGCAGGGCTGCTGCATGGCGACCTTCCAGGCTGAAGCACCAAGGACCACCCATCTCAAATTCCATTCCTGATTTGCCCTCAGTGAACGGAACAAACAATCTGGTCAAGGCCATGGGATAATGTTAACTGTAAGCAGTCGACATGGGATACAGAGCAGCATTTTAATTCCCTGTGGGAAAGACAGATTCCTCCATAAATGTTGCCAGGGCAAGAAACCATTTTGGGAGCAAGAAACAAGACTTAAACCTTTGCTTCTGCAACGTATCGAAATAAACTCACACAAAATAACTTAAATATGTTAAAAGCAGCAATAAAAGCTCTATGACTATGTGGACAAACATTGATGCCATCTTGGGGCAGCAGAGGCCTTTCTTACCATGAAGCAAAGAACAAGTCTGATAAGAAAATAACTTCTGCACATCAAGGGCCACTCTAACAAAAATAACATCAGGGTAGCAAACAAGTTTTCTAATCAAATCCCAGATCTCCCAAGTCTCACCGGGATGACCTGAGCCAGTGGTCAGCAAACTGCGGCTTGCAAGCCACATGCAGCTCTTTGGCCCCTTGAGTGTGGTTCTTCCACAAAATACCACGTGTGAGGGCGTGAGTACAATGCAATTGAAACTTCATGGCCCATGCGCAGAAGTCGGTTTTCGGCTCTCAAAAGAAATTTCAATCGTTGTACTGTTGATATTTGGCTCTGTTGACTAATGAGTTTGCCGACCACTTGCCTGAGCAAATGACCACCTCTTGCTTCTCAGTTCCATCAGCTGAAAATATGGTACTAATATTGCCGACCACGTGGGACAGGGCAGGGGTCAGCAGCAGTTTCCTGGAAGACAGCCATGTTTTCAGTTGTTTGTGGCTGTTCTCATGCCACAATGCAGAGCAGAGTTGTGATAACAGAGTGAGTGGCCTGCACTGCCTAAAGTATTTCCCATTTGGCCCTTTGCAGGAAGGATTTACCGACCCGTCTTAGGAGAAATCCAGAAGCTCTTACCTCCCTGCCCCCCACACACACTGCTATCCCTCTCCAGTTCAGGGGGGTGGCTCTCTATGGTGAGGCCCGGGGCCTGCCAGACATTCGCCCAATGGGCAGGGCCACTGGCTAGCTGCCAACAGGAGACTGTAGACCAGGCTTTGATAGAAAATGGCAGCCAAGCAGCTGCTGCCCCAGACGCTATGGATCCTTTCACACCTCTCCCAAGACCCCTCAGCCCTGCCTCTGGTCCCTCCGGCGGCCCCTGCTCATGCTCAGCCTCCTTGCCTGGATCTTCTTCCTCCAGCAGCACTGCACCTACACCCAGGGCTCACCCTGCAGACACCGGAGCTCCAGCCCGTGTGCACCACAGCCCTCCACTGGCTCCACCTGCTGTCTCCTCTGCTCCTCCTGCTCGTCTCCCACCACATCAAACCCGCTGCTCTCTCTTGTGCCTTTGCATAGGCTGGTCCCAGCACCTAGGAGGCCTGGCTGCCTCCCCTACTTGGAGCCTCCTTCAAGTTTCGGGGTCGGGATCACTTCTGTAATATCTTTGCCCACCGGCTGTGGCAGATAAGGGAGCCAGCAGGCCTGTCCTGTCTTATTCATCCCCTCCTCAGTCCCCAGCAACCTCTATTTCGCTGCATCAGAGGCCCATTCGAGTCTTCCAGGCATTTGGGATGGGCCAAGACTATGCTAGAGATGGAAGGGAGGATGGGGGCTGGTGCATCTCGCCCAAGAGCACAGTCCACATCACTCCACCAAGATCCACCTGCTGAAAGGCAGGCCGAGGACAGTTTGCCAGGGCTCTGCCATCACCAGATGCAGAGGCTGCGACAAATGAGGTACAGGCACAGGGCAGAAGCCCAGCAAAGACAGGAGTTGGTGAAACCTCTCAGGGGAGCCCACCTAGCAGAGAAAATGTCTGGCTGGTGTCTTAAATGTCAAACATGGGCCTGACCCTGGGGCAATAGCACCGAGGCACCCAGACTCTGAAAAGCACCCCTGTCGATTAGGTAAACTCACCTTTGGCTGACTTGGTTTCTCTGGCACAAGTATAGCCAAAACAGCTCTCTGAGGGCAACACACAAGACCATGTGGCCACAGGACTAGAAGGCATTGCAACGTAGGAGCCGCCAGCGTTGCTGGCTCCCACCAGACTCCCCCCATGCGCCTGGGAGCCCATCGACACTCTCTGCCCTTGTGATCTGAACTTGAGTCCTCACAGCAGAACAAGCCAGGAGAACTCACCGGACCCCACTTTGCCCAAGCTCCCACCCACCATGTACATAGCTGTTCATCTGCAGGCCTGGCAACTGAGGCCCCACCCCCAGGCCTGTGAGTTCCTTGAGGAGACAAACTGCACAGGAGTCAAGACTGGGTGAACAAGTGAACTAACAAACGAGTGAATGACTAGCACCCACTGGGAAAATGTACCCCTTGTCGGCAGGAACTGAGCGTGAGATGGGCTGAACAGAAATGTCAGCTGCGCTTATTAGTAAGTCGAAGGCCACACCAGAGAATGCTAACCACCGGGTTCACAGCGGTAATTTCCTGTCCCGGTGACGGAGTCAGACTCAAACAGAGCTTGTTTCCAGTCTGTGTCTGGGAATAGATACACATGGAAGGGAGGGGGCAAAAAGCTTTACCATGACCTAAAACTGGACAAGCCTACCACACCATTCCCCTCCTCCTCAGGACCCACCATGTGAATCGTGAATCCCTGATTTCCAATGGGTTGGCAGACCAGGGACCAACCTCCAGCTCCCAGGGACCCAAACACACCACAGCACACGCGACAGATGTAACCTTCACCCATTCACACAGTGACCATGGGCGTCAGAGGCTGCTATATTAGGTACTATATTAAGTCGAGGGAGGGCAAATAATTATCTTTTTTTTTTAATATATTTTATTGATTTTGTACAGAGAGGAAGGGAGAGAGATAGAGAGTTAGAAACATCGATGAGAGAGAGTCATCGATCAGCTGCCTCTTGCACACCCCCCACTGGGGATATGCCCGCAACCAAGGTACATGCCCTTGACCAGAATCGAACCCGGGACCTTTCAGTCCCCAAGCCGACGCTCTATCCATTGAGCCAAACTGGTTTGGGCCAAATAATTATTTTTAGGTAAATTGATCTCAACTTCCTTTTCCAAATTGAATAAGAAGGAGACCAGATGAGAATGAGGGGGAGATGAATACATCTGGAAGTATGCAAGCGTGTGCGCGCGTGCGCGCTCTCTCTCTCTCTCTCTCTCTCTCTCTCTCTCTCTCTCTCTCTCTCTTTCTCTTATATATACATAGAACTGGGTAATAATTCTTTAGCTTTATATAGCATCACTTTCCAAAAACCTCAAAAGAGCCTTTACAAACATTCCCCTGGGGCCCATCCTCAGTTACAGTTAAAGGGAGAGCTCAGGAGGGTTCATGCACAGAAATAAAAGCATTCTTCTGTGGATATATATTTAACCTAGACCATCATTTTTCAAATTTAACAGTCTGCTTTTTTTTTCTTCCTTTTTTCTGTCTACCCAATCTCTTTCCTTTTATCTCCAAGAGAAAGGATAATCTATATTGAGCTCTAAGGGTAACTTTTAAAACTAATCTTGGGCCATTCTAGCTTTTTGTTGTTTCTCTCTCCTGCCTCCCTTCAACACCCTGTCCACCCAGGATTTCAACTTTGCAATGTATTAGGATGGAAAAAAAATGCCCCAAGAGCCTGGTGGCCAGTGCTCCCAGGCGTCAGCTGTTTTCTGTATGCCCCACCAGGCAGAGGCACTTTGGATACACAATCTCATTTAATTCTCACAAGATTCCTTGAGAAACAAGAATCACTGCACTCATAGGAATGGGGAAGCAGAGGCCCAGAGGAGGGGAGTGAGTCCCCACCCCACACAGCCAGGAGGCAGGGCAAGGACCCACCTGGCCAGGCTCCCTCAAAAGCCTGTCCCAACCTTCGCAGCACCAGGCCTAGCTGTCCCCTCCAAAGGAGAAAGGCCCCCAAGGCCACACCAGCTTCCAGCATGGCCTTCAGCGCTCTCTCAACCTTTCTCCTCTTTTGGGGAAATCAGCAATCTGCTCCCCTGGCACACCCCTCAGCTTTAAAGCTACAGTTTCAACATGACCTGGAAAGAGAAGAAAGGTTTTGAAAAACCCATGGGTACAGACTGAGAACTATAAGAAAACCACAAGGGACAGAAGAAAACTACCTTGAAAAGTTCTAGGTTTTTATCAACTTTTCCATATGTGTAATTTGGGTTCTCTTGCTCATTTTTGTGTGCGCACTCACTATCATTCTCTCTCTCCCTCCCTCCCTTTCGCTCTCTCTCTCTCTCTTTCATACACATACACAAACACAGTGCTTACAGTGATTTGCAGTACAAACCTTAAGGCAGGTGTCCCAAAAGCAAATTCAAACAGGGCCACAGAAGTAACAACAGTGATGCACTGCAGTCCTTGGATGGATGTGGGGCAGAGGGAAGGGGGTGGGGGTGTACCCAGCTAGGCTGCCCCCACCTCAAGACAAGCCAGAATCCATGTTTTCAGACAAATCAATTTTTAAAGGTATTAACTAAAGTTCTTACCAGGCAGGCACAACAGATTATGGTGCTAGGTCACCACTTCGAGACCCCACTGCCCTAAAGTTTGAGTTCTGACCACCCATCAGCTTCAAAATGTCAAGACAGTAGCACACACATGCATGGCTGTTTTTAGAATCCGCTTTCTGCCCCACATCAGAGAACATCAAAAGCACAGAGTTGGAAGGAGCCTGAGAGGATGTAATGGAAGCGAGACCTCTAGGAGAGGGGAGAAGGGGGAGCTAGACACACCAGGGCAGCTCCCCAGGGCAACTCCCCAAGGCAGCTCAAAGTGATTCACTCAGGGACTAAAAAGATCCAAGCACCCCGCCCTGTCCCCCTCAGAAAGGCCTAGAAAGACCTGGGTGTGTGAAGTCATCAGGTTACTAGGAGTAACTCGGGCCGGGAGGGAATCTCTCAATTTCAGACAGTTCCACGTATTTTATGTCTAGGAGTCTCTACATTTATTCTTTAAAGTTATTTAGATAAGTCATCAACACATCATTTAGCTTAAAGAGATATCTCCAGAAGAATAAAAACAGCTTCAGAGGTTGCTTCAGGAGAGAAACAGCACTGACTTCTCTGACCAGTAAGAAAAGGGAGAGGGGCGGGCCCCACCACTGCCTGGGGTTTCACTGCCCGATGCTAGACTACAGAGAGTGACGTCTGCGCTGAAGGAGGTGACTTTCCTGGCTTACGGCCATGGGGAAAAAGAAACTCTCTCCCCAGTCTCCCTCTCCAGGGCCTGGACCTGGCACAGTCTGGACAGAGTAAGGCAGCGCCACATGAGAAAGAGAGAGATGGCCCAGACACCAGTAGGTTCTCCAGCCAGGCTGGGCTACACATTAAAACCACGTATGTGTGTTTTTTAATACTCAAACTACATCACAGACAAGCTAACTCAATGTCAAGGTGGGATAGGGCACCAGTGTTTTTGTGTAAAGCTGCTCAGCTGATTCAGGCTGGGAAGCACAGCGGCAGGTGACCCTGAGCTGAAGATGGCTCAGCACAGCAGCAGTGAGCACTCAAAATCTCCTGTGGGCCAGGCCTGGCCTAAAGAACTTGACAGACATTGTTACCTCAGTCAATCCTTCCATAACCCCAAGGTACATGCTGTCACTATACCTGTTTTACAGATAACCAAACTATAATCAGAGACGTTAACTAGCAGCAGGAAGCAGGGACAAAGGCTATGTCCCTAGATCACTCAGAGGAGGCAGCCTCTGTCCTTGGTCCTGATCTACCACAATGGCTTCTCTGGAGAAGTCTGCAGGTGTCGTCCCCATGGGGGAAAGGTTACTGATACATGTACCCCAACATTCAGATAAGCTTTATCAGATGCTCCAGTCTGGTCCCAGATGTGTTCACGAGGAGCAGAGAATCATGTCAGAGCTAGAGCATTAAAGGGACACAGTGCCCCCCGAGGAGATTGGGGTTTCAGTGACTGGGGAGCATGCCAAAAGGGAAAAGCAGATGAAGAGAGAAGAGAGAGGGCTTTGGGCTCTAGCTGCCCTGTTACACCTGACAATTGTTCACCCACTGCCAACCTTGAAGGATAGGTCTGGGCTTGGCTGTATTACAGAAACCAATGAGTTCCTTACTTCATGGAAGTAGTCTCCTTCCCCTTTTGCAGGTGGAAAAAACTGAGAAGTTATGACTTTCCTAATAACAGCTGCCAGCAGGTATATGCCATGTCCAGACACTGGGTGAAGATCTGTACATAAATTGTCTCATTAAGCCCTCCCAACAGCCACAGGAAGGAGGTGCTGGAATCAAACCCATTTTATAGAAAAGGACATAGACACCAGAACACAGGCCATTTGGCATTGAGACCCACAACCATAATGCCCATATGACACTGTCTCCCTAACCCCATGGTGGGTACTGAGAAAGAGGCTGCCAGAGTTTCATGCTAGGTCTGCATGTTACCCCAAAAATCACATGCTCAAGAGACAAAGCCTAAGCAGGTTCCAGGCAGAGTCAGCTTGGCCAGGGGGCACGGGCATGCTTTCACCCAGCTTCTCCTCATCACACCTCTTACCACGGGTCCTGGGGCCCAGTGTTGCCTAAACGCAATGGTGCCCCTGGATGCTAGAGGAATGAGAGCGATAACACTCCCTTATTTTACTTAAGTGGATTCCTGTCACCTGCAACCAAGTGTGTCATCTCTCATATGCTGTGACTCGGGACCCACGCCAAGCTGGCACTGGAGTCACTGTGCCCAGCGAGGTGGGGCTTACACAGGATGAGAAAATAACATTATACACAAAGATGTGCGATGTGACGGCAAGTAACCCATAAGGACTCCAGGTCCTTGGCTGGCTCAGCTGCTAACTGGCAAGGTGCTTTAAGCGTTTCACACCCACTTTGGGTCTCAGATGTTTAGTCTGTAAAACAGGAGGTTAGACAAGCTGATTGTCTAGGATCCTTCTAGCTCTGAGATGCTGTGACTCATCAGGAGTAGCAAATGAGCCTGTCTAGCTTCTGGCTCCTGCAAGCAAATGTGGCATATTAGGCGTCCCGTCATCTGCACCTATCCACTGGCTGGGCCCCAGCAGAAACGTGACCATGACCTGCCTAAAGCCCTAGGTCTGCCATGGTCCCGAGGGCTGAGCCACCAACATCTGCTGCGATTGGCCTCACACACAGCAGGGTAGCGAGGTTAACGGATGGTAAGGGAGATTAATTGCATGTGAAATACCCATAAATAATTAGGACATCAGCTGCACAGCTTTCTTCCACCCTCAGGCTGTGATATCATATGTATGGGCAATTCTAAATCAGACAGATCCACACACATAATCTGCAATTAATTAGAAGCACACAGCCACTGGGAGAACACAGGCAGAACTCACACACGAGGCTGAGTGGCACCAGCTCTACGCTCTCCTGCGCTACACCTAGATGCTTTAAATCTGATACACAGAGTATGGGTTCTAGTCCCTGCTCTGCTATTTACCTCCTGTGCAGCCATGTGTGTGGTTCTCAGTTTCCCACCTCTACTATTGGCATGATGGCACTTACCATCTACTGCCAAAATGATGCAGGTGAGTCAAGGGTCTCGAGAGAGGGCATGAGGTGCTTGTAGAGAAAGGATGCAATGCTAAGCAATCACCTACTTAGTCATGACCATCAGGGAAGAAATACAGAATGCTGCTCCCGAGTTTATAGTCAAGGCAAGTGAGGCCAAGAAAGGGGGAATGACAATCAAGAGACACCAGAACACACGAGGCCAGGAGACAATGGAAATCGCTTGGCTCTCCTGACACTGAGCCCACCACCCTGCCCCTGAGTGCCACAAGGACCCCCTCCAGGTGCCCTGACTGTTGAGAACTCATATGGAAAACAGGAGGGTTCCCTTCACGCAGCAGGAAGGAGACGAGTCATCAAACTGCGCCCCAGCACAGGTAATGACAATTCCTAAGCCAAGAATAGGATATTCAGGCCCAGCTGTGTGGTGAGAAGGGCCCCTTCCCAAGCTCCACCTGCCCCTCCCACCCTGTGGGAATATGATCATGGCCATCTGTTAGAGAACTGTTTCCCTCTCCCCACATGGGAGTCTGTGCTTGTTCCTCACTACATTTCCAGCTTTTACTATAAAAAGGAAGGGAGGGAGGGAGGGAGGGAGGGAGGGAGGAGGAAGGGAGGGAGGGAGGGAGGGAGGGAGGGAGGGAGGGCGAGCGGGCGGGCTAAACAGACACTTTTCTCAATGTGAGTCCACACTGTCTATAGCTTGGGTTTTGACCTCACACAGCGTGCCCTAGAGCAGCGGTCGCCAACCGGTGGTCCGTGGACCGTCCAAAACAGGGGTCCTCAAACTTTTTAAAGTGGGGGCCAGATCACGGTCCCTCAGAGAGCTGGAGGGCCGGACTATATGAACTACTAATTCCTACTGTAACACCTCGGCTGCGCTCACTGCCCAAAAAACCTGGCGGGCCGGATCAGACTCCTCTGCGGGCCGCATGTGGCCCGCGGGCCGTAGTTTGAAGACCCCTGGTCCAAAAGGTTGGCGATCACTGCTCTAGAGCATGTGCTTCCTGCAGGCATTGCTTGCTTTGTTTTCTGTACTGAGAAAGCCTCTGTTTCAGAAAACTTCACACATACACCCCACCCCACACTGGTGCACACGTAAATTCTAATAAACCCACGTTTTTAATGGCCAGTCCTTCCAGGTTATTTCTTTGGAATTGGCAAGCAACACGCTGAGGTTTTCTAGGACCTCAGCTCTTTGCATTACACCAGCCATATTGGAGGAAGAGTGTGTAATTGGAAATGGAACCATCAGTGCCCTTTAATATTCATGGATTTAACACTCCTACTTTACCTTTAAAACGCAGCTCAGACACTTGCCCACGGGAAGCCTTCCGGCTATGTGAGATGAAGCCAATTCTTCCCCCTTACGCAGCCTGAGGATCTCCATCTTACAATCTTCCCTCTCAATGGAGAGTTCTGTGTGAGCAGAATTCAACCCATCACCTCTGAGTCTCCCTCCGATGCCCAGCCTAACACAGTGCCTGACAGCAGGACCTTAGCAAACGTGTGTGGATGGGACCAAGTAAGTACCTGATCACTTCGGCAGCCCAAGGACCAACAAACACTGAGCTGCCTCTTCACCAAGAACCTTTGTTCTTAGTTCAAGATGCTTCACCAGGCAGGGTGGAGAGCTGATGCTTTCTCAGCCCAGTTCCAACTCTAAGGAAGTACCTCGGCCTTATGACTGGCACTTACTATGGACCAGCAGCAGGGGCTCCCTTCTCAGACCCCCCCCCCAACCTGGCCATCAGAGGGTGAGTTCTGAGACCCAATGGGTGGTGAAGGGAGAGTTGACAAGTTGCCCCTAATTGGATTTAATCAGTACCTGATTACAGATGGCTTCAGCAACCCAAGGGCCAAAAAACACCAAGTTGCCTCCTCACTAAGAACTCCTTGCTATCACCCCTATTCTGGTTCAAGACGCTTCAAAGGGCAGGGAAGAACAATAAACTGCATGGACTCCTCGTTTTCGGCCAAGTCCCTTAGCTTGTAATCGTTGCGAAGATCTTCAGGCCCTATGTGCACGCCCTGCTGGCAGAGCCCTGGGAATGGTGACCACAGGCTGGGCGTGGCTGTGTAAGCCCCAAAAAGAAAGAATGCACACTGGACACCTGCCATGCTGGGCATGGCCCAGACCTTCACTGGACGCTCCCGCTCCCTCACATCTCTTCCAGAGGAACCGAAGCAGGAAACGTGGGCTCAGGGAAGTGAGTGACCCCCACACTATTAAACCTGAACTCTCTCTCTTCGGTGATCTTGCTTTCCTCCAGCAGACTCATGAGACCTGCCACTCTGGGCTTTCCTAAATTGTCTAAAGCTTCTCTCTAGGGCACATGTGTCAAACTCAAGGCCCACAGGCCAAATCCAGCCCGCCAGGCCTTGCAATGTGGCCCGCACAGCGCTGTCATCACTGCACTCCGCTGTCAGTTTATGACATTGTCAGTTTATGACTGTTCAGTAAACCATTCGGCCCGCGATTTAGGCTGGATTTTAGATTTTGGCCCCTTCTCTGATTGAGTTCGACACCCCTACTCTAGGGCATTCCAGCATTATGGCCCTGCCAGCTGCCACCTGCACTGTTCAGTCTGAGCAATCTTTGTCACACTACACTAAGCTGCCTATTGGGTGGCTATGCCAAAAGTGACTCCCAACCATTCTCCTTTGCTGCCTTCCCTTACAGCAGGGGTCTTCAAACTGCGGCCCGCAGAGGAGTCTGATCCGGCCCGCCAGGTTTTTTGGGCAGTGAGCGCAGCCGAGGTGTTACAGTAGGAATTAGTAGTTCATATAGTCCGGCCCTCCAGCTCTCTGAGGGACCGTGATCTGGCCCCCACTTTAAAAAGTTTGAGGACCCCTGCCTTACAGGCTGGGAAGCCAGAAGCTCACTTTCCAGTTTTCCTTGCAGCTAGAGGGGCCATGCACCTCAGTTCTGGTCCCTGAGATGTAAAGGGAAGTCCACTATGTGGTCTTCTGGGAAGGCTTTTATTTTCCTGATAAAGAGAAGGGAGAGCAGGTGCAACCCCTCTCCCTTGCTTCCTGCCTAAAGTGGATCTAGTATCTGATACAACAGCAACCATCTTGCAAACATGAGGCAACAAGCATTAGGATAAATGCCAACAATTACAGAAGTTGGATCAAAAAGAGCCTGAACCCTCAGTGGCACTGAGCTGCTAAACCAAGCCAGCAACCAACTACCTCCAGACTCCTTGTTATAGGAGAAATATAGGCATATCTCAGAGACATTGCCGGTTTGGTTCCAGACCACCTCAAAAAACTAATAAAGTAGTGCAATAAAGCTAGCTGTAAAGTGTTTGCCGGTAGAGGGTTCTGCCTTCAATTTATAAAAAGAAAATCCGTGAAGAGCAGTGAACCCAGGTGTGCCTGTATAGATACTTTGTTGCTGTTAATTGGGTTTCTGATTACTTGCAGCTGAAAGCATTCCTCACTGACTTACCACCCCCACTCATCTCGGGCCCACCTGTAAGTGAACAATGACACTGACCCTCTTTGCCTCTGAAGCCCTGAGACCACCCCCACACTGAACCCAAATCTCACTGAGAACCAAGTTACCTGTCCTCTCCAAGCTCTGGAGTCCCCACCTGTTACAACAGAGATCAAACTACTTATACCACAGAGTGGCCCCGGGGACTAAATGAGATAAAGTACTTTGAAAGGGTGGGACAGTCTCATGCACAGCCTCAAGATTCACTCATTTCCCTGGAAGGCAGCACAGCACAAAAACTCCAGCTTGCTGGTCAGGCGGGCTTAGGTTTTATACAACTGGCTCTTGTCAATTACCGCTCCTTACTTCAGGCAAATGATTTAACCTCTCTGAACCTGTTTCCTCGCTGTAAAATGGAGAAATCAATATTCACCTCCTATGGCCGTTACGGGATTAAATGAGAATGAATGACGCACCAGGCACCCCTAGGAACTGGAAGGTCAACCACTCCCTCCTATGCATGCCCCCACCCGGGAGAAAACCACCCCACATTAAATCCCCCCAGGAAGCACAAGGACACAGCCACCTCCCGTGTGCACCAAGTCTGTGCAGCCAAGTTCCTCTCAGCCTCCTTTCCCGACAGAAGTGAGGAAGGGAAAGCATGGCACGGAGTAAACAGGTTGAGATCCTGTTCCTGGCAGAAATGGTCCTCCCTGATGCAGCAAAAGTCTCAAATGTAATCCAAAAGAGCACCCTCCCTCTCTCATGCTGCTTCCCCATTCCCAAGACTTACAAAGCCACAGCGGAAGGCTGTCCAGCTTTCACGGGGTGACAGGAGCAGGTGCCCCATCACCCATCTCCAGCTGGAGGTGCCAGCGAGGGGCTAGCGGACATCCCCCGCTAGGCAGCAGGCCTCCCTTTTTCACAGGAACCTGCAGTTTGGATGTTCCCTCTGTTAGGAGTCACAAAGCCTGGGCCACACTGAATGCTCACAGTGATTCCTCACAGCGAGACTCCAAACCGCCATGAAGCCCGTAGGACAGAGGCCAAATGAGCACTCAGGCCTCTGACCTGAAGCCTGTGGGCCTCCCCGCATAAAAACTCGAGAGACAGGAACCAGGTGTTGTGAATGATCACTAGGCAGGAGGAGGGTGCTCACTGCTCCCACCTGCACAGCAACCCTTACGGAGGAGGAAGTGCCACCCCAGCACACACGCCATGGGGCTCACCCAGCACATGCCACACAGAGAACTGAGCTCTAGTCAGCGCTCAGCCCAGGCTCCTTCCTCACAGCCAGCCACAAGTCCATTCTGCCCCAGGCCGGTCCTAAAACCCAGGGAGGAGGGAGGAGAAACCATGTGCTCCTGGACCTGCACACTTGCCTCCACCTCCCAGCCCTGCCCTCCTTCACGAGCAAGTTCACAACCACCTCTCCAAGGAGGCAGCTCCAGCATCTCAATCCTTCATGCCCTGGGCAGTTCACAATGTCATTCACCAGCTATTCCGAGCACCTGCTGGGGCCACAAATGGCACTAGCCCGTGGGGACCCAGGGTCCCTCTCTCAGGTGCAGACCCTCAGGTGTGCCTCAGTGGTTTGGAGCATTGTCCCGTACACCACAAGGTCTCGGATTCAATTCCCAGTTGGAGCACATGTGGGAGACCACCAATTGATGTTTCTTTCTCTTTCTCTCTTTTCCTTGCTCTCTAAAAATCAATAAATTTTTTTTTAAAAGGAAACTGTCACAAACTGAGAGATGCTAGGAAGGGAAAAGAGTGAGAAAGACCAAATTAAGTGTGGAGGGCATGGTCGGACAGGCAGAGGAAACCAAGGTGAAAATTGTAAAATGTCAAAATAGGAGTTCTTCGGCAGGCAGAGGGCATGGGAGGAGGGAGAGCGTTCCAGGCAATAGAGGAGGAAGTGCCCGAGGGGAGACAGGGAGGAAGGTGGCAGGCCCCGGATACTGGCCCAAGTAGAGAAACAGGCACCTGCCGGGTTCAGAGGAGGAAAGTGAGGCAGGCAGAGGACGTGGACGTGCACCTGTGCCCTGCTCCCCAGATGGACCACGTCTCACTACGGTTCTTCCCTTCACTGTCTGACTTTCTAGGAATCCTCGTGCAGGTCCCATTTTATTAAAGCCTGTGGCCCCCAAGGAAAAATACCGTTTCCTATTAATCACCAGGTTTGCTTCCTTAGCTGGCATCCTGTCTTAGAGGGTCTGAGTCTGCAGAATCAGACAGGAAGTTGCTGTGTAACTGAGTCACAGTACAGAGGCTGTATTTAGGCACCAGTGCCTCATTCAAAATTATTAACATGGGGCCATGTGCTTATTCTTTAAAGGCTGGGCCTTAGTCTTGCAGGGGAGCCTGGCAATTGAGGGGTGAAGCAGCCCAGCCTCCCTCTCACACCCCCCCCCTCCCCATGCTTCCCTGTGCTGTCCTCATCGCTGGGCTGGGGTCGGCAGGGGAGTGGCCCTGAAAGCCTGTTTGTGTTCCTCATACTCTCCCGGCTGAGGCGTTCGTGTAACCCACTCATCTAGAAAGAAGACAAAAGTTGGTGCCAAGGCCCATCTTGAGAGCTAGAAAATTAGTCTTTTCTCAGAATAATACACGGCACCATTGTGGGCAGCACAGATATTACCCAGGGGAGGACTGCCTGCAGGATCCCATGAGGACAGGGACTGGCTGAGCAGAAGTAAAAAATTCTCCCCGCCATCCTGCCTCAGGAACCTCTGTGGGGAACATGTCCCCACGCAGGGACATGGGAAGGAAGAGTCATTGAAATCTGTTGCAGGTGAGACAGGCAGGCTCACGCTGGTGCCAACTCCAGCTCCCAGGTGTCTCCCAGCCCCTGGGCCTCCACATTCACTCTGCCCTGGGAGGAAAGCAGTGATGAGATCACTTCCACTTCAGAGAGGAGGAAACTGGAAACTGACTGGCCTGCAAGTACATTCACGTCCTCCTCACAGGAACCTAGAGTCTGGTGTTCGGCTTCTCAGCTGGAGAACTGACAGCTCCCTGCCTGTGGGGCCCCCTCCGTGCTCTCTTGGCAGCAGCTCTGTGGTGTGCACCGGTACCTGCGTGAACACAGTCAGGACCACTGTGGAGCAGCTGGGCATGGCGGACCAAGCAGAGGCTTTGGAATGGAGCCTCATTCAAATCCTCACTCCACCAACCACCAGCTGGGTGACTCTGGGTAACACGCTGAGCTTTCCTGAACCCCAGCGGTGGCATCTGGACTCAGGTTATGACCAGTCTACTCACAGGGTCCAGGGGAGCTAAGTGAGTCACAGGCTACAAACCCGTGTGCTCCTGCCAACACAGGGGCACAGTGACACTGTAGGTCCCAGCAAGCCTGGACGCTCCTGCCCCTCTCCTAAAAGAGGAGACAACACGCCATTTCCAAGACCAAAGGTAAGGGGGTGCCAGGTCCGGCGTCCAGGTGCTTCAAGTGCTTCAACTGCCTTGGTCGCCATGGTCCACCCAGGCCAGCGGTCCTTTCTCATGGAAGTCACTGGCCAAGTCTCACCATGGCCTGGCATGGCACTTCCCTGAAGGAGGGGCATTGCCATGGCCTAGAGTAAGGTGGCAGTTTCCCCAGGCTCACCAGAGCCCATTTCCATCAGTGCTTCTCAACGAGTGTCAGGGAGTCAGCACAGGTCAACTTCCTTGGCCACTGAGAGGGCTTCTCGTGCCCAAGGACTATCCAGGAAGATGCTGGCCACCAATAACAAGCCTGCTGCCATCCCAGCCAGAATGGCAAAATGATCATCTTTAGGAGCGCAAACAGCAATTGATTTATCGACAGGAAAATCTCTGTAGTTCAACACTGACCTTTCCCTATTCCTGTGCTTTACTAGCAACTCCTAATACATTTCCACATTTCATTTGGGGGCTGTCAATCAATCCTTGACCTTAAAAACAATGCTCATGGCCCAAGTCATTTCATAGCTTGCTCAGTACCTAATTCTACACTGAAAACAAGCTCTTTAATTGCTTGGGACATAGTTTATTTGTAAGATGGACAAAAGAACGCCTCCTGCAGAGTCATGGGAGTATGAGTTCGGATAGCGATCGAGGTCAAGCAGTGGGCAGTCAATATAGTGACACCTACTAATTGCCTTGATTCTGCTCTGTTCATTTGACCAACAACTACTGATTGCTCACAAGGTGCCAGGCACACAGATGGATGAGAGGAAAGACACAATCCGTGACCCTGCCCTGCTCTCAAAGAGCTTGCAGATCGGCAGGGATGCTGACAGGCTAACAGGTAAGTTTGGTGCGGCTGAACGGAGATAAGCGAAGAGAGATGTCACCAAATGCCTGTGGGGTGGCAGGGTCAAGAAATGCTTCCTTTGAGGAAAATGGTGATGCAGACTTGACAGGGGGTACCTGGCCCCCAAAATTGAGTAATGCTTCTGTAACAGAGAAACTGCTTATGCGAAACTGCTCACTCAGCTACCTAGGGCAGTGGTCGGCAAACTGCAGCTCTGTTGACTAATGAGTTTTCCAACCACTGGGATAGGGACTTAATCACAAGGAACAACAACATCCTGTAATTAATGGAATTGAGAGTCTAGGCTAGGGGTGTCGAACTCAATCAGAGAAGGGGCCAAAATCTAAAATCCAGCCTAAATCGTGGGCCAAATGGTTTACTGAACAGTCATAAACTGACAATGTCATAAACTGACAGCAGAGTGCAGTGATGACAGCGCGGTGCGGGCCACATTACAAGGCCTGGCGGGCTGGATTTGGCCTGCGGGCCTTGTGTTTGACACATGTGGTCTAGGCAGTGGTCGGCAAACTCATTAGTCAACAGAGCTGTAGTTTGCCGCTCTGGCCTGAGATATGGGCTGGACACTGGCCTGATGGGACAAGGAGCGACCGGTAATGGCCTTTTAAAGTGGGCAGCCACTATTTGGTTATTACTGCTGAATGCTGTACACAAAAGGCTCAGATGTCCTGATTTTTCCACTGAGGCCAAATGGTTTGGTTTATTGTTGAGTGTTTTCAGTTGTTGTTTTTTTAACAAGAACATCTGATGGTTAAATGTTGGCATCTAATTTAAAAAAAAGTTTTAACCACTGTGCAGCTCAAACGAAACCCTTTGTGGACCACCAGTTTGAAAACTATGAGTATAAGCAGATGCAGAGTGTGAAGGAACCACACAGTAACCACACAAGAACTGCCAACTATTTACATTTTGTTTCAAGATCAAGGATTGGCAGGAGATGAAGTTACACATGGACGAGGCTGTTCATAGAATACCCTGGGAATAGACCCCAGAGGGAAAGGGAAGCCTCTGAAGTTGTCACCTATGGTGGTGGCTACGTGAATCTATATAAATTATAAAATGTCTAACTCCTGCACACACATGCACGTGAACACACACATCCATGTAAAAATGGTGAAATCAGATAAGGTCTCAGCAGTGTCCACTCCTGGTTTTGACCATGCCCCCTGGTTTGTAACATGTCATCATTGGGTGATGCTGGGGGAAAGTATACAGAAATTCTCTACTACTTTTTACAAATCCTTGTGAAGCTTAAATTCTTTCAAAACAAAAAGTTTAAAAATAATATGGGGGAAAAGTAGGAGCCACAATCATACTGAGATCTGTCTTCACCTGGAGCCGGCCCCAGCCAACCCTCGGACCCGTGTTCCTCTCCCCTCACAGCTGACCACATGACTATTCAGAAAAAAACCATTTCCCACCTGCTCTTGCGGCTAGATATGGCCATGTGATTACATGCAGTGACAGTGAGGAGAGCGGGAAGAGACATGGAAGCTGGGGTTGAGCTCCTCTCTGCAGAACTGTGAATGTGATGGGAGCATGAACAAGGGCAACACCTGAGAAATGACAGAGCAACCAGATAAAAGGGGACTGAGTTCCAACCTATCTTGTGGGAAGAAATGAAATTCTATCTCATTTAAACCAGTCTTACTCCAGGTCTTTGTTACAATAGGCAGAGCAACTTCCTGCCTAATAAATACCCTACCACACGCCACCAACACATATGTAAGGTGACTTTTCAGGCCCCACCCTCAGCCCACACAAGCCGGGGGTGAGCAAATGAAATGTAGAGAAGAGAGGCCTCTCGGGTCTCTGGTGAAGCACCTCGTATTAAGCTGCGCCAGCCATGCTGCAGTGTGTCCCTCCTGGGCGGGAAACAGATGGAGATGCAGGCTCGGTCCCACTAGAGGTGCCCTCTTAGTGAAGATGGATGACAGAGGGCCTCCTCAGGAAAGCAATCACTCTGCATCTCCTCCCCTCGGACCACACAACACACGACCACTGAGCTCTCCGTGAAATACGGTTGGGATGTCTCAGCTCAATCACCTGAACTTAATATCTGCACAGAGAACTATCCGGAGCTCTCCTCCCCAGAGGGCTCTCGGCACTGCAGGGATGGGGCACACTAGACACAGGGCCATACTGAGGGCTTCCAGAGGGGAGGGGGAAGGGACAGGAGTCCCCACAAACACAGGCAGCATTGTTTACCATTTCCTGAGTTTTCCATTGCTCACATATTACCTGAAAAAAGACATCCGGGCTGAGTCTTCAGTGCTACCAGAAGAGAACTAATTTAGCCCAAAGGGTCAAACTTCATGAAAGGTACGTTTGTAGATTTCCCCTTCCAAAGGCTCCTTTCAAATCAATTCTTAGTACAGTCTGGCCTCAGATTTCAGTTTACCTAACTGGTCATTCTGTTGACTCAGGCTCTGAGGATTGAGAGTGCAACCAGCAGACGTCCCCAGCAAACACTCGAGGCAGCGGAGTTGGGCAAGCCTTTGGCATTCTCTTCAGCCCATCCTCCTCAGTGTAATCTGTCTTTTGGACCTATCTCTGGAAGGCAAAGAATGCTCTGAATACCATATACAGCAATAAAAACAAGGATCGACAACTATCTGCAACAAAGTTTTGCACAGAAAAATGCAGCAGATTTCCAGTATTTCAGGTGATAGGATCGACCACTATTTCCTGGGCTATAAAGAACCTTGTGAAAATGACAACCCCAACCCAAAGTGGTACCGTAGCAATTCTGGATGCAGCCAGCCACCAGGCAACAGGAAGCAGGGAGGGAAGAACTCTCTAAGAACACAGCCTCAGAGGACTCCAGCAAGGGGGTCTGTGTCTGCTTTCCCGGGAAAAGATTCTCTGGAGCCTGGTGCCCACAAGCATCAACCACACCTTCACCCTCGAACAGGGCACATAACTGTTGGGTGGTCTGTGGCCAAGTAGCAGCCATAGTTTCAAGGAAATGAATTCTGATTTTTTTTGTTGCTTCATCAGGAATGAGAGGTTGAGATATGAGTTTCCAATTCCAAGAAACTGAAGTGAGTAGAGGTCTTTTTTTTTTTTCAACTATAGTTCACCTTTTTATCAGTGAATTTTAGAAGCGCCCTAATCACATGGTTAGGCCTCTAAGAATGAATGAATAAATGAATGATTTATTCATTACTGGTGACCCAAGAGCACCATGGAGAGATGATAAATGGAAACAAGGACACATTAAGGAGACACTTTCCTTTATCATTATTATCAAGGGACAGCTATGACTAACTAAAGTTGCCAATATAAAGTGATTAAAATTAATTAGGGGTCAATAAATCATGATTACTAAAGGGAGGAACACAGGGAGAGAGCAATTACAGGTTCTGAAAGGCAAAATGGGGCAAACTGCCTTAGGACGGCTGGATGTAGATAAGAAAAAACAGTCTTGAGAAAGGAGAACAAAATCAGTTGTTTCCTTCAACCCAGTGGAATGGCCACAATCCTTCCCCATTCTAGCAGAAAGCAATGAATAATTTCCGAAAAGTGCTGCTTCAAGAGATGGTGGTTAAAGAAAAGTTCTGAGCTGCAAAACTAACAGCTCAGAGATCTGGGGGCACACTCCTAGTGCCAGGAGGAGCAGGACTGGGAGTGAGAGGTGGGCAGGGCCAGGTCTTTTAACCAAGGACCTGTACTGTATCGATCACTTACATTTCAAAAATGCTGCACGTATCCTCATAAGCAGGGAGTCCCAGACCCTCCTCCCAGAGGCAGGATCTGCTGCCTGGACCGAACAGCCATCTCCCAGCTTGTCCTCCACCCACCCTCCTAACCCCCCACCCACACTCCACCCAGTGGCAAGAATGGCCCTTTTAAGAAGTAAGTCAGACTGTGTCACTCCTCTGCTCAAAGTCCCCAATGGTTTCCCATCTCACTCAGAGTAAAGCTAAAGTGAACCCCAGCCCTGACTTCTTTGCCTTCATCTCTACTAACGCTGGCTCATTCTGTGTAAGCCAAGCCCAGCACCTCCCACCCAGGCCATTTGCACTGGGGTCCCCTCTGCTGGAAACACTCTTCCTCCAATACCCACCCCTGGCTCCCTTCCTCTCCCCATGCAGGCCTCCTTCTGAGTGCCCTGGTCAGAGGGGCTCACAGACAGCAGGACAGTCAGCCTCTGACCAATGCTCTGGTTCCCCCCATTTTGCTCAGAGGACAGAGCATCACCTCATAGATTTACGTATGTTTGTGGCCTCTGCTCTCCCCCTAGAGTGTAAGCTCCATGTTTCCTGCTCTACCCCTAAAACAGCAGTTCTCATATAAGGGGGGTTTTGCAGCCCAGGAACATCTGGCAAAGTTGGGGACATTTTTAATTGTCAGAACAGAGGTGGCGGTGATACCGGCATCAAGTGGGAAGTGGCCAGGGATGCTGGTAAACACCCCTCAGAGCACAGGACAACCCCCCATCAGAAAATGATCCAACCCAAAGGTCAACAGTGCCGAGGCCGAGACCCCGTGGCCAAGAGCCCTTCCCAGGGCCTGGTACACAGCAGGTTCTCAGAATTTGCTGAGTGAATGGCTGAATAAATCATGAACAGCCAGAAACAGTAGTGCCCAAGGCTTATGAGCCTGGGACAGGTCCCAGGCACACCCATCAAGTACGCCTGTGTGATGTTGGGCAAGCCCCTTCATCGCCATCACTCAGACAGGGCTGATAAGAGGCCTGCCTCGTGGAAGATGTGAGATTAGATAAGGGAGTTAGTGCACCGTGTTCACAACAGTGCTGGCACGCAGGAAACCTCCAGTTCCTGGTGCCTGTGGTCACTCTCAGAACCCACTCCGGAGACAGATCTATGACTAGCAGCTCAATCAAAGCCCACGTCAGAACCTTCAAGTGCCAAGGTATTAAGACACTAAGAGAAAAGGGGGTGGAGGGGAAGGAAGGGGGGAGATGCGGAGGACAGATGGGCCAGCATCCCGAAGGCACAAGCACATCTGGACACTGCTTTCTCTCCCAGAGAAACCCGGAAGCAAGAGCACAGCCACCTCAGACAGGCTGCATCTCCTGCTATTCCCTGGGGCCTCCTTGTTTCCACTATGCTCAGAATTCTTGGCTCAATAAGTCAGAAAACTCAGCTGGAGAGAGTGTATGTGTGGGGAGGGGAACGGTTCAAAACCCACCCAGGTCACGGCATTCTCTCCCCGACAAACACCCAGCACGCGTGCACCTGCACACAGGAGGCACTGAATGCAGGGCCACTGAATACTGAGCTGCAAGGCCGCCACAGCACCAACTCACCGGCCCTTCCCTAACCAAACCCAAGTCCGCTACTAGCTATGCACCCCACTCGACGATGTGCCTCTGGTCTTCTTGCTTCAAGGAGAAGAGGAGATGTGGGTTTTGAGAAAGATCTGGAAGGGTGGCACGATAAAATAAAGCCCCGCTATCAATGTGCAGATCACGGATTTAACCTTAGCAGGTCGCCTCGTGTGTTCAGGAGCCATTCTTTACCTGCTTTGTTTTATCAAATGCTCCCAGTGAATCTGTGAAGGAGCGGCTACTGATCCCATTTTGCAGAAGAGAAAACAGAGCCCAGGAAAGTCACCAGCCTGTGGTCATGTATCTAAAGCAGCCTGAAATCTAAATCTCCCTTCCCAAGCGGGGTGCTCGGTTTTAGAGGGGAATGGCCAAGTCTCTGACTTTCCATTCCACATGGAACAGGTGCCCTCCAGTTCCCTACCCCCATGTCTCTGCACCTCACTGGCGGGTCCCCAGGGAGGGGTAACTGTCCCAGTCCGGAGCATGAGGATGGGGGCATGCTCAGCTCAGCCCCTGTGGTTCTCTCTCTGGGCTCACCCACTGCTCACAGACACTGGGGAGGCTCAGTAGCTGCCCAGTGGGGGTCTCCACCTGACTAGTGAATTCATGGATGGCGGTTGTTGCAACCCCACCTGCCCACAGGTTTGAAGCTCTGTTTTCCAGTCACTTTATTGATAACGAAGCTGCCAGTCTGATCGGTACCTCTCTGTCTGGAAGAGGTGAATTTAAAGGGATGGGTGACTCTACCCAGGCCAAAAGGGAGGAGGGGAACGGGCATTCCAGGCAGGACTGGCGGGGACAGCAGCACGAGCACACGAAGCCTGACGGTGCGTGGAGAGACCCAGAGAGCTCAGGGCTGCTGTGATGCAGTGACAGTCCATCAACAGGTGAGGGGCAGTCAGATGCAAACTCTGTCCCCTATTCAGTCTGGCAGCTGTGCTCTTCCAGATGTTGAACTCCAAAGGTCAGAGTCATAGTGGGAGGGAAGAGCTAGGTGGCTGAAATGAGGACATCACCGTGTCCCATTAGTATCTTTTGAGTTTTTCCGTGTAAATGTATTCATATACAAAACAACAATTTTACAGTAAGTTTTAAAGTTAATATTTAAGATGCAGGGGAAGAGGAAGAGGAGTTGAAGAAGGGGGAACAGAAGGGAGAGGAAGAAGAAGAAGAGGAAGAGCTGCACTAGAACCGACGACATATAGTAAGCACCCCCTCCACTTACCAATCTGTGCCAAGTGTGCACGGCAGTTCACAGGCGGGCGCTATTCACCTTCTCTTAGAAGTGAGAAAGCAGGGCGTCCAGAGAGGGGGATTAGCGCACCCAGCAGAAAGCAGGCATGACATGAGCCATGTGTCAGGCTGCAGGAACGGGGGCTGCCCCTTTAATAGCACAGCACAGGGTGACCAACCCAGTTTCAGTGGATGCTCTGCCCAGCCAGCTTTCTCCCCTCCCACCCCCCAACCCCACCGGGGAATTCAAACTGCCCCCATGCAACTCGACAAACAGAGCTGCCCAGCTCTTCGGCTGGGACATTTCACTCAAAGCTGGCATTTCAATCAAACAACTCTTGGAGGTGCCTTGTCCCCTGAGCAAGAAGCCTGTTTGGTCAGCTCTGAATTTATGAAACTGTTACCTATGAACCTGCCAGGCTAGTGCGGGGTGGGGAAGACACAGAGGCTGACTACCAGGAAGCTCAAGACCAAAAGTGACCAAAAGTCAACCCTAGCTCAGGCGATAATATTTGTAACATTTCTAAGCAAATTAGGAATCTGAGTTTTTAAGGGGGAGGGAGGGTGGTCAGCAGAAATGTAACAGGCCTTGAGTGGAAGGATGAAATTCCAAAAAGAAGTGGTAAAATCACGTCAGACAAAAAAATCCTGAAAGCACAGAGATGATGCCGAGAGCTAGGGAGCTCATTCAACCCCATGACCAGTCAAGGGAAAGCTCTGGGCAGAGATGCCAACGTAAAGCAGGCAGTCACCCAGAGAGAATTACTCATGGAAGTGCCCGGGGAACTGTGGGCCAGGGTCCCCAGGCCAGGCTCAACACTGCCTTCCCGGGCTGAGCCCGCTCTCCCAGCTCTGCCCTGTGCTTTCACCACTGAGGAGCACCCCTCCCATTCGGGACTGGTAGGAAGAGCAGTGACCGACCGTGGCAGGAGGACAGAGGACAGTGGCAGCATCACCATCACTTCCCCAGGGGTCCCTTGATGGGAGAAGAAAAGTCCCCTGCCCCACCCAGCTGGGTGTCTTCAGGAGCCCTGAGGATTGCTTTTTCATGGAGCCTTTGCACACAGCTGCCTCTCTCCTGGGAGTGTCCTCTCTCCTTATCAAGCACCCCCTCTCTGTGATGGCTCCTTAAATCACCTCACCCACACCTTAGCTCTCCCCTCTTCCCACACCTCTCTGCACAGCCCCCATTCTATTACATTCATCCCTTCCCCGTCCTGGTTCCAGGCTTGGGCAGTTAGTCCCAGCATCAAGTTGGGGGTGGGGGGATGTCTCCTGTAGATCCAGATAAAGAGTGAAGCTGCACTATGTGATCTGAAACTCTAATTAGGATTTCTGCGTCACGGAAGTCATGAAAAGTGGGGGTGCGAAGACCACTGCAGAGGTCAGTCTGTCCACTGGCAGCAAAGAATATATCACTCCACGTGACCCAGGTGCCTTCCTTTTGCCCACCCAACCATCCTTTGTTTCTGTACTTATCACAATGTTATTTCCACTTGACTTAAACTCCTGTGGGCAGGGTCTGCATAGTAAGAGCTCACATCTACAGAGTACTGAGTGCATTAGCATAAGCACTTTCGACAGGGGAGGCAAAAGAAGGTTTACAGTTGTTTGTATGTAAAATAAGAATTAATAAATAATAATGCAAGAATAAACTGTGCTTCGCCTACTCACAATTGTCAACCTACTTTTGTCCCACTCTGTCGTATGGATTACCTCATTTAGTCCTAACAACCTTTGATGTTGGCTCTTATAACTGCATTTTAATGATGGGGAAACTGAGGCACAGAACTTCTGAGTGGCAGAGCAGGACATCCTTCACCTAAAACAGTACCAGCCATGTGGCAGATGCTCGGTAAATGTTTTGGGACTGAATAAACAAAGCAATAAAGAAGTGAGCTCATCTAAATTCCATTGGAAACATTCCAATTACCAAGTCAAGTCACTGAAGGTCTGGTAGATAAACCCCAGTGGGAAGTTTCCCCTTTAAAAACCTTGCCCAACTTGAGGATTTGTGTTGGCTGCATCACCTCAATTCACTCCTTTCTGTTAAGGGACAGGAGGCTCAGTGCCACCAGTGTAACACCCTCAGCCAGGCTGCTGGACCATGCCAGCTCCCTGCCACCTCCCTCCAGCATTACTACAGCACTCTTCAAGTTGCCCAATGTTTGGAATTGCATTGCCAGGCAACGAGCCAGACATCCTCACTAGTACTGAGAATCCCTTCCAATAATAGCCGGAAACAAAAAGGACCAGTTCAACAAGACCTATTGACCATTGAGGATGTTTTTTCTGGCCCTCTCTGCTCTAGCTCAAGATCAAAAGTAAAGCAAAATCAAAAGAAAACAATTGGGGTGATTATCTGGGTTTACCTTTCTCCACCTCCCATCACTCTCTATCCACCCCCTACCCCCACAAAAAGGAGAAAAGCAATGATTAGATTTCCAATGCTGAGTAAATATCCACAGACAATCAATTACAGCTCATGAAAAGCAATGACAAAGGAGAGATATTTTCTAATTAGCTATATGTTCCTTTTGAAAAAGGGACCAGACACCTGTACCTGCCCTTCAAAGCCACTGGCAATGATGGTTATGCTCGTGGAGAATAAAGCGTTCTGTGCAGGCTTGATGTTTTTCACCTGGAAAAGACCATTGCTCCTGCCACACCATTGCCTCACCTCCCTGTTAAAACAGGGCAGCAGCGCTGGACATCAAAAATTGAGATAGCAAAATCCCACAGCTGCAGAAGCAAAGCAGAGAAAGGGCCAGAGCGCCCCCTGGTGGTCCCAATGTTGCTCTTCCTGCAATCAGTAGAAATGCAGGCTGAGCCACTTGCCTACAACTTCCAGCTCCTGAATAATCATAGAGTCAAACAAAGAAATTAATTCAAGAACAGAAACTCATTTTGAAAGAGGAAGTGAAGGTATGTGAGGCTTACATGAATACCAATAAATATCAACTAAAGGAATTTTCAATAAGTTCCAGAAAAATAGCACCAATGAGTTCACACGATGAATATGAATGTTTCTGCCGCAGTTAGGTAGAGATCACTTATTCCTATACATTCTACATGTGTTTATCCTTAAGCACCTACAGCCCCCCTAAATAACCTTCACTGCAGGGGTGATGGAACTACACAGCTACCAAATACACACACGAGGACAAACACTTCCTGGGATCTATCATTTCACCTGGGTTTGTTTTACTCCTAAATTTCATCCCCTGGGACATGCAAGAGGCAGATGGTTTAGAAACAAGTCTGAAACAAAATACGGTTCCTGAAAAACAGCCGCCCCCTCCTATTCAGGGATTCTCACCCTCAGCACTGCTGACATTTGAGGCTGATTTGCTGTAGGGCCATCCTGTGTGCAGTAGGAAGTTTGGCAGCATCCCTGGGACCAGTCACTAGATGCCAGTAGCACCCCCATCCCAGATATAACAACCAAAAAATGTCTCCAGACAAGGCCAAATATCCTCTCGGGGTTGAAATCACCCCCGTTGAGAAGACAGGCCTCTTCACTAGTATGTTTTTTTCCTAAGAAACACATGTCACCTTCAGGTTGTAATCCTCCATGGCCAAACAGCCCTTACACTGTCACTGTCCAGTGGCAATACTTTCTCTCTGATCATACTTCCACGCACGGGCACAGAAAGAGAGCGGAGATCAACCTCCTCTTAACTGGGGGAGAGTGAGGATAGAGGCCTCACAAAGGGAACTCCAGGAGGGATGGTGTCTGTGAAACAGTAAACCAGGTCTATCCACATGCAGTTCAACAAGAAGGCCTGGATGTTGTTTTCAGCAATGTCTCCTCCAAGGGTGTTAATAATAATAATAATAATAATAATAATAATAATAATAGCACCTACTAATTAGGGAGCATTTAATATGCGAGGCATGCTGCTGAGTATGTGTTTTCCATTTTTCTTATCAATATACAATACACATAAAGGATCGAGTACTTTTCATGTATTAATTTAACCCTCACAACCCTATTAAATGGGTACTATTATTAGCCCCATTTTACAGACTAGAACACTCAAGCACAGACAGGTTTAGTAACTCATCCAAGTCCCCAATGTTCATCTGTGGAGATGTGGCTAAGGACACAGCCAGTCTAGCTGGTAGCAACATCAGAGAGCAGAACAGCAACCACAAAAAATGAGCCCAATTCCTAGGATACTTTGTGCAATTATTGCCAATCAAGTGCCTGGAGTGTTTCCTGGCTTCTGCTAAGGTCTCCAATCCCTTAAAGCAATGTTTCCCAAACTTTTGACATATGTGTACCCCTTCTATAATTTTCGTAACACTGAGTACCCTTCGTACTCATGAGAACGTAGAATTAGGCACAGCTAAGCACGGTGCAGTGCATATCCCCACCAAACTCCGGTGCAACACGTACCCCCATCAAACTCTTCCAGTATCCCTGGGGGAACGCATACCACACTTTGGGAAACACTGCCTTAAAGGAAAGTAATAAAAGCAAAGGCCCTTCTTCCCAAGAAAATCCACATGTGAGCACAAATACACAAGCATTTCTAAAAGCTGGGAAAAGCTTCTGAGGTTTCTGGATCTGTGGGCCTCCAAGGAAGCCCCTGACAACAGACACACCATGTCTCTCATGAGACTCCTACAAGCAGGTAATGTCACCTCCATTTCACAGACAGGGAAACTGAGTTCAGAGAAGTTAAGGCATTTGCCAAGGTGACATAGCTCTTGAATAGAATGTCTGACCCCAGTGCTTTTTATATCCCAAAGGCTGCCTACTCAACCAAATGTGTCCATGACCACCTACACCATGGCCCTACAAACATCTATATAAACAAAAGTCTAAGGGGCCTTTACAACTGAATGACCAAATGACTGGATGACTGGCCAGCAGTTTATGATGTGCACTGACCCAGTCCTTGCTGCTGGAGCCCTGACAGCCCCAAATCTGGTTCACCCGCACCCCGGACCCAGACAGGAGGAAGGAGGAAGGAGGGAGCTCAATTCCTCATGGAATCAGCTGTTGGTCAGCTTGCTGCTGGGGCCAACCTCCCTATGTCCCTCCCCCCAATCAGCACCAATCGCCGGCCAGGCAAAGGGACCCAACCTGTGCACAAATTTGTGTGCCAGGCCTCTAGTAAAGAATAAAGAAAGTACAGAGAAGATGTACATGTCACTCCTGTAGCAGCACTGAGGACAGAAACTTGGCAGTGACAATGTAAGAGCTGTTTGGCCACTGAGGATTAAAGCCCAAAGGTGACATTTGCCTTCACAAAGAAGGCCATTCCCTTTTATGAACTCCGGGAAGACAGCCACAAGCCTCCGGGCACTCACACAACTCCCATCCCACCCCTTTCCACCCAGCAGTGCTTCCTACATTGGCTAACACCGCGCCTAGAGTAGAAAACGGTGTGGGCCACATGTCAAAACCAGTGTGTTTATGGAACCCAGCTCACCTGCCAAAGGTCACCCAAAGTCAACTCAACAGTCAACATGTTTGCACAGGAGAGAGTCATCAAGGGGAGACAAAGATGCCTGCCTCTGACATCAGAACAACTACCAAGACCAGGAAGACACCAGAAATATTCAGAGAAGCAGACTCAGAGATACAGAGAACCTTTGGATGGTCACCAGATGGAAGGGTGGCTGGGAAATGAAAAGAGGAAGGGAGTAAGAAGAGAAAATTGGTGTCACAGAATAATCATGGGGTGTAAAGTGCAGCACAGGGAATATAGTCAATAATGCTGTAATAACGATGTGTGGTACAAGATTTATTAGGATAATCACTTCATAAGTTATATAAATGTCTAATCACTACGATATACACCTAAAACTAATATAATATTGTATGGCAACTGTAATTGAAAAATAAAAAATTTAAAGAACAACAGATGTGAGCTTGCCTTCAAGGAGCTCACTCTCAATTCATTCCCACAGAACACTTTTTAATTACTTCGTGCTTGCTGGAACTAGAATAAACATTAGTTCATTGAGGTATCCCTTCATTCCTTCAATCAATGTTTCTGGACCAACAAATCCATGTCGGACAGGATTTTAGGCACCGGGTACACAGAGTGAATAGAGGGCAAAGTGCCTATCCCCGAGAAGACAGAGAAGTAAACAAGGAATATACTTAGTCATAAAGGCCTCGGGCCCTGAGTTGCGACATGAAGAACTAAGTGGGCAATGTGATGAGGGTCCGGGAAGCCAGTCCTCTTGGGCAGTGCTCGGGAAGGAAAACTTCCTTGCAGAGGGACACTCTAGCTCACTCGGATGCTCTCCCCTGAGGGTTCAGCATTCCAGAGAGATGGGTCTGAATCCAGCTCCCCACATCCTAGCATAAAGCCTCTACCACAGCCTCTCTCAGCCTCCATGTCTCCAACTATAAAACAAGGCCAACATTCCCCCTTTGCAGGGGTGCTGTGGAAATTAAGTGATAATATAGGCAAAGCCTGGTTCACAGTAGGCAAAATAAATGAGATGTCCCACCCAGCTGCAGTGGCGCAATGAGCACCTATCTATGAACCAGGAGGTCAAGGTTTTATTCCCGCTCAGGGCACATGCCTGGGTTGTGGGTTGGATCCCCAGGAGGGGGCATGCAGGAGGCAGCCAATCAATGATTCTCCCTCATCATTGATGTTTCTATCTCCCTCTCTCTTCCTCTCTGAAATCAATAAAAGTATTTTTTTTAAATGAGATGTCCATATTATTCATCTCTTCCAAGCAGTCCTTGAAGGAAAATCTGGAATTGCCCTACAAATAGGTATGAACTTAGTAGTGGATTTGATATGTGGGAACCGGCAGAGGTCATCTGGAAAAAAGCCAGGATGAAAACGTGATACCAGGCTCTAGAGTTCAAGGGATTTGGGCTCACAGCTTGAACCCTTAGGGCTACTGAACAGGCTCAAAAATTAATCTCCAAAGAGGATCTCCAGAAATGATTCCAGAAAAACTGGCCTCCCTGGAATGAGGCCACTGCCTCACACCCCAAGATGATGAGAGGACACTGGACATTTGCACTGACTCTCTCACTGTCCTAGGTCCTCGGCCTGGTCCTCAGCCTCCCTGGGCGATGGCCTGACTCTGAAGAACAAGAGAGCTGATGCTCACACCAGCTGTGGGAGCTTCTAAGTACTTGATAAGGCTCCAATCCCGTATGGTGCCGGTTCAGACACAAGTCTGCTGCCTTCCTGAGTTAGTGCACTTAACCCTCAGGATGGCACTCAAGATGCCAGTGTGTCTTCATCTTACAAATAAGGAGACAGGGCCCAGAATCTGAAAAGAAAAAAAGAAAGAAGGAAAGGAGAAAGGGAGAAAGGGAGAAAGGGAGGGAGGGAGGAAGGGATGGAGGGAGGGAGGGAGGGAGGCCGGCCTAGGAAGCATTGGAGCTGGGACCTGATCCTAGGACAGTGGCTCCAGGGTCCAGATCATCGCAGGTAACCTCCCTGCCTCTGCTCTCTTGTAGCACCTAGCACATCTATATGAACTATGGGTGTCAGCTCATGGTACTTAGGGCACCAACAGGAAACGGTCAGGAGTCCCCACCTGCGAGGCACAGGGAGGCCTTCTAGAACCACTGGTGCAAGGAAGGCCAGCAGGAAGGAAGGAAACCTGAAGAGCGCACTATGAAACAGATAAAACAGCCTGCCTGGCAAGAGCATTGGGAGAGAGCAATCACTCCTGCTTCAGGCCCTGCCTGCTTCCCACTGCACCGGGATAAAGTCCAAACGCACTGCCCTCTACAGCATCCGCCCAGGCGGCTCTCCCTCTCACCTCTGCCCAGCCACACTTGCAGTCTCTCATCCTCAGGCCTCAACTCCACTGTCACCCAAAGAAACCCTTCCTGGTAACACACCTTAAGGCAGCAAACACCCCCCACCCTTCACCCTGCCCCACCCAATGTTGTGCCTTTCTAGCACTTGTACAGATTTTCAAGGGCAAGTTCACATGCCTGTTAACACCACTGCTGCCTGTCATCTCCATTGGCCTGGAAAGCACGGGGTGTAAACAGTGTCTGAATGGAAGAAAGGACCCAGCAAAGAGAAAAAGAAAGTAAAAAGAAAGAGAATGCACTTCTTCTTCATCAAGAAAAGCACTCCCCAAAAACGTGCTAAGAAGGTAGATGGTATGCTAGGTGCTCCAATCAATCAATCAATCAGTCAATCAGTAGAAGAAACTTTTGGAGGAGGCTGTGTATGTTTATGGCATAGATCATGGTGATGATTTCACAGGTGTATGCTTATTTCCAAACTCATCAAGTTATACACATTAAAAATGCTCAGCATTTTGTATGTCAATCATACCTCCATCAGTGTCTAAAAGAAGAGCAGAAAAGCACTCCTCTGGGAATTCTAAAGGCCATCACCTCTCTCCCACGCATCGGCTCTCTCATCCACATGACCACGGACAGTTCCCTAGAGCTGGGGACAAGCCCTGCCATACAAACTAGGGAGACTGAAGACTGACGTCCTTTCTAGGTCTCAGGACAAGTGTCTAGGGCTGTCCAAGAGCACAAGGCAGCACCCTGGCCCTTAAAGCACCCTTCTGACCTCAGAGGGGACCCCTACAACATGAAACCTCCCCCTGGCAATGTACTAACACTCTCCCCACAGCCGCCCAGCATGGACCCCACCAACTCACCTGGTGCAGCCCGTGAGACTTTCTGCTGGGCAGCACAGTGACACTACCAGGTCCGCTGCCAAGACCAAGCACATGCCCCTCGGCGCAGCCTGTCCTCATCTCAGCCTGTGGGGATGTCACCTGCCTTTCCCAATCCCAGGCCTCGAGGGACAAGGTCGGAACAGGCTGGGGCAATGCTCGCAGCTCCAGAGAGACCTCCCTGCGGTGACACCAATGCAGGACGTTAGAGCCGCTGCCCTTCAGCTCCTCCTCCACCAGCATTTCAAAGGCAGTGGCAGAGCTACCGAAAATAGCCAGGCTGCCAGGTTAGCCCACAAACGGCAGAAACCGCTGCTTCCCAACCACATGGATGCCGAGAAGAAGAGGAAGAAAGGACAGCGTTGGGTTTGGGAGATGAGCCCCAGGAGATTGGCTGTGCGGCCTTGAACACTACCTTCGGCCTCTGCCTCAGAGGCTTTCCCATCTGTACACAGGCCCAGTGATGCCTGCACCTTGTGGGTGCCTGTACAGCCAGGATGACTTCGGAGCTGCACCTAGCAAAGGCTGCTGCCTTACCATCTCATGACTACTAACCATTAGCATAAGTATTACCGGCCACCAAGAGCCCCCCTAATGCCATCCCATGAACCACATTTGTCAGTCTTCAGGATCACTTACCCTGACTTATCACAGCCTGCTGGTCACACAGACCCATGTACTCCTAACCAAAAGTGGACACGTTTGCTATTCTGAAAAGACTCCATGCTCTGGGCCAGGATCCGCCTCCTCCATGGCATTTCACATCACTTCTCTCGCCCCCACCCCATCAGCACCCTCTGGAGCCCAGATTGGGACCATGGGACTATTTTATACAAAACTTTGTTAAAACAATTTTGCCATAAATTAAGTTCAAAAGAATGCCAATAGTTAAACAGAATTGGGAAATAGAAAATGAAATTTTTATTCATCATAACATATGATGTTTAGAGTAAGTCAACAGCAAATGATGAAGAGCTATTTTGTGCCAATCCCAAGGTGGCGTGAGAAGAATCACAGGTATTTTCAAAGTTTTTAGAGGCTAACAACGTGGGTTTCTTATCTCTAATTTCACATCAAAAGTAGATGACTTTCTTTGGTTTCAATATTAAGCAAACTTATTTTCTATTTACCCGTTATAATTAATATTTTGGTCTCATAAAAGAGAGATACAGATGTTTGAGATAAAACATGAAAAAAGGAAAAGAAAGTTAAAAGAATTTGAAAAATTATAATCACTACTTTTTGTTTTATGTAGATATGAAATGACAACCTCAGGTAAAATTCCCTGAACCATTATACAATGAAAAACACACTGAGATTGCAAACAGGTGTCCTAAGCGGGGAAAAGATGGTGGTGGGGAGAAATTATAGGGCTAGCTACTGGGCCATCTATCGGGTGGCACGGTAACCTGGGACGGCATCTCTGGAGTAGTGGAAGGGGGTGAACTGGGAGGCGGAGATGCGGCCATTTGCATATAGTGGCTGTGTGGATTGGAGGCCTGGCTGCAGGGTTCTGGCCTCACTACTCCTCAGTGTAATCTTAGTCTATTCAGCTGCTGTAACAAAACATCACAGACTGAGCGGCTTATGAACGAACCACAGGAATGTACTGTTCACAATTCTGGAGACGGGAATCCATGATCAGGGTGCCAGCGTGGTCAGGTGAGGGCTCTCTTCTGGGTCACACACGTCTCACTATGCCCCACATGGTGAAAAGAGAGATCTTTGGGGCCGTTTTTATCAGGGTATCAATCTTATTCATAAGTGCTCCATCCTCACGACCTAATCATAACTCAAAGGCTCCTAATCCCATCACATTGGGTATTAGGATTTCAAAGTCTGAATTTTGGGAAGGGACACAAACACTCAGAGCCAAAAATACTCCTGAAAATAAGCAAGTTTGGTATGCTCATCCTGAGAGCCGAGCATCCTCACTCAGGAGAATTCCTTCCTTTATTTATAAAATAACTTTTTAAAAAGGAACAATAAGTGTAAGGCTTCCAGGCCTGGATGCCCACACATTGTTGGCACAGGGCTGCATGCCCTGACTGGGTGATGGTGAAGCATGTCCCCTTAGGTAATCTAGAAGTGGAGAAAACAGAAGGTTTTAGATCAGAAAACCAGGTTCCTCACACACTTCACCACTTAATCTACCTGGGAACCATGCCTGTCACATAGTAGATGCTCAATAAATATTGGCTGAATGATATCCTAGCTGTGAGGTCTTGGATAAGTTACCTCACCTCACTAAGTCCCTGTTTTCTTACACAAAAAGAATATTACCTGCACCTCAAGATGGCTGGGGGCTAAATGAGAAAATGCAACTTGAAACACCCAGGCACAATCCTTGGCACCTGTGAACTCTGCCGAAGAGTATTATTACTTTACCAGGTATTGTTTTTACACAAGGTGTGTTAGGCCCTCCTTTCAGCCTCCTCGCCAAGCCAAACCACACAGCCACATGAGCAGCAAAGAACACCTGCTTTAGTCCCACCCCTCCTCTTCTCAGGTCCTCTCCACATCAGCAGGACACCCGATGGGAGAGCAAAAGGCCCCACACCAGAGGATATAAACCTACAGTTCACACCAGGGAACACCCCACAGGAATGCAGTCACACAGCTACCAAGTGCCATGTTCCCGATTCTAAGTAGCAAAAATGCATAAAATGTTAGCACCTAAGGCTGGTGAAGAGTAAAGAAACTGGCAGCTGTCACACTCCTGGCAACACATTACCTGAGCATAAATGGCTGCTCACAGACAGCCCAGAAAGGCAGGCCGAACTGTGGTCCACTGGCCCACAACCAGGAATTTGATGCAGAGGAACAGGTGTGCAAAAAAATAATAATGATGATGGGCGGTAGTCTTAGAATGCACTTATTACAAGCTTAGAGCTTCGCACTTTTTATTTACAATGACTAAAAAAACTCACAGCAAAAAAAAATTTTTTAAACCTGATGACCCCCCCAAAAAAATAATCTGGTAAATTGTAATAAGTAAAGTAGTAGGCTATTATGTAGTGATTCAAAAGAATAAGCAGGAGATGAAGAAGAAAAGGATTCTTTGAAGTCATGGTAAGAAAGCAGGAAGGTTTGACTTTGGGTGATGGGCACACGGTCAATATAGAGATCTTGTAACAGAAACCCACACTGAAACCTACACATTAATGTTGACCAATGTCACCCTAATAAATTTAATTTCTAAAAAAAAGCAGAACACAGAATAAGCACATTGATAATAGCTAATAGTGACTCTTGGCTCTGATCCGAATACTCTAAGAACATCACAACTGATCCTCGCAATGGCCATCAGAGATGGGTTTTCATCTTACGTTTGGACAGGGCAGCAAGGCACTGAGAGGTAAAGGCCACCCAGCCGAACCCAGAACCCGGCTGCCTGGCTGAGAGAGCGCGCTGCTCCAGTGAGCACCAGGCATGCCAACTCCAGCCAGGCACAACCCTCACACCCAAAGCCAGACTGCAGAAACGAAGTGCCTCTGAGGCAGGAGGGTGGGTGTTCTGGTTTGCTCAAAACTGTCTTGACTGCTCCACTAAATAGATCTCTTAAGTACCAAAGGGCCTGGTAGAAAGACAGCAGTAACGGGGTCTGCTCAACCATCCTCTTTTGGGTGCTAATAAGACTATCCGCCCCAAACGCCAGGACCAAGTGCTCTGCCATTTCAGAGCCGGCTCAGAGATGTCGGGGGTGGGAGGGTTGCTGGGTAGAGGCTCAGCTGCAGGACAGTGCCCAGGCAGGCACGGGCACAGAGCGCTAAATGACCTGGAGAAGCCACTGGTGGGAGGTGGGGTCACAATCCCTGCTACGAGGTTTCTTTGCCTGGCTCTTCTGGGGTTTGCAAGAGTCAGGCATCTCTGGAGTGGAACCCTGTGTGTCACATGCTGGGATGTGCACGTCATTTGAATTGGGGTCACTCTGGGACACCGATCCTGGGACACCCTATGTTATGGACTGAATCATATTCCTCCAAAATCCCCATGTTGAAGCCCTCACCCCCAATGTGACTGCATTTGGAGGTGGGGCTTCAGGGGTCTTTAAGGTTAAACACGGTCGTAGGGCAGGGCCCTCATCCACAGGACTTACAAGAAGAGGCAGAGACAGCAGGGGTGCAGGTGCACAGAGAAAAGGCCAAGGAGACAGCTCTTCCCAGAAACCTGCCTTACTGACACCTCAATCTTGGACTGTCAGCCCCCAGAACCGAGAGAAACAGATGTCTGCTGGTTAAGCCGCCAGTCTGTGGTTTATTATTATGGCGGCCCGAGCAAACTAATGCCCCCTGCTTACCCAGACAGACGGCTCTTCTTTTCTTTTCCTGTGATGACACAGGAGGTGGGGCAGGAAGGGGGTACACAAGTCAAAAGCCCCTCCACTCACAGTTTCTAAGCACCCTGATTTCTCAGCCAGAACACACACAGGATGGACGACAGTGCTGCCCCATCCGGCTCCCTGAAATTCACAGCCTCCTAGGACACAGAACCCACAAATCCACATAGCAATCCCCACACACCACACTGACAGATATGGAGTGTCAACATGTGGACACAGTGACCTATTCCTCAGAGATTCAACTGTACACTCTGGACATGGCAAGAAATAGTAAAACGGGGTTTATGTTTTTAGAAAACTGCATGAGTAACAATAAGAAAAATGGCTTACAGCCCTGCCATCAGCAAAACCATTCAGAGCAGCCTCCTCAGTGAACACACACGAGCAGGGCCAGCAAGTCCTTCGGGGACAGAAGGAAGACCCACGGTCCGCGGTCTCTGTACACCCCAAAGAGCAGTGACAAAGCGAACCCTGTACCTGAGAGGAGGGGCTTCGGTCTGCAGAACAGGAACCTACTTGGCAGCCAAAGCTGGGACAACTGGGCCCCTAGAATGAGGAGCCATGAAGCCTGCTATTCATGTCCCCAATCTCGGGGTCCCTGCCCTCTTCAAAACAAATGGAAATAAGGCAAAACACGTGTTCTCTAGATGCAGAGTCACGCCTCACCCCTACATGGAGGTGTCCCCACAGAAACAGAGAGCATCCGGTGCTGCAAGGACAAGGTGCCCCATAACAGTGATCAGAGATGCCAGCCCCTCACTTCTCCAAGCCTTCCGACTGCTTCCCAGGAAGTGTCTGAGGTCAGCAGAGGACAGCCTACACCCTCCCAATGCTCTCACCCACTGGCCTGCCTTTGCCACAGTGGTCTCAGTCCCAGCCGCACAGGCAGCATTGAGGTCAGCTTCATAACACGGTTACCTTCTCACTGTCTTCATCTTTACAGCCACCTGCTATTTAAGTCAGCCCATTGTGGCTCTCCAGTCACTTAATCATATAAACTTACCTCTTTAAATAAAGACTTGCACATTTTTCAAGTGTACATTCAAAAAAAGAAAGGAATTACTGGGTAAGTAATAGTACCGTGGTTTAAAAAAAAAAAAAAAACACTTAAATTTAAAAACCAGCAACCTTCGTGTTCTCCTAGCCCAGTGGTCGGCAAACTGTGGCTCTGTTGACTAATGAGTTTGCCGACGACAGTCCTAGCCCATGTCCCACATCCTGGGCGATCTATAAATACCTGCTCGGCTGAATCTAAGGCTGCGGAGCGTCCTAAAAAACTACACGCTTTCTCTATACAGAAGGAGGCAGGTCATTCCCACCACACCAACCTCACAGCATCTGCTCATGGCCTTCTTCACCCCCAGGTCAGAGGACACTGGCTGCCCCCAAAGGCCACTCTTCCTTCCTTAGCAATGACAGCCCTGAGCGGGTGGGGCACGCTGCCTTCCAGGCCACGCCACTGGGGTACGTGGCCATCCGAGTGGGATACGGCGCACCTTCTAGGAAGGGTCCTGGCAGCAGCTTTTGTGTACCATGGGCCCACTATGCAGTCTGGTGATGCTCAAGGGCCTCTTCTCAGGAAAAATGTTTTAAATTACATAAAATAAGACGCATGATTACAAAGCAAACAGACTATATTGAAATAGAATTATGAAAATGCAAAAAAAAAAAAAAGAAAGAAAAACCTGGAATAATAATATATAGGATTCTTTATTATCACATTCAAAAACTACCATGTTTTCAAGCAGAAATGACACTCAGACTCTTTCATGCCACAGTTGTTGCAGGTGCCTGTGACATTTTGCATCTAACCACTTCCTATGATTTGCTGCTGCTTTCACAATTAAGAAAATGCTAGATTTCTTATAGGCTAGGATGAAAAGCTGTAATTTTTCCCCGTGTAAGTTCATACCATTGCATCCTACCTGTGGGAATGGAGGCGGTTTCTCCTCTGCCCCCGCTTCCTTCCTGCCCCGGGGACAAGAAAGGGGGGCGGGAGTCCCAGCCTCTGCCCACCCGGAGCCCACGCCAGCCCCACCTGCCTCTGGGCAGACCTGCCTGGCTCATGAAGACAAAGCAGGCTCGTCTCGATTACGTAAAGCCACTCAGACCTCCTCCTAATTACTACTTCTCTGACACTTTTTTCTGGGTGGTGAGGTTGGAAAGTTTGAACTTGATCCCAGCAACCTTCATTAATCTTTGAGAGACACAGGCTTCCTCACTTAGAAAAATGACTCCTCCAGAGCGACAAAGGAAATGCAACCAATCAACCCTGCTCTAGCTGACAGCCTTCCAGGAGGTGCTCTAGCTGACAGCCTTCCAGGAGACGAACCCCAAAACCCTGAATGAGAGAAGGCTGCCCCTCTAATCCAGCGCTGCCCCACTCCTGGAGCGTGTCCTGGGAAGTGTGCACAAGTCCACACATCATGTGCAAGCACGGCTCAGTGAGCATGCAACCACGCACCACAGTCAACATCCACCCCAGGGATGCACACTCCTAACCTGACCCCACACTTCACAGCACAGTCGTGTAGGAGCAGGCACAGAGGCACCACGGGGACGCACAGGCCCAGGACTCATCCCAGCACTGCCGGAGGCGACTCAGAAAGTACTTACTAATTGTCATCGACTCGGGCACTGAGGCGGAAGGTAACAGGCTGCTCAGAGGACTTCCTTGGCCTGGAGGAATGGCTTCCACGCTGGGAAAAGGCAGGCAGAAAGAGGTTACACTCAGTGACTTCAAACGCACAACCTCACCATTCAAACACTAACTGGTGCTAAGTTTATTTAGCTATGCCTACTACAAGGAACAGAAGGCAGCCCTTGGGCTTACAGTCAGTCCTCATTATTTGCAATTCCTGACCGCAAATGTACCCGCCCACTAACTGTATCTGTAACCCCAAAATCCACACCGCGGTGCTTTGGTGCTCACTGCTGCATGTGGCAGGGTTTCCAGATGTGTGTGCTCCTAGCTGGCACCAACAAGGTGAGCTCTGCCTCCATCTTTAACTCTCATACTGCCAATGTGTCCTTTGGCGGGTGACTTAGCGCCACATTTTCACACTTCTTGGTGATTGTGTTATTTAAAACGACTCCTAAGGGTGGTGTTAAAGGGCCGTCTGGTGTTCCCAACCACGAGAAGGCTGGGATAGCCACTGTGGAGAAAGTACATGTCAGGTAACCTTTTGTTCAAGCAGGAGTTACAGTGCTATTGGCCATGAGTTCGATGTCAAAAAGTCAACAATATATGTTAAATGAGGTGTCTTAGAACAGGAACAGACAGAAAACAAAGGCATGTACTGGCGGGCTGACAAAAGGCCTAGAGGCTCACAGGAGCCCCGTCTTCTAATTCCTGAGCAGTGGTTCCACCTTCACAGCGACTGCATAGAACACAGTCACCACAGATAATGAGGACCGGCTGTATAGTTACAAAGAATTTTCAACGTGGAAAAACAGCACATCTTTTATGAAAACAGCAGGGCCACAGTGTGATTAAAGCACACATGCATGTACATACGTGTACACACACACACATATACACATACACACATATGCTCGCATCCACACACACACACACACACCACTAGGAGAAAAAGAACCAAAATATCAACAATGAGACAAGAGTTGGGAGTTAAAAGTGGTTTTTTCATTTCATGCTGCATTTTCCAATTTTTCTAAGACAAACAGCAAAAAATGACTCAAGTCCTGGATGTGTCAGGCCAATCCTTCCTGCCACTGTCCTGATGGGTACAACCTCCTACAGACAGTGTGGTCTCAGGGAGCACAGCCCGGCCTCCCAGGGAGAGGCCACAGCCCCAAGCAAGGTGTGGGGCCATCGTGGCTCCCAGCCTGGAGCTGAGCTTACAAATGAAACACCAAATTAAAACCACGATGAGAAAGAAGGAAACACAGTAACAGCAACAAGGACCAGACATAAGAGAGACTTCACTGTGCTACCACACAGCCAAGGACTTTGGGCAATTCAATGTATTGAGATAATTTAATTTGAAAAAAGAAAACTGATACGGCGCTTACTACTATAGCCAAAGTAAGCACTTCACAAACATATAATATGTAAGAGGCTTAAATATTATATAATATTAATTATTCAACATGATCAAATATTAAAATTAGCAAATAATGACAGAGCAGGTACCCAGATTTGGCCCCAAAAGTGCACAAGAAAAGATGATATGCAAATCCTATTTCTTACAGAGTCGCTCATGCCCTTCCACACCTGACAACCCCACATTTTGTGATGTCAGGTTAAAATTGAACACAATATGGCCTTGCTCTTCAATCCTCGCAGGTGCCCTCCTAGCTTTAAAAAATAATAAAATGGTGAATAAAATCCAACCCCAAAGGCAACCTGGTTTCTGACCACCCACCTGTACCGAGGTCCGGGCTCCGGGAGAGCATGGTCCTTGGGTCCTGTCCCGTTCTCCAGGCTTCCGAGGGGGGCATCTGGGAACAGAGAGCAAACACAGAGAGAAGGTCAGGTTTCTGTTGTCATCTCACTTTCTCCATGAGGCGAGGACACAAGGCAGACAGCACAATGGCTCATCTGCTAGACAAGTTGACTTTAAAATTTTTTCCTCATCACTACACTGGGTTTTTGTCTGCTACCAGTTCTTTTCTTTTTTTTTTCCATCTCAGATTTTGCATCAGTCACTGATAGAAGGCCCCAACCTTATTACCTTAGCCAGCTGGAATTCCCCATCAACTCCATATTCACGGCCAACCTCAGAATCGGGGAACAAAGCTTTCTGTTACACAAAACTGCTCCTGCCTGTAGTGGCTCAAGATGGACACGAGAGGGCAGCACAGTCTAATTACTGACAGAGTCTACTTGGGTCAAAAGGAAGTGACCGCCAATTTCTAAAAAGCCACTTGCTGCATTCAGCGGCATGTGGAAAAGGCATTTGGAAGAGGTAAGGGGAACATCTCTGGTTCCCTAAGCCATCCACGACAGCCTCCTCAGTCTCATTCCTTCCGTTTATGCCAGTGTCGTCCTGCTCAAGACTCCCCAGCTCTTAAGGGAGTTCAACTAAGGGACTTCTAAAAGGAAAAAAATGTTTTTTCACCCTGCTGACACCATCAAGCTACTCCACATACTCCTACTTCCTTCTAGAAGTTCGAAGGGGAAAGAGAGTGTCTACTTCACCGCCTCCCCTTTCTCATATTTGGGGTTAGTATTGGGATTAGTTTAAGATTGAGGGCTCTGTCTGAGCTCAAGCCCTGATCCCAGCTTTAACTCAGTAAGTGACCTATGCTCTTTGTGCCTCAGTTTCCTTATCTATGAAATGGGATGACTCTACTGCCTACCATACAACACATAATGCCTACCACATACTAAACTGTAACATGTGTAAAACTCAGTGAGAATACTCAGTGAGCCTGGGGCTCTCATCTTCCCAGGAAACTGGATTTGCCCTCAAAGGACCCAAAGAGCACTTCCTTCGGCCCCCTCCTACATTCCTCCTTGAAGCACTCCTTTCTCAGGCTTCATAGCAATTATCTGTGGTCCCCCTCCCATACCGTCTTTTTCTCTGATTCCTGAGCAAGGGTGTCCCTGAATCTCAGCTATGTGGCTTCTGTCCCCAATAAATCCAGCAGGTCTTAGCTGCAGACTCCATTCTGGGAAGGTGACCATGCTCAGCCCTTGCCTCTGGCTAGGACGTGAATCTTGAATCCCAGCCCCACATTTCTCACTGCCTACCAGAAATCTCCACTGGGATGTCCCACTGGGCCACCAACTGATCATAACCTTCAAAGCCAATCTTCTTCTTCTGTCACCACTTCCCACTGGCAGTACCCTCAGAGCTTGGCATTCACCCTCCCTCCCATCACAGAGCTAGTAGTGCCCAGACCTGTCAGCCCCCACTAGCTACCTTCCACTCCTTGTTTTCCAACCGTTTTCACCCTCATCCAAAGGCTCCAGACCTTCTAGGGGTGTCCTGCAGCAGGTCACCTCAGGTCACCTCACCCTCTCTAACCTGACTCACACAGCCGTCAGATTATGCTCCCTGAAGCAAGGACAGGGGCTCCAACATACGGAAACCTGTAGTTGGAGTGAAGGCCACCATCACCCACCAGCATTCCGGATACAACACCGACGACCCCAGCCGATTTCCCTTAATGATACATGACCATGGGCTGACAGCTGTAGTGAGCTGAGGCCCTGGAGCCACAGAGCAGAGTCAGAGCACTCATCTGCCACACCCCTTCTGATACTGCCACTACTACTCTCTTAATTTTATTTTTTAATGACTTTTTTATTCATTTTAGAGAGAGGGATAGAGAAGCATGCCTACTGCACACCCTCTACTAGGGACCAAGCCCTGGCCTGGCATCTCTCTGAGCTGAGCCCCTCCCTCACCCCAGAAATGCAGCCCAATGCACGGCCCCTGATCCATAGAACCGCCCCTTCCAAGATCCAGAAGGATAATGACTCTGTGTTCAGGGTCCCCTTCTCCACCGCTTTCTCCCTCCCAAGACTTAGCTACCAACACATCCATCTTCCCCACCATGTCCCTCTCTCCGTTTATCCTCTGCTCTCCCTCCCTTTCTCTAATACCCCAAAGGCGATGACAGCAGAGGCACTAACATTTTCAAAGATGATGGGAAGGTCTAAGGGAGGAGCTCCTGTGTGCAAACTCACCACCAACGACATGAAATGGCTCCAGGCCTGACTGAGAGAATATATTAGCATCACTCACTGACTAGAAGGGGCACTAGTCAGAAAAGGAGGAAAAGAAAAGGAGTCTGGGAAAGTTACCTAGGCAGGTAGGCCGGTCCCAGCGCTACCTGGGCCACATGCCTGCCATGGAAACGGGGCATCATGCAGGAGGGACTTGATGCAATCTGGCATACACTCGGGTGATGGGTTCCCCAGTGTCTCCACGTGGCCCTGGATGAATCTGCCTCCCATGCATGCTCCCGTGGCACTTGTCCCTCGGCTTTCACATCGTCCAAGGCTGCTGAGAGCTCTATTACTGTGCTCGGGGAAACAGCTGGCAGACTGGCTCCTGGGCAGCCTCTCTAGTGAGGGCAATCAGATGCGCTGGAGCTCGGGTCCCGTCAACAGTGACAAGACAGCCTCAGGTCTGCGAGGACAAAGGCCGGAGGTGGGACTGTGGGCAACCTGCCAGGGGATGTCTTCCCCTGAGGATCCGCCAGGCTGGAACTGGCCAGCGGCTACTTCCCCTAGAGACACTGTCTACAGAAAGCCCGGAGGAAGGGAGAATGACCAGCATCTGACATTTAGAGGAGCCCAGTTAGGAAATGAAACAGCCACTGGAAACAAAACAGACTGCACAGTGCATGCACCTCTCAGCCCAGCAATACTTCACAGCCCAACCGAAAGGAGCCCCCAGGCGGAGTAGGACAAGGTGAATGGGGACCTGGGTGGTGACCTGGAAGCCACGAGCAAACCCTAGAAACTCCAGTGCTCCCTGCACAGTGGCAATTACAACAGTGTCATCCAGCTCAGAAAGCCAGCAGCTTCCTGAGCAGCTGGCAGCCCAGTCTGTTTCTTAATCCTGGGAAGACATCAGGGGTGGGTTGGGGGGACCATGGCCTCGGGGACCTGGTGGTGCTGTGGGGAAGTGCCAGGCTCTGAGTCCTCGGGGACCTGGTGGTGCTGTAGGGAAATGCCAGGCAGAGTCAGCTGCATGCACTCCCACTCCTCTAGGCCAGCTGGGATCCTGCACATCCGTCCCCGCTCTCCCCGTGACCTGCCCTCACTACAGAAAACAATAACAAACCACATATAAGTGTGCTCAGCAGCAGGGACTGGGCCAGAACTGCTACCCACTGAGCAAGCTGCTCCCTGACCCCAAGCACTCTGCTGCCAAGGGTGCCAGGGCCTCCACAGCTATGGGTTCTGTGACCTCCCTTCTCCTAAGAGGCAAAAATAATGATCATTCTTTGTAGTCAGCTTGTGCATGTTCAACAAATCACTGGCAAGAAGAAAAGCAGACTGGGGGCTCCCTGGTGACCTACAAGGCCATTCTGCCCAACACTCATTCAGATGAGGGCATCTCAAAATACCCAGGTTCAGTGGGAAGTGAAGCTAAAGCCTCTGTCCCTCCGAATCTCAGCAGCACTCCTGCTCTGAGCCCGGCCTCCTTGCCCCCGCTCCCACCGGCAGAAGTGGCCCAGACACCCCTGCGGTGCTCGGAGCCATAATGGAGGGAAAGAGCAGTCAGGAAGCACCCACCTGCAGGGCTGAAGGAGCCCACGCTGCTGACCGGAAAGAGGACATCGGTGTCGCCGTGCAGCACCTGCAGCGGAGCCCAGCTGTGCATCTGGGAGAGGCAGGTGTTCCCATCCAGTGGCCTGTGAGGAAAGAATAAAGCTGTGTGAAAGGGCAAAGGGCCCCTGAGGACTCAGGTCACCACACGCATCGGCTGGGCCTCCCACAAGCTCCTTCTTGGCAACTAACCATGACAGGGCTGGGCACAGTGGGAGATTCAGACTGGGAGTCGGGAGCACAGAGACTGGAGCCAGACCCCTTGCATTTGTTCTTTCTGCCACTGTTTACTGAGCACCTACTATATGCCAAGCAGCGTGCAGCACATATATTTTGTGCTGGCAAAAGACGCAGCATACAGTGTTTATCCAGCCTCATGGAGCTTACCACCTGTTTGGGGGCTCAGACATGAATCAAATATTCCCCCTACATGGTATAGAACAGTAGCTCATCCTCATAGAGCTGGTCAGAAGGTCATGGAAGGCTTCCTGGAAGAAGGGAGGTTTGAGGTGACAGCTGAAGGAAGCACAAGAGTTACCTGAGTGAAGAGAAGGGACAAGAGGGACTGAAGGGGAGGGAACATCATGTGCAAAGTGCTGAAGGAGGAAGCATGGTGTGTTCCAAGCTCTGAAATGACAGCAGCCATGTGACCTGGGCTGGCCCTTTGCCTTGTTGGTTCTCAAACCCTCTCAAGTAAAGAGCAGAATCAGACCAGACCATGTCTGGGTCCCTTCCAAGAAAGGGGGTCAGCTCAAATATTAACCAGTTCATATGATCTGTTATATTGTCACCGCATCCACTAAGTACAGAACTAACCTGCACGATCTTTGTAGTACCAGGCTGGCTCAATTCAACTGATTTGAGAAAGTACTGCCCACAGCACATTTCACAGACTACAAACTCACTCTGTAACTCAGCTGTGAGGACCAGAGCAGATCATAATCACACCTACTTAACAGAGGAAGGGAGGGATGGGTGGAGAGGGAGAGGAAAGAACAAAGAAAGGGGAGGAGAGGACGGAAGAAGGGAGAGAGGGAGAAAAACTCAAGAGATTCTGACTTGTACAAGGTCATGAGCCTTAAGGACAGAACCAAGGCTTCTGGGGGGCTCAAGCACAGGTCTTCCAAACCCAGATACAATGGTTCTCCTGGCTCCTGCCTACCATGGCATGATGCATAGAGGTTTTCTTTCATTCCTTAGAGCAGGGATCAACACTTTTTTTTTTAATATATTTTATTAATTTACAGAGAGGAAGAGAGAGGGATAGAAAGTTAGAAACATCGATGAGAGAGAATCATCGATCAGCTGCCTCTTGCACACCCACTACTGGAGATGTGCCCACAACCAAGGTACATGCCCTTGACCGGAATCGAACCCGGGACCTTTCAGTTTGCAGGCCGACGCTCTATCCATTGAGCCAAACCGGTTTCGGCCGAACACTTTTTCTATAAAGGACCAGATAGCAGAATGTTTAAGCCTTGTGGCCATTCTTCTTCTTCTTTTGGTTTTTGTTTGTTTGCTTTGCCTTGTTTTTGTTTGTTTGTTTGTTGGTTTGTTTGTTTAACCACCCTTCTCAGCTGTGTAGAGGATCTGGCCAGCAGGTGTAGTTGGACACCCCTTCTTTTAGAGATCATCACGTAGAAATTCTGCTTTCAGTCCTCATGCATTTGGCACCAAACAGAAGTCTACAGAATTTGCAAAATGTATCATTTAATCCTGCAGGTACACACACAATGAGACTCTCAGATGGCACTCTAGGGCACAAGAGAGGAAGGCTGATTCTTCAATGAACGGGGCTGTGGCCCTAGAACCTGTAGAGAGCTGCCCTCCTGGGGCTCCAGTCCAGCAGCTGGTGACTGAGGGACTCCCAGACACCCAGAGTCAGTCAGGGCACCTCTCAGAAGGAAGCACAACCACCATTGCTCTTGCTGCTGTTCCTGAGGGGAAATCCTGCCACTTCACGGCAACACATGGGGGTGCAAAGGGAAGCCAGGCTCTAGCAGTTGAGGTTTGGGACCCAAGCAAAAGGGGCTGTGGACGAAAGGGGCCACATGCTGACCTGACAAGCTCAGGGGAGGCCTGCATGGTGGTCTTGCCGACTCGGAGACCTAAACTAACCACAAAGGATGATCTGAAATTAAACTTTAACTAAAAGCAGTTATGGTGGGCAGTTATGTCCTAGGCAGGTATCTTCACTGACAAGGTCAACCTTTACCTTAACTGAGCCTATCTGTCTCATTGCATGTATAATAATGTACCCTGAATAATGTCTGGATAACTTGTAGCTTCCCTTTTTCCAGATCCCTTGGTATAACCTAATGTGCTGGGTTCCAGGACAGATTCCTTCATTATCATGTTAATTGTTTCTGTACCCACCTAAGTACGTGTCCATCATTTTACTTTTTATCAATCCCAGGGGTTTCCCACTCCCAACCCACCCCCACTTTGCTTTCTCCTGCCTCCCTAATCTATCACCAATGGATTTCATGTAATCCACCTACGACTCCTCCTTTGATTGCAATGTATAAAAACAGATGAAAAATCGCCATTCTCTGGAGCATTATCTCAATTCGTTGAGGTTCTACTTCCTGGCATACGACAGTTTGGCTCAAATAAAGTCACAAAAGTTCTTTACAGGTTTCAATGTTTTTACGTTAACGGGGCCACGGGTCACACCTCAAAACTGAGTTATACCAAAGTGGTTCCTGAGGCAGAGACCAATTCAGGATATGGTGCCACCGCTGGCTTATTAACGTAAGAACAGGTGTTGCTTTTTGTTAGAAAAGTAAAACATGTTGTAAAACCAAGAAAAAAATTTTTAAAAAGAATGGGGGAAAATTACACCCAACACCACATTACCCAAAGCACAACTGACTTAGACACTATCTCCTCTTAGTATGTCTTTTCTTTCTTGCACAGTTTTCTCTACAAGGCCATAATGAAACTAAATATGATTTTATATTTGCCTTTTTTCATTCAGCATAAGCTCACAAAGTTAATCTTCAAACTACTTGGATGCTCTTTCTTACACTTCTCATGTGAGAGGTTTAAGGTCCTAAACATTAAGACATTGAGGTTCACGCAATGCGATCTTCTGTTAACCCCTCCTCTGTGGTAGCACCTGTCGGTTGGCTCTGAAGTTCTGCTTCTCTAAGTAAGGACTTTGCTATCTGACGCAGCAGCCTGCTCCCTGAGCCTGCCCTTGAGAAGATCCCTCTGGCAGTGGGGTTGCTAAATCAAGTGAGGTCGACAATGTTAAGGCTGCTGACACTGTGTTTTCTAGAAGGCTGCCAACACTACCAGCAACGGAGGACGCCTTACATCACTCATTCACAGTTAGCACCTACTGTGTGCCTGGAGCAAACCAAGCCTGAGGACACACCAAGTGCAGGCCAGGCCCGGGGTACTAAGCAGGGCCTGCCTTTTCCCAGTTCTCACTTTAACGCTAGTAGGCCCCGGGTTGGCAAAATGTGGCTCTCGAGCCACATGCGGTTCTTTGGCCCCTTGAGTGTGGCTCTTTCACAAAATAGACCACCTGGGCGAGTCTATTTTGAAGAAGTGGCGTTAGAAGAAGTTTAAGTTTAAAAAATTTGGCTCTCAAAAGAAATGTCCATCGCTGTATTGTTGACAGTTAGCTCTGCTGACTAATGAGTTTGCTGACCACTGCTCTAGGCAAATATCAATAGAACGGGCAAGCATGGTACTATCTGCTTTCACTTTGCATTTGCTTAATTGCTAGAGAGGTGCAACATTTTCCCACACGTTTGAAATTGTTTTCACTCTACCTTCCTACTGGCATCACAGAAAACATATTAAGTGACAGAAAACTACTTTCTATAATAAAGGTATTATCCTCTTAAAAATAAAAAATAAAAATTTTTTAAAGCAAAGCCAAAATCTTGAGGGGCAAGATTTTCCTTAGTCATCAAATAAGTGGTTTATTTGCTAGCAAACAGAGGCATAAAACTCAACCTTTGGCCAACGGAGCATCTCAACGCCCTCAGAGCACCAACCTTGCCAGAGGCTGTGACAGACCACAGTGTGCTTCCCCCCTGGCCTGGCCCACCACTCCCCTCACAAACCCAGCTGTGCTGTGACACTGCTCAAGTTCTGTCCCTCAGGTTCCGAGACCGTACATATGAACATTTTCTTACAATCAAAAGGAAAGCATCAGCCCTAGCCAAGGCCTGCGGATTAAAGGCTCCCAGGTTAGATTGCAGCCAAGGGCACATACCCCGGTTGCGGGCTCAGACTCCCAACCCCCAGAAGGGGGGCGTGCAGGAGGCAGCCAATCAATGATTTTCACATTTATGTTTCTTTCTCTCTCTCTCTCCCTTCCTCTCTGAAATCAATTTTAAAAAAATTTTTTAAAGGAAAAGCATTATTCATAAGCCACCTCATCATTCCTCTGCTCTTTCCCAAGATGCTCTGCGAATGCTCACTCAAGACCCCCTTTACACAGGAGAGGCTGTCCAGAATCTGCAGGAGGCTCCATGGCCCCGAAGGGCCAGCTCTGTGAAGGTCACCTGCACTGTCCTGTGCCTCACACATCACAATGCTGGCAGCCGCCTTGGCTTGCAAGGTGGCCTCCTCTCCAGACTCCCTCAATGGCACTGGTCATTAGGGAGAGAAATGACTGTGTTTGAGGCCAATGAGAACCGATGAAGTGAATAAACTCAGTTGCTCTCACCTGCAGAGACACAGAACATGAGTGGCGTTTCCTGAAAGGCCTAGATTAAGACTAAAGGCAAGTGTGAGGGTGAATTTTAAGTGTCAATTTGGCTATGCCACAGTAGCCAGATATGATCAAATGTTATTCTATGCTCCTGGGAAAGTATTTTTCAGATGAAATGAACATTGAAATCAGCAGACACTGAGTACTAGTAAGCAGACTACCCTCCATAATTTGGGTGGGCCTCATCGAATCAGTTAAAGGCCTTCACAGAAAAAGATTGAGAAGTTCTGCCAGCAGACTGCCTTAGGACTCAAACAGCAACTCTCCCTTGAGTCTCTAGCCTGCCAGCCCACCCTCCAGTTTCTGAACTTGTCAAAGTTCCACCATCACATAAGCCAATCCCTTAAAATAAGTCTCTCAGGACAGATAGATGCACACAGAGAGAGACACACACACACACACACACACACACCCTCTTGATCCTGTTTCTCTGGAAAAGCCTTACTAACACAGCCCGTCACAAGACCTGGATTCCAGGAACCAAAACATTCACGGCCTGTCAGCAAAACAAGCCACAGGGACGCTACTCCAACAAATCCTCCAGGAGGAGAACAAAACCTCCTCGTGAAAATATTGCTCTCACAATGGCTGATAACCAAAAGTGACAACAGACAAAGCTGCCATCAGGAAGATGCCAATACTCAACAATGGGGGAACCTTTAACAAACATGACATATTGATCTAATTGAACATCAACCAATCGATATTCAGAATGATATGGAAAGTATTCAACAGTACAATGAGCTTAATCTAAACTTAACCCAGCTTTGCCCATTGCTCTGACAAATCTCAACTCTCTACAAATCCCATTCTTTCATCCGTCCCGTGGGGATGGTATCCACTAACCTATTAATTAGGATAATATATACATAGCTTGTAGTATCTGGCATGTCACACAGATGGTCAATCAGATGATACTTCTAATACACAGGTATTCATGTGAATGAGGACCAGGATAACAATCAAAGACAAAAAGCAGGCACAATCTCGTGAGAAAGGGAAAGAAGAAAGAAAAAAAAAACCTCCTATTAAAGCATGAAAGTGGAAAGTTTAGGGCTAAGACATACTGTTCAGTCATACCATGGGATCTCAAAATCTCTGTTTCACTCTTATGGGCTGGTTTTGAAGTCAGAGTGATCAGGATAGCATTAACCACCGTAACGCCTACATGAAAACTGATTTATTTGGCATGAAGAGTAAAACCAAGCGCGGGAATATTATTACAATAGTAGTGTGCAGACGGCCCACCTGGAGCAGCTCACTGCTTTGACAACAACCCTACTCAGAAGGTACTGTTTTTCTCCCAGGTCTCTGATGAGCCCTGAGACTCCGGGAGGTGAAGTAACTTGTCCAACCTCCTCCAATCTAAGCCAGGGAGCTAGTACTCGAGGACCCAGGTTGTCTCGATTCCAAAATCCAAGCTCTTTACTATACTTGTTTGCTTTATGCCTTCATGTGTCAAGCCCCTTCCACAGGCATAAGTCTACAGCAGCTCCAGTGGTAAAGCAGCAGGTGCAGGCAAATCACTGCTGTTCACCATCCTGCGGATAAACACAAACATCACCAGCCCATGGCTATTTTCTAGAATAACCCTGCCTTTCTCCTGAGCTCCCTATGCTAGCGGCAAGCTAAAGATGGGAGGAGAAGCTAGAAAACAAAATGAAAGCTGGATATGTAAAGCAAAAGTTTCAAGGCACGCATCTTGACACTAATTTTGGAATACGTACCTTTAAATATACTCCCTTCCCCTCTCTTAGTTCTCGACAAGCTAATAATGCTCCTTCCTCCTAAATCAAGATCTGAAAAACGAAAGATGCCCTAAACAAATATAAACCTTGCACCCTTCTTTCACCCGATTCTGCAGGAAGAGAAAACAGTTAATGTGCTACCTTCGTTAAGACCTAGAGTGGAACTTACTTCTCAGGCGACTCTGAGTGGCCCGTGCGCTTCCTTCCCGACAGGTACATGTCATCCTCATTTTCATCCACTTCTTCATCGTCAATGCTTTTCACATCAAGCTTCTGGTACCCAAACTCCCCATTCAAAGACAAAGAATCGATTTTCCATGAGCTGCTGCTCTGGCTTCCATTGGAATTAGGTCCAAAGGGGCTTTCAAAGGCCATGATATTGACCGAGGAGCGGTCGGAGTTCTCCTCTGAGCTCTCCCCAGTCCCAGGTATCTTTCTAAACACATCACCAGAAGTCTGCTCATCTTCTTCATCATCAAATGAGATAATATTGGTCACCTTCTTTTTCTTCTTCCGTTCCTTTTTACATTTGGCATCTAGTAAAAGACAAGATATGATATAAGAAAAAATAGGCAAGATAAAGAGGTGATCAAGCCATATTGACTCTAGATCTTGGAAAATCCTCTCCTACTCTACTACTATTCAGACTTTCTTAAATCCTTTGGAAAAATATCTGTTAGAAGACTGAAAAAAATGTATGTGTCTCCTCAAGCAAGGGAAACAAAAGAAAAAGTAAACAAATGAGACTAAGCCAAAACTAAGAAGTTTTTGCACAGTGAAGGAAACAATAAAAAAACGAAAAGACAGTGGGGAGGTCAAGGGGGGGGGGGGGGGGAAGGAGACATATGTACTACTATTTGTAATGCTTCAAACAATTAAAAAAAGAGAGAGAGAGAAGAAGAAAAAAACACGAAAAGACAACCTATTGAATGGAGTAAGATATTCCCCAATGATATATCTGGTAAGGGGCTAATATCCAAAATATATAAGGAATTCATACAACTTAACATCAAAAACCAAATAATCAAATTTAAAAATGGACAGAGGACCTGAACAGAGATTTCTCCAAAGAGAACATACAGACGGCCAAGACATATGAAAAGATGCTCAACATCACTAACCATCAGGGGAATGCAAATTAAAACTACAATGAGATATCACCTCATATGTGTCAGAATGGCTATGATCAATAAAACCATAAACAAAAAGTGCTGGCAAGGATGTGGAGAAAAGGGGATCCTCTTACACTGTTAGAGGGATTATAAACAGGTGCAGGAATTATGGAAAAGTTTGGAAATTCCTCAGAAATTTAAAAAATATAACTACCATATCACCCAGCAATTCCACTTCTGGGTATTTATATGAAGAAATTAAAATACGAATTTGAAAAGATATATGCATCCCTATGTTCAATGCAGCATCACTCACAATAGGCAAGACATGGAATCAACTTAAGTGCCCATCAACAGACAAATGGATAAAGATGATGTGGTACATATATACATTGAAATATTACTCAGCCATGAAAAATGAATGAAATATGACCATTTGCAACAACATGGATAGATCTAGAGGGTATTATGTGCTAAGTGAAGTAAATCAGATAGAGAAAGACAAATACCATATGGTTTCACTCATATATGAAATCTAAAAAACAGGAATAATAAAATAGAAACAGGCTCAGAGATACAGAGAAAAAATTGATAGTTGTCAGACGGGAGAAAGGTGAGGAGATGTGTGAAAATGATGAAAGGGATTAAGAAGTACAAATTGCCAGTTATAAAAATAGTCATGGGGATATAAAGTACACCATAGGGAATATACTCAATAATATTATAGTAACAATGTATGGTGTCAGATAGGTACTAGACTTACGGGGGAGGGGGGATCACTTTATGGTATATAAATATCTAACCACTTTGTACATTGTGGATGAAAGGGGCCACATGCTAACCTGACAACTCAGGAGAGGCCTACATGGCAGTCTTTCAAACTCAGAGACTTAAAATAACAACAAAAGATGGTTTGAAAATTAAATATTTAACTACAAACAGGTTATAGTGGGTAGTCATGTCCTAGGCCAGTATTTTTCCTGACAACAATCAACTTAGATCTTTACTGATCCCATTTGTCTTTTTGCTTTTGCCTCTAAGATAACATATCTGCAAAATGTATGGGTAACTTGTAACTTCCCTTCCTCCCGCTCCCTCCTCCCCCCCCCCCCCCCAACTACTCAGGGGCAATACAAATGGGACCAGGGTATTCCCTCATTGTTATTGTTATCAAGTTTATTTTCAACTGTTAATTATGTTAAACTATCCTATATCCATCTCTGTAAAAGAAGCATATGTCCATCATTTCACTTTTTATCCTATCCCAGAGGTTTCCCTACTTTGCTTTATGCAACCTCCTCAATTTATCACCAATGGATTTCATGTAACCCACCTACATCCCTTTCCTTTGATTGCAATGTATAAATACAGATGTAACCTTCCATTCTCTGAAGCATTATCTCAATTCCTTGAGGTTCTGCTTCCTGGCATATGTCGACAGTTTGGCTCAAATAAACTCACAAAAACTCTTTACAGGTTTCGATGGTTTTCATGTTAACAATACATATGAAACTATTATAATATTGTATGTCAAGGGATATTGAAAAATAAATTTTAAAAATAAAAATAATTTTAAAAATATGCCACGATGGTTTTCATGTTAACAATACATATGAAACTATTATAATATTGTATGTCAAGGGTTATTGAAAAATAAATTTTAAAAAATAAAAGTAATTTTAAAAATATGCCACAAAGAAAATGTTAAAATTGTTCCTCTAAGCAGTTCTTCTAAGCACTTTTATCCAAAGGTTATAAAAGAATAAGAACAAATGTGAGTTGAGAATGCAAATGCGTCAGATTCAGGCCCCTGGGCACTTTCAGGTGATGAGGTGTGTCCACCTCGGCCATGGCCTGACACCTGTTACCTGGCCCCTCTGCTCTACCTCAAACGCTTTGCCTCACCTGCACTGACATGCTTGGACATGACGGGCAGGGGGTCGGTCTCCTGCTCAGGCTTGATGAGGATGGAGACAGCAGAGGACGCCGTGATCTCCCGGAAAAGGCTGCTCACTCCTTGCGTGGACTCTTTCAGCAAGGAAGTCACGTTCTGCGTTGACTCCTTTAAGAGGTCCGAGACAGTAGGAGCAAACTTGCTCTGCCCATTTAAATCCTTGTTGTCAATGTTGATCGCGAAGAGTATGGAGTTCAGACCTTGCGCACAAAAGGAAAAGCATGGAGTGTGTGCTGTTGGACAGTAACGCCTCCAACACGACAAACGAGCTGCAGACAGTACAGTACACAGGAGGGCGCACACTGATCTTAAATGCTGATTGAAACCTCCCACAACTGGGGTCAGTGAACAGCAGCTACCACAGAAGCTGAGTCACTCCAAATTCTTTTCCTCTCTGTCAAGAGGGAAGGTAAGTCATAGGTTCTGAGGTCAGACTGCCTGGATTGAATCCCAGCACTGCCACGTACGAGCTACGAGACCTTGGTCAAGCCATTTATAACTCTCTGAGCTTTAGTTTCCTTATCTGTAAAATAGAGACACAATATCTCTTTCACGGGTTAACTATGAAGACCATCGCCCACCAAAAACACTCAGCTCAGTAAGCAATTACAATAGGTACACCAATATCATTAGTAGAATTACTTATGAAAAATTTGCACTGGTATCCTATGGCCCACAGGAAATCATGGCCAAACCCTGACTCTTCCTCATCAATGGCCTAAGCTAACGTAACTCTCAATATTTGGGACTTGGTATAAACTTTGAGGAAAGAAAAAGAAAAAGGAGGCAACAGAGGATTTAGAAGAAAGTAGCAAAAGTTGCCCACTTCTGTTGCATTGTTTCACCTTTTGAGTGAGTCAAATGATAAACAATTTAATAAATCACACAAAAAAAAAAAGCATCTTTCCAGGTTTGCATGTTGACAAATGGTGTACATGACTATCACATTTGATTCTCTCACAACCCTATATGACAATGGCCGTGCCATCCGGACCCCCACCTTGCAGAGGAGGAAAGTAACAGTAACAGCATCTGCCCCAGGTCCCCAGCTGGTAAGGGGTCAGACCAGGCTTCAAAGGCAGGTCTCCTGTCTCCAACCCGCAGGTCTTTCTATTACACTTGCAAAGCCACAGCCAAAAACCCTCAACCCCGTGCTCTCCCTGCCAGGGTACCAAATTCAATGCCATTAGAGGAAGGACGGTGGCAAGCGCCTCAAGTTGCTGAGGAATAAGGAAAACCCCTCTTCTTCTCCCAGGACCCATCACCCCGGCCTTGCCCGGGCTTACCAGCTGCCATGGTAGGAAGCATGCTAGACCTTTCTTCATCCATCACAAAAGACCAGTCTTCATAAAAAGTGCTGCAAATTGAAAGAGAAAAGGAAAAGGCTCTAAGTAGTGGCTCTCTGTGCCCATTAGCCAGACAGTTCCATTATCTGGCTTCCTGGAAAAGCCACGCCTGGTCACCGCAGAGTGAAGACAGGAGTCTCTGCTGGGATGAAGCTTCTGGTTATAAACTAAGGACTGACTACACAGACCCTACGACTTCCTCATTGGTCCCCCGAGATCTTTAGAGTCCCCAGAGCTTGACAGCACTGAAATAGGCAGGAGATGTAAATGTGGTGTTTATGAAGCAGCAGATGGGCACAAACAGAGGGGTGACTGCCACTCAAGCAAGATCTCCAAAAGACAGGCAGGAAGTCCAGGCGGGGCTAACACAAGAAGAAAGCATTTCAGAAAGAAATTATAAAGCCCACAGTCCATCAACCACAGCATTTGTATGTAATATCTGCTTGGGCTATGGACCCAAAAGCCCAAGATAGGCTGGGAAGCTAAAAAGACCCCACAAATCTAAGTGGGGGAGGGGCCAGAGAGGCCTACAGAGTGTGTCCAAGGTCATTCAGCAATAAATGCAGCTCAAAAGCAGGTCTCCCCTTCCAGTTCCCAGCTCTTTATCCAGCCCCCTGCTAAGCGGTAACAAGCAAATACCCTTAACCATCTGACTTCCCGCCAGGTCAGAGAACTCTAGATGAGGGGAGTCAGAGCTAAATTTCACTAAAACAGTCAGTTGGGAGTGAGCTGTACTTCAGCAGGAGGCTGGACACAAGTGACTGAATACAACTTAACAGAAAGAGAAAGGACATGTGTGTTCAGTACATGGGCCAGCAGGATGGCAGGGGAAGCACAAACCACAGGTCTAAGCTGGCAGGGCAACAGTACCTCTGATCCCCCAAATTCTGATTCTTTAAATATCTGAGTCAGTTTTCATGTATGTAAATGAATTTGGTTTTCCCACATTGAAGTAGATTAAAGTGACTAGTGATTTAGGTAAATTAAACTATGATTCTTAACATCTGGATTCACTTCAACTGCTCATTGTTAATTCAACTTTGATGTGGAGTGTACAACTCAGCCACTTTCAAATGATGTGGTGGAAAGACCTTGACTAGAATCCATTTTTAGGAACATGAGTATGTTCTCCTTAATTAATGCTGATTAATGCTCAGGAGGTACATAGAGATATTCAACTCAGACCCAGGCAGCACACAGATGCAGGCAGCACCAGGCGTCCTGGCCCTACCCCTCCTATTTCAGACCCACAGGGTCTGAGCACAGAACTAGACAAAGCACCCCAGGTAGCATCAATGGGAGAACTTCAAAGGTATCTGTGAGGGCCCCAGCACACGATCCCTGAATGCCTAATAAATTCCAGAGGAGAGGTGACCCGAGGGGCAAAAGAAACTGGGGAGAGATTTGAGACAGGGAACTCATCACGGCACTAATGAAATGCCAACTTATTGAGCTAAATGGAACTTCACTGATAAGGACGCGGGCACTGCTGATGCAGAAGTTACTCAAGGGACCAGGGCAGGATTGATCACTGTCCCTTTGTATCTTCAGGTGACAATAAAAAATAAATAAATTAATTAAAAAAATACCACAACCCTACAAGTCTGGTCTACCATTCTCAAAGGAAAAACAATAGCCCAAGTCAGAGAGACTGGGAGAGAGAGGAAAACATCATAAACATCATGAGCACAGGAAAAATTATAGGAATGTCAATGTTTCTGAAGAAAATGTGGCTGACTGTATTATCATTGAGCATATTCAGTGCCCTCTCCCCATCACCGTGGCATAACCACATCTCCCTACCCTGAGGAGGTGAAGCATCACTTTGGGCAGAAGCTTTAAGAGCCAGTGCTTAGTTCAACCACATCTTTAAAAAGATGGAGCCTCCATCAGCCTGGGTCCCTGCGATGAGAATCCCTATTCACCCACAAGAGACATGAAGCAGAGGGAAGAAATAAACTCGGCTGTCTCAGGCCACTTCGGTCTTCATGTTTGTTACGGCAGCACAACCTGGCCTGTGCTACCTGACAGAGTGAACTTTATGATCAAGAAAAAAAGAAAATACAATAAAATTGGAGGGCCTGTTTTTTAATAACAAATGACTTCTCTTCCTAACTTAAAACTTCCACATTTTTTTCAGCCGTTTGGTACTGATACTGATTAACCTCAACAACAAAAAAAGAAAACAGAAAGAGTTGTAAGACAAAACCTGAAACTGGGCACTAAACATCCAATATCTAAAGAGAAAGAAAGAAATTCTGAACCTTGAAAAGAGCCCGAATTCAAATTCCATGAAGTGAGGAGCAGGCTGCGATCTATGACCATAGACCTCTCCACACCGCAGCCTTAAGAATAATAAGCATTTAAGTGCTTGCTATATGCAGGGGCCGTGCTGAGCCTTTTACAGGCCTTCTCCCGTGTAACAAATGGGACTGTGAGCAGGGTGAGCGGTGGGAAGGGGGAAGGGAGGGACGGGGGCACCTAGAATGTAAATTCAGGCTTCTGACTCCAGGTTCTGTGGTTTTAACCACTCGTCTACACCCCCTCTCCCCCTCCCAGAACCCCACCAGCGGGTACCTGAGCCTGCTGCGGTCGGCCAGGAGCGTGTGCAGGTAGCGCTCCAGCGAGTGTTCGTTGAGGGCGCAGCGCAGCCAGGCCCGGCCGCGGCCCACGTCCGAGGTGATGTAGCGCAGGGAGTAGAAGCGCTGGAGCTCGTGCTTGCTGAGGACCTCCTTCACGTAGAACCAGAACACGGGCTCTGGGGAGACAGCGGGACAGGCCCTGTGGCATTTTGCCTGGGTGCACATCACCTTTATTAATGTTCCCTGAGCATCTTTGAAGACTGTAAAAGAGCTACTTCCTTAACACAGAAAAGAAAGATACCAAAGAGTATACAGAAAATTAAAATGACTCCCAAGTCCACCATCCAGAGATGGCCATTGTTGACATCTTCAAGTATTTCCTTCCACTCTTTCTTTCTGTATTTTTCTTTTTTATACAAAATCAACATCTGTGATAGGATGACTTATAACCCCCAAAGATAGTCAAATTTTAATCCTGGAACCTGTGAGTGTTAGTTTATATGGCAAAGGGGCCTTTGCAGATGTGATTAAATTAAGGGTCTTGAGAAAGAGAGGACATTGATTTTCTGGGCAGTCTGTGTGGCCATAATCATCACAATTATCTTTATAAGAGGGAGGTCGGAGAGAAGAGAAGCAGGTGACAGGGCTAGGGAAGCAGAGACTGGAATGATGCAGCCAGTGACAGCCAGGAATGCCAGAAGCCAGAAGATTCTACCCTGTGGCCTCCAGAAGGAACCAGCCTGATGTCATCTTTACTTTAATCCAGTGAAATCGCCTTTGAACTAAGCCCTTCGTAAGTATAAGAAAATTAATTTATGTTGTTTTCAGCCATCAGCTTTGTGGTAATTTGTTATAGCAAATAACTCATATACCATTGTATTGTGTGTATGGTAAATGGGTGCATATGTATACATACATATATATACAAATAAACACATAGTCTTGTACCCTCATTTATTTTTTTTCATCTATATCATGAACATTTTCCTATAACATTTAAAGATCTTTGGAAATATGATTTTTGATGGCTTCCCTGTTATTTAACTGTTTCTCTACAGCGGGGAACATGATATATTACCAATTTTTCCTATATACTGCTTTGAACATCCTTGTACATAACTAGTTGTCCTCATTTCCAATTTCTTAGGGGAGAGTTCCTTAGGTCTGAGAAAGGAACAGATTTAAGGCTTTAAGGGAAAGCTAAGAAAGTTTGTTTTTATCCATAAAATAGTCATAGTTCCTCCTCACATCCCCCCTTTTTTATCCATGCCCACACAGATTTTTTTCCTAGTTGTAATTCTAGTATATTGTGATCAATGTTGTGATCAATTTTGTTGATCAATTTTGTGATCAATTTTCTAATGTTGTGATCAATTTTCTTTACTTCACATCAACACTTTTACCTACTGCCAATAACAGTAACAGCAACAGCCAATTCTAGTTATTGAGCATTAAGTATACACCAGCCATTGTAGTAAACATTTTATATCTGAACTCAGTCCTCATAACCACCAAGGTCAAGTCCACGTCAAAGGTAAGGTCCAAGGCCTGGATAAGTGAAGGAACTCACGCAGCAATATACAGTAAGCAATACAGCAGAATGGAACTCAGAGCTGTCGAACTACAAACCACACTGCCTTGCCAAGTGAGGAGGGTGTCTACATTCTTTAAAATGATCATGTTCGCTGAAACCGGTTTGGCTCAGTAGATAGAGCGTCAGCCTGCGGACTGAAAGGTCCCAGGTTTGATTCCGGTCAAGGGCATGTACCTTGGTTGCGGGCACATCCCCAGTAGGGGGTGTGCAAGAGGCAGCTGATCAATGATTCTCTCATCAATGTTTCTAACTCTCTATCCCTCTCTCTTCCTCTCTGTCAAAAATCAATAAAATATATTTTAAAATGATCATGTTCACAAATGCTTAATATACTAAGAGAGGAAATACTGAGTCTGCTACTAGACAAAGATTCTAATCCAGGAGCATAACAGATCCCAAGACCCCTCTGAGAATGTGGCAAGGTCTGTAAATCTTCCCTCCAGAAGGATGCGCATATACACATCACACACTGGGCGTCGGGTTAATATGTTCACTCTGATATTTCAGCTCAGCTGCATCGACTACCATTTAACCAGGAGCCATGGAGTAGGCGAGATGATGGCCTACAAGGCAAAGCCTAGAAGGACTCGTCCCCAACAAACTTCCAGACCAGTGGGCAGAACAACAGGTGAAAAGATTGTCCAGGCCGAAACAGGTTTAGCTCAGTGGATAGAGCGTCGGTCTGCGGACTGAAAGGTCCCCGGTTCAATTCCGGTCAAGGGCATGTACCTTGGCTGCGGGCACATCCCCGGGATGGGGTGTGTAAGAGGCAGCTGGTCGATGTCTCTCTCTCATTGACGTTTCTAGCTCTCTATCCCTCTTCCTTCCTCTCTAAAAAATCAATAAAATTAAAAATTAAAAATTAAAAAAAAAGAAAGAAAAGATTGTTCAGTTGAATAATCATGGGCAGGTCACTTAAACATGATATGTTTTAGATTCCTCTCCCTTAACAAAAGGTCCCAAGTACAGAATACCCGGGTTACTGGGGAAACTGGAGAAAAGGGCGGTCAAGCACTAAGCACAGTACATAGTCCATGATATCTAACCATCGTTTACCCTTCTCATATGAGAGCCTTTGGGTTGTTTCTTCTTTCCCTTTTTCTGTTAACAGTATCTAAATGAGTATGTACGGAAGAGTGTGCATACATACTTTTGGATGGATCATGCCAACCTCTGGGATCATTTACAATAAATGTCCCGAGAATGACTGGAAAAACCACCAACAGGGGAGTTCACTCAGGACGATCTTCTGTCTCGATGCCTAAATGTGAAACTAATCCCTTTCCCAAACCCAAACTGCATAAGTGTGCTAACAGCCTTCTCTCCACTTGAAGCCTCTCGGAAACCGGAGCAGGGGGAATTTGGTGAGAGCAGTACTCTGAGTGGGCCCACCAGACAACCATCCGGATATCCATCACCTTTAGCATCAAGTGACTTTCACCGCCATCTCTCTTGAAAACTGCAGTCACCTCCCTCTGACCTTGAATGCACATGGAACACTTGAAGGTGTGTTTTCACCTCTCAATTTCCCAAATTGCTTACCGCTACAGAATCCTTCTAAAGCTTGCCAGGGCGATGTTGATGATAAGAATTATCCCAGCAGGGCTCCGCTTCCACTGCCAGAATTAATGTGATCTATTTAAAGTGCAGCTCACCTGCCACTTAACGCTTGCAGTGTCTGTAATTTAATTTGGAAATATGCACCGATCTCTTGCTGCTTTGAAACAAGGGGCTAATTCTAAAAGTGGGTGAGGGCTTCTGGCTCTCCCAACTTCTGAAAGCCATCTGTCAACCAGAACAAAGAGCCAGGAAGGGGTTACTGAGACTAGCCACCTGGGGCCACTCATTAACAGAGGACAACTAATAGCTCTGGCCTTTGGCTAAGTTTCTAACAGGCCACGGCTTTAGATGATGCCAAAAATCTAAGAATTCATGCTCTGGAGTCCAAAGAGGACCAAAGCCTAGCCTCAGATTCTACATAAGATTGTGTGACTTTGGGCACCTTATTTTGTTCTTCATGTTCCTCATTATAAAGTGAGGTTTGCTATGAGGGAAAAAGAGTAAGAAAATAAAATATGCATGTAAAAGCACTTAGTGCCAGGGCAGACAAACAATACCCCTTTCTTCTAAAAGCAGCACCCCTCTATCCTAAGGGACTGTTTGAAGTTGCCTTCGGACACTATAAGCCTTCCCATCCTTACCTAGATGAGCAGGTAACACAGGCTTGGCAATCGCCTGGCCATCGCAGGCCCTAAGCCTTGGCACACCTCACAAGCCCACCCTCATCCAGGCCTTGTTTGATATTTTGCGCATAGGGATTTCTATTGTATTGATCTTGGTTTTTAAAATATTGCAAGATAGATATTACTTATCTTGCTTGCTGTTAGCGAGGTTGCTAGTTAAGAAAGGGAACAAATGGACTCAGATGTTAAGCCTGATTCACTGGGAAGCCACAGCACACCCAGGCCCCCAGGGAACGCCGAACCCTCCACCAAGGGGACTTAATTCCAGAGCAGGCAGGAAGAATCCCCCTGGGACAGCCGCTATTGGGAGTTTGAGGGCGGAGTGGGAGAAACTCCTTTATTAGTGCATGGGCAGCAGAAACCAGATGATGAAGCAGAACTTTGAGGAAGACACAGCAGTAGGCAAAATGGTGACATAAAGGGCGGCATCTAGACTGGAAATTCTGAGAAAAGGACCAACCTGGATGGGGGAGGACCCAGCACAAGCCCAAGAAGGGCTGGGGAAGAGACTGGTTAGTCTGAAAGAAAGCCTGCTCTCTCCTGAGCCTGAGGTAATATAATTATTGGTAGCACGTGTTCACCCATTCGTCGGCGGGAGTATCATCTGTGGGGCTCCAAGAGCAGGCCTGAGCGCAGAAGGAGCCCTGGGCGATGACATTATAGTTTGGGTCCTGGCCTTCCTGGTTGATACTTATGCTCCCCAGGCCCAAGACTTATTTCAGCAAGATAGAGCTAGGCCACCCGGTGTGGAGACACCCAGCACATAGGGAACAGTCATTTGTTTTTCACTCCAATAAATCTTACCACTACATCTCATTCTCCAAGGTGTGAGTCCCTCAAATGCTTTTCTCCTGGCTGCGGAAAAACCCTATTTCCACTGACAACACTCCCATAAATCTTGTGGCTAAAGTGAGTGCCTGATTGGCTTCATCCCAGTCACAGTGAAACCAGACACCCAATGGGTCTGGGCTGCCTACTTAAGCCAATTAAGCAGAGACAAGGCTGATTCATATAGGACCATTTATTCCAATAATGTCAGCAGTATGGGAGAGCAGCAGGTCATCCACAAAAATCTGCTCTGCAGAATCCCATAAACCAGCTGCTTCTATAGGGTAGGACAAAGATTATAATGGGGAAGTAGAGATTACAGGCACGAGGAAGTAGGACATGCAGACTGGGTTGGGACGCATTTGTGTGGGCATCAAATTTCTTCATCTTTCCATGGTAACAGGCAGTTCCTGAATGAGGATGGACAGCATTCCAAGGTTAACTCACAGGCCCAAGGTTGACTTCCGGGTCCCAAGGGCATACAATCCCCAGCCAGGTTAGACTGTCCTTTCTTTAACCAGAACAGAGCAATCACAGTTAACAGAGCATGATTAATATTTCCCATAACCACAACTAGTTCCCAATATTTCTTCTTCCAAAACCAAAGTCAGCAAACGATGGCCCAAGGGCCAAATTCAGCCTACCACCTATTTAGGTAGGTAAAGTTTTACTGGAACACAGCCGCCCATTTGTTAATATATTATCTGTGGCTGCTTTCCTGCTACAACGGCAGAGCTAAGGACTGTGAGAGACCTATGGTGTGAAATACTATCTCATCCCTTAAGGAAGAAGTCTGCCAACCACTATTCTAGAAGTAGGACTCTATAATCTTGTAAACCTGGAGCTACCTGGGACCATTTTCCCCCTATCAGGGAGAGCAAGCCCACCTAGGAAAGATGCCAACCCAGAGAAAAATGGGCTCAGAGAGACAGAAAGATGTGGTGGTGCTGAGCCCCTAACCAGCTCCAGCCCTCAATTTCTCAGTTACTCGAATCAATACGTGCCCTTTTTTTCTTTGTCTATGTGGCTTGCTGTCACTCATAACAAGAAGAAGCCTAATGCAGTGAGAGAGGGTATGTTCTTCAATCATCTAACAATCATTTATGGAGACTGACAACAGGCCAGGCACTGAGCAATGCCTGTGTGCGCTGAAGGGGCAGATGCATTGCTCAAAAATAAACAACAACATCAAAAATAATTGCTCAACAAGAAACAAACAAACAAACTACAAAACTAAAAGGAGCTAGAATCCTTGTAAACAAAGAAAGGCTGGTTTGTCTCACATACCTAGCCTAGAGGTAGACAGCTGGTTCAAAGGCTTTGTCACAGGCAGAAGCTCCAAACTCTTGACCTTCACCTCACTCTCAGAGGACTGTCACCACAATCAAGCCCGAAGAAAGAGAACAAGATAAAGCCAGCTCTGTCACCCTGGGATAAGTAATCCCAGAAACCCAGGAGAGAGTGAAGAAAAGAATGTCGACTGGCTTAATCACTCGCAATCCATTACCTAGAAAAGGAGATCTCACCCACCATCAAAATCAGGGTCTACCATGCCAAAGAAGAAAGGGGAAACGGGTTTTGGGTGGGAAATAGAACCAACATTTCTAGGAACAAAAAGCAAACCAAGTGCTTCAGTATTCTAGCCTGAGACCTGAGCACAGGCACTCCCAAATCCCAGTCACTTCCCACAGTGGATGAGCCTGACTACAAGGTACAAATGCATTGGCAGCGCAGAGCTTCAACAGGACTATAGCTTTGTCACTTGGCCATCTCCCAACCAGCCACAAGGCTGCCTCCTGGAACTAGAACACCGGGACTATGGTTTAAACATGAATCATCTATAAAAATAAATAAATAAATAAATAAACAAACAAACAAACATGAATCATCTATAATAAAAAAAAAAAGCATGATATGCTAATTAGACCAGATGACCTTCCGGACAAAGCGACAGCTGGGCCCCTTGCACAAATTTCATGCATCAGGCCTCTAGTGCATAATAAAGATTGGTACAAAATATAGAAACTTGATACTTTTTTGCTTTTTTAAAATTATAGAATATACATAATAAAATTTATCATTTTAAGTGTAAAATTCAGTGGCATTAAGTATATTCATCACTATCCATTTCCAGAACTTTTTCATCATCCCAAATAGAAACTCCACAGCCATTAAACAATAACTCCCCCCATTTCCTCTCTCCCTAGACCATGGTAACCTCTATTCTACTTTCTGTTTCTAGAAATTTTGCTAGTCTAGGTAATTCACATAAGCAAAATAATACAATATTTGTCCTTTTATGTCTGGCTACTTTCACTTAGCATGTTTTCGAGGTTCATCCATGTTATAGTGTGTATCAGTACTTAATTTCTTCTTATAACTGAATAATATTCCATTGTATGTCTATACCATATTTTGTTTATCCAGTCATCTGCCATGAACAATTTTAATTATTTCCACCTTTTGCCTATCATGAATAATGCTTCAGATAAACATAGATATACAACTATCTGAGTTCCTGTTTTCAATTCTGTTAGGTAAACATCTAGAAGTAGAATTGCTGGAACATGTGGTTAACTGTTTAACTTTTTGAGGATCCACCGAACTATTTTCTACAGATTCTGTACCATTTTACATTGATACTTTTTTGTCTGTGTGGAGATAAAACTAACTTTAATTCTCTGCAACTGAAATTAAGTGTTATTAAATTCCCTTTCAGCTGAAACCAGTTTGCTTCAGTGGATAGAGCATCAGCCTGCGGACTGAAAAGTCCCAAGTTCAATTCTGGTCAAGGGCATGTACCTTGGTTGTGGGTACATCCCCAGTAGGGAGTGTGCAGGAGGCAGTTGATCGATGTTTCTCTCTTATCAATGTTTCTAACTCTCTATTCCTCTCTGTAAAAAATCAATAAAATAAAAGGTATTTTAAAAATAAAAAAAAATAAATTCCCTTTCAGTTAGTTCTTAAACTTAGATAAAACTTAAACTTATTTGTAATAATATGAACAAAAAAAATTTATTTAAAAAAATAAGTAAATAAATAAATAAAAACTTATGTCTGCACAAAAAAAAAAAAAAAAAAAAAAAAAAAACTTAAACTTGCCGATTATAGGTAACTTGCACACTTCTGTCTTTTTAATTGTGGTAAAATTCACTTAACATAAAATTCACCATCTTAATCATTTTAAAGTACGTAATTCAAAACTTGATATATTTTAAAAGATTGAATAAAGGCACACTAATCTGAAATACTGGATTACTTTGGGAGACTTCAATAGATTTAAATTTTTAAATTAACATCCCTACGGACTCTATAGAACAAAGGCCAATTATCTTAGTAGGAGCAGATGGAGATCACTAAAGCAAGGAAAAAAGGATGAGTTGCCACTGATGGCCCGGCCCATATGTCACCTGGCTCCTCCCCTATCTCCCTGCTTTCACCTCGTTCCACTCTCACTGTCACTCACCCTGCTACAGTCTCATTGGGCTGGTTGTTCCTCCGACAGGCCTGCCCAGCCAAATAGGAGATAATTAGGCCACCTAAAGACCAACAATGTAGAAAGCCAACCCATCCCTAAAGCCAGAGGAACAAAAGGTAGTGTTACCAGGTAGGGTTGTCAGGCAACAGCTGGACTATGGCAGAGGCACCTGGGAGGAAAAGGGAGGAGAGGAGACCTAAACAGCAGGTCACGTGGGACCTCCACGGACCATGGAGGAAGCACAGACACTGCTGGAGATGCCACCTAAGGCAGAGGTGAGAGGAAGAAATAGTCTAGCTTCCCTCTTCGTCCCACCTTCTAAACTCATCATCACCTCCTACAGGCCAAACCAAAATGGAAGGCAATGGGAAGAGAGCCTGGGAAAGAGAGTCCGCAAAGGAAGGACGGAGAATAAATAAATTTGAGAGCATCAGGCTGGTACATGCTTTTGAACTGGTGAACCACCTGGAATTCCTCTCCCAATAACAATATGGTTTCTTCCCTCTTTTCCTTAGGTCTCTATTCAAATGTCCCCAGAAAGAGGCTGTCTGGCCACTCTGCACAGAAGGGCAAAACTTCCTACCTGTGGCAGACTGCTAGCTGGTCATCCAAATCTACCCTCCCTTCTTCCTGAACCACCAGACAGACTATTTTCTCAGACTGCTCTACCAGTTTCCTCTCCCCCCAGGTGCCTGTCACAGGCCTGGCTCACTCATTCTGCCATCTGTCTGGCCCTGTGAGCATCTGAGGTCTGAGTCCCTAACTCTAATACCTCAGGATAACCCACTTGGTATTCACCCACATTAGACGAGAATCTTCAGCAGCTTCTTTATAAAAAAGCAGGGATCTTCTCTAGCACCAAAGAAGCAGGACTTTTAAAGTATCTTGTTTCCCTCTAGGACGTAGTACCCCATCCTCTGCTGAAAAGCCATTTCATGCTGTCAGGAGCAAAGCAAAGGACCCATGGAACCAACAAAGCTGGATAATTATGGACTGAAAACTGACAATTATGAGGCCAAATCTGGGTCTCAATTTACAACACACCAGGATCAAACACCTTTGAAATAGCCAAAGGTCACCTTCAGCCAAGAGGCAGGAGTCCAGCAATAACAGATCCTAATAAGTTGGTTGGGACAGTTTCATGCCCCTTAGTAAATAGCCACTGGCCCAAGCCCTCAGGCTTCCCAGCTACCAAGGATCTTTCCAGGACCCTGTGGACACCCCCATAATCTATCACCTCCCAGGTCAACACAGAAGTCGGGGGACGGTGCTCTGGCTTCTGGCTCACTCCCTAAGGCTAGCAGTTCCCTAACAGCTGTTTAACATGTTCATCACACCCCTGGACAGAACTTAGTATTTTCTCAGCACCTTCCACAGACATCCTTCCAAGGGCTCTTTCACCAGAAGTAGCTGATTTGCAAGTTCACAAATACAACAGAGAAACACAAAGAGAGAACTGAAAACATTGTAGGGACGGGAGGGTGGGGAGTTGACTTCCCCTCCATCAAAAGGAGGAGCCCAGGGTTCCCCTGGCACATGCAGCTTCCTCCAAAATTAACTCTCTACAGAAATGAAATTGTTACCCAAGGTGAACCAATGAAGCAAAATGTAAATTCTGCTTTGAGTGAAATGCAATCAACCATTTTCAAAAATCCCCACTGACGATCAAGGAAGTTGGTTTTCTAATTTTACAGATGTGGCATGTTAATATCACCTGCTTTTCAATGGACTGTGAAGATGTCCAGAAAGCAGACAGTGGGGCTCGACTGCCCAAGAGAATGAGCAGCATGGCCTGAAGTCTGGGTCCTTGAGTCATTATTCTGAACATAGTTTTTTAGTTACCAGCAACCTTGCAATGCACTGGATGAGCAAGGATGGTTCAGACCTTGACCATCGAGGGAGACAGTAAAAAAAAAAAATAGGTTTGGCCCTAACCAGTTTGGCTCAGTGGATAGAGCGTTGGTCTGTGGACTCAAGGGTCCCAGGTTCTATTCCAGTCAAGGGCATGTACCTTGGTTGCGGGCATATCCCCAGTGAGGGGGGTGCAGAAAACAGCTGATTGATGTTTCTGTCTCATAGATGTTTCTGACTCTCTCTCCCTCAACCTTCCTCTCTGTAAAAAATCAATAAAATATATATATTTTTAAAAAACAGGTTTGGCCAGATGATCTCAGACACAACTCAGCCTAACAGCAGCCAGCAGCCATAATCAGTAGGTACATAAATGCATGTGGCTCTGTTCCAATAAAATTTTCTTTACAAAACTAGGTGGGGGGATATAGTTTGCTGACCTCTGCTCTGAGTGATCATAACTCACTCAAAATTTGATGCTTAGTTTACTCATGAATTCAAATAGGGGGAATCCTGATCTTTCAGAGAGTCCTTTTTCTGGAAATAATGTGCCATTACCCTATATAATACAAGCCTAATGTGCAAATTGTCCCCTCGACCAGGAGTTCAACCGGGAGCTTGACCAGGGGGCAGGGCCAGCCGGCCAACAGCCCACGCCCTCCCCCGCAGCCAGCCCTGCCCCGGCCAACTGCTGGCAGCCGCTAGCGACCCTACCCATACATGAATTTTGTGCACTAGTCCTCTAGTCTATATACATAAAAGCCTATGCAACAGGACGACTGGATGGTAGCTATGACGTGCATTGACCACCAGGGGGAAGATGACCAATGAAGGAGCTGCCCCCTGGTGGTCAGTGCACTCCCACAGCGGGAGCACTGCTCAGTTGACCAACGGGTGCCAGACACTGGGCTCACGGCTGGCTAGCGCAGCTGCAGTGGTGTGAGCCTCTCCCTCGGACATTCCCCCTGCAGGCCAGGCCAAGGGACCCTACCAGTGCATGAATCTGTGCACTGGGCCTCTAGTTATTAAATAAAAGTGGAAGCTTAGGAATCACAATCATAAAGATCTGAGTAGAAATCCCAGCTCTGTCACACATTAGCTCTAAAACAGGAAGGCATTTATTTCATTCCTTTGAACTTTGTTTGCTTCATCTGTAAAATGGGGGCACTATCATTCACCATGCAGAGTCATTTCAAAAATAAAATGGCATAATGAACATGAAGACTCTAACAAATCCCCTGGGTCACAGGAGCTGCTCAATATGAGTATCCAGCAAACTCTAAGAAAGCCCATCTGTGTTCAGCCCATTAATCAGAAAGAGCAGAAAACATCCAGGTGTCATTTCCAAGACTGATATGCTAATCACATTTATCCTCCCACTGTGGGCCTGCGCACTTGACTTTTTTTTTTTTTTTTAAGTTGTCTTACTTTTCTCTATAGTTTAAATTAGTATGTTTTGGGATCCAAGTAAAAGACTGAACTCAAAATGGCTTAAAACCTTAGGAAATGTATTATTTTGCATCACTTTAAGTCCGGAAGTAGGGCAGCTCCAATAATGTTAGGAAAGACCCAGGTACGCCCCACCTCCCTGGGCTGCCTTCTTTGCTGTACTGGCTTTGTCCTCAGATCTGTTCCCAGCAAGGTGGCAAGATCATTGCCACAGCTCCTAGCATCTCCGTCTCAGGCAACAACCCAAGGCCATAAAATAAGCCTTCTTTTGTGACTCTGTTTGAATAGTAAGAATCCATCTTAGAAGTCCCTCAGCAGACTTCTTCCTTCTCTTTGGTCAGAACTGTGTCTCCTGCCTTTTCCTAAACCAGCTACTGGCAGGATAATTCTGATGGCTGGGCTGCTCTGACCCAGATTCACTGCCCTGGGGCTAGCTTCCACCGAAGCTCTTGGCCACCCAGCATCTTTACAAAATCAGAGTTCCATGAGCAAGACAGAAGAGACAGAACTGCTGGGTGGGGAAAACCAGTGTCTGCTGTAATTATTCACACTAACTGGAAGGGGACATTTAAACAAACTGCAGGACCAGACTCTGAAAATGCAGATCCCCTCTCACCATCACCAAATCAACCACTTGTATGGACAAGTCCAGTCACTCGTCCAAAAGTACATGGGGAAACAAGCTCGCACGCTGACAGGGCAGATTCTCACTACTGGGGCTTGAATCCTAAAGGTGACCTCATCCCAAACTTCCCTGGGTCCTTCGAAACCAACTAGCTGGGCAATCTGCTCCAGGGATCTCTGTTTGGGATGGACGCTGCTTCCCCGGCCACCAAACACTCGACAAGACAAAGCTGAGTTGATGACCTATCTGCTTATAATCATGTCTGCCTTACCAACATTTCCTAAGTGAGGGATGCTTAGGACAAAACTCTCCAAGTCAGGGAGAGAAAGAAATCTGAATGCTAAGCCAAAACCAAAACCAATAAAACAAAACACCTAGCAGACAACAAACCAGGAAATGGGAGACATCTGCAGGCACTGATGGAAATCATCCCAAAACTGAAGGAAACTGCCTGCAAACCCTTTCCCAGGCTACAGTTCCTCCCCGAAGGAAAACGTGGTGCCTGATTTGTAGAGCAGGAACTGGAGATGGTCACACACAAGGTGGCACATCTTTCAGCTACGGAAGGTTAGCCTGGATTAGACACAAAGAGCAACTTAAAAAGCCAGACAACATTTTTCTAGTAGGGAAGAGAAGTCCATAGACATGAGACCTACATTTAGAGCCTTATTTTGCCCTCGAGGCTTTTCCCCATAGAGCTCCCCACAGGAGGAGGGAAGCTGAGCTTTCGATATTCCCACAGGGGCCAAGAGGAAAATTAGGTTTGGGGCATGCGAGGAGAAAGAGCACTGGTAATCGCCTCAAGGATGCAGCTGTGCACCGGACTAAATTGTGTTCCCAAAACATTCATGTCCACCTGGAACCCCAGAATGTGACTTGATTTGAAAAAAGACTCTAGGCAGATATAATTCGTTAAAATGTGGTCCTACTGGAGTAGGGTAGGAACTAAATGCAATCTGACTCGTGTTCTTCTGAGGTGAGGGCAGGACACAGAGAGACAGGCACAGAGGAAAGGCCGTGTGAAGGCAGAGGCAGACACTGGAGTGATATAGCTACAAACAAAGAACACCAGGGACTGCTGGCATTAAGGACTGCTGTCAACCACCAGAAGCTGAGAACACGTGCGGTCTCACAGCATCCAGGAGGAACCAACCCTGCTGACACCTACACTTTGGACTCCTGGCCTCCGGAGCTGCGAGAGCATAAATTTCTCCCTGTTTTTTAAGCCACCCAGGGTGTGGAAATTTTGTACGGAAGCTCTGAACAACTGAAAAGCTCAAAGAACTATATCCTGGAAATAAGGCAGAAGCAGAAATACAGGAGCCCTCACAAATGCGGAAGCCCAGGTGTGAACTGGCCCAATCCTTGACTGAATTAAACTGATTTCCCTCTACTCTACCTGCCTGAGAAGAAACAGCAAATCCTTTCTGAAGAAAGATAACACCACCTCAAGCTTCAAAATCACTCTACAATCCTTCATACCCAACATCTGTATTTGGTCGAAAATACCAGGCATCTACAAAGACAACAATATATTCAAAATCCAGACAATAACAAAAAATAAGGAATTTCTGGCTATAGCCAAGTGAGATTAACAAATCCCCTCCCAAAAAGCAACTTTAAAACTAGACAACGAAGACAAAACATTTGTGGAAACTGACTTCAAAGACATATCTGAGAGATGTTTACACTCAAAAACTACTGAATTTTAGATAGGAACAATGGAAATAGGAACAAAAGTTCAACAATAAATGTCAACCAACACTCTTATCTCAAGTGTCAAGGGCAATCAGGGGAGATGGAGACCATGGTGAACTAGAGTACTTTTTCCCAACCTATGGAGGGCAGGAGTATCAGGCTCCAATCAAAATCAGTAGCACATGTGTGTCCAGAGTCACAGATCTTCAAGTGTAAGAAAAGTCAGAAATTCATATTTCAACATAATATCTCATATTTTTTAAACGTTGGCAACTTTAATTTTTTTTTTTTTTTTTTTTTACGTATACTGTATAGGGCACCAGTTTCCAAACTCAGTCCCGCACGCACCTTAACCCCAGATGACCAAATGCAGTCATGCCTCTGGCAGACTCAGCACAATCTACGGTACTGTGATTTTCAACATCATTTTAGTCAGCCATTACTTTTTCAGCTTTTCTCTCTTCAAAAGGTAATGTCGCCCGTTTGTAAACAGAGCTAATGCAATAGCCTTGTGGATTAATTCACCCTTATCATTCTCTCCTGTTACTTTCAACTCAGTTAAGGGAGCTAGAGTGGTCTGCAGAGGAGCAACAGTGGGCAACAGGCCCACTACCAGAGGAGGGGGCAGCTGGGAAGAGCCAAGAGCTTGACATCAATCTGACCTGGGTTGGAATCCTCAGCTCTGCCATTTACCAGCTTGGTAGGTAACTTGGGCAGCTTATTAACTTATTTGAGCCTCATTGTCATCCTCTGAGAAATAAGGACACCGTCATCTACTCTGGAAAGTAATTGCCAAGTTCCCATCAAGCACCAGCTCCAGCAGCTCTGTACCATGGCCTGGGCTTTGCAGGCACTTTCTCAGGGGGTCACCTGCAAGGCAGTCTGTTATTAACCTCATTTTGCACATGAGGAAACATGGGGGGAGGGGGTTCCAGAGACCTCACGTGTGACAAGTCACTGAAGAGAGATTTCAACTCTGTCGCCTGACTGCAGAGTCTGATATAAGCTGCTAAGCCACATAAAGGGCCTAGCCAGCAGCCAGCAGGGGCGAAGGAAGAGAACGATGCTCGTTTCCACCAGATCTCATTTGCTTCACTCTGCCTGAAAGGTCATTCCAGTGGCTCTAACAGCCTCAAGAAGCCACCGATCTGATCTTTCCCAGCGCTTAGTTGAAAGCCCACGGCTCCCTTCTCTCGTGAGGCTTTTAATCAACACGTTCAACAGCAGGAAAGAGGTTTTCATCAGTCAAGGACTATTCTGCACCGTTGAACGGTTCATTAACACTGCTGACAGTGACAGCAAAAGCCCGGGGCAGCCACTCAAGCACTAACCCAGTTTGGTCTTTCCCCGCTTCTAAGAGTCTAAGAGGCAGGCCAGCACCTCCTCCTCAGAGGAGAACAGAGCCAGAGACCCGTTCATCCACCTCCTTGGGATGTACCAGCACGTACAGAAATCATGCTTAAAATACAGGGAAGTAGCAAGAACATGTGCTGGAAATGCCTTGCAAATGCAAATGTGTTGGCACCTCTCTGATTATCAGGACCAAGTAACAAAAAGACAAGAATTCTGGTCTGGCTGGAATGGAAAGAGCCACTCTTCATGGCTAAAAGGTCAGGGAGCCTTAAGGGAGATGAGATGCAGGAAGAGGTTAAAGGTAAGAGTGTTGAGGAAAGATGGCAATTGGTTCAACATTTATTAGGTTATGAATGGAAGCAGATCTTCACATGAGATTCTCACTGAATCCTCCTGACAAGCCCCCAAATAGACGAGACTACTCTTCTTTACAAGTGAAAACAAGGAAAACTCTGAATATTCCAGGGCCCTACCAGACTTAGCCTCACAGTCTGACTCCAAACCCAAGGCTGCCTCTGCCATGGCCGGCAGCTGCCACTGACTGGATGGAAGCAGAGCCTGAGCCTCGCCAGTGCCATTACAGTCGCTCCCCCTCATACTTACCTGGTGGGGAGATATGATCATGAAAGGTAGCGGCCCCTCGGACAATGGAAACGAGGGGACTGTGGGAAAAGCAATGTCCTTGAACAGCTTCTCAACCAGCCCAGAGCCCTCAGCCCCCCCCATACAGGGGCCCAGGGAAGCATTCTGGACATGAGACAACAGGACTGACATCTGAGGTGACAGCAGTGAGGCTGACGTCTCTCTGGACCAGCCCCGCACGTCCATGACTTAATTTTAAAGGAGGAACCCAGGAGCACAGGAGAAAAATCAGCAGTGACAGGAATCCCTCTGGCAGCTTCCTCTGACCCCAACAGGAATCACAATACTTTGAGAAGATGAGCAACCGGTGAGATGAACAGGAATCAAAGGTTTGTTGAAGGGCAGAAAAGAAAAGGGAGACATGCCAACACAAAAGAGAAAGAAAGAACGGCAAAAGGCTCAGTCAGCAGAGAATTTCCACCAACAACTTCACCAACCACAGTGAGGTGGTTTTTAGCTATGAAAAGAAGAAAACTAGCCAAAAATGACGCATTTTACACTAATATCACAATAACGAGAAAGATTTGGGAATTATAGGTAACAACCACAAGCAGAGTCTAAAAGAGCGTGCTCTTTAAAATGGGGTGTGTGGTGGGGGACATAGGACAGTTTTTTTGGGGGGGTGTTGTTGTTTTTTATGTGTATTTGTTTTATTCATAATTTGTCATGTTTTGGTATGCCAAAAGTGATTCTAATGGTTGAATTTAACACCTCATCTTCAATCCATTGACCCATTTCATTCAATGACAATATTCAACGTTAAAAGGAACTTAAAACACACATGCACACAACTGCACAGTTTCCATAAAGTTCTATTTCATTCTTGGTGGGTATCACATTTAACAGTAAATACTTTTAAATCATGCCCAGGTGACTGCATGGCTGCAACATTTGTAGCTGGATAACCATAACCAATTCACTGAATTGGTTAGTTAGAAACCAACTAACAAGCAACTGTCTGAATATTTTAAATCTTGTTTGGAACAACAGTATGGGATGGTTTTCACATGATGGGATCCCTTGTAAGGTTCAGGCCCAAAGCAAATCACTCTCACCGGTGTCCTCATCTGTGCAGTGGAGAAAATAAAGGTGCCTACTAATCGCAGGGCTGTTGTCAGAACTAAACAAGTTCATTTATACAGAAGACAGACAAAGTGCCAGGCTTGCACTAGGTAAATACCTGCAAGTGTTAGCAATTATTATTATTATTATTAGCATCACCTCTGTCATTCAGACAGGCGCATGGCGCTTGGGAAATGCTTTGGCAACTTTAAAGCGGATGGCAGCAGAACGTATACGCTCAGAGACCTGTGTGGTCTCTTGCTGCTATTAAAGACAGATTTAATTATGAAACATCATGCTATCCCCATGCATCATATTAAAACAGATTATTAATTTCCCAGCAACTGCCTCACCACACTGTGAAATAAGCAGCTCCGCTGCAGGCGTCCGAGCCCTTAAACACATGGCTCTAGGGATTCCTCACAAAGGATGACTTCACTTAAATTAAGGTGCCAGACAACACCATGACCGACAAGTCAGACATCCTTACCCGTAATTTCTGCACCACCCTGCCCTGCCCCACCTCACCCCCGCAGCAGTCCCACACGTTGACTGCCTTGCTCGCTATTAAATAAAAATAAACAGAGAGAGGAAAGACAGCATCCTCTGGGCCACCACCTGAGGCCGAGCAGTACCTGTTTCCGTTTTGCTGGAGAAGCCGGCTGCCTGTTTGATCGCAGCTGCTGTTAGTGCTAACCCGCGACTCCTCTTCAAGCCATGCTGCAGGACGGCCTCAAACTGGGCACACAGACAGGTCACCCTGTGAGAGAACCAGTGAATCATCAGTCCACTGTGAAGGGGAGAAACCACCAGAGTGGCCCCGCATCGCCCGGGAGCCAGTACGTCACCAGGTGTGAAGGAACCCATGAGACGCCTGGGCTTACAGGCAGGTAATTGCCTTGGCCGCTCCACGCACCCCTCCCCATGTCTGTTTATTTCACATAACTCAGGGAAGCCCACACAGTCTAACCATAGTCATTAGACTGGTGGAAGCATAGTAACAATTCACAAGAAACAAGGGAACATGGAATTGGTGCCAGGCAGCAGGAGAGAGAAAAAAGCCAATTTCAAAGCAAATCCATTTGTTGTGGGGAGCGGTGGGAGTTAATTGTATCCAATTTACACGTTTCAACTCAAATTCATATCACAGGTAGTTTAAGGAACACGGTTATCTTTTAAGAGATTGAATTCACCAGCCTGACAAATTGGAAACATTGTGTAATTTCATGGCCTGTTACATACAATAAAGAAATAATATGAATTCTGATTCTTGTTCTTTATTTTGTTGTAAGAGGTTACATTTGAAATCAGATTCAGAGTTAGTGGAATTTTCAATTAAGTTACAATTACTCTGCTTGCTTTTCTACAAAAAAAAAAAAAAAAAAAAAAAAAAGTTGTAATTACTGTGGACTTAACTGAATTCATTTCTCAATAACCAAAGAAATGGAAGATTCAAGACCATGTCTGCAAAGAGATGAGGTCTGAGCAACTACACTCTATTCTTAATCCTCCCAGCACTCCTTGGCCCTCAGCCCAGTTGGGTCTGTGGACTTCAGAGACTCTTCCATTTGCTTGTGCAACAAACATTAAGAAACCCTGAGCTTCCATGTGCCAGGCACTATTCTAGGCTCTGATGATACACAGTGAGACACACAAGGTCTCTGCCTCACCACGTTCGCACAGTTCTAACCGGGAAGACACACAAACAAGTAGGCTAACCAAACCATTTTAGTTGATGAGAACTTTGAAGAAAATAAAACAGGATGAGGTGGTAACTGGAGAGAGGGCAAGAACCAGCTTAAATGATGTGGCCTGAATGGAGGTAACTTTGGAGTTAAAACCTGGATGTGGCAAGAGGCAGCAGGCTGGGCAGAGGCCCCATGCAAAGGCCCTGAGGCCACCACATCCTTTCCAACCTTGCCTAACTGCAGGCATTTCCTGCTCCGCCTACCCCCACACCTGTAATAATAACATTCCAAGAGTTTCTAGTTCTGTGGGTGGTAAAATATTTTCATACCACGGATTCATTAGCTCCTCTCATCAACATTCTGATATAGGTATTATCATCTCCATTTTACACATAAAGGAACTGAGGCTTAAAGACATTTAAGAGACAGCATACATAAAGTATGTAATTAGCAGCACCATCTGTATTCCACCCCTTCCCACCCCCATGCTGACCCCAGCTAGTTTCTGCTACATCCCATAGCACCAAGACAAACATGCTTTATTCCTATGACAAAAGTCCTCTCCCTCATAAACCCAACCTTTACTCAGGTCATCTGTCTATACCGGAAAACACTAGCACAGAGTCAACAAGTACCAACATTTCCTCTCAATTCTGTGCCTGTGGCACACATCACTAATCCACCCCAGTCAACGATCAAAGCTGGCGACTGTGGTAAATGTGGCCAAAGTGACTTCTCCCCTAGGCAGATCTTAATTGACCTGGATTTGGGTTACAAATCCAGGTCAATTAAGACTAGTGAATCAAGGAGAACACACATGTCCAACCTCATGAATCTACAGTCCTTTAACTTGTGGTGAGCACGCTATAGGTGCTGATTTATAACCATGTCAGCTTAAGGTTTTTCATTTCTTCTCACCTTTTTTTTTTTTAATCCTCACTAGAAGAGATTTTTCCTATTGGTTTTCAGACAGAGTAAAAGGGAGGAAGGGGAGAAGAGAGAGAGAGAGAGAGAGAGAGAGAGAGAGAGAGAGAGAGAGAGAGAGAGCTCAACTGGTTGCCTCCCACATGTGCCCCAATGTGATCAGATTGAAACACAACCAAAGTATGTGCCCTTGACTAGGAAATTGAACCTGCAACCCTTCCATGGGCCAACACTCCAACCACAAAGTAAGCTGGCCAGGGCTTCTCATATCTATTCAGTTACATGGTAATTCCTCACAATGAAAGGGGCACCCACTTTGTGGAGCTCTCTTCCCTCATCTTAGACGCTCCTATTTCCAAGAACGCTCTCTGGCATTACTGTGGGGCGTTGGCTGCCTCCGTGGCATTTATTATACAGACATTAATGAATTGGGGCATGTTTTTTAATTAAGTGGGGCACTTGAATCAACAGTGAATGTTTTAATATTTTCCAAAAGCACCAAAGCAAGGAAATCACTTTAAGTTTTTAGGGCATACAGCTATTTCCCAGAGGAATGGATAAATAAAAGGTGGTGTATCGATACAATGGAATACTATTGGCAACAAAAGGAATAAAGTACTGACACATGCCATAACATGGATGAACCTTGAACATACTATGCTAAGGGAAAGATGTCAGAAGCACAGACCCTATGATTCCACGAAATGTTGAGGAAAGGTAAATATAAGAAACTGAGTCCATTAGTAATTGCCCATGGCTAGGAATGAAATCAAGGATAAGCTGGCATCAGGGAACTTTGGAGATGATGAGAATGTTGTTCTAAAACTGGATTGTGGAAATGGTTACACAATTCTATAAGTTTACCATTTTTAAAAAATCACTGCATCGTACACTTACAAAGTGCAGATTTTTATGGTATGCGAATCAGACTTCAGTAAAGTTGTTTAAAAAAAAAAAGAAACTCCCCCAGTAAAGGTTTGATGAAGGAGTGAAGGAATTAACAAACAAAAAAAATGAAATAACGCCCTCCTGCTGAATATAAAAGTATCCACCAGCACAGCTGGACACAGCACGAGCTTAACTAGTTCACTGATAAAATTCTGTAAGCACTGGTTTTCCTGAGCGTTGTCCTATATTTTAAGACTACTAAATCTGCCACATTAGTCTGTAATGAGATTCTGAAGGATACTGTGCTTTTTATTATGGCAATCTGCTTTTTTTTTAGAACAGACAGGATCAGTAATAAATGCTGTATTTTTACGAACTGCATCTCATGAATCTTGTGACAGAAGGGTATGTTTCAAATTAATCCTTTTTCTACGTTACAGCTTTACTGGAACCTTTTGGGAAAAACTAAGTATAAGCATGAAAATGAACTAGATTACCCACAGTGGAAGCTCCAATGTCACCTGGAATGGACCCATGAAAATCAGATTTAAGAGAGTACAATTATTGAATAGCCTTGCTAAAGCAAGGCCATTACATTATGATCATTTGAAATGGACCATGCCTACATTTATGTTATATAAATTAAGTTTTAAAATGGTTCACACCCTTTAAACCATGAATTTTACTGGCAGAAATCAATCCTAGGCTATAGTCTACAAGTCAGACAAATATTTAAGATAAATAATGCAATAGCCCTAACCAGTTTGGCTCAGTGAGCATTCGTGTGTGGACTGAAGGGTCCCAGGTTCGATTCCAGACAGGGGCACATGCCTAGGTTGCGGGCTCAATCCCCAGTGGGGGTGTGCAGAAGGTAGCTGATCAATGATTCTCTCTCATCATTGATGTTTTTGTCTCTCTCTCCCTCTCCTTTCCTCTCTGAAATAAATTTTAAAATAATAAAAAAAAATTTAAAATAATAAAAGAGGGAAGTTTAAAAAAAAATCTGAAAGGCTCTGACCAGTGTGGCTCAGCTAGTTGAGTGTCCTCCTGTGCATCGAAAGATCACTGGTTCGATTCCTGGTTAGGGCGCATGCCCAGGTTTCAGGTTTGGTCTGGATGCATACGGAGGGCAACAGACCAATGTTTCTCTCTCCTCTCTCTCCATCTCTCTCTCTCTCTCTCTCTCTCTCTCTCTCTCTCTCTCTGTCTCTCTCTCCCCCCTCCCCGCCCCTCCCCCCCCCCCCCCCGCTTCCCTCTCCCTTTAAAAATCAATAAAAACATTTATTTAAAAAGTGCTATACAACCATTACCCCTAACTAGCTCCAAAATGTTGTGGGTGTATGTGAAAAAATTAAGAGCTACTTGGTAAAAGAATTACTGGTGATATCTTTCTTACCTCTATGTCTTTCTAAATTAACACTTTTTCTAAAACAAATATTTTAAAAGAATCCACGACTCAAGAAGCAGAAATACTGCTACTTTGAGCTATAGATAAAAAATGAAGAATTATGGTTTAAAAGTTACGGTGAGGAAAAATCATGCAACTATTAAAAATGTTTATAGAGAATCTGAAATAGCAATTTTTTAAAGCTTGGATTATAATGATACATAAAAAAACAGACCTATAAAAAGTTATAAAAATGTTTCTAACTCATGAATAAAAAATATTACAACTCAAAAAACTATAGCATTAAAAATTGACATTTTCATGTAGACAAAGTGGGAGAGGAGAATTACATTTACAATATTAAAAAATTAAAATAAATCATATTTTTAACATGAAAGATACAAGTCCTAAATGAAGAAAACCATAATATGTTCTTTTAAAAGTATAAAGATCAGCCGGGACCGGTTTGGCTCAATGGATAGAGCGTCGGCTTGGGGACTGAAGGGTCCCGGGTTCGATTCTGGTCAAGGGCATGTACCTTGGTTGCGGGCATATCCCCGGTGGGGGGTGTGCAAGAGGCAGCTGATCGATGACTCTCTCTCATCGATGTTTCTGGCTCTCTATCTCTCTCCCTGCCTCTCTGTGCAAAATCAATAAAAATATATTAAATGATAAAAAAAAGAAAAAAAAAAGTATAAAGATCAAAATAAATATAAATGCCACTTTTGTGAATGGAAAAAAATAAAATTAAAATATCAATTATCCCCAAATTAATGTATAAATTTAATACAATTCCAAAAATAATTACAAGAAGGCCTTGACAGTGTGGCTTTAGTACAAAGATAAACAAATTAATGGAGCAGTACAGAGACTCCCAAATATCCAAATAAATATAAAAATGTTATATATAATAATAATGGTAGCACCTCAATTCTAATGGGCAAGAGTAGGCTATTTAATCAATGGCACTGACACCAGTAGCTATAGGGCTGAAAGAAAATAAGAGTAAACTTATATCTCAAAGCACAGACAGATCTAAATTCCAGGCAGATCTACATCAAAAAATAATAAAGTGGCCGAAACCAGTTGTAGTAGAGCGTCAATCTGCGGACTGAAATGTCCCAGGTTCGATTCCGGTCAAGGGCATGTACATTGGTTGCAGGCACATCCCAGGTAGGGGGTGTGCAAGAAGCAGCTGGTTGATGCTTCTCTCTCATCGACGTTTCTAGCTCTCTATCCCTCTCCCTTCCTCTCTGTAAAAAAATCAATAAAATATATTTTTAAAAAATAATAATAATAATAATAATGAAGTATTAAAATAATAGAGAAAAATACAAAAGAATCTCAGGACAGGATACTCTAAAACCAAAATTTTAAAGGTTCATAGAATTAATTGCATAAAATTTTTACATTTCTACATAGCAAAAGATATCACAAATATGACCCAGGCAGAATAACTCAGTGGATGGAGTGTCAGCTCAGAAACTGAAGGGTCTCGGATTCAATTCCCAGACGAGGGCCCATATGTCAGTTGCAGGCTCAATCCCCAGCCCTGATCAGGGCACATGCAGGATGCAACCAAACGATGTATATCTCACATCAATGTTTCTCTCTCTCCCTCTCCCCGCTTCTCTTCCACTCTCTCTAAAAATCAACTGAAAATATCCTAGGGTGAGGATTAACAAACAAACACATAAAAAGATAATACAAATGTAGTAAAACAATAAATGAAAGACACAGAGAAAACATTTACAGCACATATAACTGAAAAATAATTGATAGTTATAGTATATGAAGGTCTTTCTATTATACAAATGGATAAGAAAAAAGACAAGAAACTCAAAAAATAAAATAAATTAAGGAAGATGAACAAACTATGAAAGAAGGATATGTAGTTGGCCAATAAACATATGAAAAGACATTCAACCTTACTAATGGCCAAGAAAGTACCACAATACTAAGAAAGCAATTTAGGACAATCATTTTTAAAACTACAGATCTAGCCCTGGCCAGCATTGCTCAGTGGTTAGAGTGTCAGAGACTTGTGGGTTTGATTCCCAGACAAGGGCACATACCAGGGTTGCCACACCGATACCCACCCCTCATTGAGGTGCATGTGGAAGGCAACCAATCGATGTGTCTCTGTCACAATGATGTTTCCCTCTCTCTCTCTCTCTCTCTCTCTCTCTCTCTCTCTCTCTCTCTCTCTCTCTCCCCCCCCCCCCCTCTCCCTCTCCCTCCCTCTCCCTCTCCCTCCCTCCTTCCAGCCCCACTTCCTTCTACTCTCTCTAAAAATTAATGGGAAAAAATATTTTCAGGTGAGGATTAAAAAGAGGAAAAGAACTTTTTTTAAAAAAGATAATGAAATTCATTAGAATCAAGGAAATGCAAATTAAAGTAACAGTGAGCCACACTTTTTACCCAACAGGCTAAACAAAACAATACTCAAAACTATTGTTAACGAAAAAAAACATTGAAGCCTGTCAAGAATTTTGTGAGTTTATTTGAGCCAAACTGTGGACATACGCCTGGGAAGCAGAACTTCAATGAACTGAGATAATGCTCCAAAGAATGGCGGGTTACATTTGTATGTATACATTGCAATCAAAGGAGGGACACAGGTGGGTTACATGAAATTCATTGGTGATGGATTAAGGAGGCAGGAAAGCAAAGCTGTGGGAAACCCCTGGGATTGGATAAAAAGTAAAATGACACATACTTAGGTGGGTATAGGAACAATTAACATGATAAAGAAGGCATTTGAGGCATCAGTCCTGGAACCCACCAATTAAGTTGTGCACCAGGGGCTCCAGGAAAAGGGAAGTTACAAGTTACCCAGACATCTCACAGATATGTTATCTTAGAGGCAGGAAGACAAATGGGCTCAGTAAAGATCTAAATTGATCTTTGTCAGGAAAAATATCCGCCTAGAACATGACTACCCACTATAACCTGTTTGTAGTTAAATATTTAATTTTCAAACCATCTTTTGTGGTTATTTTAGGTCTCTGAGTTTGCAAGACTGCCACACAGGCCTCCCCTGAGCTTGTCAGGTTAGCATGTGGCTCCTTTCATCCACACTATCCTTAGCAAGAAAGAAAAAGGGTAGTCTCCTGCACTGCTGGTAGAAATTTTTAGAAAAATACCTGACCACAACTAATAAAAATAAACACATATTTTCTTTGACAAAGCAACCCAAAATCCTGGAAATGTAAGCTAAAGAAATAAAATACTCAAAATATAAGAAAAGATGCTCAAGAATGTCTATTGTATCATTGTCTATAGTAGTAAAAATTGGAGACAAATTATTACTTCATTGGCAACTGTTTGCACATGTGCGTTGTATAATATAATGCAGCCTTTTAAAAATAATTATTAGAACTGTAACTTGGAAAGATTTGGACAGGGTAATGCTAAGGGAAATAAAACAGATGCAGAACATTTATAAACATAATTCAAGTTTTATAAAACACGGTCAATAAAATTTGTGTATGTATAGACATGTATATCTTATTTTTAAGAGACTATAAGAACATGGGGGGTGGGAGGAATAAAACTATTCCTCATCATTAACTTCAGTTACCCAAAGGAAGGAAGAAGAACATACGGTAGTGAATAAAAAGACCAAAAAACAAAAAGTAGACAGAAAAATAAACTTGATAATAGTGAAAATTCACAAGGCAGTAGTTTTCAAGATACTGTAAGTATAAAGGTTAGAGGACGGCCAACAGGCATGTAAAAAAAAAAATCAAATAAATGTTCTACTGGTAAATCAAAGGGGAAAGAGCATAGAGAAAAGCAAGAGTCGTAGATGCAGGAGTGAATAAATGGGAAATGAGGACACATAAAAGTGACACTAAGTCATTGGCCAATATCTCCACGCTTGACTGGAGTCCATAGCCTAGGAGAAAAAAACTCCACACCAAAAGCTTGCTTAAAAAAAAAAAGTCCAAAACAACAGACACTTGTCCTGATTTCTGGCCAAATCCAGCACCACTCAGTCTTATCAGGGCTCAGTCCTAAGGCTTCTCAGTCCTGTGTCTTCCCCCAATACAACCACTTCCACTGCACAGCCACCTCTCGCTGCTCTCCTAGACCCATCCCACCCCTCTCAACCCCCTGGCTTCCTCAACAGAAGCTAGCCTCCTGAAATGTAAAGTCATGGCCTTATCTGTCTTTGTTTCTTACTTACCCACACCACACCTTGCTATGTGTATACAGTGCATGACATGATTTTAGGGGGAACAGAGATGAATAATTTTTGTGTTAATCATTTCAATGTGTAAAGATAAAACTGTAACCAGCCATCAATCTTTGAAGTTACTGATGGTATTATGGCAAGACCAGAGAAAACAAATCCTTGAAATTCCACCTCAAGCCAATCTCCGGCTCAGATAGTATACAGATATGGCAAAAAATTGTGAAAACGGTATACAAATAACCATAATTTAAGAAATAGTACTCCGCCCTGGCTGGGTGACTCAGTTGGTCAGACTGAGAGACTGGGAGTTTGATTCTGGTCAGGGCACATACCTAGGTAATGGGTTTGATCCCTGTGAAGCAATCAATTAATGTTTCTCTCTCCCTTTCTCTCTCTCTCTCTCTCTCTCTCTCTCTCTCTCTCTCTCTCTCTCTCTCTCTCTCATTCCCCTCCTTCCCTCCCTAAGAAAAAAAATCAATAAAACATATCCTCAAGAATTTTTTTTAAATAAAGAATAGCCTAATGAATGAAGTTCAAAACTTTCCCATGACAGGAAGAGAAGAATCTAGTAATGACTTTCCAGCCAATCCCTCAACATACAGGGCACATCACCTATGATCCCGCCAATTTCTTGCTCATCCCTGTACCTTCGCATTTGCTATTCCTGCTGCCTGGAATGCCCTTCTGCCCATGTGAGGCAGGACCCTGTTCACACCTCTCACATCTGGGCTGTGGAATTATTACTACAGGCCACCAGGACTGCCCACAATTCACATGTCTATTTCCCTGACTCAATTTTGAGTTCCTTGAAGACAGCAACCATCTCATCCAGTTTGCATCCCCAATGCCAGCATAGTGATCTATAAGTAATTATCTGTTGAATGGAGGAGCTCATGAGCAATCATTCTAGCCTTCGGTTTCCAAATCAGCCAAAACACTGGTTATGTCTAGACACAGGAAGAAAACATATTGAGTATTAAGTTCTTACTGGGTGTGCCAAGTAAACATTATTACATCTAATTCTCACTCCAACCCCAGGAAGTAAGCAACATGATCATCATCTGATTTTCCAACGGTGCAACAGAGGTCTAGAGAAGTAAGTCCCAAATTCCACAGCTGGTAACGGTGGTTTGTGGCCATGTGGGCAATAGACAAGTCTGTCTGATACCAAAGCTCACACTTCATGCTCACAGCCTCTCTCCACTATCAGGGTGGTGCTGACAGTGCTTAAATATTGTTTTCAATGGGCCAAGCACTGCTCTCAACAACTATCAATATAAACAATATAAATATTAATTAAAATTCAGGCCTGGAAATGTGCTCAGACTTGCTAAATGCCCTAGAGCCATGGTCGGCAAACTGCGGCTCGAGAGCCACATGCGGCTCTTTGGCCCCTTGAGTGTGGCTCTTCCACAAAATACCACGGCCAGGGCAAGTCTATTTTGAAGAAGTGGCGTTAGAAGAAGTTTAAGTTTAAAAAACTTGGCTCTAAAAAGAAATTTTAATCGTTGTACTGTTGACATTTGGCTGTGTTGACTAATGAGTTTGCCGACCACTGCCCTAGAGTTACCTAATTGCTAAAAATACTCTTTTTCCTAAAAAGGAAAGTCAATTTGTTTGATCAATATAGTAAAATAAAAGAAAATGCAGTATAGAATCATCTACTACAGAGCCTCGAAGTGGAAATAAAGTACTCAGGGTGGAGAATAAAGAATCTAATCAATGACCCTCAGAATTTTCCACCAGGCGAAGAAGAATCAGAACATCTAGTCAACACCTCACACTAATAAGAGGCTGGTAAGAAAGTTGTAGCGCCAAAACCAGTTTGGCTCAGTGGATAGAGTGTTGGTCTACGGATTGAAAAGTCCCAGGTTCAATTCTGGTCAAGGGTATGTACCTTGGTTGCAGGCACATCCCCAGTAGGGGGTGAGCAGGAGGCAGCTGGTCGATGTTTCTCTCTCATCGACGTTTCTAGCTCTCTATCCCTCTCCTTTCCTCTCTGTAAAAAAAAAAAAAAAAAAAAAAATCAATAAAAATATTTTTTTTTAAAGAATTTAAAAAAAAAAAAAAAGGAAGTTGTAGCAACCGAAGATAAAAATCACATGATGAAGATCCAGAGACATTTATCACAGGCAAAGGAATGCCTGGAAAAGCCATCTGGTTTCATAAGTTTCCCAACAAATACACTGAGCTAAGAATGACATCAGGGAACAGCAAAGGGCAGCTGGTTTCCTTCTAAAAAGTTCAAAAATGTTCCTAATTCCTCAACAGGTACAGAAAAATCACCAAGACAATCCCTCTTCCCTGGCAGGCTTGTAAAGGAGAAAAATGCTCTTCTCTGATTTATTCCGACAGTAAAATGAAAGGGTCACAAAAACTTACAATTTCTAAATGCTCTGAAATGCATCCCCCAAGCCATAATGGCAAAGAGACCCAGCGTGCAGAGAATATTTATTTGCCAAGTGTCAAGACATAAAACTCTGATGACTATAACAATAGCTGGAACTTACTAGCTGCCAGGCCCTGTTCCAACGTGAACTAACTCGGAGCAGCAATATGAAGTAAATGTTAGTATTACTATCCCTGCTTACAGATGAGGACCCTGAGGCACAAAAAGGCCAGAAACTTGCCCACAGTCCAACACGAACCAGGTCAGCAATGCCAGGATTCAGTCTGCATTCTAAAGTCCACGCTCATTCTTCTGCCCTGTAGTTTGGGTTGCTATTTATAATTCCAAAGGAAAACTTCCAGATCACATTCTGTAATTCCACGTGGGAGGAAGATGCTTCTGTGGAACAATAAGTACCTAGTCTTTGAGGATACCCAGGGCCTGCTAAGTTCTTGGGCCGTTATATCAAGAGATATGGTACAGCCTCTCCACAGGCCAAGGCTGACTGACAGAATGTGAGTAATTTTAATGAAGCACAAGAATGGGCCTTTGTTCTGAGGGGAAAACAATGCCAACAGAAAAGGACAAAGAGAGTGCTGGCTTCGGAAGCACATACACTAACATTGGAACGAAAGGGAAAAGATTAGCATGGCCCCTGCACAAGGATGACACCAAACTTGTGAAGAGTCAGTATTTAAAAAAGGAAGGGAAGAGGGAAGAGGAAGGGAAGGGAAGGGAATGGGGAGGGGAAAGGGAGGGAGAAAGAAAGGGGGAAGGGGAGGAGGAAGAGAAGGGGAAGAATGGGAGGGGAGGGAAAGGGAGGGGGAAGGAAAGTGGAAGGGGAGGGAAAAGTGAGGGGAAGAGAGGGGGGAGGGGAGGGGAAGAAGAAGGGTGGGGGAAAAGAAGGGAAGGGCAAAGAGAAACATGCATCATGGAGCCCAGCGCCTGCTGCCACTTCCTCTGAGGTTTCTAAGGACAAAATCTGATAGGAAAAAGCTAGCCCTGCCTGTCATTACCCTTCATGCAAATGTTGTTTCACACTCAGGTGAAGGCAGCTGCATCTTGCCCCATACTCTGCAAGATCAAAGAAATCTTTCTCTCACAAGGGCCTGCACACTCACACTTGCCATTTTGGTTTTAGCAGCTAAATAATGTGCACTACGTAGGACCGAAAACCAAACATCAGCTTCAGTCCTACCAGCACTCTTCCCAAACTCCAGTCACAAACAGAATATGTATTAGTTACTTGTCTTGAATTTCACACACTTTTTTCACATATACCTGTTTTACAAGGAAAACTACTGCTACTGCAAATAGAAAGCCCACATGATGGGCTCCAGAGAGCCCTAAAGGGAGACTGAGCCTGGAACCCACACACTTTCTTGAAGAGAAAGGGCTGTTAGAGATTATTATAATTCTGAACTGTATAATGCTGTTATTTTTATAGGTCAAAACAATCAAATACTGGCAATTTCATCTAATTCAATTTAATATTATCAACACCAAACCAAGTCTTTCCCCCAATATCAGTAAGACAAAGAGAATTTAAAGGAAAATACTAGTAACTGAGCCACTAGGCAACTGAAAGGAATTTAATGCAGTGACTTTTTTAATACTTAAAATAATGCTAAGTACTTGCTAGCAACTCTGCTAGAAAAACAAAAGGGGATATAGTGTCAGTGAGCAAGGACCACACTGGGACATGAAGTCCCATTCTACTACCTACCAACCATGCGACCCACCGAACAAGGCATGTGCCCAGGAAATGGCAAACAAATGCTGCACCAGTGACCAGCCTCCAAACTTGTCTGCCTGTGAAAGTCGAAAACGAACCCCCCTCTCGTTCTCCTTGGGTTCTTTTGAGGAACAAATGAGACTGGTGACACAGACACCAGCATTTTTAAACCAGACAAGGCTGTCACAGAAAGATTATCATTCCGTAAGAGCAGCAACAGGGGACAACAGCTGGGTATGTTGGCCACCCTGTATTTATCCACCTTCCTAACAGCACCCGGATGTCATTTTGAAGATTAATTTCTTCTTCTCTGGACATTATCTTGATGGGATGGTGAACCCAAGTAGACATCTTTGCACTACACAAGCCATCGGGGTCCCAAGACACTCCTTCAGCCGGATCCTTCTGCCAGTGGCCAGGAGGTGGCCAAGTGACATGAGACTGAGCCATCAGGTGCTTCCTTCCTGGAATGCCAACCCTGAGCAGTAGGAGAGAGTCGGAAAACAGCTGGTGTTCACTACAGCAATGGTGGCCTTAATTGGGTCACCATTCCTTCTAGACCATTTCTGGACTCTTATTTCCAGCTTCTAGCCTTCCACAGCTGCCTGACTCCTTCCTGTTCCCAAACCTGGCCTGCCATCAACTCCCTAAGGTCACAATATCCACAACAGGAGCAGACTTCTGTTGCTTTTTACCACTGAGCCCTGGCAGACATTCTTTCAAAGGTTCCTACTGCTGTCCATCCGACCAGCTGTGCTCTCTAGCCAACACCTCACATCCTGCCTAAAACTCTTCCTAAGGCAGTAAATGTGAAATGCGTTCGAAGATAACACTTGGCCTTTCTTGGAAAACCTCTTCCAGTTATTTCTATCATCTTAGTGGACACACTGACTTAGATTCCTGGAGGACATAATGTGGGAAGAAACATGTGAACAAGTTTCATTTTCCAAAGACTGAGAACTCTGCCCAGAGGTACATGGAAAGAAATCCATCTTCAATTGTTCCTTTACCAACAAAAAAGAACAGTAACAAAGCTTGAGAATTCACTTTTGCCCTTCCACCTATTTGCAGTCTACTACCTGCATGGATAGGGGTCACAAGCTGAGTAACATTTATCCCACCCAGACTTCACTCCCTGAGGGGCAAGGGCCTCCTTATCTATCTATCTATCTATCTATCTATCTACATATATATATATATATATATATATATATATATATATATATATATGGCTAATGTGCAAAGTGTCCCCTCGACCAGGAGACCAGAGTTCGATCGCTGCTATAACATGCACTGCACGGAATGAAAGAAGGCCCTGGTTGACAGCCGGAAGACACCAGTCAGCCCTGATCACCGGCCATGCCTAGGAACCCTACTGTGCATGAATTTCATGCATGGGCCTCTAGTATGGAATAAAAGTAACACTCCTACATGTCTCTGGCATTTTACACACAGCATGTAACTTAATCCTCACAACTGGTTAGGTAGATATCGATGTTTGGGTTTTCCCCATATCACCAAGCAATTCTCCAACATCACTGGTGTCCTACAATTCAACTCAATTCTGACACATCTACCCGGAGACAGTGTCAGGTCCCACGGGTTAAGGCCTCAGTTCTACAAGACTGTACCAGCCCCTGATTTCAGGCGACAGATGCAACTCCAGATTATTATGTGTACTTCTGACCGACCAGCTATGTACCTCAGAGGTACCTATGAGCCCGTCTTTGGGTTTGATTAATTTGCTAGAGGGCCTCTCGGAACTCGAAGAAACATCTTACTTACTAGATCACCAGTTTATTAGGAAAGGAGCAGCCAGATGGAAGAAGCACACAGGGTGAAGTGAGTGGGAAGGGCCTGGAGCTACCAGCTCTCTCAGAGAGGAACCCTCTCCCCGCACCAGGCTTCACCACACAGGCATGAATGATTGAATCACTAGCCACTGACAACTGAACTCAATCTCCACTCCCTCTCCCCTCCCCCAGAGGGGTATGGGACTGAAGTTCCAACCCTCTAATTATATGGTTCTCCTGGAAACCAGTCCCTAATCTTCAGTGCTTTCCAAAAGTCACTATGGTGAAGAATAGGACACCTTTATGGATATCATCATTTTGAAAATCCCAGGGGTTTTAGGACCTCAGTACCAGAAATGGGGACAAAGAACAAATGTCTGTCATTCTTATAAATCACAGTATCACAGCAGACATAATTCTTGGGCTCAGGGAGGTTAAGGCAAGGGACACGGCTGAAGAGAGGAGGAGCCGGGATTCAAAGCCCGGCCTTGAGAGCCCAGGCACTCTTGTGCCAGCCTGCCAGGGCACACTAACAGCCCGCCGGGAGAACTGACGCCATACCTAATGATTTAAATGCCACAACGTACACTGTGAACCTAACGCATGACAGGCATAAAATGTTTGTACAAAACGCTGAGAAGTAAAAAAAAAAAATTAAATTTAAAAAAATGGAGAGGCTGCCCTCTTCCCTCAAAGCTTGTGGTGGCACAGTTATTTAAACACTTCACTATGGTGCTATGCAATGTACACACTCAACCAGACCACGCATCTTCACTGAGCACTTTCTATTGGGTCGGCAACTAAGTAATTGCGGATTTCACACATATATGGCTTCAGTTGAATTTTTAGGTTTTCAGACGTAGTACAAATGTAAAACACATTTTGTATTTGATAGTTGGCTATTCAGCTGTTAATCAGTAAAAAAAGTTTTTTGATCTGTTTTGTAGTTTTTGTTTGGCGTTCGTTGAAAAATGGAAAATCAAAAGGAACATTTTCGTCATATTTTGCTTTTTTATTTCCGCAAAGGGAAAACGCATCGCAAGCTCATAAAAAGTTATGTGCTGTTTATGGTGACGAAGCCTTAAAAGAACGGCAGTGTCAAAATTGGTTTGCCAAATTTCGTTCTGGTGATTTTTCACTCAAAGATGAAAAACGCTCTGGTCGTCCAGTTGAAGTTGATGACGCCCTAATCAAAGCAATAATCAATTCAGACTGTCACAGTACAACACGTGAGATTGCAGAGAAGCTTCATGTATCACATACATGCATTGAAAATCACTTAAAACAACTTGGCTATGTTAAAAAAACTCGATACATGGGTTCCTCACGAACTGAAAGAATCACAGTTAACGCAACGCATTAGCAGCTACGATTTGCTAAAGAAACGTAATGAAAATGATCCATTTTTAAAACGACTGATAACTGGCGATGAAAAATGGGTTGTTTACAACAATATCAAGCGGAAAAGATCGTGGAGCAGGCCAGGTGAACCAACTCAAACAACATCAAAAGCTGATATTCATCAAAAGAAGGTTTTGTTATCAGTTTGGTGGGATTACAAAGGAATTGTCTACTTTGAACTCTTACCACCCAACCGAACGATCAATTCTGATGTCTACATTGAACAACTAACGAAATTAAACAATGCAGTTGAAGAAAAGCGGCCCGAATTGACAAATCGAAAAGGTGTTGTATTCCATCATGACAATGCAAGGCCACACACATCTTTGGTCACTCGGCAAAAATTAATGGGGCTTGGTTGGGATGTTTTGCCACATCCACCATATAGTCCTGACCTTGCACCATCTGATTACTTTTTGTTTCGATCTTTACAGAACTCCTTGAATGGTAAAAATTTCAATAATGATGATGATGTCAAATCGTACCTGATTCAGTTTTTTGCTAATAAAAACCAGAAGTTTTTTGAACGTGGGATTATGATGCTGCCTGAAAGATGGCAAAAGGTCATTGATCAAAATGGGCAATACATTACAGAATAAAGTTATTTAGTTCCATGAAAAAATTGTCTTTGATTTTCTTTAAAAAATCCGCAATTACTTAGCTGCCGACCCAATAGATGTTTCTAGGAACTGCGACTACATCGGTGAACAAGACAGCATAATAACACGCCCACACAGAGCTGACGTTACGGTACGGGAATAGAAAAGCACATCGTGTTATGGGGGGAAACAAAGAGGGACGGGTTTATAAGGGACAGGGTACCATCTTAAATATGCACCAGTTTCGAATGGTCCCACGGCTCTATTAGGATGCTCTCTAAGTGTCACAGAGAACAAGGGTGTGAGAGGACAGAGAAGCGGGAGCTGGGTGGGTCGGGATAAGAGGGTGCGGGGTGTGGAATCCTCCAGGATGAGATGAGCGCTGAGCAAGGCGTCCCCTTCCCTTCGCTTCCTTTGCGGGATCGTGCCTCCTGCCTCTCCACGCTGCAGGGCATGCGTCAGCGCGGCTGACTTCACACAGCCTTTCCAGCAAATGCTGGAAATGCCTCTTCTCGCTGCCCAAACCTCTGTGTCGCCTCCCAATGTTATAAATTTATGTGATTATGTCAGCCTTTCCTGGATCACGAAGGTCAATGGGAACTTTCAGGAATTTATTTAAATTATAAAAGAAACACAATCACAGTATAAAATATGAAAAACAGATCCTGGCCGGTTAGATCAGTTGTCAAATGGAATATTGTTCCAATACTCTAAGGTTGTGGGTTCTATCTCCAGTCAGGGCACATACAAGAAATAACCAATGAATGCATAAATAAGTGCAACAAAGGGTTTTTCTCTCTTTCTCTCTCCCTTCCTCTTTCTAAAATCAACAAATAAATTTTAAAAATAAGTAAATGACTCTCCTTTTTAAAAAATATATTAAAAATATCAGGAAATATAAAGGTTTCCAATATTTCCTCTGTTCACATGTTGGTACATTTTTTTGCCAGAGTTGTTCACTTTGTATCCATATAATTTTGTATCCTGCTCACATTATTTTTACTAAATATATCATCTTTAATTCTACCTATACATTTTCTGCTTTAAAAAAAATTCTGCACAGCCATGGCTGGTTTGGCTCAATGGATAGAGCATCAGCCTGCAGACTGAAAGGTCCTAGGTTCAATTCCTGTCAAGGGTACATGCCTGGGTTGTGGGCTCAATCCCCAGTAGGCAGTGTGCAGGAGGCAGCTGATCAAGAATTCTCTCTCTTGCCCTAATGGTTTGGCTCAGTGGATAGAGCATCGGCCTGCAGACTAAAAGGTCCCAGGTTTGATTCCAGTCAAGGGCATGTACTTTGGTTGCAGGCACATCCCCAGTAGAGGGTGTGCAGGAGGCAGCTGATCAATGTTTTTCTCACTGATGTTTCTAACTCTATCCCTCTCCCTTCCTCTCTGTAAAAAAATAAGTAAAATATATATTTTTAAAAATAATTCTCTCTCATTCTTGATGCTTCTATCTCTCCCTCTCCTTTTCTCTCTAAAATCAATAAAAATACATTGTTTAAAAATTCTGCAGACATCAATTTAATGGCTACATAATATTCTACTCTACTGATACACTATACTTTATTAACCATTTCCCAACTGTCAAGCATTTAAATTTCCAAGTTTTCATCAATATAAATTTCCCTGCAAGTAACTTTATGCAGCAGGTATTTCAAGTAATTCCCTCAGTGGATTCCAAGAAGGAGAATTGTGGGAAGCTGGGAGTACGTCAGAGCAATCACTGCCCAGACGGGCTACAGGCCACCCAGACTTACTCACTCACTGGCTGCAGAGGCGAACACAGAAGCTGGTCACCTCTAGCCACCTTTATGCTCTTAAAGGAAAATGGTTGTAGAAGCAACATATTTACCTGCTATCGGAATCCGAGGCGATTTCCTTTCTCCCTCCGAAGCGGATCTGGCACTGAACAGAAAAAGAAGCCGCTGAGATCAGCTGTTGGGATGGGGCCCTCAACTGTCATAAAACAGTCCACACAGGCCTCGGGGTCAGCCGGAGACACAGGGCCAGAAACTCTGGGTGCAGAGTCAGGGCGTCCCTTTGCCCTGGGTGTCAGCCCAAGACATAAGACAGTGGACACCCAGCCTTCCAGCCTCCACTTAAAGGAAGTCCTTATCTCCCTTCCACTGAACAGAGTGAGCCTTGTGGGAAAACAATGCTAAGAGGAAAACAGAAGCACACAACTTTTGCACATTATCTAGGAAACTCTATGTGTCAGCAGCTGGCTGTCCATAACACAGGGCTCTTAATAGGCAATAATTAAAACTTCCACAAATCTGCAATGATGGGTCCCTTTTGACAGGGCCCAAGGTTGTTATGAATGGCTAGGAAATTATGACAGTATAAACCACACTTCAGCCCTAGCCAGGTGGCTCAGTTGGCTGGAGCATTGTGCTATACACCAAAAAATTGTGTGCTCACAATTGTGTGTTCCTGGTCCGGGCATATCCTTAGGTTTCAGGTTCAATCCCAGGTCGAGGCATGTACAGAAGGCAATTGATCAATGTGTCTCTCTCACATCAATGTTATTCCCCCACCCCCACTCTTTCTTTTCCTCTCTCTAAAATCAATAAAAACATATCCTTAGGTGAGAATAAAAAAAAAAAATTTACACTCCAAAGAAGTCGTCTGATTGTGCTGAGTGACAATTTTCTCAGGGTGGGTACAAACAAAAGCAAACTATTCTCCTTTTATTTTTAATTACAGTAAAATATAGAAAACATAAAATTACCAGTTTAACCATTTCTAGTTGTACAATTCAATTCACAATATTGTGCACCCATCACTACTATCCACTCTTCTCTTTTAAAGCGTGGGTAGCAGGCTTACAAGATTTCTGAACTTATTATATATTTTTTTCAATGATACATTTGTCAAAACTTATAGAACTTTGCGCTCAAAATTGGTTTATCTTACTGTATGAAAATTATACCTCAATAAAGTTGATGTTTAAAAGGCATACATATACAACACTTTCGCTCCCCCCAAATAATAATACCAATCATGGCAGATCTGGGCATAAGCTCCAATTTATTTCTGTTTAACTACACTTAAAGTGGTTCCACTTGCCTCCACATCTTCTTGTCATATTTTATTTTTTTAAATATATTTTTATTGAGTTCAGAGAGAAAGGGGGAGAGAGAGAGATAGAAACATCAATGATGAGAGAGAATCATTAATGGGTTGCCTCCTGCATGCTTCCTACTGGGGATTAAGCCGAAATCCAGGCATGTGCCCTTGACCAGAATCAAACTCAGGACCCTTCAGTCCGAAGGCCGATGCTCTATCCATGGAGCAAACTGGCTAGTAGCTTCTTGTCATATTTTCCATTTCTGGAGTAAAGAAAGAAAAAACAAATATGTGTGCTCTGAATTTACAGTGGACCAAGAGCTGGCCAGGCCTTTACCTACTTAATAAACGCAATTTGCTCAACAGCCCTGTGGAGATCAGTGAGCAGATTATAGCAAAGAATGCCCAGAGAGGCTAGAATCTAGCCGCTAGATGAATTGCCCAAGCACACACAGCTGGGAAGAAATGAAACTGGCCTTTGACTCAGCTACACCTGGGCCTGTGTTGTTTGCACTGTAACAGGACACCTTGAAGTTTGGGCAGATGGTGAAGTCTCCCAAGCTCACCTAACACAATCAACACGTAACACACACCTTTATTAAAGTATTTATCTCCTATCTCCCTATACTGTGATTACATGCATATGATTGTCAGTCACCCCTTCTGAAATGTGAGCTACCAGAATTCCCAGGACTGGATCCTAGCTCTGCTTGCTTATTAACTGTGATACCTTAAGCAAGTTATTCGGCCTTTCTGAGCTTCAGTTTCTTTAGCCATAAAATGGAAATAAATGTAGGAACTACCTCACGGGTAGTTGGAAGGATTAAATGTAAAGCACTTAGCAGAGGTCCTCGCACATGTTGAATGTGCAATAAATGATGAATGTGGTATATGCAGATAAGCAAACTTAAGCCAGCTCATGTCAAAGCTCACTTCCCACCCAGCCAAAAACCAGGCATCAAAATAGCATCAACAGGCCGAAGCTGGTTTGGCTCAGTGGTAGAGCGTCAGGCTGCGGACTGAAGGGTCCCAGGTTCGATGAACCTTGGATGTGGGCACATCCCCCGGTAGGGGGTGTGCAAGAGGCAGCTGGCCGATGTTTCTCTCTCATCGACGTTTCTAGCTCTCTATCTCTCTCCCTTCCTATCTGTAAAAAATCAATAAAATATATTTTAAAATCAATCAATCAACAAAATATATATTTTTTTTTTAAAATAGCATCAACAAACCAGAGTAGAGCCCACCTGAAGGATCCACACCATTGATCCTGGGCATGGTTCATTCCTCCTCGTCTCTGTTTCATGCTCACAAAGTCCTAACCCAACCACCATGGCTGGTACGTACCCAGAGGAGTTGAAACACACATCAACTCTAAGGGACACCCCTAAATGATGGGGTCCCCAGAGGGCGTAGAGAGGAACCTCTCTGTCCCTACCTCTGATTGCCTTCCCTGCTTTCTCATTTTTGGGGGCGGGGGGGGGGGGGGGGGGGCGGCGGGGAACTACTGGCCTCACTGTTCCCAGATACAACATGAGAGTAAGTCTGTCTACATATAAGGGCAGAAACGATTACTCCATTAATTCTCTAACACTATTACTAGATCTCAAGGTCAAACATGAGCTTTCCTCTTACCTGTTTCACGGCATCCAGCAGTCGCTCTAGCAGAAATTGTCTTTTCATGTCATTGTTCTGTGATCCTGAAATACAACAAGATTAATTAGTTCTGTTTGACATTAGACTTCTAGTAAGACTTTCTGACATATAGTATATAGCTGTCCCCAACTAGGATCAACCTTCTCTTTAATAAAATCTAGACCGGCCCCAATAATCTACATTATCACAATGAAATTTCACCATTTCTCGGTCCCTGCAACCGGGAAAGCATCTAAACTAGGGGTGTCGAACTCAATCAGAGAAGGGGCCAAAATCTAAAATCCAGCCTAAATCGTGGTCCGAATGGTTTACTGAACAGTCATAAACTGACAATGTCATAAACTGACAGCGGAGTGCAGTGATGACAGCGCGGTGCGGGCCACATTGCAAGGCCTGGCGGGCTGGATTTGGCCCGCGGGCCTTGTGTTTGACACATGTGATCTAAACCATGGTCCCCAAATTTGAAGAATGTGTCTAGAACAGTCTAACTCTGGGTTTCTCAACCTTGGCACTACTGACATGTGGGCCAGATGGTGGAGGCTACCCTATGAATTGTAGGGTGACTAGCAGCATCCCTGGCCTCAACCCACTAAATACATTAGTGTGCACATGCACATACACGTACACACGTGCACACCCTAGTTGTGGCAACAAAAACGTCACTAGCCCTGGTGGGTGTGGTTCAGTTGGTTGAGTGTCATCCTCCTGCCCGAAAAAGTTGCCGGTTCGATTCCCAGTTAGGGAGCATGCCTGGGTTGCAGGCTCAGTCCCCAGCAGGGGACGTGCAGGAGGCAGTTGGTCAATGTATACCTCTCACTTCCTCTCTCTGTAAAAAGCAATATATATATATATATATATATATATATATATATATATATATATATATATATTACTTTTTTAAAAATGCCTCTAGATGGCTTCTGGGGAGCAAAATTATCCCCAGTTGAGAACCAATGGTTAATTTAAAATATAGGTTTCCTGCCCTAGCTGGTTTGGTTCATGGATAGAGCATCAGCCTGCAGACTGAAAGGTCCAGGATTTGATTCCAGTCAAGGGCGCATGCCCAGGTTGCGGGCTTGATCCTAAATAAGGGGAGTGCAGGAGGCAGCTGGTCAATGATTCTCTCTCAACATTGATGTTTCTGTCTTTCTCTCCCTCTCCCTTCCTCTCAGATATCAATAAAAATATATTTAAATATATACATATACATATACATATACATATACATATACCTGGAAATATATGTGTATTTCCAAGTATATGCAGGCACTGCTTGTTGGTGGATTTCACCATCATCTCCAGCACCCTTTTCCCAAGCCACTGCAAATCCTAATTACTCCTTCCCAGGCCTCTCAAAGGCTGACCTTAAGAAGTTCTACTAATGAGATGTAAGCAGAAGTGCACTGGGAGGGTTCTGAGAAAATTATGCCTTTCTGATAAAAGAAAAGATACTAATGGCTTCCTTCCTTCTTCCATCCTTTATGCTAATCATAAACACACTGGGTGGGGCCCAGTAGCATCTTGCTGCCATGAAACAACAATCCTGGAGGGAAAGCCAAGAGAATCACAAAGACACCAGCCCTGATGTCATTGTTTTAGAAATCTACTAACTCTAACACAAGGAAGACCTCCTTTTGTTCAAAACACATTGGGCTGTTACTTGCAGCCAAAAGCTTTCACAACTGATACACATGGCACAAATGGAACTTTCATTCAGAGAGGTCTGGGCAAGGACTCCTCAAGTCCCAGACAGGACATAGTCAGAGCTGCATCTGACCCTCCACAGGAGACCCAGTGACTCCAACTAACAGAGACACACCGCCTATATGATACACCTCACACAGAATGCAGCTGTTTCAAAGGAGGCTCAGAGTCAGAGTTCCAGGAGCAGATGCTCCCCATCGCAGGTCCTGAGCTGCCACCAAGCTGCTTCTTCCCTGGGCAGCTCCACTCGGGCTTCACCAGGGAGCACCAGCAGGGCATCGCCTCAGACGTGGTCAGCGATTCATCTGAGTCATCCCAGGGCCACCAGGTGGATAACAACTGTAACTTTATTGAGCACTTCCTGTATACCAGGCACTCAACTGAATACTCTGCATTCACTATGTCATAATTTTCACAACCACCCTGCGCGCCAGGTATTAGATCCCCATACCACAGATGGGGAAACTGGAGCTCAGAGAGGACAAACCACTGTGTGCATTGGCTCATTCAGTATGTATTTACCTTCAACTGTGTGCCAGGCAATAGGGCTGTGGACACAGGAGTTAAATGCTATAAAAGAGCCATCTTCTCATGGAGCAAAAATTCTATTAGGAATGAACAAGTAGAACCTAAGTAAAGACATATATGAGATGATGTTAGAGTCCTACCAGGAAGAAAAACCAAATGGGCTGATGACACAGGGAGGAAGCTAGAGGGCCATGTCAGCCACGGCAGTCATGGAGGCCCCTCTGCCCAGATGACATTGAGCAAGCAGAGGAGCAGCCATGGAAAGGTATGGGCGACCAGGGTTCCAGGCAGAGCAAACATCCAGAGTAGAGCCCAGAAGGCAGGAACACACTTGGATTCTGGCTTTCCAGGCCCAGAAGGAAGTCTGCTGTAACGAAAGCAAAAAAGGGAAGTAAAGGCCATACAGGCGGGCAGGGGCCAATCACAAAGGGTCTTGTGGATCATGATAACGGGATCAGTTTTTGTTCAAGTTCGGATACTAACTGGTGGAACTGTGACCTTGACTCAAGACCGTGCCCCTCAAAAGCCCGAGTTAAAGATAAAACACAGGCCTGGAGATAAAACCAGATACTCTGTGGACACAGTAAGACAGATGATTCCCAAATGTTGCCACTGTTATTTTATGGGAAGAGGTTTTGAGGAAGGACAGCCTACACATCATTCCCACCAGACAAGAGGCCATCCTGAAGTGTCACTCAAGACGGAGACCCCACCCGCCCAAGGCCCTGGAACCTCTCTCCTGACACCTGTGTCTATCAGTAAGTCCTGCTCTCTGTTCAGCACAAGGTTTAGTTTCTACTCTTCTCTAACACCAGAATAGGGAAGTCAGGCTTGCTTTCTTCCTTTTCCCAAGTACTGCACCCAACAACCCCACTTGCCCTGGAGCAATGCCAGCTGGAAACCTGAGAAGGTCCCCCCCAACCCCCAAAATAAATGCCTTTGCTGGTTTTTTTGTGTGTTTTTTTTTTTTTTTTTTTTTTTTTTTTTTTTTTTTTTGGTCGTAAATGTACAAAGAAAATAAAAATCTCACTAGGATCCATTTTTAGTGCAGCAATCCTCAAGCTGCCCTGTGCACAGGAACCCCCTGGGTGTTGTGAAAAGCCAGGCTCAGATTCAGCCGGTCTGAGGTGGGGCCTGGGCTCTGCATTTCTCACAGCTCCCAGGTGATGCTGATGCTGGTTCCTGACCAGCATCTGAATAGCAAGAATTTAGCATAGGGGTGTCGAACTCAATCAGAGAAGGGGCCAAAATCTAAAATCCAGCCTAAATCGCGGGCCGAATGGTTTACTGAACAGTCATAAATTGACAATGTCATAAACTGACAGCGGAGTGCAGTGATGACAGCGCGGTGCGGGCCACATTGCAAGGCCTGGCGGGCTGGATTTGGCCCGCGGGCCTTGTGTTTGACACATGTGATTTAGCACCTACCCTTAATGACACGCACAATGATCCTAGATGTTTTCTAAGGTATCTTGCCACCATTGCTTTTCTTGGATGTCAACAGACTGCCCTGTCTTACCTTGCAATGCTCTTTTAATTTTTTAATTTTTTGTTGTTGTTGTGGGGCCATGATTATAATTTTTATCAATGCCTCTCTTGTGGCAGGAAGAAAAGCTCATTCTCTGTAGAGAAACAACCTGACATTGTGCAGGTCTCAGCCCACCACCCCCGCCCTGGCTGCCATCTCTCTACAGGAGAAAAGCGCACTTGAGTGAGACAACCCTGACCTCAGACAGGCACCTGTGGCCATCCTAGCCGTGAATGAGGATTAAGAGAAGGGCTCTCATAGGGTGGAGGGAGCACAGGCAGCGTTTGGAGCACTCAACATGTCGGAGAGGCTCATAGCCGACAGTGGGAGGAGCACCAGTGGGAAGTCACAAGGTATCATGAGTCCTCATCCCGGCCAGGCTGCATGTGACAGGGACAGCCACTTCCCTTCCCTGTGCATGGTTTCTACATGAGCTCATGCCCTCCTCGCTCTGCAGCTGGAGACAAGCAGGCAGAGACTCAAAGCCACCACTCTCTTTATCTTCTTCAAGAGACAAAAAAGAGAACACAGCACCCCTGCCAGGGCCAGGAAGAATTCTCCAGTCTCAAACCCATACCCACCTGCTGAGCCTCAAGTGTGGTCTAAGCCATTAAGCAACTGACATTTCATCCTTTGGTCCTTAACAAGGAAGGAAAGGTGGCTCCATTCACCAGAGCACTGAGGCTCAGAGGGGAAAGATCTTCTTCCAAGGCCAGTCCCAGGGGAAGTGCTCGAGGAGGGATTCAATTTCAAGTCCACTGGCTCCTGGCTCAGCCACCTCTGAATCTCACTCACTCTCCACCCCCGTAACAAACCTGCAGCTACAGCCTCACTGCCAGGCCAGGAATGACTCCTCTGTGAAAGCCCACTTTCCTGCTTCCTTCCTTCATCAACAGCCAGAGCAGGATTCTTTTGAATTTGTGAGATTCCCCATCAGAGTGAAAATAAAATATATAAAGCCACCCAAGGAAATATTGCCAGAGGCCCCAAACCTGTCAGAAATGCAGTGATCTCCTAGGGCTCAAAATCAGAAATCACATGTGCACATGAAAATCATTCACCTGGTCCAGGTGCATCCCTGTGGTCTGGAATGTCTAACATCCCTAGGCCTCTAGATTCATTTTTACCACAAGCCCCTGGGAGTTAAGAATGGGACAGCCCAGGTTCAAATCCTACGCCACCAGCTATGACCATGGGCAAGTTACTTAACCCTTTGCACTCCGAACCATTCTGGACATTGGCTACCAGCTACTCTCGACGCTACTTTGCAGCGGAAACGGGCATTTACAGACCCTCGTATTATTTAGTATAATTTTGGAACCAAGTAACGTATTATAATGATATTGGACTTATATGAATTGGGTGACATCGAGGAATATATATTTGCAAAAAAAATAATATTTTATTGTTTATAATTTTGTACAGTATGATAAGTTTTGAAACACTCCCCAATATGCATTGCAGGCTGATTAGTGCATGTTTGACAGTAATAAGTGGTTTGACGCCTGTCTCAAAAAGTTGCGTTGAAATAACTCAATTCCCCGTAATCACTAATAAACTGCAATGTCCCCTGAGAGGGGACATCCGAGTGATATGCTAGAATTCCGATGTCCCCTGAGAGGAGACAGCGGAGTGCAAAAGGTTAAACTCTCTGCACCTCCTAGGTCTGCTCAATAGTGGCTGCTTACTATACATCTACCACAGTGCTAAGTACAGACCAAGCACTTCATACATGTTAGCTACGATATTGTTGTTATTGGCGTTAAGACCTCCAGCTCTAACAATTATTTTCAACTGGCTAACTTCTCTCCAAGGCAAAGGCAAACCAATACAGTGTAGGCTTCTGTGTCCACTGCCCTGGGGGATAAAAATGTGAAAAGGGTCCATGGCATTTGGGGAGGGAAAAACAAGCAAATGGCACTCTATAATCCTTGGAGGTCCAGGTAGCCATTGTTTCCAATCACAGAAGAGGTAGGTGGCTTGATCAAGGCCACACATACATTTAAACTGTGGGGTTTCCCTGCCTCTCCATGCAACGGCAGAAGTGAAGTGAAGCCAGGCATTTCTTTGGTCTACGGCTAACCCTTGCAATGCACTATAAGGTAGAAGAGAAAACAAAGGCAACGAACGAACGTTCTTTGGGGACCCGGGAATTCTGCCCAAGGTCAAACAGCAAAGAAGTGCTACCTGGGAGGCTGAACCCTGGTCTGCCTGACTCTCGGCCCAGTGCTCTTTCCACAAGCCACACTGCCATCCAGTTGGGGGTCGGGGGTTTACTAAAAAAGGAGGAAATGTGCTTTAAATGCTGGGAAGGACCAGAATAAGTAAACCCATACAGACAGAACGCAACTGCTTAATGGGCACGGGGTTTACTTTTGGGGTGATGACAATGTTTTGGAACTATAGAGGTGGTGGTTGTATGTACTAAATGCCACTGAGCTGTTCACTTATAAATGATTATTTTTATAATTGTTAAAATTACAATTTAACAATTGTTAGCTGCTTTAATTATATTAAACCCATAAGTAGTTTTATGCTATGTGAATTTCAATAAAAAATATCTGCAGCAGGTAGGTATTGGCCCAGAGTACCACCCTCTTCAATCCCACCCCCAAGCAAAAGCAACACCTAGGGTAGGATTCTCCAAAGGGTGGGTGTAACAAGGCAATTCCAGATAGTACCCAGCCCCAACCCTGAACAACCGAGTAGAAAAGCGACCCACACTCACTTCCCTTTCAGATTTCTGATGATACTGAGGGGACAGTCTGTCTGACACTAGGAGGTCCTTAACTCCAGCCTCAGTCAGGCTCCTAGTAGGAAACAGGTACACTCAAATACAGATAGTTCAAGAGGTTTACTTTAAGGGGCTCTACTGAAGAAAGGATATAGGTAAGCAATTCTCAATCAGGGTGATGTCACTCTCCACACCCCCTAAGGACAGTAGGCAATATCAGGAGACATTTTTGGCTCAACTGGAGGATGCTACTGGCATCTGGTGGGTAGAGTCCAGGAATACTGCTAAGCACCTTACTCTGTACAAGAGAGCCCCACAACAGAGAATCATCTAGCCCAGTGGTGGGCAAACCGGGGCTCTCGAGCCAGATGCGGCTCTTTGGCCCCTTGAGTGTTCTAACGCCATTTCTTCAAAATAGACTTGCCCAGGTTGAAAACTGACTTCTGCACATGGGCCATGAAGTTTCAATCACACTGTATGTGCGCGCCCACACGTGTTATTTTGTGGAAGAGCCACACTCAACAGGCCAAAGAGCCGCACGTGGCTAGCGAGCCGCGGTTTGCCGACCACTGATCTAGCCTAAATGTCAAGAGTGGCAATTAAAAAATTCTACCCTAAAGTAGGTTTGATTATCCCATTCCACAGATGATGTGACTGAGACTCAGAAAGGCTAAATAACTTAAACCTCCACTGTGCTCTGAATACATCTCCTCTCATCTTTTCAAGGACATACTCCCAGCAACTGTCCCTCTTTTTCCCACTGTCTACTTTTTCTCCCCCTCATTTACAAAATTCCTGCAGCATACAAGGATACTGTACTATCTCCCCCAAATTTAATATTAGCCGTGCCTGGTTCCCACATGTCCTTCCAACTGCAATCCCTTTCTCTGCTGCCCTGTCCAGCGCAGCGCTTCCTCTGAGAGCCACCCCTGCCAGCATTACTGTTCCAAGTTTGGCCCATGCCCTTGTGCTCCCATCTCCTTCACCTGCACTGAATTATCTACACAGTGGCCGTAACATCTGGAATACTCATAGAGAATCATTAATATTACAGAGCAAACACATGGTGCACTCAGTGATACTACGTGATTCTTTCAATGCACCCCACAATGTTGTAGTTCACAAGGCATTTTCATCAAGCCCTGCGTTAACTTGTTGTGCACTATCTCGGATTATTTGTTTCTGGTTTTCACTGCATAAACTTGTTGTGCACTATCTCAGATTATTTGTTTCTGGTTTTCACTGAATAAACATGCACCTCTAATGTACCACAGAACAGTAGTCAGCAAACTTCTGCTATAAAGGGCCAGGCAGTAAATACCTTTAGCCTTTGCGGTTCATACAGTCAGTCACTAACCATTCAGTTCTTCACTTGTATCTCAAAAGCAGCATAGACAATTCATTGATGAATCGGCAGGGCTGTTTACAAAGGCAGGCCTTGGGCTGGATTTACCCCAAGCACTGCTTGCAGACCACTGCCCAGCATCTCTAATGGGGGAAGGGAGTAAAATTGAAACTATCTACCTTTCCAGATTAAACAGCCACCCTGCAGTAGACAATGACATATTCTGCGCCCCCAGCAGGCAGTAAACCAGGCTACATCTTAGTCATGTTGCCATCGTCCCTTTCCCTATAACCAACACCCCCGTCTCAGAGCTTTGCAGGGGTCACGTACATCACATCACCTTTTACCACTGGAGAATTTGTACTGTCTCATTTGTAGGCATCTAGGATGCCCCGCGCTCTCCACCCAATGGAGAGTTTAGTGCTATTGTTTTCCAACATGTTTCGAATTTAGAGATGGAAAGAACACAGAGTGAATGGGGAGCAGACAGGGTTGTCCGACATATTCCAGAGGCATGCATGTACTGACCAAAATGGAACCCCTCCAGTCCTGTGGATCAGGTGGAGAATGCAAATGAGTGATGTGGCAGGGAAGAAGGGGGAGGCAGAGACTGCAGGACCAAGACAGATGCCCCTGTAGAGATGGCAGCTGCTACTCAGCTCTAGCTGACAGCACTTCTCGGAAACATCAGTACAGCATTGCTCCATCTCCCAGGTTTTTTTAAAAAGCCAGAAATTCAGATTTTCATATCAATTAGTTGACATGAAATTAAAAAACCATTGACACCTGTAAAGAATTTTTGTGAGTTTATCTGAGCCAAACTGTTGACATATATGAGAAAGCAGAACCTCAACAAATTGAGCTAATGCTCCGGAGAATGGCGGGTTACATCTGTATGTGTACATTGCAGCCAAAGGAAAGAGACATAAGTGGGTTACGTGAAATCCATTGGTGATAGAGAAGCGGGAGAAAGCAAAGCAGGGAATCCCCTGGGATTGGACAAAAAGTAAAAAGATAGACACAGACTTAGGTGGGTGCAGGAACAATTAACATGATAATGAAGGAATTTGTGGTGTCTGTCCTAAGGCCCAGGCACATTACCTTAGGTTGTGCCTCAAGGGGTCCAGAAAAGGGAAGTTACAAGTTAGCCTGACATTTCAAGAGCATGTTATCATAGATGCAAAAAGACAGATAGGCTCAGCTAAGGTAAAGGTTGACCTTGTCAGGGAAGATACCGGACTAGGATGTAACTGCCCACCATAACTGCTTTTAGTTAAAGTTTAATTTCAGGCCATCCTTTGTGGTTACTTTAGGTCCTTGAGTTTGCAGACCGCCATGCAGGCCTCCTCTGAGCTTGTCAGGTTAGCATATGGCCCCTTTTATCCACAGCCCCTAATTATACTCTTTTTAGGGAAGTGTTTCAGCCAACTCTGCATTAACCAACATAATATACCCAGAGGCCAGATCTGCTACCCATTTTCCATTCTGAGGTACACAGTAAACCTTTATATTCACCTGTAAGCTGGGTGCAGGATAAAGGAACGGAACTTGGAGACATTGATCACTTGCCCAACAAACAGCTAAGAGGTGACAGACCCAACATTTACCCAAAGCCCATGCCTTCCAACCCCCACAAAACCAGGTAACCTTGGGCAGTTCAACTTCAGACAGAAAAAGGGCTTCCTCGGGAAGGGCCAACAAAGACAAACCAACCTCCTCCTCCTAATGGCTGGCTCAAATGCCACCTTCTCTGAGAAACCCTCCTGCCGAGAATCCCCAATGGGCACAATAACCTGCCCCCTGAACTGTGCTTCCTCATCCTTCCAGCCACACCACATCCTGGCCTAATGCCTACAGCAGAGAGTATCAAGGGGCGAAACTGGGAAAACAAGAACCTTGGCCCCATGCCGGGGCCAGTTTGGCTCATTACCTAGGATAGAGCATCAGCCTGTGGACTGAAATGTCCCAGGTTCGGTTCCGGTCAGAGGCATGTACCTTGGTTGCGGGCATGGTACCGGTAGGGGGTGTGCAGGAGGCATCTGGTCGATGATTCTCTCTCTCATCGATGTTTCTAGCTCTCTATCCCTCTCCCTTCCTCTCTGTAAAAAATCAATTTAAAAAAAAAAATTTTTTTTAAAGAACCTTGCCCCCAGGGTATCCCTTCCTTCCCCAGCATATGCCTGGTCATGCAGTTTGGACTCCCAGACCTTTTCCTCCCTAAAGACAACATCTAGGCCTCAGTTGTGTTTTAGCTCCAGGCCCAGAAAAGCAGCAAAACCAGACATGTGCCCCTATGTCTGCCTCAGGACCGCCTGCAGTGACCTGGCTCTGACCAATCAGTGGAGACCACGACCCTGAAAGAGCGCACCTGGAAAGCTGATGGATATTTTACTAAGACCTTCCCTTGAGACCTCCCCTAAAATGTCCACCTGCAAGAGAGAGATAAACACCCTCAAGCACAAAGGATCAAGTAGAGATTTCCCTCCAAGGAGCATGTCCGTGCCATTCCCCAACAGGCACGTATTCCCTAACGTCTAGGGCAGTGGTCGGCAAACTGCGGCTCTCAGCCACATGCAGCTCTTTGGTTGGCCCTGAGCAAAGGCCAGCTTAGGAGTACCCTAATTAAGTTAATAACAATGTACCTACCTATATAGTTTAAGTTTAAAAAATTTGACTCTCAAAAGAAATTTCAATCGTACTGTTGATATTTGGCTCTGTTGACTAAAGAGTTTGCCCACCACTGCTGTAGGGGAATCCATGAGACTTGAAAGTAAGGGAGCAATGGGCAATGACAGCTTGTCCCTGGCTAACACCTTTTTCTCTGCATAGACCTTTCTTTTATTTATTTATTTTTTTTTTAATATTTTTTATTGATTTTGTACAGAGGAAGGGAGAGAGAGAGAGAGTTAGAAACATCGATGAGAGAGAGTCATCGATCAGCTGCCTCTTGCACACCCCCTGCTGGGGATATGCCCGCAACCAAGGTACATGCCCTTGACCGGAATCGAACCCGGGACCTTTCAGTCCCCAAGCCGACGCTCTATCCATTGAGTCAAACCGGTCCCGGCAGGCCTTTCTTTTAGATATCCCCATCTTCGTTAAATAAATTCAATTTCCTTTCATCTTGATGGCTATTTAGCCTTCCGGCACACCACCCACTTTAACCTTCCACATTGGTGGCCCGTGAGGGATATCTGTAAGAGAAGCTTCCACTCCTCTCCTCGCTGCCTCCTCAACCCCTAGAGACTCTTAGTCTTGGGGTCCAGCACCAACCAAGTCCTTCTGGACTCCCAAGCAGTGGCAGGAGTGCCAGATGGTCAGGCCTCCTGATTCCTACTAACAGGTGAGTCACTTCATTTTTTGGAAAAGGGCACTAGGGAACAAGACTCTCAGCTCTCCCCAGGCCACCACTTCTGGGCACAGGTCAACCACTTACAACCCACTAGGGCGGCTGCCACTAAAAGACTCCGGTGATAAGATAAACCAGACTCACCAGGCTCGGAACAGGCACATTTGCATTAGGCAGCTCTCCGGTTTCAAGCAAATGTCCCAGCAACTGAGGCACACTATGGAAAATCACACATTTGCGCAAAGCCTTGGCCCAAAACACCCTGTAGAATTGTATTTGGGGAACTGTGAGTCTCGGCATTGTCAATTCTGGCGTTTCAGGGGAGAGAGCGCACTCACAGGCTGGTCGTGTCACATTAGGATTTCGCCATGAATCCCAGCACTGGGTCCAACCAGCAGTTTACCAGGCAATTAATAGTAAGGATGTTTCTATTTGCCCCTAGCCTCCAGGGGACTCTGGGTCCCGAAACTAAGCTTTTCTGGTGGGGACACCCTCTAGAATAGGTCTCCACACACGGAAGGGGGCAGCAACCATCCTTGGTTTCTCCCTCTCACTATGTGGCTCTCCCTCCTACAATCAACTCAATCTCAACCCCTCCCAAAAATTCACCTGCCTTTTAAAGACTGTTAAGGCCCTCAATTTATGAGACAAAATTAGACCCAAATGCTCATTTTCTATTGCAATACAGGATGGCCACAATATAGATTAGACAATCAGGAGATCTGGACCCAGAGTGGAACCTTAATTATAACACCTTTCTCCAATTGGATTCACACTGGGGCCACCTAGGCAAACGGTCCAAAATTCCCTAGGCCTTCTGCAAACATAAGGAAATCAACAATTATAGAATCAAGACTCCAAGGGACGTTCCATGGTTCCCCAAGGAGCTTTAAACAGAGGGACAGGGACGAGCCAGGCCACAGCAGCAGCCTCGCATGTGTAACTTGCAGAGGGAAGCAGCAGTTTTGTCTGCTCAGCACTAGCATGTGAACAGATAAAATGAACAATCACACTCCCCAAAGTCAGGGCGCTGGTTCCCAGGATTGTGGAGGAAAGTGGCCCAGCTGGGCCGGGATAAAAGGACAGACTGTCCATGACCACACAATAGAAAGGAGAGACTCAGGCCATCCAAGTGGATGTGTGATGTCTAAGGCGGAGTCAACAGCAGGTTTATAAATGAGCAAATAGTTTACTCTAGAGCAGGATCAACAGACATTTTCTGTAAAGATCAAACAGTAAATATTTTAGGATTCCAAGCCATTACAGCTCTGTCACAGCTACTCAATTCTGCCATCATAGTGTAAAAGTAGCCATAGACAAGAGTAAAAGAATGAATGGGACTGTGTTCCAACAAAGCTTTATTTACAAAATAGATAGCCAGCCTAGTGTGCCAATCTCTGTTGTAGGAAAAACATTAAAATGGCAGTGGTTGGCAAACACTTAGAAGAGAATGTGTATCTTCCCCCAGGGCTGGAGAAATACAAATTATATTCTTACTTAAAATTAACCTCCACATGTGATCATTAAGTAACTATTAACTTGGCCGAGAAACATTTAAAAAGAAATTCTGCAGTGCTGGAAGAAAAGGTACACACCACCAGTAAACAATATCCTGGGGTAGTAAGTTCTTGAAAAACAGTGTGGCAGAGCGTACCAAAAGCTACAAAATACTCTCGATGCATGGGAAACTAAGCTGCGGAGGAGGAGTGGGGGAAACGAGAAAAGGAACAAGTAACTATATTTCACCAGCCCTTCTATCTTCCAGGCACTGAGTAAGGCCTCCATGTGCATCTCTCTCTTTCATTTCCATCTTCTGACCAGGGAATCAGGAGGCAGAGAATTGCCCTCGCTCTATAGGGAGTGAAAGCCAGGACTGCCAGAGTAGTGTTTTTCCCACAATGGCGGCCTAAGCATAGCGTCATAGCTGTGCAGATTTTTCCATTAGTGTCCTAGAGCAGGGGTCGGCAAACTATAGCTCAAACCCAGCTGCTGCCTGTTGTCTAAATAAAGTTTTATGGGAATATAGCCATGTTTTTCCATTTGCTGCTTTTATCCTCCAACAAAGGGGTGAGTGGTTGGGACACAGACCAGATGGCCTGCAAAGCAGAAAATATTTACTATCTGGCCCTTTGCAGAAAATGTTTGCCAATTTCATCCCAGAACATCCTAAATGGAATTACGTTCTTTTCCTACAATGGGAGAAACGTTAAATAATTGGAGTAACTCAATTTTATGAAATGTTATGCGGTCATTTCTAATCATTGTGAAGAGAAGGAACATGGATAAACACTATAATATAGTAAGTTGACAATTTTAAGTATAACAAGTATAGTTTATTCTTGTATTACTGTTTACTAGAGACCTGGTGCACAAATTCATGAACGAGTGGGGTCAGGCCGGCCTGCCCCTATGAGGGCTGATTGAGGCTGGGCCAGTGGGGGGGAAGGGGAATGCAGGCAGTTGGATGACTGGCCCTGCCCGGGACTGCCGGCCAGGGGGAGGGGCCGTGTCAGGTTGGGGGGGCCCGATCGGGCCAGTTGGCCACCGCAGTGCGTGTCATAGCGACAGGTCATTCTGGTCATTCTGGTCGTTCCAGTGTTCTAATTGCTTGGCTTTATATATGTAGATTCTTGATGTACCGATAAGCATCAAACCATTCGACTGTCCAACCAGTTGCTATGACATACATGGACAACCAAGGGGCAGACGCTCCGACTGGTAGTTATCTTGCTGCTGGGGTCCGGCTGATCGGGACTGGGCAAGGAGGGCCGGATATGCCCTAGAGCCCTCCCGCAGTCCTTCCCTGGCCATGGTAGGGTCCCGTATTGCAAGAGAGCCCAGACCAGGCTGAGGGACCCCACCAATGCACAAATCTGTGCACCAAGCCTCTAGTATTATATATTTTTCCAGATAAACAACTATAAACCTACTTTCCTCACTGAAAACACTGATTCAAATGTAGACTCAATGCAATTATATAAAATGCATATGCTTTGAACAAATACAGTATTTTCAGTGTGGCTCAGTAGCTGAATGTCAACCTATGAGCCAGGAGGTCATTGTTCGATTCCCAGTCAGGGCACATGTGGGGTTATGGGCTCAAGCCCCAGTGGAGTATGTGCAGGAGGCAGCCGATCAATGATTCCCTCTCATCATTGATGTTTCTAGCTTTCTCTCCCTCTTTCTCTCTGAAATCAACAAAAATATTTCTTAAAAAATGTTTTAAAAAGCAGAATACCTAAAAATGTAAATATTTAATGTGCAAGGAAGGCATATGTATATGTATGTTCTGTTTTCACAATAGTCATTAATGGCATTTTGGGTCTTCTTCACTTTTTTTTTTTAAGATGGGGAAGAGCAAATTCCAAGATACGCAGATGCAGGCAAGGAAAAATCAGATGGGAATGGGCAAGATTCCCTGCAGGAAGCTGGGAACACAGGCTCAGCAGGGTGCTTCCCAATGGTCAGAGAAGGCTCCTGGATGGGCAAGCAGAGATCAGGCCCAAGGAATGGGTCCTCACTCCCCTGGAGGTTTCACACTGCTACACCCCACACCCACACCTGCTCCTCTCCCAGCCTTTCCTACCTCAGTAAAAGGCAGTTCTTCCCTTTTAGCTGCCCAGGAGGGAAAAAAAAAAAAGGAATCACTCCTCCCTCCCTCAGGTTTGTTCAGATACCACCTTTCCTGTGAGGTCTACCCTGATTACCCCATTCAAAATTACTATAGCCCTCCTCTTCAATTTATCCTCTATCCCAGGGGTGGGGAACCTTTTTACTTCCAAGGACCATTTGAATATTTATTCAGTTAGTTTTTACTTTTTCAATTTCTAAGAGGAAGGGAGAGAGAGAGATAGAAACATCAATTATAAAAGAAAATAATTGATCAGCTGCCACCTGCATGCCCCACACTGGGGATCAAACCCGAAACCCAGGCATGTGCCCTGATCAGGAATCGAACCGTGACCTCCTGGTACATAGGTCAACACTCAACCACTGAGCCACGCTGGCCAGCCCCAATTGGATATTTATTACATCATTCGTGGGCTATACAAAATTATCAACTTAAAAATTACCCTGCTATATTTGATCAAACATTTAATTAACTCCCTCTTAATGCCTTGGCAGGGCCAGACCAAATAATTTCCCAAACGTTCCCCACCCCATCTATCCAGAAAACAAGTCCGATGCACCATTAAGCCCTGGCCTGGGCATAAGATTTAGACCTTGCTAACCAGAGCCACAGTGGTAGGGTCCGGGATGACCACATGGCCAACAAGACTGTTGTGAATCAGCCTAGGACTTATGCCGGGCCATTGGGAAAGAGGTCCACTCTTTGCTTGGGTGTTATTACATTGTAGGATGTGATCCAAGAGCTGCTGGTAGTCATCTTGCCTCCACAGAGGAGAGGCTGCCTGAATATGAAGCCAACGGAGAAAAAAGTAGAGCTGTAAGCTGGGAAGAAAGGTTGTCCTGATGATTCTCTAAGCACCTGAGTCTATCTGGTTCAGTGTCCATTATAAGACACTTCATTTATTTATTTATTCACTCATTCATTCATTCTCACCCAAGGATATGTTTTTACTTTAGAGAGAGAGGAAGGGAAGGAAAAAAAAATTGATCAGTTGCCACCTGTACACACTCCAACCTAGGATCGAACCCACCACCTTTTGGTATATGGGATGACGCTGCAACCAAGTAAGCCACCTAGCCAGGGTCATCATAAAACACTTTAAATCCCCGCAGTCCTGAAATAAGCCTCTGCCACATGCTACTGTAAAGTCCTGGTTAACACAACCATTACTCCAATAAAACACTTTTTGTCAGTTCATTCAATTCATTTCAACAGACATCAACAGTACAGCCCTTTGCTAAGTGACAGAAGACACACTAAACTGTCATCAAAGAAATGTCTCCTGAATGTTGAATCCTGAATTTCTGGCCTGGCTCTGCTGCCACTAGAGCCTTCACTCTTATGGGTAGCTTTTTGTTGTTAATCCTCACCCAAGGATTTTTTCCCATTGCTTTTTAGAGAGAATGGAAAGGAAGGGGGAAAGGGGGGAGGGGAAGGTGGGAGAGAGGTAGGAAGGGGGGAAGTGGGGAGGGGAAGGAGAGGGAGGTAGGGGAGGGAGAAAGACACACATCAATTGGTTGCCCCTGCATAAAGCCCTACTTGACTGGGGATTGAACCTGCAACTCAAGTATGTGCCCTTGACCAGGAATATTGAACCCACAACCTTTCAGTGCGTGGGGTGGATGCTATAACCACGCAGACAGGATTGCACAGGCCTGGGTTGCGAGCTTGATCCCCAGTTGGGGCGTGCAGGAGGAAGCAGATCAACGGTTCTCTCTCATCATTGATGTTTCTATCTCTCTCTCCCCCTCTCCTTTCCTCTCTGAAATAAATAAAAGTATTTTTTTAAATTATGCTATACGCAAGATGATGGATTGATGATAGATTATGAAATTCATAAAAGTGAATAATATGGAGACCACTTAGCAACATGTTCAAGTTTTATCCAGAAATGCTATGGGTAAAAATAAAGTGCAAATTTATGCGATAAAAATAAAATTACTTCAACCTATATAGGTGTTTTGTAACCTTTTTTTAATTATTACTTTCTCCCTTAGGGTCCTTTTTAGACTTTTTTTCTTATCACCCCCTCAGTGAAATTTTAGTGCCACACAGCAGGCGGCTGGGAGCCCCGCCTCGCCTGTCCCTCCCTCACCCAGCACCATCCCTTCGGTTCAGCCCACGGGCCCTGGGCCGGGCTGAGGTGCAAGACGTTGCTGTGAAGGCTCGCACGGGGGTGGCCTCAGCAGGCCTGCGGCTGGCGTGCCTCTGGTGCATCCACCCTGGTGGGGCTGCCGCTGGAGTGTGTCCCCACGTCCTGCCCAGGGGGAAGCCAGGCTAGGCCTTGGGCGGGAGGGTGTGTTGGCCACCCTGAAAGGTGGACTAGCATGCGGCTGGGCCCTTGTCCAGAGAGCCCCTGGGTTCTGGGGTGTCGGACAGGAGGTAACGGTGGCCTCACCGTAGACAGTGTTTGGGACTTGGCTGCTCTCAGGATCCTGTGCCTGGAAATAGACTGCAGTGGCCCAGGAAGAGAACATCGGTGCCAGCTGTTCTCTGGCAGGGACCAGGGCCCACGGCCCCAGGTTGGAAGGAGACCAAAGGGGTAGCTTCCCGGGAGGGATACTAGAGCTTCCTCTGACCCAGCTCTTCCCCTGTGCTGTTCCCTCTTCCCACCAGTCTCTGTCACCAAAGTCGCTGCCCCAGCTATGGATACCTGCTTCTTCCAGAGAAATAAAATTAGTTTCTATTTTATGTTAAAAAAAAAAAAATTTAGTGCCACAGACATATTTTACATCTGTTTATACACTGCTTGCATATCTGTGATTTATACAAAACAACAAAATGTGCACACCCCTCAGGGGCGCGATCACCTGTGGAGGATGCAGAGCATGCGTATGGACAAGATGCTGGCAGGCAGGAGGGAAGGTGCTTTATCTGGAATTATGTCCACATTGCCAGAATTCATGGAAGCCCATAAAGTCTTACATTTTAGTTGCATATTTTAAGAGCTCTGAGGACTTGATTTCTATCGGTTACCCAGGCACAGTCATGCAACAGGAAGCAGGAGAGTGATGTCAATAGGGTCAATGTCAATGTCAAATGTCTATTGCCACTTGGCTCGCAAAGGAAATGGTCAAATATCTGCTGGTGGTGGAGCTCTTACTTCTCACTAACTGCCAAATCAACCCATTGCCTTCAACAAGGACAAAAGAAAGTGTGCTACCATCACTTTTTCTGCTTTGAATGAAAACCACTAATATTCCTTTTTCCGTTCACTCGATTTTCAACTTCTTTTTTTTCCCTATTTTTTTTAATCCTCACCCAAGGATATTTCTCCATTGATTTTTATTTTTTTAAATATATTTTTATTGATTTCAGAGAGGAAGGAAGAGGGAGAGAGAGATAGAAACATCAATGATGGGAGAGAATCATTGATTGGCTGCGTCCTGCACACCCCCCACTGGGGATTGAGCCCTTGACCGGAATCAAACCTGGGACCCTTCACTCCGTAGGCCGACACTCTATCTGCTGAGCCAAACCAGCCAGGGCAGTGGTCGACTCCATTGATATTTAGAGAGTGGAAGGGAGGGAAGAGTGGGGAAGGAGAAGGAGGAAAAAGGGAGAGAGAAAGAGAAAAAGAGAGAGAGGGGGATTGATTGGCTGCCCCCCCACACACTTGTCCTGACCCAGGCTGGGACTGAGCCTGCAACTGAGATAGGTACATGCACTTGACCTGGAATAAAAACCTCAATCCTGCAGTTCACACTCTAACAACTGAACAACCCAGCCAGGGCTCACTTATTCTTTATTCCAAATACAAGCCACTGATGGAGATGACCCAGTCAAAGCCAAAGAGGAAACATGACCTTCGACATTCCAGAAAATAAGAAGCTGCCAAAATGTGCATAAACATGCGGCAAGATCAGCAGCAAATTCCCACTAATCCCAAACTCTAGTGTATCAAGCCCTTACAGCTTGTCTGTTCCACAAATTACCTGACTTCCCTGGGTCTGGCTTTCCCCATCCTTGAACTGGGGGTTTCAGTGTGTTTCTAACTTAAGAATTCTTTACAGAATAATTATTGTTTGAAAAGAGCATCAAGAACTTCAAAGATTAAGTCTTACAAAAAACAATGCCTGAGAACCTTGCCTTTCTGACCCTACAAGTTTACTTTCCCAATAACAGCAAAAGTATTATCTGAAAATCAGAATTCCTTAGCTAGCAGAAGCTGGTAATCAAGTATTCTTCCCCACTATTTTTAATGAAAATAAATAAATAAATAAATAAATAAAGGCCACTATCACCCTAACAATTTGCTTATTTCCACATACATATATGAATCCAAAAACAGTTTTCTGTGCATGTATTGATGTGCATCAAGGTATATATTTTAAAAGGTGTCATTCTGCACTATTTTTTTTAGAAGACATTAATGTTAATGATGTGTAAAAGTCCATTTTTTTCCTTTTAACGTCTCTGAGGTTTTTCATCATGAGATCATACCACATACATTTATCCACTCCCCTATTAATGGTCATCTTGTTTCTGCCTCATGATACCCATTTATATTATGTATGCATTTCCTAGAGCCATTCCACTTCCTGGTTATTTGCACTTAATGTATTTGGCCTTGAACCTATTTGACCTCAAACTTCACTCAAACATTTCCAACTCAAAATACAGCAGATTCTAATTGCCCATTTATAGGATATACAAGAGACTGAGAAACATAGCAAACCACACCAAAAGGATGTAATCAGCAAAATCCTGCAAAGAAACCTTACAGGATAAAATGCTTCCTTCAACAAAAACTGTAAGAGGTGAAAAAGAAAAGAGAGAGATGAAAGGGGAATCCGTAGTTAAAAAAGAAAAGAAAAGAAAAGAAAAAGACTGTGCTTCAAAGGATACCATCATAAAAGGAATAAACAACCCATAAAAGGAGAAAAAAATGTTTATAAACAACATATCTGATAAAGGACCTATAACCAAATTATATAGAATTCTTATACCTCAACAGAAAGGAAAACAACCTCTTAAAAAATGGACAAAGAGCCGAAACCTGTTTGACTCAGGGGATAGAGCATCAGCCTGTGGACTGAAGGATCCCAGGTTCAATTCCGGTCAGGGGCATGTACCTTGGTTGCAGGCACATCCCCAGTAGGGGGTGTGCAGGAGGCAGCTGATCGATGATTCTCTCTCATGGATGTTTCTAACTCTCTATCCCTCTCCCTTCCTCTCTGTAAAAAATCAAATTTTATACATATATATATATATATATATATATATATAATTTATTTTTTTTAATGGACAAAGACTCTCAACAGACATTTCTCCAAAGAAGATATACAAGTGACCAATAAGCACATGAAACAGTGTTCAACACCATTAGTCATTAGGGAAATGCAAATCAAAACCACAAAGAGACACCACTTGACAGCCACTAGAAGGGTAGACTGCAGAAACCAGAACCTTCATGCAGTGCTGGTGGGAACGGAGAACGGTGCAGCCACATTGGAAAAGTCTGACAGTTCCTCAAATGGACCCAGTAGTTCCACTCTTAGGTGTACACCCAAGGAAAATAAAAACATATTCCCACCCAAAACCTTGTATGTGAGTGTTCACTGCAGTATTATTCATAATGGCCAGAGTGCAAACAAGTCAAATGTCCATCTACTAATAAAGGAAGAAGCAAAATGTGGCATATCCAAGGCCTGGGTGCAAGAGCAGCACCCACAGAGTGGGGAGCAGGCGATGGTTTTGCTGGGGGATCTGGAGAAAGAGCTCAATGAACCGCAGCATGAAATGGCAGCCTGCAGACACAGACACTGGCACCCAGCGTGGTGGCTCAATGGTCGAGTGTTGACCTATGAACCAGGAGGTCACGGTTCAATTCTCCAGTTTGATTCCCCATCAGGGCACATGCCTGGGATGCCGGCTCGATCCCCAGTAGGGGGTGTGCAGGAGGCAGCCAATCAATGATTCTCTCTCATCACTGATGTTTCAGTCTCTCGCTCCCTCTCCCTTACTCTGTGAAATCAATAAACATATATTTAATTTAAAAGAGAGACAGTGGCTCCAGAGGAGCAGGCACCCTGGGCCTTCCATCCCTGGAGGAGCCCCTACTCACATGGGAGCCTACCTACCCTATTGGAGAGACAGACAGACTGACCAGGACTGAGGAAGGAGAGTGGTGCGAAGAAAATAGTCCTGAGATAGTAATCCTGAGCGACATAGGAGGATATTTTATGGAGACACCTGGGAGGTGTCACACCAGGATGCCCAACATGGAGAAGCTGGTGAGCATAAGGCTCCGATTGAAGGGCCCTGGGGAAACCCCATACAACACGAATGTGATGAATGTGGGAAGAGCTTCGCTCAGAGATCAGGACTCATTCAACATCAAAGAATTCACACTGGAGAAAGACCCTATGAAGGTAATGAGTGTGGGAAGGCCTTCAGTCAGAGTGCCAGCCTCATCCAGCACCAGAGAACCCACAGGGGAGAGAAGCCAGTTGGTGCTCCTCACTCCTTTCGTGTGGAGCACCGGGAAAGCCCTCCGGGGAGCGGCCTCCCCAGTGCAGTAAGTGGAAAAGCTTTCATCCACACCATCACCTCATCTGCCATCAGGAGATTCACAGCGTGGTCAAGCTAATCCAATCCTTGCTATGTGCAAGCTTTCCAGTTTGTTGGCCAAATCCTGTGCAGCAGGTGAAGACTGGGAAATGCTTTTCTCCCGGTCTCTGCTCAAGGCCTTTTGGAACAATTACTGACCTGTGGTGTGAACACATCCTAAGAGGAAACTTAACAGGTTTTTTAAGCTACTGCTTTCCCTCTGTTTTTTTTTGTTTTTTTTTTTTCTTTTCTTTTTTAACATATTTTATTGGGAGAGGGATAGAGAGTTAGAAACATTGATGAGAGAGTAACACCGATCAGCTGCCTCCTGCACACTCCCCACTGGGGCATCTCCTTTTGGTTTACCTCTTCCTGGTCACTACTAGTCCATCCTCTTATTTATTCTCTTTCAGGTGGCTCTAAACCTTCCTAACAATGTAATAAATTGTGCCACTATCGCCAACAGGCTTTGAAAGCTCTGTGCATATCTGGATTTAAGCCCTGAAGTCCAAAAAGAGCTCTGCTGCTGTTCTAGGTGACCCGCGCTGGCATGGCACATCCTCTCCGCCTTACTGCTTCCCTCTGACACCTACACAACACTCCTTTTCAAATGCTGGGTGTGTACACTTTGGCACGTTATTCACCTTCCCGTGATCCAGTTTTATCATTTGTAAACGATGGATTACAGTATAACTACCACATAATGTTTTTGAAAGGATTTAAAAATGTAATCCAGATGAAGCTTAGTGCATGACAGACTAAGCACTCAATAAATATTCACTATTTGTATTACAACTGTTGACCCCAAGAAGGAACATACCTGCAGAAAAGAACTTCCTAGCAATTAATTGGGTCCAAATTGTTCACCAGAGTCTAGTAGCCATTGCTGATAGAGGCCATACATGTGTCTTGCATCTCAGGGAAAAGCCACAGACTGAGGGGCCAGCCTCCTGCACTGTGTTTCTGCCAGCAGAGTTGGACTTATAAAGGAGTTCCCGGGATGGTACGTTGGCCAATGGGCCGGAGACCTGCCCCATGCAATTAGAGCTGCACAATTAGAGCCTCATTTGCACCTTTACTGACCAATCAGTAGATCCGTAGCAACCAACCAGAATGTGCAATTCCAACTTACTGGACAGTACTATTTGAACCAATTAAACTGCAAATTTGGATTCCTCATTTGCATAAAAATGGACCAATCAGTGACCATTGTGGGCATTTTATATAAGGGGCCTCCCCTTTGTCTCGGTGGAATGCACTTTCAGTTTCTGCCCATGGCTGCACTTCTCTGGTTTGCAGATTATTCACCTGAATAGTCTCTCCTTTCAATGCACACACAAAAAAAGTGTCATATCCATATAATGGAATATTATTCAGCCATAAAAAGAAATGAAGTACAGATAATACGCTACATTTTGAGCCTTGAAAGCATACTTCGTGCAAACAGCTGGACACAAAAGGCCACAGTATGATTAATTTATATGAAATATCCAGAATAGGAAATCCAGAGAGAGAGAAAAAAAATAGATTAGTGATTGCCTGGGGCTTAAGGGAGGGAGAATGAGGAATAGCTGCTAATGGGTACAGGGTTTCTTTGGGAGTAATGAAAATGTTCTAAAATTGATTATGATGATGTTTGCAGAACTCTGTATATATACTGAACACTAAAAAAATAACAAACTTAAGAATTAGAGAGAGACCTAAAAGACAAACCAATTTGCATTGTGTAAACTTTATTTTTAAAAATACACTATAAAGTAGAATTATAAAGCAAGTATGGAAATTTGAACATTGAATCTCTGATATTAATGAATTATTACTAATTTCTTATAGTTATAGAAATGAAATTGTGTTTTTAAAGAAGTGCCTGTATTTTTTTATATTTTTTAAAATATATTTTTTATTGATTTCAGACAAAGAAGAAGGGAGAGGGAGAGAGAAAAACAGAAACATCAATCATGAGAGAGAATCACTGATCAGCTGCCTCCTGCACACCCCTACTGGGGATCAAGCCCAAAACTTGGGCATGTGCCCTTGGCCGGAATCAACCTGGGACCCTTCAGTCTGCAGGCCGATGCTCTATATTAGGGGTGTCGAACTCAATCAGAGAAGGGGCCAAAATCTAAAATCCAGCCTAAATCGCGGGCCGAATGGTTTACTGAACAGTCATAAACTGACAGCGGAGTGCAGTGATGACAGCGCGGTGCGGGCCACATTGCAAGGCCTGGCGGGCTGGATTTGGCCCGCGGGCCTTGTGTTTGACACATGTGCCTATAGACTGAACCAAACCAGCTAAGATAGAGTACTTATATTTTAGAAATACATATTAAAATTTTTACTGGTGATACGATACAACTTCTAGGATTTGCTTCAAAATAAACTTTGGAGAGAGGTAGAAAGTAAATAGGTAAAGTGGTCATAAGTTGATAATTGCTCATTCAACTATTCTCCCCACTTCCCTGATGTTTGAAATTTTCTCTTAATAAAAAGAACAGAAGAAAGAAAATATTTCCATGTCATGTTATTTTGTTGTATATCAATCTCAACGGTGGGAAAACCCTATTTCAATTGTATTCTCAAGAAATGATTGATGGAAACCTGTATGTGTATTACTTACAATTTGAGGAAATAAAGAGTTTTGCTTTCAAAAAAAGAAACGATTGAAAAATACCTTGGACTTCCCCCGCCATCCTCAGCAACCACTCTTTCTGCCTCAATTACAATCTTTCCAAAAGAAGGCTTTCATTCTTAATGCTTTTTCCTTCAAAAACAAAAACAAAACAAAAAACACATTTATTGGTTTCCTTTTGTTTTGCCTTAGACCTAATTATTTTTAAGTACATTTTATAACTCATCTGTGATATTAAGTTGCTCCTTAAAAGATACATTGATTCATTTCCCCCTGGCTTGTCAATTTCACTTACTCCTCTGAGGAAGGCAGAACTGTGAGCCTTGGAGCCTCCTTGGTCACAATAACACAGAGATTTTTTTAGGGCCAAAGCAACCCTACCTGAGCCCCATGTCCTTATGGAAACAATAATAGCGCTAATTTCCTGACTACATACCAACAGGGGTCCTCAAACTTTTTAAAGTGGGGGCCAGATCACGGTCCCTCAGAGAGCTGGAGGGCCGGACTATATGAACTACTAATTCCTACTGTAACACCTCGGCTGCGCTCACTGCCCAAAAAACCTGGCGGGCCGGATCAGACTCCTCTGCGGGCCGCATGTGGCCCGCGGGCCGTAGTTTGAAGACCCCTGAAAGGAGGAGCAAAGTACCACTCACTTCGTCTGAGTAATGTTATCTGGTCACTGCAACAAGCCTAGAGACAGGAACCATTATTCATCCCCATTTTGCTAGGACTTGCAGAATGATCAAGCAACTTACTCTAAATCACACAGCTTTATGTGGCAGCACCAGGGTTTGAGCCCAGGCTGTTCAGTTCCAGGGCCTGCGCTTACACCAGACTAGATTACCTCCTGGGTGGAAACCAGCTCATCTGTGTTGTGGTATTACTCATGTCCAAGGACCAGAAAGTTTAATTAAAATTCATTCAATCTGGACACAGAAGATGGGCTGTCTCCCAGGGAAATCTCTCCCTCCCCCACTCCTTTCCCACCCCCCACCCCCCGCAGCTTCCTCCCCCCCCCTCCCCCCCCAGCTCGCTCATTAGGACCATCAATTTCACAAATCTTACTCTTGAATAACAAAAACAAAAGCACATTACTTGGAAAACATTCCACAGAGATCATTTAAAAGTTACAGATGAAAAGAGGGATTGCCTTAGCCTTGCCCACTCCTGACCTCCAGAAAATGCTTGGGTGAAGGGGCTAGGGCTAAGGGCTGGACTTTTCAGGAAAGAGAAAACAGAGTCCTCCTAAGTGAATCCAGATCCCAGTTAGGGTGAGCTGAGAGGCTTCCCCGAGCCACTCCCATCTCCACATGCAACACCCAGGAATGACTTAGCACCAAAACACCAACAGAGGAAACCACTGAGGATCCCTGGCCAAGTCTCAGGACTAAACTTCAGAAACACTGAGGACTACCTCCCGGGAAACTCCCTCCCCCTCGCAAGCTCCCCACCAAAACCAGCCTCCTCCCCTCGTGGGAGGGAGAGGGGTGGACTGGGCAGGGCAAGCAATGGTCCCCAGATGGGCTCAACATTGCACAAGGGAAGGCTTGCAGGACAGGACAAGGGAGATCTCAAATGATCTAAGAAAATGAAGGGGCTGGAGTACAAAAAAAAAAAAAAGAAGAAGAACCAAGGACCAAAGTGGGATACAAAGTAACTGGGAACAGCGGTGACTGTAACAGCAAAGACAGGGGGCAGAGGAATAAGAGGAGCCGGGAAAACAAAGAGGCTGGAGAATTCCTAGTCCTCTGCGGATCGGAGCTACGGGGACACGGGGTTCAGGGGTCAGCAAACTAAGTGTTCGGAGAGGACGCTCAGCCTGTGTGGAGACTGCAGTGACTGGACACCGAGGGCCTGAGGACGCGGATGACCGAGGAGCAGGGGGAGCCTGAATTGGAACCGGGACTCAGGAAGTCTACGAGTTAGTTGGGACTGAGACACAGGAGGTCTGAGAACCGGGGGGTCTGGTAACTGGGCAAGGGGTAGGGGGGCTGGGAAGGGCTGGCGGATTGGGGTACAGGTGTCGAAGGGCTGGTTCCCAGAGATGGACAGGAGGCAGGGGACTAGGAGTGCCTGGGCTCGGGACGCCCGAGAACTGCAGGTAATCAAGGCAAGAACTGGGCTGGTGACAGTGTCCTGGGAGCGCTGGGACGGGGGTCCGGGAGCGGGACGTGGGGACCAGGGGTCGGAGTGTGCAGCTGAGGCGGCGGAAGCCGGGGCGGGCGGGGCGGGTGACAGCGGCGGAGCCGCCACTCACCGCTCATGGTGCCGCTCCCCGGGCCGGTGGAAGCGCCTCGCCGCTACTGCCGCCGCGGAGCTCCGACAGGCCGGGCCACTGCGCGCCCCGCCCCGCCCGCCGGCCCGTCCTCCCGCCCCGCCCCGCCCCGGAACTGGAGTGTCGGCGCTGTGGCCCCGCCCCCCGACCCGGAACGTAAACACCGGCGCCGGCGCGGGGCCGGCAGACTGGAACCTCCTCGGAGACACGTGGTGGTCCATCCGTGCTGGGGTACAGCCGGGTGATCTGGACGCCTCCCTGCCCTCTGGGGCTCACACCTCTGCCGGAAAGCCAGACAGTAAACAAGGAAGGCCCGAGAGGGAACAAAGCCAGACAGCGCTATAAGCGGAGAAGGGGAAAGACTAATGGGCCAAAGCATGGGGACAGGGGAGACGGGCAGTCCCAGAGGGCCTCTCTAAGGAAACGACTTTATTTTTTAAAAAATATATTTTATTGCTTTTTTACAGTGAGGAAGAGAGAGAGAAAGTTAGAAACATCGATGTGAGAGAAACATCATCGAAAACTGCCTCCTACACACCCCCTACTGGGAATGTGCCTGCAACCAAGGTACATGCCTTTGATCAGAATCGAACCCAGGACCTTTCAGTCCTCAGGCTGAGGCTGTATTCACTGAGCCAAACCGGTTTCGGCTAAGGAGACGACTTTAGAGCTGAGACCTGCATGATTAAGGAGACAGCGGGGAAGATCTGCAGGAAAGGAACAAGTGCAAAAGGCCCTGCCTAGAGGGATTGGCTGGAGGGAGAGCGTGAGTGAGTAAGGGGTAGTCAGAGTCAAGAGTTGGGGGGGAAAAAATCAAAACTGGAGTATCAATACTCATATCTGACAAAATAGACTGAGATCTGGAAATAGCCCAAGTGCCCATCAGCAGATGCGTGGATAAAAAAGCTGTGGTACATTTATATCGTGGAATACTGTGCAGCAGTAAAAAAGAAGAGTCTCACCCTTTGAGACAGCATGGAAGGACCTGGAGAGTAGTATGCTAAGTGAGATAAGTCAGTCAGAGAAAGACAAGTATCACATGATCTCATTCCTATGGAATCTAATTAACAAAATAAGCTGATGAAGGGAGTGGATCCAAAGACATGGAAGCTGGGATCTCAGCGGGAAGGTGGGGCCGGGTGGGTTGGTGGAGGTAATCATCTAAAGACCTTCTATGCATGTATGCATAATCCATGGATGCATACAGTGGGGAGGTGTGGGCCTGGGGCGGAGGTTGCGGGTAGTGGGGATGATGGGGGGGGGGAGGGAAAGGGGGACTTATGTAATACTTTAAACAATAAAGTTTAAAAATAAAAGAGTTGGATGGAGGACCTTGCAAGCCATTGTAAGCTGTTTGAACTTTTCAACCTGACTCTTAAGTAGTATTTGCACAAGAAACATTCAAACCTGTAAAGAATTTTTATGAGTTTAGTTGAACCAAACTTTCAACAACTGCTGGGAAGCAGAATCTCTATGTATTGGGCTAATGCTCCAGAAAATCGCAGTTTTTCACTAATTTTTATAAATTACCATCAAAGGAGGAGAGTAAGTGGGTTACATGAAATCCTTTGGTGATAGATTAGGGATGTGGTAGAAAGCAAGGCAGGAAAACCTGGGATTGGGAAAAAAGTAAACTAATAGACACATGTTTCTTTTACATAGGTGGGCATAGGATAGTTAAGTCAACAATTAGGATAACAGTAACAGTGAAGGGGTTTGCACATTGATTGTGCCCTCAGGGGTCTGGAAAAAGGGAAGGTACAAGTTACTGGTGACATTCCAAAGGTATGTTATCTAGATGCAAAAAATTAAAAATGGAACTCCCATTCGACCCAGACTTTAACTTGGTGCTGGAAGACCAGGAATCAAAAGCCTAACATCAACTTTTGAAAAATCTAAATTCATTGAGGAGGTTATAACAGGTTTGAGGGGATTAAGAGCAATATAATAGTAAAGGAGTGTGTGCCTGCCCTCAGAGAGACTCAACCTCAAAGGAACTAATAAAAATCATCAGAGCAGTGTGACTAACCAAATTGCTTATTATAAACCAAATACTTTTATGGGGGGGGGAATGTTGTGTGTTTATGGAACATACAGTAGTTAAGTATCTTTCTTATAGTCACCCAAGGTCTATCACCTTCTACTAACAGAGCCAGGATTCAAACCCAGGCAGTCGGGCTCTAAGAGCCAGAGCCTTAACCACTATACTGGTTTGTCTCCTGTGGCCCTCAAGGGCTTGAAAGGGAGCCACGATGAGTCCCAAATGGGTAAAAAGATCCCGCCAAGGTTCCCCATATCCCAAGCCTGACACAAAAGCCACAGAGCCCCAAGACCTTAAAGATCTATGCTGTGGTGTCAGTGGGCATGTTAATGATCAAAGTCAATCGATGATCACAGTGCAGCACCTGTTGGATAGCCTTTCCATAAGGAGCTGTGCACAACCCCAAGACCTTTGCTCAACCCCAAAAGAGAAATCCTCCCCCTATAATGACTAAGACTGTAACCCAAACAGATGGGGAACTCAGACATGGAACTAGGTTGATGTGGAGAGAAAAAGAAAAAAAAATAGATCAAGATGTCTGGGTTTCAATCATGGCTTTGCCATTTAATGGCTATGTGACTTTGCTCTCCCTTCGTTTCTGTCATAATCTGTAAAATAGAGATGATGGTGGTCCGCCCACTTGTAGTTTGTTGAATGCAATTAAATGAGTGAGTACAGGTAAAGCACTTAGAACAGTCCCTGCACGTTAGCAACTATATAAGTGTTAGCAATCATCATTACCTGCATTTGGGTCTAAAAAGTATACCTATCACCGTTTGTAATTCTACCCATATTTATATGATTATAATAATGCCTGAGGCCTCCAGTAGGCTGGAAACTCACAAGGTCATTGCACACTGAATTAGCACAGCTGACTCTAGGCTTCTCCTGTCTACAGAAGTACGCAAAATAACCTTGTTTGCCTTTACCATAAAGAGAAAAATTCAGTCTGTTCTGAAGTGCATCTGTGCCTGTAGAGGAGGGAAGTGGTCCAGCCGCAGAAAGGTGTCGCTATGGGATCTACACAATGCAGTCCTTTTTTTTTCAGTGAGTCAAGAATTTAATCATCGAAACCAATAATGTTTCCGCGGTTAAGCTCCCAACAGTAAGACAGAGAAATATATCTAACACAATGATTTTCTAGAATTAGAGGACAGAAAGCTCTATGGGCCACTGATAACCATCCTAAAGAGGCCTGATACACCATCCTTTCCTCGGACAAAAGATTCTCAAAGTAGCTCTGCATGGCTCAAAATGGTTAATTATCTGGTGGAAATGGATTTCTCCATCCTTGTGAGACTCTCAACAGCTAGCAGGCCACTGCAGTAGTCGTTCGTTTTTGTGGTGACAAGGATAGTCGCGCCTTCCTCCATTGCGGGGAGCGGAAAGAAATGGTCAGAGTCGACCTTTGGTTGGCTCTTGACACAGTCTTCACAGGTACAGTCTTCTACTGTGTACTCCAGGCTTCTGGAAAAAATTTCCTCACCGGTCCTGCTATCTTCTCTACCATCCAGGTCAGCATTTGCCTCGTTCCGAAGAGGTGATCCTGATTACACAGAAACAGAAAAGTTAACCTGAACTTCCCAGGGGGTGTGGTCATGGCAGTCTTAGTAGTACACCTCAGGCCGAAAGCCGTGCCAGACAAATCTTTCCCTACAAAACAAATGAGTATGTCCTACTCTAGAAGTCAGGAACTAACAGGCCACTGGACACAAGAGGCTCAAAGACATGCTTTAGGGCATAGAGTGTTTTTATGTGTTTGCTTATGTTGACCCACATTTAAAAATCAAGGGATTGCCCTGGCCCATGTGGCTCAGCTGGTAGAGAAGTCTTGTCCGTGCACCAAGAGGTGGCAGTTTCAATTCCCAGTGTGCGGGAGGCAATCAATAGATATTTCTCTCTCACATCAATGTCTCTTTCTCGATCTCGCTCTTGAATTAAAAAAAAATTAAAGTATTTTAAAAAATCAAGTGATTTTGCATACAAATCTAGACTGGCCTTGATCTTATTTTACACAAATTACCATCTGTTACAGCACACCAAAATCAGCCTATAGGAACACCTTAGAATTCCAAGTAAAGATGCTTCTCTTTTCACATTTTGTGTCAGATTAAAAAAGTGTAATGAGCCGAAACTGGTTTGGCTCAGTGGTAGAGTGTCTGTCTGCGGACTGAAGGTCCCTGGTTCGATTCCAGTCAGGGGCATGTATGTTGGTTGCGGGCACATCCCCTGAAGGCAGTTGGTCGGTGTTTCTCTCTCATCGACGTTTCTGACTCTCTCTCTCCCTTCCTCTCTGTAAAAAATCAATAAAATATATTTTTAAAAAATAAATAAATAAAAATAAAAACATAAAAAAGTGTAATGACTCTCCATGATCACATAAGGAAGGAGTCTCCATTATGCCCCCACCATATGCCTGTGAAGATGTTTTACTATTTCCCCAACCTTCCACAGTGTAATTCAATCTTCCAAAACACCACACTTAGAAGTTCTTCCCCACCTGTTTCTCAAGTTCCAAGCAAAACAAAAATAAAAATGAGTAACATTATATAGGACAACCATTTACCTCTCCTTATGCACAGGAGAGTGAATAAGGTGGATGCTTTGCAGATTATGCACAAAAATGCAGAAAGAAATAGGGCAAGGGCTGCAGAGTGTTTGAGAATCAGATTGTCAGCAAAGGTGCCGCAGAAGTAGTTTTATCTTAAGAAGCCCTTCAGACCTTGAGGGTGTAAGGAACAATCACTTCTCCGGAACATTCAGTCCTCTGGGGCTGGTTCTCTACTGATTATAAAGATGCTAATCTTTGAGGTGATTGCTTACATAATCCAGGAGCAACTGGTTATTCAGTTCTAACATTTTTCAACAGTAAAATGTTCACCCAAGCAAATAGCACATATTCATATTAAACATGTGGCCACGGAGCGTGCCAAATACACCTTTCCTGATACGGTAGTAGCAGACCTGGCTAGCAGTAACATTTAGTCAATGTGTGAATTTTGATCAAAAAGATGGTTTGGCTCAATGGATAGTGTTGGCCTGTGGACTGAAAGGCTCCAAGTTCGATTCCAGCCAAGGGCACATGCCTGGGATGCGGGCTCAATCCCCAGTGGGGGGCATGCAGGAGGCAGCCAAGCAATGATTCTCTCTCATCATTGATGTTTCTATCTCTCTCTCCCTCTCCCTTCCTCTCTAAAATCAATAAAATATACTGTTTTTAAAAAATGGACGTCTCCCAAGAAAGCTGTGGTAATTCAAAAGAGTGATTTTCAAGGGAAGAACGCGGGAGAAGACTGACACTGTAGGACACCTGCAAAGAAGGTGTAAACAAGGAGAGAAGACAGCTCCCTTCAACCAAGAAGTGCATTTGACATATCTGTCCTCTGACACACTCAAAAGGGCTCCAACCTAATAAAATCTTCAATGTAAAAAAAGAAAGAGGAACTGAAACTCGAAAAAGCCACCTCTGAGAAACAGATTTCTAAGATTGGCCACCAGACTAACCTGTGCTTCTAAATTCGTCCTTTGAAGGTTCAGAGCTCATCTTCCTTAGCAAGATCATCAGCACGAAAATTGTCAAAGACAACAGCAAGCTCAGGCCCAAACAGGTCCAGAGAATGGTATTTGTTCCTTTCACTGAGTTAAAAGCAATGTCAGAGAGAGAGAATTAACTGGTAACATCAAGTAAAGATTATTTGCTACCCAATTCCCCCTCATTCATCAGCATTGACTTTCCAATTCTAAATAACACTTAATTAGAAGAGTTGATAAAATACGGGGTTGCTAACAGTGCTGAATAAAATTTGAGTTCAGCTCTGAATAATCATTCCTGTTGGCATTTAAATAACGGCCTCATTACCTTTCTCCTTTTGGATTCACAATATTTCACCCCCTTCCCTGTAATGTTTATTCTTTGAATAAGCACTCAGTATAGAGAGAATACTTTACTGCACACCAACGAATAATTGTTCAAGCAGTGGTACTTACTTGTATTGCAGAAACGCTGACATATGAGAGGAGGGGTATTAGCACACCGAAGGCGACACGATTTGCAAGCATTCAGCAATCTGTCAAAATATTCATTTTGGAGGCACTGCTGAGCCATCTGGAACTTGATCACAAAAAGAAACAAAAAAACCACAGAGAGAACCGCATGGAAAGACAAGTAGAATCTCTTGGAGAATTCCCCAGCCAGTGGAAGGAGAGTAGCTACAATGTCCAACAACTTCGAGGAAATAAAAGAAGTTCACCTCGATGGCTCTGGGCTTATAGGGGATGCTTTTCTGTACTGCAGCCAAGGATTTGAATACCAACTCTCATTCCCTTTTCATAGTTTGAGGCTTGGGTGGGGACGAGATGGCGCGTCAATATCAAGGGCAAGCCGTACCTGAAACAGAAACGGCTTATTTATAGCGACAAGGTCTCAGCCAGGTGACAGTTGCAAGACATAGATAAGCCTGAAGCACCAGGCAGAAGGTTCTATAACCATGTTCCGGTGCATCTGTTTATGAGCGGAGCTGTGTGGCAGGCCCCAGGGTGCTGGGTAAGACAAAGCCTGTGCCCCTCACAGAGGAGATCGAAATTCACACATGGAACCCCAATGCGTAGTTGGAACTGATGGAGTGTGAAAGGGGAAAAGGGGTATCAAGCATGCCTACCAGGTTGTGAACATAGGCAGAATTCCAGAATTCTGACCGAAAGAGGGAAGTCTCGGGAAAAAGCTAAACTGGCCTGAGAGTTGAAGAGAAAGATATGTTTGGAGTATTTTTAAATTTCTTTCTTGATTTTTAGAGAGAGAGGAAGAGAGAGGGATAGAGAGAAACATCATTGATCAGCTGCCGCCTGCATGCCCACTACTGGGGATCAGGCATGGGCCCTGACTGGGAATCTAACCAAGGCCTCCTAGTTCATAGGATGACTCTCAACCATTGAGCCACACTGGCCGGGATAGCACCTTTTTTTTTTTTTTTTTTTTTTTTTTTTTTTTTTTTTTTATGAAGGACTTGAGCCTTGAAGAGAGTTTGGACTTGGGCATTGATCAAAACCTCCATTCCTCTGGGGTCCAGGCAGAAGCCTGTGTGGGATAGCCAGAAGCTGAAAGAACTGGCCCAGCAGGTTCCCCTCCCTCAAGCACCAGTGAAAATGGGACTTTTGGAAAGCAGGTAAAGGCTCACAGGAAAAGCATGATTAGAGGGAGAGGAGGTCAAAGATTGTCTCGCCAAAACAGCCAGGCAGAAAGGGAGTTTCAGGTCAGGATGAGTAGTGAGGGTCAAAGTTTATAGAAAAGTCAGAGGTGAAACTCTAAGGTCATTGGTAGCCTTTGGGGGTGTCAGCGGATAGAAACCATATTGTATATATTTAGAAAGTAGAGAGAAAGAGGAGGCAGTCAGCCGATTTGGCTCAGTAGATAGAGCATCAGCCTTCAGACCAAAGGGTCCCGGGTTCGCTTCTGGTCAAGGGCATGTATCTAGGTTGCAGGCTCCTCCCCAGCCCAGGCCCTGGTCAGGGTTCATTCAGGAGGCAACCAATCAATGTGTTTCTCTCACATTGATGTTTTTCTCTGTCTTTCCCTCTCTCTTTCACTCTCCCTAAAAATCAATGGGAAAATATGCTTGGGTAAGAATTAACAAAAAAACAAACAAGAGGAGGCAGTCAATGTGGGCAATGCCTGGGAAGTCTGGTGGAAACTGGAAGAACAAAGCTTTGATAACTCTTGGAAAAGAAAGCACTGTTGGGGGAAGAGGGGTAAAAAGGATACTTTATGTAATACTTTAAACAATTAAAAAAAAAAGAGAGAGAGAGAGAGACATATGTAATACTAAGTAAGACAGATGTGCTTACTTAGGTGCCTGAAGTAACATGTACCAGGTACAAGGGTGTTCACTGCAGTATCATTTGTATTTTCAAAAGCCTGCCCGTCAATGGGAGCCTCGAAGTGGAATACTACACAGCCATCAAAAAGAATGAGACAAGAGTGTTTTGGTTTTTCATTTGGTTTTATTAATCCTCAACTGAGGATATTTTTCCCATTGATTTTTTAGAGAGTGGAAGGGAGAAAGAGAAGTGGAGAGAGAGAGAGAGAGAGAGAGAGAGAGAGAGAGAGAGAGAGAGAGAGAAACAACAACGTGAAAGAGACATCAATTGGTTGCTTCCCTTACCCACTCCAACAAGGACCAGGGAATGAACCTGCAGCCCAGGTAGATGGCCTTGACCTAAATTGAACCTGGGACTCTTCAGTCCACAGGTCAACACTCTAACTATTTAGCCACAGAGGTGAGGGTGAGACAGATGTGTATCAATATGAGTGACACATTACTGAGCAGAAAATGAAAGGTACTGAACAGTATGTATAATCTGCTCTTCTGTGTTTACAAATAAAATAGCTGGGTTTATATAGAGAGACAGACATAGGCTAGCTACATCTGGAAATATACACAACACACTGATAGTAATTGCTTCTGGCAAGAGATAGGAAGCAGCACAGGGAAAAGACTGCATTGAAAAATCTTTGGTACTATTTGGATACTTTTTAAAAATTTTTTTAATTGATTTTTTTTTAGAGAAACACCACATTGTTGTTCCACTTATCGTGTTTCCCTGAAAATAAGACATCCTCCGAAAATAAGACCTACTTACAGGTTTCCTTCTGAGTGAAATATAAGGCATCCCCCGAAAATAATGCCCCCGCCTAGGCTAAACATGAGAGATTTGGTCCACTGATTCTGAAAGAAATGGAGCCACAAGAAATTCACCAGGAAATTCAGGAATTGGATTGTTATGATGATGTTCCAGAAGATGATTGTCATTGAATAAATGAGTAAATTCTTGATACTGTAGGATTCACAGTTTGTCTGTTTGTGTTAACAACTACCGTACTACCGTACCGTATACAGGTAATAAATGTCCTTTATTTTCATTTAACAATAAATGTGTACCGTATTCTTCTTCATGGAAAAATAAGACATCCCCTGAAAATAAGACCTAGCGCATCTTTGGGAGCAAAAATTAATATAAAACACTGTCTTATTTTCGGGGAAACAGGGTATTTATGCATTCATTGGAACCTGAAACCTTGGAATATCAGGACAACACTCTAACCAACTGAGCTGCCTGACCAGGACTGAATAAATTATTATTTTTTTAATATATTTTATTGATTTTTTACAGAGAGGAGGAGAGAGTGATAGAGAGCTAGAAACGTCGATGAGAGAGAAACATCGACCTGCTGCCTCTTGCACACCTCCTACCGGGGATGTGCCCGCAACCAATGTACATGCCCTTGACTGGAATCGAACCTGGGGCCTTTCAGTCCGCAGACCAACGCTCTACCACTGAGCCAAACCGGTTTCAGCTGAATAATTATTTTTTAATAATAAGGATTATTTTTAAAATAAGAATCCTTTTTTTAAAGGGGGGGAGGGGGGTATCTTAGTCTGTTCAGACTGGGTGGTTTAGAAATAACAGAAAGTTATCTCTCACAGTTCTGGAGCCTGCAAGTCCAAAGTCAAGGTACCAGCAGATTTAGTGTTTGGTGGGAGCCCACTGCATAGCCATCTTTTCACTATAACCTCCCAGGACAGAAGGAGCAGAGATCTCTCTGGAGCCTCTTTTATAAGGTCATTAATCCAGTTCATCATGGCTCCACCCCCCTGACCTACCAAAGGCCCCCACCTCCCATTACCATCACATGGGGGATTAATTTTCAACACATGAGTTGGGGGGTGGGGACGAACACTCAGGCTCTAGCGGGTGGGAACTTCGAGGACAAAAGGAAGTGGAGTGAAAAAGGAAGGTTTCCTGTCACTATTTCTTTCAGTATGTTTTCAGTATCTTGCTCTCTCTCTTCTTCTGGGACCCCCATAATTCTGAGGTTGGTTAGCTTGAAGTTGTCCCAGAGTTTTCTTACATTACCTTCAACTTTCTGGATTCTCTTGTCTTCTTGCTTCTGCGGAGGAGTGTCCTCTGGGTCTTTGTGTTCCAAATCTTTTACTTGATTCTTGCGATCTTCCATTCTGTTTTTAGGACTCTGTATAATATTTTTTATTTCAGACATTGTATTCTTTATTTCTTGTTGATCCCTTATTATTTCTTGTTGATCCCTTATTATTTCTAGTTGATCCCTTTTCATATCCTCATAGGTATCGTTTATTTTATCTACCATAGGAAATTCTTGAAAAACCTTATAAGCGTGGTTTTGAACTCTATAGCCAGTCGCTTTTTGTCCTCCATTTCTTTTGTTTGTGATCTGTTTCCTTGTCTCAGCATTTTCGCAGCTTCCCTGAGTTGGTAGCCTTAAAAGTCTCTGTGTTCAGCTTGGATAAGGCGGAGTTTCAGGGTGGAGCCTACAGCCTTGGCTTCTGTCAGCCACACCCTATGAGGCTCCTGAGTCTCAGTATTCCTCAGGGTCCTTCAGTACTCGTTGCAAGCACCTCTGAGAGTAAGGTGCCCTCTGGTTTTGCGCGCTACCAAACAGTCTAGGCTCTCCCCCAATGCACCTGGAACTGGGGTTCAGTGCAGTCCGGAGCTTTTGTCTCCTTCCCGCTAGGGCAATCTAGCAGCAATCAATGGTCCGTCCTCTGCGTGCAATGTATGCGCCTCCAGGACTGCCTTTCGCCGCTCCCCTGAGATTCCGCCTAACACCCCAGGCTCCCCCTGTATGAGCCTGGGTCCCCAGGGTCTGGCCTAGAACTGGGATTCAGTGCTGTCGTATCTGGGGTTCAGCATAGTCCGGAGCTTTTATCTCCTTCCTGCTAGGGTACGCCAGCCAGGCACTGAGCCTCCCCCTCCTCTCTGGCTCTGTCCTTTCCCCAAGTGCACACCATGTCTCTGTACCTTAGGCTTTTACAGCTCGTCTGATTTTCCTTCTGGTTTTCTCTTTCCTTCTCGTTGTAGAATTTCCAGTCAGTCGACTTTCCTGTAGTTCTGGGTAATGTCCATTTTGTATTTTAGTTGTATTTTATTGAAATTGTTATGTGAGGCTGCAGTTAGGTGTTACCTATGCTGCCATCTTGGATTCTCTCCGGGATTCAGAAGGTTTCCTAAGGCTGAAAGCACACACTAAGGAAAAAAGAATAAAGAGTAAAGATGTCACGCCCTAACCAGTTTGGCTCAGTGGATGGAGCGTTGGCCTGCGGACTGAAAGGTCCCAGGTTCAATTCCGGTCAAGGGCATGTACCCAGGTTGTGGGCACACCCCCAGTAGTTGCAGCTGATTGATGTTTCTAACTCTCTCTCCCTCTCCCTCTCTGAAAAAAATTTTTAAAAATCAATAAAATAAAAAAATAAAAAGAATAAAGATGTCAGAAACACCAGCCTGGGCAGAATCTGGGACAGCGTGATGCCTGAACACCAAAAGCACTGAAGGAAGCCTTTCCCCAGGTGCACTCACTGGGCCTTAAGAACACTGACGCCCACAGAGGTTATTCTTTTTATTTATTTTAATTTTTAATTTTTAATTGATTTCATAGAGGAGGGGAGAGGGAAGAGAGAGAGAGAAGCATCAATGATGGGAGGAAGCCATTGACGGGCTGCCTCCTGCACACCCCACACTAGGGATCAAGCCCACAACCTGGGCATAGGTCCTGACTGGGAATCGAACCGTAACCAGGTTCATAGGTTGATGCTCGACCACTGAGCCACACTGGCTGGACACAGAGGTTATTCTTCATCACCTCTAGGCCATAGGCAACCTGGAGAGGCCCAGGGGTGGCTCCTTCCTCAGAGTTTATAGAAGACCCTTCTTGGCCAGTCCCTAAGCCTTTCAGACATGCAGAGTGTACTGGCAGGAGCCAGGCCAAAGGCCTTTGCCTTCTCTCTCTCCTTGCCATACCCTGTCACCCCTCAAGTCTATTCTCTGTCCTGGTCATCTCAAACTTGAACACCGAGAGTGCTGGCCTTATAGCCACACCATTTGGAAATGGCCCAGAGAGCTTCCCCAAGCGACTCTGGCTCCGCCCATCTCCAGTCTGCTGTGCGGCTTGCTCAGCTCTGTCTTTGATTTTTGTGGGGCAGCCTCGTGAATCACCCAATAAAATCCCCTTTTTTTGGCTTAAATTAGCCAGTCGGTTTTGGCTGGTTGCCAACAACCCAAAAGTAAAAATAAAATCCTTAACTGCGTTACCCAATTCTTAACTGATTCCTCCACTCATCCCTGAAATGTTGACAATCGACGCTGGCTGGGGTAAGATGTGCTCTCCCCTTGCACCTCGAGGTGGGGTGACATCTTAGGTTCAGCTGATTCTCCTCCATGACAGGCAAGCGGATGGGGAGACAGACACTAGGAGGAGACAGAGATGAAGGTGCAAAAGAGGTTGGGAAATGTCCTAGTAGTCAGAACTCTTCCCATGAGATGTGACATAAAAACGTAAAGAATTTTCTGGCATTGTAGCTGACACGTTCAATGGTAAAGTCAGCTTTAGTGGCTTGAGTTAGGGCCAACAGTATCCTGGTTTCTCTTGGTCACTTGGCTCAGCAATGCCATCTTCTGAGTCTTGGCTCCATCCTCAGGTCCTCCCTCACGTTCACCTGCGAGCTACGGCATCTCCAGACCTCACATACTCTTATTTCTTCTAAACTCTCCTGAGAAATGTCATCTGCTCTCACGGTTTTAAACACGTTAGATTCAAAACCTATGTATCCAACTCCAACCTTGCCCCTGAAATCCAGATCCACTTCCCATGGCCTAACTTGACGTCTCCACCTCAAAGACTAAGAGGTCTCTCAAACTTTATTCTTTAATTTATTTTTTAATATATTTTTATTGATTTCAGAGAGGAAGGGAGAAGGAGAGAGAGATAGAAACATCAATGATGAGAGAGAGAATCACTGACCAGCTGCCTCCTACACGCCCTCCACTGGGGATCTTGCCTGAAACAGAGGCATGTGTCCTGGCCAGGAATCCCACCGTGACCTCCTGGGTCACAGGTCGATGCTTAACCACTGAGCCATGCTGGCCGGACTCAATTCAAACTTTATTAATGTGCAGTTTGATTCTCCAAAAGGGGAGTGTGCGCTGCCCTTCTCAAGCCTACTTGGTCATAGAATCCCTTTTTTTCAAGGTCCACCTATGAGCATTTTAGGAATAGGTGTTCTATGGAACACAATTTGGAAAAATTTTGACAACTTTATTTCCATGATTCCCTCCAGTTCTCAAAGACTGTAATTTTGGGACTTAGCAGAACCACAGTAAAACAGAAGTAGCCTGGTTTTTTAAAAAAATGATGTTTACATGTTTCATGAAAGCGTGTGTTCATGTAATAACATCACCAAAAGGGTGCGAGGCTTGACCTCCCTCTTCACAGAACAGAGAGGAAAGAAAGCCTCCCGCGTCATCTTCAAGCTTCAGCACGCACTCACAGCTCCAAAGAAGCAAAGATATGCTGCCTCAAATGTCCAAAGCCATTAGCATGTTCTGCAAGGAAAATTCCATCCAACTAAAAGATTCTTTTTCCAAAATGACTCAACTACAAGCAAGTTTCCACAACAGCATGCTTTGACCTTTAGCAATTAAATCCAAACCAAAAGTACACAATTTCTTCCAAGAACTTCCAAGTAGATTTCTTTTACTCAGAAAGGCCTGTATTAGGGATCTCCGGGGAAATAGGATGTATATATAGAGAGAGAATGAGATTTATTTTTTTTTTAAATATATTTTATTGATTTTGTACAGAGAGGAAGGGAGAGAGATAGAAAGCTAGAAACATCAATAAGAGAGAGTCATCGATCAGCTGCCTCTTGCACACCCCCTACTGGGGATATGCCCGCAACCAAGGTACATGCCCTTGACCGGAATCAAACCCGGGTCCCTTCAGTCCCCAAGCCGATGCTCTATCCATTGAGCCAAACCGGTCTCGGCGAGAATGAGATTTATTACAAGAAATAGGTTCACACAATTTTGAAGGCTTGTGAAGGCCTCAGATCTAAGGTTGGCAAGCTGGAGAGAGAGAGAGTCCATGGTGTAGCTGCAGTCTCAGTCTAAAGATCAAAAACCAGGGTAGACAATGGTGTATTTTCTAGTCCAAGAGCCAGTGTTTTAGTTTGAGTCCAAAGGCAGGAAAAGACCAATGTCCCAACTCTATAGTCAGGCAGGAGGATTCCTTCTTACTCAAGGGAGTGTCAACCTCTGTATTCCATTCAGGTCTTCAACTTATTTGATGAGGCCGCCCACCTTAGGGAGGGCAATCTGCTTTATTCAGTCTAGCCATTCAAATGTTAATCTCATCCAAAACACACCCAACATAATGTTTGGCCAACTAACGGGACAGCCCATGGACCAGCCATGTAGACATATAAAATTAACCATTCCCAAGACCCTTGACTACACATCCAAGCCTTGCCTTCTTTTAGTTTCTTTGAATAACCTCTGTACTAATTTGTGTTATGTCCACTTAAGTACTCTTGGAATTGTGTCTCCCCAAATCGCCATCTCTGTATGGTTTCAGGAAAGAGTTGGACAAAGAGAAACACATGTGAGACTTGGAAAACAAGTGGGAAACAGCACCCACTATTCTCTGAAGGACAGCATTGCATGCAGTGATGGATGGTCACGAAGATGTCTCATAGGTTCAAGTATATGCTCAACCTCCTTTGCTCCACTTCCAGCCTTTCTTCCCAACTGCTGGCCCTGCTGACCAATAGTGGCCCCAGTCCCACCACCAAATCGCTTGGTTCCTGATTCACAGAGCTACACCATGGAAACCTGGACCATTCTAAAAGTTCCCTTCACAACCCCATGTTAGCAACTGAATGTTTCTGATCTCTCAGATCAACTGGTAGGTGACTCCTCTGGTCCTCACCTCCCCAGCTCCTCCCACAATTGTGGAAGAGGGCAGTTGGGAGGGACCAGGCCTGCAAGGGAGGGCAGTTGGGGGTGATCAAGCCTGCAGGGGAAAGCAGTTAGGGGTGACCAGGCCTGCAGAGGAGAGAAGTTAGGGGCAAACAGATTGGCAGGGGAGAAGTTAGACATCAATCAGGCTGGCAGGGGAGTGATTAGGGGGTGATCAGGCTGGCAGGCAGAAGTGGTTAGGGGCGATCAGGAAGGTAGGCAGGTGAGCAGTTGGGAGCCAGCAGTCCTGGATTGTGAGAGCATGCAGGCTGGATCAATAGAACAGGTCACAGGTCTTGTACTCAAATTGAATGCTCTGCTGTTGTCATCTTGAAACTCTTAGTAATTTTTTCACAAGGGCCCTGCATTTTCATTTTTCCCTGGGCCTGAAAAGTCATGAAGCATCCTAGGTGATCCATTGGAGGTTAGAAAGTCCTTATTATAGGATTTGGACTTGAGTTAGGTGATTTGGGAGAAGTTTCAAGGAAATGGGCTTTGCTCTGGACTGGATGTTGGCATAGTGTGAGGGCAGTTCTATAATTGGGATATAACTATGCCAGTCAAGGTCCTACATGCCGAAACCGGTTTGGCTCAGTGGATAGAGCGTCGGTCTGGGGGCTGAAAGGTCCCGGGTTCGATTCCGGTCAAGGGCATGTACATTGGTTGCAGGCACATCCCCAGCAACTGATCTATGTTTCTCTCTCATTGATGTTTCTAGTTCTCTATCCCTCTCCCTTCCTCTCTGTAAAAAATCAATTATATATATATATATATATATATATATATATATATTTTTTTTTTTTTTTTTTTTTTTTTTTTAAAGGTCCTACAGGAGAGCTGAGCCCATTGGAGATCAGATAGATGGATACATACAGACAGACAGACAGGCATATTCTAGGGAACTGGCACATGCAATTGTGAGAGCTGGCAATTCTGAAATAATGGGCAAGCCAGCAGGCTGAAAATTCTGGAAAGAGTTAATATTGCAATCTTGAGTCCAAAATCCACAGGGCAAGCCAGGCAGTCTGGAAACTCAAGTAGGGCTTCCTAGGGCTTCCATGTTACAGTCTTTTTTTCTTTTTTTTTTTAATATATTTTATTGATTTTGTACAGAGAGGAAGGGAGAGAGATACAGAGTTAGAAACATCGATGAGAGAGAGTCATCGATCAGCTGCCTCTTGCACACCCCCTACTGGGGATATGCCCGAAACCAAGGTACGTGCCCTTTACCGGAATCGAACCCGGGACCCTTCAGTCCCCAAGCCTACGCTCTATCCATTGAGCCAAACCGGTTTCGGCTTCATGTTACAGTCTTGAGGCCAAATTCCTTCTTTCTTGAGAAGCCTCAGTCTTTGCTCTTGAGGCTTCAATTGATTGGATGAGGCCCACCCACATTATGGAGGGCAATCTGCTTTCCTCAGGGTCTGCTGACTTAACTATTAGTCACATCTAGAAAATACCTTCACAGCAATATCAATACTGTGTGACTCAGGTGATCCGGAGCTGTTCCCAATAATACAGTTCTCTCCTGAGCTCAGGGCAGGATTGTACCTTCCTCCCATGGCCCTCTTTGAAGTTACGTGTGGATGTGCAACCTGCTTTTTGGTCAAGGAAATGGGAGCAGAGGGGCATGTCTGACGTGAAGGCAGAAGCTTTCAGGACCTGTCCTTGATTCACCACATTCTCTTTCTTTCTGTCATGGTGAACGGCAATGCCCCAGATGACAGTTCTGTCGGCCTCGGTTTCAATGGGAGGAGGATGAAGCGAGGAACTGACTGGCCCAGGAGGGACACCATTATGGTCTTAACGTTTGTTTTTCAAAAAAAAATTTAATATGTTCAGGCGCCAACCCCTCCCCCCACACACACACATACACACAATGTGATGATATTTGGAAATGGGGCCTTTGGGAAGTGATTAGGTTTAGATGAGATCAGAAGGGCGGGAGGCCCCATGCTGGGATTCGTGCCCATACAAGAAGAGACATCAGACAGTTTGGGAGAAACAGTGAAGAGGCTCTAGGTGCAGGGCGTTCAACAGACACCAAATCTGCTGGCACCTTGGTCTTAGTCTTCCAGCCTCCAGAACTGTGAGAAATACGTTTCTGTTGTTTGGCTATCTAGCCTTTGATATTTTGTCTAACAGCCTGAGCTAAGACAGACACATTGTGTGTATGAGATTTGGTTGTTACTTGTTACTGCAGCATGACTTGGTCTATCCTGACTGATAGAGTCCAAAGCCATAGTATTAACCACTAAGCCACACTGCCTCTTCACTGCCACTAAAAACTCCTTTATGAGAACTAGATATTAGCAAACAAGTCCTTTCTAGTGTACTGCAGTTCAAAATGAAAGGAAACGCAAAAGAACACAGAACTAACAAGAGCACAAAGGAACAGCAAACACTAAGCCAGAAACATTGGCCCTCGGGTATACCCATAAACTGCAGATGGTCTTGTTTCTTCTTCAACTGGAAATGGTGGGGGGGAAGAGGGAGGAGTCAGGCCTTGTGCTAAGGGGAGCTGGAGGAGATGAAACAGCTCAGAGCCAAAATCTAATAAAGTGCAGAGCTCAAAAGAGCTCAGAAGCCCCGCTGAGGAGCCCTGCACTGGCAGATTCCAATGCCAACATCTGGGACCTTCCTTCCCTCCCCGATACTCAGATCTCTGCACGTCCCTCAGAAGCCTTGATTGCCCGTGGACATGAAAAGGCTAATTTGATTTGGGGCCTCGTCTCAGGCCCTCTGCTCGTTTTCCAGGAAGATTGCCTTTGAAGGTGCTTCCTCTGAGCTGCTTCCTCTAGGCCCTAACCCAAGTGCCACATTCAGTCAGCTCTTTAGACTTTTTCAAAGTGGCTTCCTTCTGATCTCAGGGTGTTTGCTCACTGTGTCAGGGAAGTTTGCTTCCTTGTTTTTCAGTTCACTGATTCCTCCCTGTGACACTTGTTGTCTCCACTCTAAACACCAACAATCACAAGACAGACAGAGAACATGCTGACAGCAGTGTCGGCAGCATTAGATGACCAATACTCCCATTTCGTAAGTGTGAATCAATCGCGTGCTCAGTACATACGAGGCACCATGCCAGGCACCGAGGTACCACAGTGAGCTTATTTCAGATGTAGTTCCTGCCCTAATGGAGTTTACAGTGTGGTGGTGGAAACAGAAGAAATAATTAATAAAGTACAGACAATTATGAAAGTGCTGTTACAGAAAAAGCATGGCACGCAGATACAAACTGAAATAAGGTCAGTGAGTGGGGAGGGAAAAGAAACCCATTGTTAGTTGGGGGTCCTCCAAGGAGCAGTCACTGCACAGGTCATCCACAGTTTCAATGGGGCAAGGAGAGCCAGGAGGCCCCAAGTAGATCACCTGGGCTTCCTCCCTGGCCCTGATGCTCAGGAGCAGCCCTGCCTCTGCCTGCTGATCAGCACCAATTACCCCCACTGTATGGTGCTTTCCCTTTTCTCCTGCTGGCCTGGGGACAGGTGGCCCACGTGTCCTGGAACAGCTTGGACTTCAACGAGACCCTTGCTGCATCTCCAGTGGATCATTGCGAGTGATGCTAAGTGGATCATTCCTGCTTCTTTTCCTCGGCTCCTGGACTTGTGCACTCCTCCTATTGGACCACAGAGCGGTCTCTGGTTTAAAGCACGTGCTGCTTCCTGGAGGATGATAGCCCGTCGTTCAGAGCACAGCATGTCAGCTGGCTCAGCCATGCAACTCTCTATGGGACAGCTGCTCCAGATCAGTGGTCGGCAAACTCATCAGTCAACAGAGCGGCAAACTGCAGCTCGCGAGCCATATGCTCCAGATGGTACAGAATATAACATGAGCACCTGGCAGCATGGCTCAATGGTTGAGTGTCGACCTATGAATCAGAATATATCATGATCAGTGGTCCTGGGCCCACTCCTGGGTCTCCCTCACTGCCAAGCAGATCCCCAGGTTAAATGCTGTCATGTGGGATTCCGTGCCCACGGATTGGGCATTCCATAGCCTCCAGACAGTGGTGCTGACTGAGAATCTGCCAGTAGGAAAGGCCATGTCATATTCAGACTAAGTCAGGATAAACCTGGGCCCTGTGAGGACCCACTGGCAGCAGGGCCATCAATCCCACTTGCCACTGTGCCAAGCCAGCATCGCCAAGGGTGAACCTGAGTGGGGGCGGTGAAGGATTTAGAAAAGACAGGCAAGAGAATAAAAACTGCTTCTCTGATGAAGAGACAGCAACCCTGCCTGCAAGCCTAGTTTTTATTTTATAGCCAGATTCCACTAGGTAAAGTAAGGGTGTAGTCAAGATGTTAACAATGTTCTAATCTACTCAATTACATGCACCTGAACTTATCAAGCCCACCTCACTCAGCCACGTGGGACCACTGGTTCAGACCATAAGGTCAAGCTTACAACTACAGCCTCTGGCTATAATTGTGCTGGGATGGCTTTGCCCTCGGACTTGCACATGGCTCTGCCATGAGAGGACTGTGCCCTCTCATTAGTCCGAGGCTTGAACCTGTAGCCACTCTCCTCAGCCACAGCAGGAGATCTGAGAAGCTCATTTTCATGGCTGCATACCTTTAAGTAGGGTGGAAGGAACAAGGTGCTTCAAGACTTACATTTGGCCCTGAACAGTTTGGCTCAGTGGATAGAGCATCGGCCTTCAGACTGAAGGGTCCTAGGTTTGATTCTAGTCAAGGGCATGTATCTTGGTTGCAGGCACATCCCCAGTGGGGAGTGTGCAGGAGGCAGCTGATCGATGTTTCTCTCTCATCAATGTTTCTAATTTTCTATCCCTCTCCCTCTGTAAAAAATCAATAAAATACATTTTTTTTAAATAATTTTTTTATTGATTTTTTTTACAGAGAGGAAGGGAGAGAGATAATTAGAAACATTGATGAAAGAGAAACGTGGATCAGCTGCCTCCTACACACCCCCAACTGGGGATGTGCCTGCAACCAAGGTACATGCCCTTGACCGGAATCGAACCCGGGACCTTTCAGTTCACAGGCTGATGCTCTATCCACTGAGCCAAACCGGTCTCGGCTCATCAGTGCATTTTAAACAAGGAAATGTTATGACCCAATTTAGGATGGAAACTATTTCGCTTAACTCCTTTGTGACATGGAATGTAGATCTGAGGCTAAACTGTGAATTTGTTTTTTTTTCCTCTTACACTACATTAGTCTAAATTCCCTGAGGCAAGAATGAATGTGTTAATATTTTATTTGGAACATGCAAACAGGGCAGCAAGGGTGAGAAACGAGGGAGTGAAGCAAAGGAGGATGTGAAATGATCTAAATAATGAGTGTTATGGGCTGAACTGTGTCCCTCAAATTTATATGTTCAAGTTTTCACACACACACACACACACACACACACACAGCACCCTCAGAATGTGACTATCTGCAGATGGGTCTTTAAAGGAGTTACTAAGGTAAAATTAGGTTATTAGGGTGGAGCCAATGTGAATGATGCCATATTAGTAACAGAGATTCCAGGGATGCACACACACCAGTGAGGCCCCATGAGGAGGATACAGTGAGAAGGCGGCCACCTGCAAGCCCAGGAGAGGCTCAGGAGGAACCAGCCTGTGTGGCCTTAGTCTGGGGCTTCCAGCCTTCAGGACTGTGAGAAAATAAATTTCTGTTGTTTAGGCCCCTAAGCAGACTCAGTGTCTTTTGTGAAGTCATTCGAACATCTGAAAGCAATAGTATTTTCCACAGACACTCTTGCTTTCTTTGTGGTGAAGATTTAAAAAGAAATCGCAGTGAGGAAATTAACCTTGAGAAGGACTCTGAAGCCTCAAGCAGTTTGTGGCTATGTCTGTGATGGGGTCTGCATTGTGATTTTATCACACTCAACTCCCTCAAAATTTCCTCTGGGTCACAAAGCACCCTGGAACGGATGCCTCCAACCAAATGTGCAGCATGAATTCCTGCCCTGACTCAAGGTGACTGTCCCTCTCTCTGGGACACAGGAGGCGGAGGTACACGGCATGTTTCTTCTTTTGCTTCAACTTCTAATACATTTCTTTTCCTAACCTTTGATCTCGTTTCAATGCAAGGGCAACTTCTAACCAAAGGCAGTATTTCTGCCTAGAGTCATCGCATCATGGGATCCTGGCAAAGCACCTGTTAGTAGTCACATGACTTTGTCAGATGACCTACTCTGTAAAAGAGAAACAAATTATGATATCACCTATCACAGGAGTCGTTGTGGGAGTTAAATGAGATAATACTTAGAACACCAGCAATGGGGGCTGTGAGGTGGGAGTGATCCGCTCAGAGGGAAAGACTATTCAGTGACATTGTGGACAATTGCCACAGACATTGTTGTAGCTCAGTACCTAACACTCAGGACCCAATAGATGCTGTTCTTCATAAAAGTCTTGCACAACAATTTGATCTTATAATTTAAATTTTTTAAAGATGTACTAACTCTATATAGAGGCCTGGTGCACAAAATTCGTGAACTCGGGGGGCGGGGGCAGAGGGAGGGAGGTTTCCTCTCAGCCCAGCCTTTGCCCTCTCACAGTCCAGGAACCGTTGGCAGACATCCTTAGTGCTGCCGTGGAAGCAGGAGAGGCTCCCACCACTGCTGCTGCTGTGCTCGCCAGCCATGAGCCTGGCTTCTGGCTGACTCAATCCCACAGTGGCACACCCCCTGTGGGATTGAGTCAAAACCAGCTCTCCAACATCCCCTGAGGGGCCCCAAATTTCAAGAGGCGCAGGCCAAGCTGAAGGACCCATTGGTGCACAATCAGTACTGGGGAGAGATCCAGCTTGCTGCTGGAGTCCAACCTCCCCAGCTGCCAACCTAACCTCTGGTCAGAACGTCTGCCTCCTAGTGGTCAGTGCACGTCATAGTGAGTGGTTGAGTAAACTTAGCATATCATTAGCATATTACACTTTGATTGGCTGAACAGCTGACCAGTTGACCAGCTTTTATTATATAGGATGTATGCTAGGAAATGCATAGAGCTTCCAGTCAAGATGGCAACACAGGTCAACATGGTACTTTCTTTTCTTTTTTAAAATATATTTTTATTTATTTCAGACATGAAGGGAGAGGGAGAGAGATAGAAACATCAATGATGAGAATCATTGTTCGGCTGCCTCTTGCACACCCTACACAGGGGATCGAGCCCATGTGCTCTGACCAGGAACCAAACCATGACCTTCTGGTTCATAGGTCAACACTCAACCCCTGAACCACACCAACCTGGCAAACATAGTATTTTCTTAAACTTTTTTTTTCTTAAATTAGTTGTTTTTAATAGATTCATACTTATAAATATGTTTATTGATTTTGGAGACAAAGGAAGGTATATTTGTGTAGAGAACACTTCAGAAGATTTTACTTTCTCATAAACTAAAACAGTAGAGAGAGTTCCTTCTCCTACCGGGCATGGCCAGGTCATTATTTGATTCTCATGGTTTGGAACATTCCCCAGATTAGCAACATCATCTCAGAGTCTTCCTGTCAAACAGTCTTTGCCTCCTCTGAGTGACTCTAAGATCCCAAGGACCTGTAACTACTGCTGGTTTGTGTCCAGAAATAGATACATCACAGGCGGAGTGTGCTGCTTGGGGAGGTAGCTGCCTAAGTCATCAATTTTATCTCTCGGGCTATAGCACTTTGACCAAAAGCCTCTCTGTTTCTCCTACTAACTTTGAGGAGAATTTCTAATTTTAATAAATAACAGCACACTCATTTTGCTGGGAGCTCCCTGGGGCTAGCTATACTATCAAGGCATGTTCATATTTCCATTTTCAATCATTTACTCCCTTCCTTGCTGGCACTATTTTTAAAACTTTCCAATCAAACTGAAGCAACTTCAGAAAAGCAGCTGACCACATCACAGTTTGGTTTAATTCTACAGAAAGCCGAAGGAGAATCCAAGATGGCTGCTCGGGTAGGCACCTAGCCGCAGCCGCACGCAACAATTTCAATAAAATACAACTAAAATATAAAATGGACATTACCCAGAACTACAGGAAAGTCGACTGACTGGAAATTCTACAACGAGAAGCAAGGAGAAAACCAGAAGGAAGCGCGGAGGAGCTGTAAAAGCCCAAGGTACGGAGACACGCGGCGCGCGGAGAGGAAGGAGCCGGAGAGGAGGGAGGCCGAGTGCCTGGCTGGCGTTCCCTAGCGGGAAGGAGATAAAACTCCGACTGTGCTGGGCCCCCGACTGCTCTGAACCCCCGTTCTACACCAGACCCCGGGGATCCAGGCTCACACAGAGGGAGCTGGGCTGTAAGGCGGAACCCGGGGAAGTGGCGAAAGGAGGTCCCGGCGGCGAGCACACTGCGTGTGCGCAGAGAAGGGCCGACCGGCTGTGCCGTAGGACTGCCCTGGCAGGAAGGAGACAGGCTCCAGACTGCTCTGAACGCCATCTCCAACTCCACTTCCAACTGAACTGAACCCCAGTTTCGGGCCCATTGCGGGAGAGCCTACACTGTTTGGTAGCAGGCGAAAATCGAGGGCACCTTTCTCTCAGAGGTGCTTGCAACATGTACTGAAGGACCCTGAGTCTCAGGAGTCGCATAGGGCGGGGCTGACGGAAGCCAAGGCTGTAGGCTCCACCCTGAAACTCCGCCCCATCAGAAAAGCTGCCTGCGAAAATGCCTAAACCAAATAGATCACAAACGAAAGAAATGGAGGACAAAAAGCGACTGGATATAGAGTTCAAAACCACACTTATAAGGTTTTTCAAGAGTATCCTAGAAAAAGCCGATAAAATAAATGAGACCTATGAGGATATGAAAAGGGATCAACAAGAAATAAAGAATACATTGTCCGAAATAAAAAATATTATACAGAGTCCTAAAAACAGAATAGAAGATCGCAAGAATCAAGTCAAAGACTTGGAACATAAAGAGCCAGAAGACACTCCTGTGCAGAAGCTAGAAGACAAGAGAATCCAGAAAATTGAAGATAATGTAAGAAACCTCTGGGACAACTTCAAACGATCCAACATCAGAATCATGGGGGTCCCAGAAGATGAGAGAGAGCAAGATATCGAAAACATACTGAAAGAAATAGTGACAGAAAACTTCCCCCACCTGGGGAAAGAATTGGACTTACAAGTCCAGGAAGCACACAGAACTCCAAATAAGAGGAATCCAAAGAGGACCACACCAAGACAAATCATAATTAAGATTCCAAGAGCAAAGGACAAAGAGAGAATATTAAAAGCAGCAAGAGCTAAGCAGGTGGTTACCTATAAAGGAGCCCCTATACGATTGTCAGCTGATTTCTCAACAGAAACCATGCAGGCCAGACGGGAATGGCAAGAAATATTCAAGGTGATGAATAGCAAGAACCTACAGCCAAAAATACTCTACCCAGCAAAGCTATCACTCAGAATCGAAGGTCAGATAAAGAGCTTCACTAATAAAAAAAAGCTAAAGGAGTTCATCACCACCAAACCAGAATTATATGAATTGCTGAAGGGGGTTCTCTCAGAAGAGAAAGTAAATAAAGATAAAAATTATGAACAACAAATACGTAACTATCAACAAGTGAATCTAAAAACCAAGGAAATTAAAAAAAAAAATCTGATGAACAATATTAACTGCTGAATATAATAGAATCAGAGGTATGGAAGGGGAGTGAACTGACGATTCTTGGGGAAAAAGGGAGAGGGGAATGTGGGAAGAGACTGAACATAAACTGTGCACCTATGGATGAGGACAATGGGGAGTGGGGAAAGGGCAGATGGTGGGGTGGGAAGGGGAGGGGGGTGGGAAGGAACACTTGTAATAATATGAACAATAAAAATTTATTAAAAAAAAATAAATAAAAATAAAAAATAAAAAATGGAAAAAAAAAATAATAATTCTACAGAAAGCCTAACTTTTTTTTTTTTGGGGGGGGGGGGGAAAGCTTTTAAAAAAAAGGAAAGTTCTCCATTATAAACTGATGAACCAAAAGATAGATATAAAGATACTAAAGCAACAAGCAGACTGTCAAATTACAGCGGGGAGGGTAGGGAGATCTGGGGGAAATAAGAGATCAACCGAAGGACTTGTATGCATGCATGTAAGTACAACCAATGGACACAAAACTCTGGGGGGGGGGGGAGGGGAACAATGTTAAATATGTACACAGATAATAATTTAAAAAAAAAAAGGAAAGTTCTCATCAATTCAGCCTTTCAAGTCAATGAGAACTTCCAATCTTATTAAATAGGTGTATTGGCAATAACTATGAGTTAATAGGAAATTAGTTACAACATTTAAATTCATACCCTAGATGGTTTGGCTCAGTAGATAGAGCGTTGGCCTGGAGACTCAAGGGTCCCAGGTTCGATTCTGGTCAAGGGCATGTACCTTGGTTGTGGGCACATCCCTAGTGGGGAGTGTGCAGGATGCAACTGATAGATGTTTCTCTCTCATCAATGTTTCTAACTCTTTCTCCCTCTCCCTTCCTCTCTGTAAAAAAATCAATAAATATATATTTTAAAATATTTAAATTCATTTTACTTATGGGCTTTTTAAAGCAGCTAATGAATATTCCCTTTGCCCTGCTCTTGATTCCCAAAGTCTCATGTGCTATAATAAAATTATGAACATATGAATAACTTGCACACATTAAATTTTGGAATTGTTCCCTGACCAGTGTGGGTCAGATAATTGGAGCATCATCCCATGCACCAAAGGGTCATAGGTTCAATTCCCAGTAAGGGTGTGAGGGAGCCGGGCAGGGGGCCTGGCCCCAATCAATTGCCCCAAAGGCAGAATGGTGGAGCCAGTGAGGAGGCAATGCTAGGCCAAGGTGGGGTGCCATGCAGGGCTGTGGGGCTGTGAGGCTGAGGGCCCAATCCCCGCAGGCCACCCTGAGGGAACCCCACTTGCACTGGGCCTCTAGTATTGGAATAAAAGCTCATATGTGATTCAACCCTATCTCTGCTTAATTGGCTCCTGTAGTGTCAGGCAGCACGGACCCATTGTTTGTCTGGTTACAACCCACCTTCCCTCAAGGTGGGGTTAAACCAGGGTGTTGTCAAATAGTCATGCAGGGAGTCAACAGATATAAGATGTGTTTGAAGAATTTACTGAAAGTTTAAAATGATGTAGAGAGAGAATTAATTGGAGAAGTCAATGGTAAGTGATTGGCCACGGTGAGTATGAGAGAGGGAAGATGAGCCTGAGGTTTTTATTTAAGAGCCACAGATGAAGGGTGATGTCACAAACTCACTAACGGAGGTTGGTGGGGGAGGAGCAGCTCTGTGCAAAATGATGACAGAGCATGGCCACATGTCAATGCTTGCACATGGAAATCTCCCCATCACCCACCTTTACTTAATGGGGCTAAATGTTGTAGAAGAGGGAAAAAATTTTTTCTAACTTCTTGGCTGAGATACCCCTGTAATAAAATACAGATTGACAGAAGAAAAACAAATTTAATTATGTATGTATGTATGTATGGGAGCACCACAAAGACATGTGACTCCAAGATGTGACCAGAGCAGGGACTTTTTTTACCTTTTAGAAGAAGAATTGGTAAGGCAGGAGGATTTAGGCTAGGGGTAGTAAACACTAAGAATTTACAAGGTTTGTTTATATAGCCTTCTGGGCCCTAAATTCTCTATCTCAGGTGATAAGGATGCTTTCTACCCTCCAGGTATACGGAGGGCACCTTTCACCTGAGGGTCAGAGAGTAAGGAAATAACAAAATCCTTTCTCTTGTTATCAAACATAACCCTTCAAAGAGTTCTTTTCTACCTTGTTAGCATTCTATAGCTCCCTAGGGGCTGATGGTATAGACAGAATAGACCCCAGCCCCAGCATCTCTGCTTGGACAAACATCTTGACTTTACATAAATGCATAGGCTGTGATGTGAGAACATCCCAAAGGCCCCAGGCTCCCCATCACTGAGCTGGAAAGTCTCCTCATTGCTGCTTACAGATCTTCCTATTGGAAGGCTCCATCACCTGGACACATACCTGGAAAAGTATCATTGGTCAATATTCATGTTACCTCCCACCTGATCTTACTTTTCTTAGATTCCCCAGGTTGTGCCTCAGAAGTGGGTTTATTTTATTTTATTTTTAAAATATATTTTATTGATTTTTTTTTACAGAGAGGAAGAGAGAGGGATAGAGAGTTAGAAAGATCAATGAGAGAGAATCATTGACCAGCTGCCTCTTGCACACCCCCTACTGGGGATGTGCCCGCAACCAAGGTACATGCCCTTGACCAGAATCGAACCTGGGACCCTTCAGTCCGCAGGCCAATACTATCCACTGAGCCAAACCGGTTTTGGCAGAAGTGGGTTTATTAGGCAGCCCCTCTGTCTGATTTACTGGATCTTTAAAAAGCCCCCCGGCCCGCCCGCCCGCGCGCGCGCGCGCGCGCGCGCGCGCGCACACACACACACACACACACACACACACACAGAGAGAACACATCAAAACATCAGAATGAGGGCCTTAGAGTCAAAATTCTAGCTTGAAGACCTGGATTCAAAAGCATGGTTTCTTGACCTGCTTATTATATAAGTTTCAGTGAGTTCCTTAATCTCTCTGAGAGCCTCCTATTCTTCTCAGGTAAAATAGGAATGATGGCATGCCCAGCAGAGCATTTTTAGAGAGAAAGGAAGGGAGAGAGAGAAACATCGATGTTAGAGAGAAACATCTATCAGTTACCTCCCATAGGCACCCCAACCAGGCATCAAACCCACAGCCTAGGTATATGCTCTTACTGGGAATCGAGCCTGCTACCTTTTGGTATATGGGATGATGCTCCAACTAACTGAGCCACAGAAGTCAGTTTTATGTTCTATAATAGCTTGGAAAATGGCCATAATACACCATTAAGTGGGGGGAAATGTCATAGAATAGTATTAAGGGGTGATTTTATTTCCATCTAAAATGTAGATATCATATACAATACATATGTTAATATATTTTTTAAAACTGGGGGGAAAAGAGAATAGATTGAGCCATTAAAGCATTTAATAGACTGAACTATTACATGCCTACTATGTGCTAGGTGTTGAGAACATACAGATAAATAAGAAATTAGAATGTCACTTCCATGAAGGAAGAGAACTTTGCTGTTTGTTCCCTTTGTTCCCAGTGTCTTGTATATAATATGTACTCAAGAAATATATATGGAAAAGAAGAAAAGGAGGGAGGAAAGGAGGGAGTCCCTGTTCCCAAGTGGCTCATAGACTACTGTTGACACAGATGTGTGAGCAGATGACTTTTCTGAAAAGGGACACTGCAGAGAACTCTGGGAGAAAAAGGCTCCTAGTTGGTAGGGGTTTTGCATAAGCCATCTCTCATCCTTATGGCATCACCTCCCTTTCACAGAAGTTGGTTGCAAAGTCATGGCCATGCAGCCCATTTTCAAACTCAAAGCTTATCTGCCTACAAGGAGCCCTCCTCTTTCAGGACAGCGTTTGGCCCTATAAAGGAGAATCAGATTATCCAGGTTGAGTTGGGGGCAGAATTGCTAGTAATAAACATCTCCAAAGTGGGTCTTAGAGAGCCAGAAACTTGGAAAACAATGCCTTTTGTCAGGATCTGGGGGAAATTTTCTAAAGGCAACTCAAAGGTGACACCCAATGTCACTATGGGGAACTACACAGAAACCCTAAATAGTTCTGGAAGAGGGAGCGATGGGAGACCCTTGCTGTTGACGATTTCATTACTGGGTTCTTCTCTGATTCCTTTCTGATAGCTTTTGCTTAATTACAGTTGTATTGGAATAGCAGAAGCCGCATGAGGAAACACAGATTTCGGGCTAAAATCTTTCCAGAGACTAGCTAGTCATCCAGATCTGGTAAGAACCTCTGTTCTCCCTCTTACCTGCTATGTAGCCTGGGACACATTCCTTCATCTCTGTGAGCTTCAGTTTTCTCACTTGTACAATGGAGATGTGATACCTATTTTGCAAGGCTGCCAGGTATAGTAAATGAGATCAACTATGTGCACATTATAAAATAAAATAAAAAGCTTAGCAAGTGATGTCATCACTGAGACCTTATTAAGCCTTACAAAGCATTTGACATACACTGTCTTTTTTTTTTTTTTTTTTTTTTTATCCTCATAACAACCCTACTATTTCTAACCTCACTCTATAGGTGAAAAAACTGATTTCCAGAGAGAATGGCCAAGGTTGTGTGTTAATAAGTGGCCAAGCTGGGATTCATATCCAGGCCATGGACTTCATGAAGTGCACCCACTGTGAATCAGGATACCACAGTGGGTGGAGTGTATAATTGGTAAGAAAACTAGATTAAGTGTATTCAATTATAAAATGGGCAAAGGAGCTCTGGCTGGTTTTGCTCAGTTGGTTGGGTGTCATTCTGTGCACCAAAAGGTTGCAGGTTCAATCTCCAGTCTGGGATCATATAAGAGGCAATCGATTGATGTTTGTCTCTCTCCCCTGCTATCCCTCTCTCTAGAACCCATGAAAAAGTTATCCTCAGGTGAAGATTTAAGAATAAATAAATCGCCCTAGCTGGTTTGGCTCAGTGGATAGAGCATCGGCCTGTGAACTCAGGGTTCAAGTTCGATTCCAGTCAAGGGCATGTACTTTGGTTGCAGGCACATACCCAGTAGGGAGTGTGCAGGAGGCAGCTGATTAATGTTTCTCTCTCATCAATGTTTCTAACTCTTTTATCCCTCTCCCTTCCTCTCTGTAAAAAAAAAAAAAAAATCAATGAAATATATTTTTAAAAATTTTTAAATAAAATAAAAATAAATAAATCTTCCTTATTCTCCCTGCAAAACCACTATTGTTTCCTGGGTTTCAGGCTATATCTATCCATTGCAGATACCTGGGTTCAAATCCCAGCTCTGATAGTTACTAATTGTGCGACCTCCAGCAAGTTACTGGACCTCTTTCAAAGCTTTGGTTTATCTATATATATAAAAGCCTAATTGCAAATTGTCCCCATGGGAGTTTGACCAGGAGACCGATCACTCGCTATGATGTGTACTGACCACCAGGGGGCGGTGTGGAACAAAGGAAGGGAAGGGAGGCTGTGGCTGGCAGCTGGACAGCCCCAATCGGATCTGACCCCCGGCCAGCCTAGGGACCCTACCCACGCACAACCACTGGGCCACGCCAGCTGGGCTCAGAACAAAGGTTAAGCAAATATCCGGTCCTCTCAGTTTGACACAAAAAAGAAACCTTCACAATGAATACAGTTTTCAAAGACATAGGAGTGAGGGGGACCTAATGACTGAGAACCGTTTTTTGCATGGTTTTCTGACCTTTTTGTGGCTAGGCCTTGGTGTTCCTCCTCCCACATCTAGGAGCCTCACTAAATGACAGAGTAACACACTTGTACACACAAGTGTACACACGTGTATATACATGTACACACACAGAGCCCAGGAGTCATCCACATAGAATAGGAGTAATTGAGAATCCATTCTTCAGTCTCACCCTCTTCCCCCGCCCAGCAAGGGTTGGTCTTTCTTCAGCCCACTAGGCGGAGCTGCTGGGACTACTGCCAATCAAGGCACTGCTAAGAAATTCCTCCACCAGTTTCTGCCCAAGGATGCCGGGTCCCCATGTCATACCTAAATGCTTCCCAAGGAGGCAGAGGTAGGAGACAGCTGCTCTCCATTCAGGGGCTGACTCTGGGTTGCTGATGAGCACTGCACAGTGGGTAGGGAGATGGGGTGCGAGGATGGGGTTGTGAAGAGGAGGAGGGCTTTAAGCACTGGCTTTTATTAACCACCTAGTGTGGATCAGACACTGAATAGTCTTTAATCCTCACAACTGCTGCCCCTAACCCACCTCCACGGTAGTTCATTTCTCAGAGCAGAAAGGGAGGCCCAGAGAAGTTAAGAGACTTGAGCCATTTCTCAGGTAAGGTACCTGAGATACAGAAAGGCTGGATGACTTAACCCTGATCACAGAGCTGGTGAGTGGTGATACTTGAAAAGACGCCAGCTGTCCAAAAAAGAGGGAAACAGAAAAGGCCACTGCTGGGGTGGGGGTGGGGGTGGAGGAGGGTAGCCACCTCATTCCACATTTTTATTTGTCCTTTATTTATTTATTTATTTATTTATTTATTTATTTATTCATTCATTCATTCATATTTTATTGATTTTTTACTGAGAGGAAGGGAGAGGGAGAAAGAGTTAGAAACATCAATGAGAGAGAAACATCAATCAGCTGCTCCTGCATACTCCCTGCTGGGTATGTGCCTGCAACCAAGGTGCATGCCCTTGACCAGAATCAAATCTGGGACCCTTGAGTCTGCAGGCCAACACTCTATCCACTGAGCCAAACCTGTTAGGGCTTGTCCTTTATTTTTTATTCACCATCTGAAACCTTCTCTGAGACCTCTTCTGACTCCCTCTCCTCTCTTCTCCAAATCCACCCTACAATTGGCAGCCTCAAAGAAATTTTGTTTTAATGTGAATTCATTATTAACATTTAAAAATTGGGGAATTGCACATTTTTTGTTGTTGTTCATCCACACCCAAGGATATTTTTCCATTAATTTTTTTTTTTTTTTTTTTTTTTAGGGAGTGGGAAGGAGGGAGAGAGACACATGACACACACACAGAGAGAGTAACATTGATGTGAGAGAGACACATCTCACATGCACCCTGACCAGTTCCAGGGATGGAGCCTGCAACTGAGGTGGCATCAAGGGGCCATTGAACCATTGAACCGGGATCCTTCAATACACAGGCCTACACTCTATCCACTGAGTCAAACTGCTAGGGCAGATTGCACATTTTTAAAAATCTGGATTTCTAGCATCTCTTTAAAAAAAAAAAAAAAAAAAGTGCTTAAAAAAATAAAAGGCTGCTTTGGTAGTCTTGGGCAAGAACTGCCCTTAGGCCACAGTGGGGTCTAGGGGAAGGGCCTGCCCCATTAGAGGAGGCCTGAGACCCCCTGTCTGGGTCCCTCATCCCATGACATATTTAAACTCAGCTCCTTCTTAAACTCTGCTCCAGCCACACTGTCCTCTTAGCTGTTTCTAACTACAGCCAACTCCTTCCCACGGGAGGGCCTCAGCCCTGTCCTGGACTCAAACTGCTCTACCACGGAATAAGCTCAGGACTGGAGCCCCCCATCCCTCGTCTCTGTCAATTGCCCCCCACAGAACACCTGACCCGAAATAGCAGCGTGAACCCCTCATTAGGGGTTGCATTATGTCCCCCTAGAATGAGATATATTGAAGCCCTAACCCCCTAGGACCTGTGATGTGACTTTATTTGGAAATAGGGTCTTTGCAGATAAAATTGAGTTAGGACAAGGTCCTAGGATGGGCCCTAATACTGCTGTCCTGATAAGAGGGAAAGTTAGGCATAGTCACACAGGGAGAAGGCCATGTGAAGACAGAGATGGAGTGATGCATCTACAAGCCAAGGAAGGCTAAGACTGCTGACTATCATGGCGGCCAAGAGGGGCTCCTCCCTCAAAGAAGCGCAGTTTCTGAGCCAGGTGCCCACCTTGGTCCACTCATCCCTGGCAAGTAGGTGAAGTAAATTGGTATAAATATGACCCCCTAGGGCCAATAGCTAAATTCCTGGGCAATATGCAATACATATTTATTATGCATCTACTCTACTCTACTTAACCCCCGTAAAGATTATGTGTCGGTAAGATGCGTTTATTACAGAATTGAGAGCCCAGATAAAGTTCAAAACAAGTTCAATTGTCTCTGCCCTAGGGAGGCTAGAACCCAAAAACATTAACAGACCTGAACATTTTTTTTATCTCCACAAATATAATTCTCTTAATACAGCTTTGTTCTTAAATGTTCTACTGGAAATTTCCACAGGAAGATCCCAAAGGCAATGAAAAAAAAATGATGTAATGATGACAACAATAATATTTGTTAATATTTACTGAGGAACTAGTCATATTCCTGGCACATGCTAAGCATTTTTTACATTCCTTTTCTTATTTAAAAGGAAGCTATTATTATTTTTATTATGCCTTTTTTAAATATGAAGCTGATGCATAGAAAGAGTTCATTACTTGTTTAAGTCACATGAACTAGAACATCCATTAATGATAGATAACTCAATGGAATAGACATAAGAAAAGTGCGAGCATGCTGGGCCAGAGTGGCTCAGTTGTTTGAGCGTCATCCCGTACCTTGAAAGGCTGCCGGTTCAATTCTCTGTCAGGGCACATACCTGGGTTGCAGGTTTGATCCCCAGTCCAGGCACCTACAGAAGGCAACTGATCAGTGTGTCTCTCTCATCTCTCTTTCTCTCCCTCTCTCTCTTCCCCCCCCCCCCCACCCCGCTCGCTGATGCACTGTGATAAAGCCTCTGTCATTTGAATATCTTTGCCCAGATCTATGCAAGCCATTTGTAACAGTCTTCTGTGTAACACTTCAAGGCTGAAAGGCTATGGGAAAGTAGGGACCAATCGAGTGCATCTTCAGAAACAATCACTAAGTAGCCGAAATCGGTTTGGCTCAGTAGTGGAGTGTAGGTCTGTGGACTGAAGAGTCCCAGGTTCGATTCCGATCAAGGGCATGTACATTAGTTGCCGGCACATCCCCGGTAGGGGGTGTGCAAGCGGCAGCTGGTCGATGTTTGTCTCTCATCGACGTTTCTAGCTCTCTATCCCTCTCTCCTCCTCTCTGTAAAAAATCAATAAAATATATATTTTTAAAAATCACTAAGTAACAAGCGTGCAAATATTTATTCACAAAGTATCGGACAAATGATCTCTGACTTTATATTTAATTGGAAATTGAATCACTAAGTAACAAGCGTGCAAATATTTATTCACAAAGTATCAGACAAATGATCTCTGACTTTATATTTAATTGGAAATTGAATCATGGAAACACCGAGTTTATTGTACATGAACAAAAAATTGGAAATCAGCCAGTCCTTGCACCAAGCAATTATAAACAGACTTTAATTGCCTGGCTGGATATGAAAGGCAAACTGCCCTGAGTATAATGCTGTGCTGGTATTAGCTTAGTAATATTAGTAGTGTTTAGTAACAGATGCAAGGATTAGCACCCACCAGCCGAGCTAATCTGGCAAAGGCAATTTAAAACTCAAAGAAACAGGACATAATTATAATTTATAAGGGATAAAGGCTTAAATTGTGTTTCTGACCACTAAACTAATGCAATATAGCTCTTTTTTACAACGTGGGTGGCAGTTTAGGCAGTACTCCTGCACCTTAGGCAATGTAAATTGAAAGGCTCTGAAATATATATATTCTTTGATCCAAAAGTTTACATCCAAGAAATTATTTTACAGTATTAAGGAGGCCTTCAAAGATTTGGTTATTAGCATGCTCATCACCATGTTGTGAAAAATAGTGAAAAGCCTCCTACCACGAGCCCTGGCCAGTGTGGCTCAGTGAATTGGGCATCGTCCCCTACACCAGAAGGTTGCTGGTTTGATTTCCAGTCAGGGCACATGTCCGGGATTGTGCAGGAAACATGTTTGCTCTCACACTGATGTTTCTATTTCTCTCTTCCTCTCCCTTCCTATTTCTCTAAAAATCAATAAGAATCTTTTCTATAAGCCTCCTACCATGAGAAATTGGTTTCATCAAACATAGAACATCTATACTGTGGGGTAATACATAGCTATGGAAAAAGATGCTACAGAACTAGACACTCTGACGCATAACAAAGTTATGTGACTTGAAGAGGCACTTTAAGATTTGTGTATAAGAATGTTTTTCCAGAGAAGATATGCAAATGGCCAACAAGCACTTGAAAAAATGCTTAACAGCACTCACTAGTCATTAAAAATGCACATCGAAACTTCAAAGAGAGACACCACTTCATATCTATTACGTATGCTATTATTTAAAACAAACAAGCAAGCAAAAACAGAACACAACAAATGTAGATGAGGATTTAAAACTGGAACCCTTATGCACTATTGATGGGACTCTAAAATGGTGTACCCATTAGGTCGGTTCTCAACCAGTGAGCCAGGCTAGTTGGACACAATCTTTTTAATTGTGAGATTTTGCTTTCTATTTTTTCTATAATGAACACATATTTGTACAACCTTTAAAATTTAACATAATATAGATATAGCATATAAAATTAGCCAGATAAAAGAATCTCACAAGATAGTTTGTAAATGTGTTGCTAATAAAGACTTGAGAAATACCAATTTTAATAAAGTGATCAGGGAATATCATCCACCTGAGAATAAAAACGAACAAACTACTAATTAATTATTCATCCACCATGTGTGAGGAACACTTCAAGCCCTGGGGATGCCACATGTAAATGACAGAAACAACGCCTGCTTTCGAGGGTTAGTGGAGAGAGCTATCCCAGGAAATAAAGCAGCTATAATTTCAGATGAGAAAGTGCTATAAAAATAAAAGAGAGTAATTAGAGAGAATCTAAGGAAAGAGATGAGGCCTCCTTAGATGGTGTGTTCAGGGAAGGCCTCTCTGAAGAGGTGACAGTTGAGCCTCAGCTCATATGATAAGCAGCCAAGAAGAGAGGATTGTGGGCGGGGAGCAGTGTAAAACCAGGCTCATTCAAAGAGTGGTTTTCAGCCTTGACTCCATTTGAGAATCACCTGCTTTAAAATAATATCAACACCATGCCGAAACCGGTTTGGCTCAGTGGTAGAGTATCGATCTGCGGACTGAAGGGTCTCGGGTTCGATTCCGGTCAAGGGCATGTACATTGGTTGTGGGCACATCCCCGGTAGGGGGTGTACAAGAGGCAGCTGGTCAACGTTTCTAGCTCTCTATCCCTCTCTTCTCCTCTCTGTAAAAAATCAATAAAAATATATATATTTTTTTAAAATAAAATAAAGTAAAATAAAATAATGTCAACACCAGTCCCCCTAGAAAAAAAAGAATCAGAATCTCTGAGAGGCGGGGTGAACTTAAATATTAAGACATTTGTATGTTTTTGTGGAGAGGGGGGTCAAAGGAAAAACAAATAAACAAATGGGGCATCTGTAATACTTTCAACAATAAATATTTATTTATTTTTATTGATATGAGAGAGAGAGAGAGAGAGAGAGAGAGAGAGAGAGAGAGAGAGAGAGAGAGAGAGAGAGATCTGCTGCCTCCTGCATGTGCCCGGACTGGGAATGGAACCTGAACTCTGGGTATGTGCCCTGAGGGGGATCAAACCTGCCACATTTGGTGTCTGGGACGATGCTTCAACCAACTGAGCCATGCCAACCATATATTTTTTTGCAAAAAGTAGGGTACAGTATTTCATTATACTCATTACAGCTACTATAAGCACGCTGAAACTGACAGGGCAGAAAAAATTCAACAAAACCAGAATATGGCTTAGGACCAAATGAAGGTGGTTGCTATCATCAAATAGATAAAAATTTCAGCCTACCTGTAGAGCTGAGTAATAATAGTGTCAATTAAGGTTGTTGCCACAAGAATGATTTGACTATTCAGTGTTTATGAGACGATTATACTGTGATTGTGGCTACACTTCAAGATTCACATATGTTACTTATATAGGGAACAGTTTATCAATAGTGTCAACATAACCACTCTATGCAATGTTATTTCCAAGGATTTTCATCTTCAGTAATGCATTCTGTCTGCCAGAGATGTAACTCAATAACATCCACCCTAGACAGAGACTGGGAAAGGTGTGTGGACTTCAACTTGGGGGAATTTTTAGACTAGGATTCCTCCATCCTTCCTGCTGGCTGTGGTAACTAAAAAAAGTACGGAGGCAACGTCAAGATCTTACTGCCTCATTTTTTTCTTTTATCATTCTTATTGTGGTTATTTGGTAAATAACCAAAATCTGTCACTTTAAGTATACAGTTCAGTGGCATTAAGTTCATTCATATCATTCTGCAACCATCACCACTATCCATCTCTTCAAACTGAAACTCTGTACCCATAAACAATAGCTCCCCAACCCTTACTCCCCGCAGCGCCTGGCAATCACCATTCTACCTGTGTCTATATGGAACCTGACTATTCAAGACATCTCCTAGAAGCGGCTTCATATAGTATTTGTCCATTTGTCCCTGGCTTATTTCCTCAAGCATAATGTCTTCCAGGTTCACCCATGTTGTAGTGTCAGAATTTCTTTTTTTTTAAGGCTGAATAATATTTCACATTTTGCTTATCCATTTTTCCATCAATAGACATTTGGGTTGCTTCTACCATTTGGCTATTGTGAATAATGCTGCTATGAATATGAGAAAGCAAACATCTGTTTGTGTCCCTGCTTTACCTTGTTTTCAGTATAAACCAGAAGTCAAATTGTTGAATCATAAGGATTCTATGTTTAATTTTTTTTAAATGTATTTTATTGATTTTTTACAGAGAGGAAAGGAGAGGGATAGAGATGCACTATCCACTGAGCCAAACCAGTTAGGGCTCTACGTTTAAATTTTTTTTTTTAAAGATTATGTGTATTTATTTATTTATTTATTTATTTATTTTAATATATTTTATTGATTTTTCACAGAGAGGAAGGGAAAGAGATAGCCAGAAACATCGATGAGAGGGAAACATTGATCAGCTGCCTCCTGCACACCCCCCACTGGTGATGTGTCCAAAACCAATGTATATGCCCTTGACCGGAATTGAACCTGGGACCTTTCAGTCCGCAGACCGACAGACACTCTATCCACTGAGCCAAACCCGTTTCGGCTCTATGTTTAATTTTTGAAGAATCATCTTACCATTTTCCATAACAACACCATTTTACATTCTCAGCAATGCACAAGGGTTCCAATTTTCACATGCTTGCCAACACTTATGATTTTCTGGGTGTACTGTTTTTGGGCATATAACCCTGGGTAAGGGGTAGTTTCTTACTGTGGTTTTGATTTGCATTTCCCAAATAATTAGTTATGTTCAACATCTTTTCATGTATTTATTGTACATTTTGTATATCTTCTTGAGATAAATGTTTATTCAAGTCCTTTGCTCGTTTTTGAACTGGATTGTTCTGCCCTGGCCAGGTAGCTCAGTTGGTTAAAGTATTACCCCAATATGCCATGGTTGCAGGTTCAATTTCCAGTCAAGACACATATAAGAATCAACCAATGAATATATAAATAGGTGGAACAACAAATCAATGCTTCTTTCTCTCTTCCTCTCTCTAAAATCAATAAATAGAAAATTTTAAAATAAATTGGATTGTTTTTGTTGCTATGTCAATATTGTTGAATTATAGGAGTTCCATATATTTTCTAGATATAAATCACATGTCAAATATATGATGTTATAATATGTTTCTCCATTTCTGTGTGGTTTAAATTTTTTTAAATTTGTTTGTATATTTTTATTGAGGAAGGAAGAGGGAGAGAGAGATAGAAACATCAATGATGAGAGAGAATAATAGATTGGCTGCCTCCTGCATGCCTGCTACTTGGGATCAAGCCCACAACCCAGGCATATGCCCTTGACCAGAATCGAACCCGGAACCCTTCAGAACACACAGTGATGCTCTATCCACTGAGACAAACCAGCTAGGCTAAAAATTTTTTATAAATTACAGAAAGAAACAGATCATGAATGTATGCTTTAAAAACTTAGCCTGGCCGGTATGGCTCAGTTGGTTGCGTGTTGTCCCATGCACCAAGAGGTCTACGATTCAATCTCCAGTCAGGGTAAATACCTGGGTTTCAAGCTCCATCTCCAGTAGGGGGCATGCAGGAGGCAGCCAATTGATGTTTCTATCACTCTCTTCCTAAAATCAATAAAAACGTTATTTTTAAAAACCTACACAGTGGAGCCATTTTTACATCTTTGTAAATTTAGTAATCCCAATTATACATGCAAACAGGAAAGAGAGATTCACTGTTGAAACAATGGAGGAGTTTCTGTCCTCCATTTTCTTCAAAAAACATAGGTTTCTGCCAAAACCGGTTTGGCTCAGTGGATAGAGTGTCGGTCTGAGGACTGAAAGGTCCCAGGTTCGATTCCGGTCAGGGGCATGTACCTTGGTTGCAGGCACATCTCCAGTGGGGGTGTGCAAGAGGCAGCTGATCGATGATTCTCTCTCATTGATGTTTCTAACTCTCTATCCCTCTCCCTTCCTCTCTGTAAAAAAAAATCAATAAAATATATTTAAAAAAAACAAAACATAGGTTTCAGGGGGTGAGGCCAGAAGACACACCTGCTGGTCCCTGAGGCAGTCTCCATCCAGGGGCCTTCTAAAGTGTGAGTGCTCTGTGCTTAGCTTGATTCCAGTGTTTGGAACCCAGCTGTCCAATGTGGTAAGTCAAATGTGGCTTTTTAAATTAATCAAAATAAAATTATCAGGCCCTGGCCAGTGTGGCTCAGTTGGTTGAAGTGTTAACCGTTACACGAAGAGGTGATGGGTTTGATCCCAAATCAGAGCATGTGGGAGGTGGTAGATCAATGTCTGTCTGTCTTTCTCTCCCTCTCTCTCCCTCCCACTATCTCTAAAAATAGATAAATAGATAGATAGATAGATAGATAGATAGATAGATAGATAGATGATAGATGAAATGATCAGTCTCTGTAGACACATTTCAAGCACTTAATAGCCACCATATAGATATAGAACATTTCTATCATCACAGAAAGTTCTAGTGAATATACATTTTGGGGGTTACCTCTTGGGCCCCTAACATAGCCAAGTACAGAACTAAAGAAACAGGAAGCACTTCTGCTGCTGGAGGGAAAGTGGGCTAAGAGTGAGACCTGGTGTGTGGATCCTCAGAGGGATGGTCTCAGTAGACAGGCAAAGCCTAGTCTGATTATATTACTCAGGGACTTGGCTGTGATCTACATTATAGATCTGAGGACTGTTTCTCAGTGGAGAATTGGAACCCTAGGACAGAGGTTTACCAAGTGTGACAGTTGGACCAAAGGATGCTTATTTTGAAAAGCAGAATCCTGGGCCTCACACCAGGCCTGCTGAGCCAGAACCTCCGGGATGGGTGCCCAGGCACCTGCATTGTTCATTAAGACCTTGATGGATTCTCTTGTTGACTGACCTTGGAGAACACTGGTAAGAAGTGGAGCTGGGAAGTTGGAGAAATTATATGCAGTAATGATGAAAAACATCAGGTTAAAGGCACCAACATAGCCTTTTCCATATTTTCTCTTCTAATAAGAGAGAGTGCATTTGCATGCATGCTGCACCATCTGCCCAGCATGCCCTGTAATCATCGCGGGCCCTGCAGAACCTCATTCTTTAAAGCTCAAGCTAGAAACCATAATTTCTTCCAGGAAAGCCTCCCCAGCTGCCCATAGAATTATTCCCTCCTCTATATACTTCATGTTTTACTTTGTTGATTAAAATGTTAGTAATAATTATTAACATATTAGTAATAGTACTAATTAGGTATGGAGCTCTCCGTATGGTATTCCAGACTTTGTGCCAAGTGCTCTATCTTGATAAATCCATTTAACCCTTGCAAACAACCCTATGAAACAGACACTATTGATTTCCCCATTTTACAGATGAGGAAACTGAGACACAGAAGTAAAGTCACTTGCACAACTTGAAGAACAAGAGCAGGAACCAAACTCAGACAGGTCTTACATGAAGCCCTTGAGAGCATGTCTCATTCATCTACAGGGGCCTGGTACCCAGCACAATGACAAGTATGGTTTGCTAAATAATTGAATTTTTTTTTAAATAATTGAATTTTAATGGAACACTGATAGAGAACCCTTAATCTCCTTATCCCACCTTTTGACTGAAGATATGTTCATTCTAAGGGTGAAGGGTACAGAAGAGAGAGAAAGACGTAGGAAGATAGACAGTGTGTATGCCTTCACAACTCACCCTCCTTCTTCTCTCCAAATAGCTGCTTTAGCAATTTCTCCCTTCCATTATCCAAGTTACCTGCCAAAGCTGAGATGCCATAGATATCATTTGATTTAAGCCCCAGGCTACCTCATGTATATTACAACAAATGCATCTTATCCTCCCATATCACTTCTTACGATCAGGCTGTAACTTAAGGCTCTGAGAAGAGCCCTATAGCTTTTCCAGCTTGACACCCCCATCTCTCTGCTTTAGTTGTTTGGGTATGTTTTCACTTCCTCGTTGCACATCAAATAACTGACTTGCTTTCCAGAAGGCCTGCAAAGAAAACTTACAGTGGGAGCCAGACTCATTATGTCCATCTGTTAAATTGGCTTTCCACCTATGGAGGGCTGTGTACCACTCCACAATTACTACCGTCCCTACTGTGCCCTTGGTATGAATTTTTATTTCCTCCAGGGACCTTTATCACCCGCACAAAGCCAGACACCATGACCTCCATGCCTCCCTAGAAAGCAAGCACAGCAGCGTTCTCATTGTCTGGGGCTGTTGCTCCCTCCCCCTGCTCTCTGGAACGGGATCAAGTGTGGGGGGAAGAAGTTGCATTTACAGCTCCTTAAATTCCCTCTTCAACTTTCTATAACATAAGCTTTGCCCCTCTCACGTGTTCAGAGAGGATGCTCAGCAGGGCAAACGGCCACAAAGGTCTGCTTCCCAAAGACCAGAGTGGCACATGTGTTGGTTTTAGGAGGAGTATGAGAAGATTGTGTGTGGTAAAGAGACATGGTACACCAAGTAATGTCGAGTCACATAGTGAGACAGCACTCTCTGATCAGCCACCCTTTTATTCACTTTAGAAGACGGTCTCAGATGAATTCTACTATCTAACATATCTCCAATGCCTGCTAATCTGAATTCTGATCAAAGCCCCGGTGGGCCTCCAGCAGGCCACCGGATCTGGCCAAAATGTAATATTATTCTGTGTCCTTGGTATCTATTTTCAAAATTATCTTTTTTTTTTTTTCAAGGTAAGGGATGCCTGATTTACATTTACTATAGCAATAAAGTTTCCTTTGAAAATAAAGTTGGTGGGGGGAAAAACTGTGTCAGTTTAAAGAAAAAGTGTGAAGTAAATAATAATCCAGATGATAAATTCAAATGACAAAAATGGGAAGCCTGAAGCTTGCGACACACAGCGGTGGCAGCTAAGGAGTCCTGGTAAGGGACCAGACTGGCCTAAGTTTGAATTTTGTCTCTGCCACTTGGTAGCTCTGTGACCCAGTTATTTCAATTGTTTAGAGTGATAACCCCCCCTCCCCTGAATCCCCCCTCCCACACACAGAGTAGTTGTGTGGGTTAGAAGAGGTGAAGCACCAAGCTCAGCAACTAACTCATAAAAGCAGCCCACTCAATGGGAGTTACTGATGTGACTGTTGCCCCGCCTACCTCCAGATGACATACTGGTGTCTTGGTAAACACTCAGAAGGCCACCATGTAAGGGTCCATCCCACCAACCCAGAAAAAGATGCTCCCAGATCAGTACTATCGATACATTGTGCAGTTGACATAGATATTATAGTAGTGTAAACATAAAAAAACCATCAAAACCTGTAAAGATTTTTTGTGAGTTTACTTGAGCCAAACTGTCGACATATACCGGGAAGCAGAACCTCAATGAATTGAGATAATTCTCCAGAGAATGGGGAGTTCATTCCTTGTTTTCATAAATTTACCATCAAAAGGAAAATACGCAAGTGGGTTACATGAAATTCATTGGTGATAGATTAAGGAGGTGGGATAAAGCAAAGTGGGGAAGCCTCTGGGATAGGGTAAAAAAGTGAAATGATGGACATATGCTTCTTTTACATAGAGGGATACAGGATAGTTTAACATAATTAAAGTTGACGATTAACTTGATAATAATAACAATGAGGGAATGTTCTGGTGCCATTTGTTAAGCCCTGAGGGGTCTGGGGTAAAAAGGAAGTTACAAGTTACCCATACATTTCACAGATATGTTATCTTAGAGGCAAAAAGACAAATGGGCTCAGTATAGATCTAAGTTGATCTTTGTCAGGGAAAATACTGGCCTAGGACATGACTATCCACTATAACCTATTTGTAGTTAAATATTTAATTTTCAGACCATCTTTTGTGGTTACTTTAGGTCTCTGAGTTTGCAAGACTGCCATGCAGGCCTCCCCTGACCTTGTCAGGTTAGCATGTGGCCTCCTTTGTCACAATAGTTTCACTTGTACAACACAATGATTCAACGTTTATATAACTTACATTGTGACCACCATGATAAATCTAGTACCCACCTGTCATGGTACAAAGTGATTACATCATTGACTATATTCCCTATGTGTACATTATATCCCCATGACCTATTCTACCTAATACAGAGGGAATATGCTAATTGACTGTCACACCCTCACAAAGATGGTAGCACCCACAGCCAATAAGGCGGGAATATGGTAATTGACTGCAACACCTTGAAAGATGGCAGTGCCCACAGTCACAAGATGGCGGAACCCAGTCCCCTCAACCCTGCTGGGGTGTCAGGCATGCAGCACGACTGGGCCCACCCCCAGGCAGGCCTAGCCACTTCATGTGCCTGCCTCCAGAGTCTCCCAATCCTCTCAGCCCCCCAGCCACCAAGAGCCACTTGAGGCTCAGGTAACCAGGGCAGGGCAATGCTTACGCTCCCGACAGTGGCAGCAGCAGAGGTGTGATGGGGGCATCACCTTCCCCCAATTTCCAGATTACCGCCCACCCTTGAGGGCTCCCAGATTGTGAGAGGGGGCAGGCCAGGCTGAGGTACCCCCCTCCAATGCATGAATTTTCATGCACCAGGCATCTAGTTTATTTTTTAATTGGAAGTTTGTACCTCTTATTCCCTTTCACTTTTTTTACCCCTCCTTTCATCTCCTACCCTCTAGCAACCTTCAGTTTGTTCTCTGTATCTATGAGTCTGTTTTGGTTTTGTTTCTTTGTTATGTTTGTTTAGATTGGGCTCCCCAGGTCTTGACCCTCCCTCTTGAATTCTGACAGTCTGATCTTTTCATTCATTACGTTTATTGTTGTGATAAATACGAAGTGCCCATTGTGGGTAGGGGGCAGGGATGGGGAGAGAGCCCTGAGAGTGGAAGCCCAGGCTGGCTCTCTCAGAGAATTTGCACTTCCAAAGCACAGAGATGGGCAATAATAAACAAGACACAGAGACAGGGGACAATTCGAGATAGTCTGTGCCTGAGCTCCTCCTGAAAAGGACAGTCATTTACAATATGAGAGCGAAAGCAAGAAGGCAGAGTAAGGTGGCTCCAACTCAGAGGGAACATGCAGCTCAGATAACTGAAATTTTTGCCACTCTGCACACATCTGAGAATGACCTCGAAAAGCCCTGCAAGTGTTGATTCAGGGATTCCAAATAAATTCAGGGGTGTAGATGAATTCACAAATACAATATAATGAAGATCCACCATAAATGAGTGCGATGCAATAGTGAGAAAGAAGGGGGTCAATTTTCAATTGGGAATCTCTCAGAGGAGGAGGTAACATCTCAGTTGGGTCTTAAATGATGAGAAGTAGCCAGCATGTGAGGTTTAGGGAGCACGGCATGCCGGGGCATAAAAGCAACAACAATACAGAATTTGAAGAGGAAACAAGCTTGGCAGGTTGAGGCATCAGAAAGGAGGTCAGAGCAGCTGAATTGTACAGAGAAGCCAGTGATGGGGAGAAAGGCAGAAGATGAAGTGGGAGAAGGGTATTTGTTGGTGGGCTGATCGTGAAGGTCCACACAGATACTGGCCCATCATCTATATAAAAGTCAGATCTTCCTCTAGGTAAGGGGCTCCCTTCAAGCCATCCCTATGGTCTTACCTTAGCTTGTACCTATTTGGATCCTCCCAGGTAGTCTTGACTATTTACCCCAGGAGCTCAGACCCTGTTCTCTCTCTATTTTGGGCTTGCTAACAGTAGAAGTTCTTCCTGATGTGTAACCTAAATCTGTTGTCTTCACTTAAATAATAACATAAGGAAGTTACCATCACAATCATGTCCTTTAACACATTATCACTTTCTGAGGACACGCAATATGCTAAGAGCATTCAGGAAAAGGCTGAGAGAGGTTAAGTAACTTGTCAATACTCACATAGTTGGCCCTAACTGGTTTGGCTCAGTGGGTAGAGCATCAACCTGTGGACTCAAGGGTCCCAGGTTCGATTCTAGTCAAGGTCATGTACTTTGGTTGCAGGCACATACCCAGTAGGGGGTGTGCAAGAGGCAGCTGATCGATATTTCTCTCTCATGGATGTTTCTAACTCTATCCCTCTCCCTTCCTCTCTGTAAAAAGTCAATTTAAAGTATATATATTTAAGTCACACAGCTGTATACTACAGGAGGATTCAGACACAGGTCTATCTAATTCCAAGATGGACTCTTTCTATTGTGTTCTTCTTTCCTCCCCTGGCTCTTCTCAAACATATAATCTCTCCTTTATGGATGGTCACAATAACCTGATTCACCTATATAAAAAACAACTGGGTAATTTATCTACTTAAGTTCCCCATACCTTGCCCTGTACAAGGTGAATCAGTAGTCAGTCTCTAGGACTTGTTAATATTTCTGAGGTCTGTAAACAGCAAGAGTGGATTCATTGTGCAACCAAAAGCACGTTAGTACTATTTATTTTTTTTTTATTTTTTTTTATTTTTATATATTTTATTGATTTTTTACAGAGAGGAAAGGAGAGAGATAGAGAGTCAGAAACATCGATGAGAGAGAATCATCGACCAGCTGCCTCCTGCACACCCCCTACCGGGGATGTGCCCGCAACCAAGGTACATGCCCTTGACCGGAATCGAACCCGGGACCCTTCAGTCCCCAAGCCGACGCTCTATCCATTGAGCCAAACCGGCCTCGGCACTATTTAAATCTTGAATATGGTAGATGTGAAATGGCATTTGTTAAATGGATGACTAAGCAGGAAGGATGACGTTCTTCTAGTTGGAATGGGCAAATGTCCTAGCATTTGTCATGTGATATTCATGCCCCGGTGTTTGTCATGCTGTGTCCTTGTCACACAGAGTCCCTGTCCTGGCATTTGTTCTTTTGGCTATCCCACATCCACTCCCTCTTTCTAATAACACATCGGTTCCTGGTTGGGGAAATACCTCTGTGGGTAATCTTTCTCTTGCTGGGACCGGCCCCCAGGAGTGCCTTCCCTACTCTACATCAGCTGGAGAGAAGAATGTGACAAGAGCGTGGCCAATGGGCAGCTCCCCCTGGATTCAGAGCCTTGAGAGGAAGTGAAAGGAATGTTTGGTATGCTGTTCAGACTCTGGGTGATCTTGTGATTTATAAGAAATATACTTATTCAGGACACTAAATATATTTATCACCAAATTTGGATCATGATCCACAATTTCTGGCTCACAGCTCAGAAAACTTTGAAATGTTCTAAGTATTGAGAGTAATGAAGGTGTACTAGTATTTTGTTATGCAAATAGGTGACTTTCTGAACCACATGGGATGGGGCTGACTGCCAGGATAACCAACCTTGTAGTTAGAAGGTTGGAACTTTCAGTCCCATCCCCCATTCATCAAGGAGAAGGAAGTGGCTGGAGACTGAAGTAGCAGCCAATGGCCAGTGATTGAATCAATCATGACTATGCATGCAGCCTCCATAAAAACCCAAGAGTATGAGGCTCAGAGAGCTTCCAGGTTAGTGGAAATGTGGAGATTCTGGGAGAGGGAGCACCAGGAGAAGGCATGGACAACAACCCCAACATTCAGTGGGGAAAGGCATACCCCTCTTCTCCAATAACAACCTCTGATAGCATTTTGAGTAGAAGAATCACTGAGGATGACAAAAACTTTGGTGCAGAGATCAGATGGGGGAAGCCAGGATAGAAGTGGGAGCTCTGCTAGACAGCCTCTGCTACCATTAAGGCTCTGTAGGATTTGACTTTTCCTTTTCCTCTCGTTTTATCCCTTGTCCCACCCTTCTTTTCCCCACTCCCTTCCTGACATTATTTCTGTCCCTAGAATGAGCTACCTTAAACCAGTGTCTTTGGGGGGCTCAGGTCTGTATACCTAGCAAGCCTACAGACAAATCTGATAGTATTAAAATCTGAGAGGCTGGCCGGGTGGCTCAGTTGGTTGGAGCATTGTCCCATACATCAAAAGGTTGTGGGTGGTCCCATTCCTGGTCAGGGCAAATACCTAGGTTGCAGGTTTGATTCCTTGTAGGGGTACATAAGGGAGGCAACCAATCCATGTTTCTCTCTCATATCAATGTTTCTCTCTCTCCCCCTCTCTTCCTCTCTCTAAACATATACTCAGGGGAGGATTAAAAAGCAAAACAAAAATTGCCTTAGCCAGTTTGGCTCAGTGGATAGAGCGCTGGCTTGTGGAATGAAGAGTCCCAGGTTCGATTCTGGTCAAGGGCACATGCCTGGGCTGTGGGCTTGAACCCCAGTAGGGGGAATGCAGGAGGCAGCTGATCAATGATTCTCTCTCATCATTGATGCTTCTACATCTCTCTCCCTTCCTCTCTAAAATCAATAAAAATATATAAAACAAAACAAAAACTGAGAGCCATTGCCCTAATGTATGTTGAGAACAGAGTCCTTGAGAACCAGAAAGGGGAACTCTGTTCTAAGAGTGAGGAATTATGTATCTAAAAGGATTAAACTGGTGAATGAATGAATGGATGGATAGATGGATGGATGGATGGATGGATGGATGGATGGATTAATTAGTGTGTCCTCTAGTACCAAAGAAAGGCATATAATCTCTTTTCCCTGCTTGAAACTAAATATTGTTGTGATCAGTCAATATAACCTTCTTCAACCAAGAAATCTTATATCCTTTCCCCCTTTTCTCCTCTTTTTATATTTTGGTTTCTGATTTCTCTCTTGTTTTATGCTTTTCAGTATTATTGTCTCTAGAGTTCTATTTAAAAAATGCTTTCAATCCTCTTTGGAAGTTGATAGGAGTTGGAATCAGTGACATTTTAGAACACTCAGCCATCCTGATGGAATCGGTGATATTTTTAAACCAGAGATTTGTTTTTAATCCAACTGATCAGAAATCACCTTATTTGTTAAAATAAAGCTTTAGAAGACATTCTTTACAGGTGCTGCCTCGGACACTTTCTGAGTGTATCCTATGCAAGACACACCAGCAATGTTAAGATTCTATGTGTGAGGATATGGAGAATGAACACTGGGTTTGCAGTCTGACAGACCTCAGGTTCAAGTCATTCATTCTCTCTGAACTTCTGATTCTCTCCTCCCTCTCCCCTCCCTCCTCACTTGACAATGGAGACAATACACAAAGACTTCCAAGGCTGTTGTAACATTAACGGTAGATAAATTTTCAAGTTCCATTGAAGATAATAACCAAGTAATCCAGTAATTCCAAAAGAATTGAAAGAAAGGACTCAAGGTACCTATATATCAATGCTCACAGCAACATTATTTATAACTAGAGGCCCATTGCACAAAATAGTGCAGGTAGGGTCCCCAGGGCCTAGCCTCCTTGATCAGGGCCATCTTCTGCTTGTTCGCCAGTCCCCAGCTGAACACCACCTCTGCTGCCGGGTTGTCCGGCCATTGGGATCACCAGTTCATCCCCAGCTGTTCGGCGGCTCAGGCCTGCGGGAAAGCAGGCACTGGCAAACATACATCCATGCACGTGTGTTGGGCCAGTCGCTGATGGAATGCACTGCCCACTTGGGGCCTCTCACACCGCTGCCGCTGCCACTGCTGCTGGGGCTTAAAGTACTGATGGAAGCTACAGGGCACACCCATGACCTACCTGCCCTGGCATGAGTGGCCCTGAGTGGGCAGCGCATTCCATCAGTGGCCAGCCCGGTGCTGGTGCAAGGAGGTGAATTCGTCGGTGCCTGCTTTCACATAGGCCTGAACCCCTGAGCAGCCGGGGATGAGCTGGTGATACCAATGGCCGCACAGCCAGCCCGGTCCACCTGCTACCCACCCTGATTCCCTCGTTCACCCTTGCTGATCCATCAGAACCTGCGGGCCTGGGGCAGGGACCAAGAGGTCAGCCATTCAGCCGGCTCACCAGTCTCCAGGCCTGCCCCACCCTGAGGACAGAGGGGGACAGGGGGAACAGAGAGGTGCTCAATGCACTTCATGGTGACTGGTCATTTGGTCATCACGGTCGTCACAGACACTGGCTTTTTATATATATAGATAGCCAAAAGGTGAAAACTGCCAAGTGTCTACCAATGAATGAACTGATAAACAAAATGAGGTATACACCTACAATGAAATATTACTCAGCCACAAAAAGGAATGAAGTTCAGATACATGCTACAACATGGATGAACCTGGAAAACATGCTAAGTAAAATTAGCCAGACACAAAAGAATACATACTCTGTGATATAACTATAATAAGCAAATTAATAGAAATGGAAACTAGAGGTTACTAGTGTTAGGTCTGATCAAATAATTGAATTGATATCTCCTCCTTTGGGAACTTCACAATGGACATTCCACTTGTGTAGACCACATTCCACTTGCTAAGACCATTATCTCTCCCCTCCAGAGTTTCCTAGAATCTGGACCTGCACAGAGAATTCTCTGCCCAGAAAAAGCCCACCTAGAGTCCTTTAAAAATTTCTGACTCCCCCGTCTTTGGGGGCTGGTGCCATTTTGGGCTCAGCCCATCTGGTATCCAGATGGCCTATATACTAAAAGGCTAATATGCAAATTGCCCCTTTGACCAGGAGTTTGACCAGGGGGTGGGGCCAGCTGACCAACTGCCCACGGCCCCTCCCCCTGCCAGCCAGGCCCAATCAACCAGATCTGGGCTGGCTGGCTGGACCCTACCCATGCACGAATTTGTGCAGCAGGCCTCTAGTAAATTAATAATTCTGCACCCCATTTGGCCTCGTGTGTTTAGGGGCTTGGGGAAAAGAGAATGAGGAGTTCTTATTCATAAAGTTTCAGTTTAGGCAGATAAAAAGCTCTGGAGATGGATGGTGGTGAGAGGGCAGGGTGGGGCGAGGATAAACTCCTGACTCCACTGTGGGGCTGGGCAGAGTTATCCTCCATTTTGTGTAACTGGAACCTGGCCCTCAACCAACCAATCAGGGTCAGCCAAAGCAGTGATATCAACACCAGAGTAAAACCCCAGGGCTTAGCGAAATTCACGCTCTTCCGCCATGCTATCAGCATGAATGGGAGAGAGCCCATGCTAGCATGGAAAAGGCTCTTTTGTTTATTGCATCGGACTCGGCTCCCTGGTGGTCCTTGGAGATCACGAAGTCTGGGCGAAACATATGGATAACAGTGGTGATGGTTGCAGAGCAATGTGGATGTACTTTTAAGTCCTTGAATTGTACATGTATTAATGGTAAATGTTGTTAGACATATTTCACAATAATTAAAAAAATATATTTGTTATTGACTTTTAGAGAGAGAGGAAGGGAGAGAAAGAGAAACATAAAATATAAGAGTGATACATCAATTGGCTGCCTCCTGCACTCCCTCTACAAGGAGATTGAGCCTGCAACCCAGGCATGAGCCCTGACCAGGAATCAAACAGCCAACCTTTTGGTACATGTGATGATGCCCAACCAACAAACTATACTGGCCAGGGCTACCATAATTTCTTAAAGTAAAACAAACAGAGGTAATGAGGTAATTATTATTATTATATATTTGTATAATCTATACATTATTTAATAGGCTAGCTATGCAGCTTAACACTACTGAACCTAATTGAAGTTTTCCTCTGCCCACCGTCCCCATCAAGTGGTCTGTACAAATGTGCCGGACCCTGAAAAGAAAGGTGCCAGGTTCCTAGGTGTGAAGCATAATAAGCAATATCTTAATAGCTCAGGAATAATGAACCCTGATTTTGACAGGATGAATCAAATTTTCATCTGAGTCAACTGATTATTATCAGACTTCCTCTGTGCTCTTTATTATGGGTCTTTTACATTCACAAAGGGATGTAATGAGATAATCATTACAAAGAGGCAGTTAATTCAAATGTAAATCAATAAGCTAATGGATCCTGGGGCCTGCGGTATTTAGACAACTGTTAATGGCCAAGCTGTGCTAACAGAGGGAGCTGGCTGAGCAAAGAAGCCGCTCTGAGGGTGGTCCTGGGGGTTCCCCTCTACTTTGGGAGACAAACCCATTTACAGGGAAACCCATCAGAGTCAGCGATCAATAAACCTGGATTTTAGTCACAGAGGGCACTCAGGATTACATTGGCTAAACATTTCCTCCAGATGGGTGGGCTGAGAGAATGAGGCCTGTAAAGTGACCAAGATTTACTCATGGAAACATCTCCAATTCATGGGGGAAAAGGTGGTTAGCCCACAGGAGCTGATTTAAGAAGCCAATTCAATTGGCCCAAAGAACTGGTCCATTGACTCCTTAAAACAAGCTCTCAGGCACTAACTGGTTTGGTTCAGTGGATAGAGCATCAGCCTGGGGACTGGAGGGTCCCAGGTTCCAGTCCCAGGTTCGATTCGGGTCAGAGACATCCCCAGTGGGGAGTGTGCAGAAGGCAGCTGATTGATGTTTCTAACTATCTCTCTCCCTTCCTCTCTGTTAAAAAATCAATAAAATATGTTTTGTTTTCTTACAAAGAGCTCTCAGGCTGAATGTCACTGTGCTCGCGTTGGCATCACCAAGCTTTAACACAATTAGCAGCATCTTCTGCTAGCGATTGTCTTTCATTATCATTTTTATCTTGCCCAATAGTCTTTTTTTGTGTGTGTGAAGAATTGTTTATGCATTTCGTGACTCATGGAGACCCCTTTTTCATACTTCTTTTTCACTGAATGTTGTCTCTTCAGTCATTTCATTCCAAACTGCGTTTTCATTAACCCAGACTTAAAAAACAAACAAACAAATGCCACGAATTTGATGATGGTTTCACAACAGTGATAATACGAAAATCCTTTGAACTGTACAGTAAAAATGGGTGAATTGTGTTAATGACAAAAAACCCCACAAAACACAACATTAAAGAATTTAAGCCAAACTATTGACAATTTCAGGGAAGCAGAATCCCAACGGATTAGGATAATGCTCTGGAGAATGGTGGGTTTTTCTCTATTTTTAGGCATTATGATCAAAAAAGAGATGTAGGTGGGTTACATTAAATCCATTGGTGATAGACTAGAGAGGCGGGAGAAAACAAAGCAGGGAAACCCTGGGATTGGATAAAAAGGAAAATGATGGACACAGACATAGTTATCATGTTAATTACAGAAACAATTAACATGATAACAATGAAGGAATTTGTGGTATCTGTCTTGGTGGCTAGGCACATTAGATTGTGCTCCAAAGGGTCTGGAAAAAGGGAAGTTACAAGTTACCCAGACATTTCAAAAATATCTATATCTATAAAAGGCTAATATGCTGAAACCAGTTTGGCTCAGGCTCAGTGGATAGAGCGTTGGCCTGCGGACTGATAGGTCCCAGGTTTGATTCTAGTCAAGGGCATGTACCTTGGTTGTGGGCACATTCCTAGTAGGGTGTGTGCAACAGGCAGCTGATTGATGATTCTCTCTCATCAATGTTTTTGACTCTCTATCCCTCTCTCTTCCTCTCTGTGAAAAATCAATAAAATATATTTAAGCCAAGACCGGTTTGGCTCAATGGATAGAGCGTTGGCTTGGGGACCAAAAGGACCCGGGTTTGATTCCGGGCAAGGGCATGTACCTTGGTTGAGGGCATATCCCCAGTAAGGGGTGTGCAAGAGGCAGCTGATCGATCACTCTCTGTCATCGATGTTTCTAGCTCTCTATCTCTCTCCCTTCCTCTCTGTACAAAATCAATAAAATATATATTTAAAAATAAATAAATAAATAAATAAATAAATAAATAAAATATATTAAAAAAAATAAAGTTAATATGCTAAGTTCCCAACTGTCCAACCAGCCGTTATGACATGCAATCACCACCAGGGGGCAGATGCTCAACACAGGAGCTGCCGTGATGCACACAGAGAAATGGCACTGTGGACCCAGCACCCACAAAGCAACAGCTTCCCCCAAGTGAAACAGGGGCCCGCCACCAACCCGAAGTGACAGCCCACCAAATCGCATCCAATGCTGCCAAGACCCCATTGTGCAAAATGTGGCCCACAGTCCAGCCCAGCCCACCCCAGCATGGAAATGGTCACTGTAGGAACCAGGTAATGATGTTACATAGCAATGCCTGGCTTCCTCTTCCTAGCCACAACTAGCCTCCTTACAGTTTCTTCAGCCCAGGAACACGACTTGCTTTATAACCAGGTGAGAACGTTACACACTGTAACCAAATGTCTGTGAAGCGTTTTCCTTTGCCTTATCTCATTTGATCCTCACAGAAGTCTTGGAGTAGGTAGATAGAAGACTCGATGGAATCCTATTTTCTTTTCATTCACCAAAAAATGGAGATTTAGAAAGTTTAGAAACTTGACCCAACTGAAAAGAAGTAAGAAATGTTGGACCTAGAAAATGATTTCAGGTTTTCTCACTGCACAGAGTATAGTCAAACACTGCTGCAGTTAAATATTTTACCCTTTGTTCTCCCTGTGTGATATACAACAATAATCTGCTTTGTGTTGATATTTACTGCTGAGTTGCTGACGATTACCTGAAAGAGAAATTGGGGTGCTTCACTGGGCTGGGAAAATGTTTAGTTATGCCCGAAAGCAGACCTAATTAAACAAGTTTATTCTATATACATAAAAGGCTAAATTGATTCATGCTTGCATGATACATACAAAGCTCTCGCTGGCGCCAATTGCACGTGTGTGTTTTGATCTGTCCTTGTCGATTGTGAATTTGGTTGAAACTTCTACTATAGAGAAAGGGCAAATAGCGATATTAAAATATTTCTTCTAATTAATTTCCTTTTTTTAAAATATATTTTTTATTGATTTTTTACAGAGAGGAAGGGAGAGGGAGAGAGAGTTAGAAAGGTCGATGAAACATTGACCAGCTGCCTCTTGCACACCCCCTATCGGGGATGTGCCCGCAACCAATGTACATGCCCTTGGCCAGAATCGAACCTGGGACCTTTCAGTCTGCCGACCAACACTCTACCACTGAGCCAAACCGGTTTCGGCTATTTTTACTGATTTTTTATAGAGAGGAAGAGAGAGGGATAGAGTCAAAAACATCGATGAGAGAGAATCATTGATCAGCTGCCTCCTGCACACCCCCTACTGGGGATGTGCCTGCCTTTGACCGTCGCAAGAGCGTCAGTCAAGGGCATGTACATTGGTTGTGGGCAGTTTCGGCTAATTAATTTCCTTTTAATGTGCACTAATCCATACCCCGGGCCACTAGTGTTAATATAGATGCAAAAAGACAGATAGGCTCAGTTAAGGTAAAGGTTGACCTTGTCAGTGAAGATAGTAGCCTAGGACTTAACTACCTACCATAACTGCTTTTAATTAACATTTAATTTCAGACCATCCTTTGTGGTTACTTTCCGTCTCTGAATTTGCAGGACTGCTATCTAGGCCTTTCCTGAGCTTGTCAGGTTAACATGTGGCCTCTTTCATCTACAGTTGGATGGCATGTGAATTAAATTTCAATAAACTTAAAAAATAAACAAACCACACGCAAAAAGAAAGTCTAGCCAAAGTGAGAAGCAGTTGATTATCCACAGTGTTGGTTGTGCTGGGTGAAAAATTAAGCAGCAATGGTACTAGTATTTTCTCTCCATTCTAGTTATTTGGGCTAACATGCTACTTTGATTCTAAATTTCTATGAATAATTCAGAGTTGGCTGTACTTAGCAAGTACAGAAACTCTACTGAGGACTCAGGAGTTTCACTTCTGAGTAGTATTGAACACTGGAATCGATTCTCCAACATCCAGTTTTTGCTTTGGATAATTTGTCTCTAGACCAGTGGTTCTCAAAATTGGCCTCACATAGAGGTCTCACGTTAGATATATTTAAAATGTATCAATGCCCAGGTCCTGTCCAAGACTAATTATTGTAAATAAAAATCTAGAGATGGATTAGGTTGAAAGTTCCCCCAGGTGATTTTAATGTGCAGCCAATAGTGCAAGCCACCGGTTAAAGAGATCCCTTTTCCACAAAGAGATATCACCTCACACCCAGTAGAGTGGCTATGATTAAAAAAAGAAAAGAAAGAACCGGTTTGGCTCAATGGATAGTGTTGGCTCGGGGACTGAAGGGTCCCGGGTTCGATTCCGGTCGGGGGCGTGTACCTTGGTTGCGGGCATATCCCCGGTAGGGGGTGTGCAAGAGGCAGCTGATCGATGACTCTCTCTCATCGATGTTTCTAACTATCTCCCTTCCTCTCTGTAAAAAAATCAATAAAATACATTAAAAAAGAAGAAGAAGAAGAAGAAGAAGAAGAAGAAGAAGAAGAAGAAGAAGAAGAAGAAGAAGAAGAAGAAGAAGGGGGGGAAAAACACCAGAAAATAACAAGTGCTAGTGAGGTTGTGGAGAAATTGAAAACGTTGTGCATTGCTGGTGAGAATGTAAAATGGTATAGCCACTGTGGAAAATAATATATGAGATCCTCAAAAAATTAAACATAGAATTACCATATGACTCAGCAACTTTACTACTAGGTATATATCTAAAGTAATTGAAACCAGGGACTTGAGCAAATATTTGTATACTCATTTTCCTAACAGCATAATTCATAATAGCCAAAGGGTGGAAGCAACCCAACGGTCCAACGACAGAAATGTAGTATATATAGGCAATGGAATATCATTCAACCTTAAAAAGAAGGGAATTCTGACATATGCTACAACATGGATGAATCTCGAGGACAGCCATGCTAAGTGAAATGCAGTTTTTGTTACCACGGGACTCCAGGGTAGTATGAAGCACCTAGAGTAGTCAAAGTCATGGACTAGAAAGTAAACTGGTGGTTTCTATGGGCTGGCAGAGAGGAGAATGGAAAGTCATTGTTTAATAGGTACAGAGTTTCAGGTTAGAAAGATGAAAAAGTTCTGGAGATGGATGTAGTGATGGTTACACTGTAATGTGAATGCACTTCATGCCACTGAATCACACACTTAAAAAATAATTAAACCAGCCGAAACCAGTTTGGCTCAGTGGATAGAGCGTCAGTCTGAGGACTGAAAGGTCCCAGGTTCAATTCTGGTCAAGGGCATGAACATTTGTTGCGGGCACATCCTCGGTAGGGGTGTGCAAGAGCAGCTGGCCGATGTTTCTCTCTCATCGACATTTCTAGCTCTCTATCTCTCTCCCTTCCTCTCTGTAAAAAATCAATAAAATATATTTTTAAAAAATAATAATTAAACCTTGGCCAGTTTCTCAGTGGTTAGAGTGTTGGCCTGAGGACCTAAGGGTTTTAGGCTCAATTACAGGTCAGGGCATGTACCTGGGTTGTAGGTTCGCTCCCCAGCTCCAGTCAGGATGTATACAGGAGGCAATCAATCAATGTGTCTCTCTCACATCTACGTTTTTCTCTCTCTCTCCAACTCCTCCTTCCCTTCCACTCTGTCTGAAAAATCAATAGGAAAAATATCCTCGGGTGAGAATTTTTTAAAAAATTATTAAAGTGGCCTCTTTCGTTGCCTAGAGCAGCCATGGCTCGTGGTCCCAAGAAGCATCTGAAGCGTGTAGCAGCTCCAAAGCATTGGATGCTGGATAAACTGACCAGTGTGTTTGCTCCTCGGCCATCTACCGGTCCCCACAAGCTGAGAGAATGTCTCCCTCTCATCATTTTCTTAAGGAACAAACTTAAGTATGCTCTAACAGGAGATGAAGTAAAGAAGATCTGCATGCAGCGGTTTATTAAGATTGATGGTAAGGTCCGAACCGATATAACATACCCTGCTGGTTTTATGGATGTCATCATCATTGACAAGACTGGAGAGAATTTCCGCCTGATCTATGACACTAAGGGCCGCTTTGCTGTTCATCGTATTACACCTGAGGAGGCCAAGTACAAGTTGTGCAAAGTGAGGAAGATCTTAGTGGGCACAAAAGGAATTTCTTATCTGGTAACCCATGACGTTCACACCATCCGCTACCCTGATCCCCTCATCAAGGTGAATGACACCATTCAGATCGATTTGGAGACTGGCAAAATTACTGATTTCATCAAGTTTGACACTGGTAACTTGTGCATGGTAACTGGGGGTGCTAACCTGGGAAGAATTGGCATGATCACCAACAGGGAGAGGCACCCTGGTTCTTTTGACGTAGTTCGTGTGAAAGATGCCAATGGCAACAGCTTTGCCACCCGGCTCTCCAACATTTTTGTAATTGGCAAAGGCAACAAACCATGGATTTCCCTACCCTGTGGAAAGGGTATCTGCCTCACCATTGCTGAAGAGAGAGACAAGAGACTGGTGGCCAAACAGAGCAATGGGTGAAGTGAGCTCTAGGTGACATGATTGGAAAAGTCTTTGTACTTTATTAAAGATAATACAGCATGAAAAAAAAATTATTAAAGTGGTAAGTCTATATTTTACCACAATAAAAAGAAAAAGATCTCTTTTTCAAGAATGGGTATGTGGGGGCGGAGCTTGAAGATGGCGACCGAACAGATGGACTTGTTCTGACCCCGGTCCCAAAACAGATAGAAGCAACATCTGAGTCGCTCAGGGAATGTTGATTAGCAGCTAAGGGGCAGCGGATCACTCTAGGAAGGTAAGGAAGTGTCCGCTGGACAATTTTTCCTGACCAAGCGGCCAGCACTCCCAACTTCTCCCGGAGCTCCGGGCTCGGCGCAAAGGCAGCGTCACCCTACCAGGAAGGGAGCAGCTTCTCTGAGGCCTGGAAAACCCACAGCCGAGGAGTCCATCGAGCACCTGTGGCGCCCCGATCGGAGCAAGCGCGTGGATTCAAGGAAGCTCTTCAACCACCCACAGAAAGGTCAGAGTTTGCGTGGCTAGGCTGAGAGTTCAGGCTGCAATAGCCCCATTTCTCCCGCGAGGCCCCGCCCCCAGAGCGGCCCTGAGTGCCGCGGCCCCGAGCGCCGCGAGGCCCTGCCCCCAGTGCGGTCCTGAGCGCTGCGCCCCGGAGCGCCGCGAGGCCCCGCCCCCAGTGCGGCCGCGGCCCCGCCTATATTATAGCCCAGGAGAGCTGCGAGGGCCCGCCCCCAGAGAGAAAGAAGGCCAGAACAACCAAAGACTGGGAGGTCAAACCAGTAACACTGACACCTAAGGGCTGAACTACAAACTGCCTTTTTTTTTTTCTTTTTTCTTTTTCTTTTAATTAATCAAAAATAAATGGACACAAATAACTAAGATATAGCCTACCTAAAATTAAGGACTACCTTACAAAACTGAGGTGCAGTGGAAAGCTGGGAACTGCAAGACTCTCTGATCCAAGAACCAGGCATACCAAATACAATAACAGAGGAAGTGATTGAACTCTACTGGACAATTTTATGCTAATTATACTATTCTTTATTTTATTTTCATTTTTTACATTTTTTATTTAATTTTCATTTTTTACATCTTTTACTTCAGAAACGATTTTTTTTCTTTTTTCCTTACTTGATTTTACCTTTTCAATTATTACATTTTTCAATCTCTATCTTCACTATTACTACTGCTATTTTGCAATTTTTTTTTTCTTTTTCTTTTCCTCCCCAGTACCATTTTACTTCGTCTTTATTTTACATTGGGAGTAACCTTCATTCTATTTTAATCTCTACTATAGCATCATTCAACCCTATCTCAATTCGACCTTTACCCCATCACTCTCTTACTAAACTTTAACCTTTTAGTCTCCAGTTTATCCTATCCCTTTCCGGCTTTAGTTTTTCCTCTATTCTTTCTGTATACCCCCTGCTAAAGCTCTCACTATACTCATAGACCTAAATTCCAACCCCTGATACAAGTGTATAAATATCACTCTCTGCACTATATTAACTAGTTTAAAAAAAAAAAAAAAAAAAAAAAACGGTTCTACTTTCTATCCTTTTCTCATTGTTTGAGTGAAGGTTGATTATTGTGAATATTTGTGCTTTTCAGTGAAATTGTTATGCTTATTCCAGTGTTGTTATTGTTGCTTTGTATTTTTTTTTAAATCCTCTGTTTTTGTTTGTTTCTTTGACTTCTGTATATCATAACCTTACTTAATAATAGTGGATATTGTATTGTAGTTTGTATTAATCTCCAAGTATTGTTACCGGCATTGGCTGGGCTCAGTGGTTGATCTATGGCAATTTTCTCCACATATATATAGTTTGTTTCCCATTTTTTTAGTTTGCTTCTTCTCTCTCTCTCTCTCTCTCTCTCTCTCTCTCTCTCTCTCTTTCTCTCTCTCTCTCTTACTCTCTCTTCTTTTTCTCCCTGTTTTCTAACTTCATTTTGTCATTACTTTATTTCTTCTTTGACTTTTTTTTTTTTTTTAATTTTTCTTTATTTTATTTTTACCTTCCTTCCTTCCTTCTCTCCTATACCCTAATTTGCCTATCGCTAGGGGTTACCTTTATTATAGGTTATTAATATTGTAAATACATTCCTGTTAAGTGCCTCTCGTGTTGTACCTGGTAGTGTTGTATTTTGCACCTATAAATTAACGCAAGAGAAAGAACACCACATAACCAGACATCCTGAAAAGAGATACCATGGGAAGACAAAGAAACACCCCACAAATGAAAGAAAAGCAGGCATCACCAGAAAAGGAAGTAAACGAGCCAGAGGCAAGCAGCCTACCAGAGCAAGAGTTCAGAATAATGATTATTGGTTGGCTAAAAAGAATGGAAGAGAAATTTGACAATAACCAAGAAGAAATGAGGAAGAACCATCAGGAATTGAGGAAGAACCAAGAAGAAATGAAAAATGACATCGCTACCATGAAGAACTCAATAGAAAGCATCAAGAGTAGACTAGATGAAGCGGAAGACCGCATCAGTGAGCTAGAAGACAAGATGGAAAAAAATACCCAATTAGAGCAGCTTCTAGAAAAAAAGATTAAAAAGCAGGAGGAGAGCCTACGGGAGCTTTGGGACATTACAAAACAAAATAATATTCGAATAATAGGGGTTCCAGAAGGAAAGGAAACTGAGGTAGACGTGGAAAAAGTATTTCAAGAAATAATGACAGAAAACTTTCCTGAGATAGAGAAGAAAAAACCCACACAAATCCAAGATGCTCGCAGAGTCCCAAGCAAAATGAATCCCAGAAGACAGACGCCAAGGCACATTATAATTAAAGTGGCAAACAACAACGACAAAGTAAGAATCTTAAAAGCAGCCAGAGAGAGACAGAAAGTTACTTACAAAGGAACCCCCATCAGACTAGCAACTGATTTCTCAACAGAAACATATCAGGCCAGAAGGGAATGGGATGAAATATACAAAGTCATGCAAAGGAAGGGTTTGAATCCAAGAATACTGTACCCAGCAAGACTATCAATCAAAATTGAAGGGGAAATCAGGAGCTTCACAGACAAAAAAAGACTGAAGGAATTTATCTCCACCAAACCAGCAATGCAAGAAATGCTAAAGGGTCTACTGTAAAAATAAAGAAATAGGAATTGAAGAAGGAACATGGGTATAGAATAAAAATGCCATCAAATGAGTACCTATCAATAATAACCTTAAATGTAAATGGATTAAATGCTCCAATCAAAAGACATAGGGTGTCAGATTGGATAAGAAAACAAGACCCTTACATCTGTTGCCTACAAGAAACCCACCTCAGAAAAAAAGATGCACACAGACTGAGGGTGAAGGGATGGAAAAAAGTTTTCCAGGCAAATGGAAAGGAAAGAAAAGCTGGGGTAGCAATACTTATATCTGACAAATTAGATCTCAGAGTGAAGGACATAACAAGAGATAATGAAGGCCACTTCATAATACTAAAGGGTACAATCCAACAAGAAGAAATAACCCTGGTAAATATATATGCACCCAATACAGGAGCACCCAAATACATAAAAAAAACTGCTGGAGGACATTAAGGGAGAGATTAATAGCAATACAATCATAGTAGGAGATTTTAATACCCCACTGTCACCCTTCGACAAATCATCTAAACAAAAAATCAGCAAAGAAATATCAATCCTAAACGACTCACTAGACCAGATGGAATTAATTGACATCTTTAGAACATTCCACCCCAAAGCCACAGAATATACATTCTTCTCAAGTGCACATGGGACATTCTCAAAGATAGACCACATTTTGGGACATAGGCAAAGTCTCTTCAAATTCAAGAAGATAGAAATCATATCAAGCATCTTCTCAGACCATAGTGGCATAAAACTGGAAATTAATTACAATAAAAATAATCCAAAGAAATCAAATACATGGAGACTAAACAACATGCTATTAAACAAGGACTGGGTTACCAGAGAAATCAAGGAAGAAATTAAAAACATCCTGGCAACAAATGACAATGAAAACACAACAATCCAAAATCTATGGGACACAGCAAAAGCAGTTTTGAGAGGGAAGTTCATATCCTTACAAGCCTATTGCAAAAAACTAGAAAAAATGGTAACAGATGAACTAACTCTACAACTCAAAGAGTTAGAAAAAGAGCAACAAGAAAAGCCCAGTGTAAGCAGAAGGAAGGAAATAACAAAAATCAGAGCACAGATAAATGACATAGAGACCAAAGAAACAATACATAAGATCAACAAAACCAAGAGCTGGTTCTTCGAAAGGATAAACAAGATTGATGGACCTCTAGCCAGGCTAACCAAGAAACAAAGAGAGAGGACCCAAATAAACAAAATCAGAAATGAAAGAGGTGAAATAACAACAGACCCCACCGAAATACAACAGATTGTTACAAAATACTACGAACAACTCTATTCCAACAAACTAAACAACCTGGAGGAAATGGACATATTCCTAGAAAAATACAAACTGCCAAAACTCAATCAGGAAGAATCTAAAAATCTCAATAGACCAGTGACGTGGGAAGAAATTGAAACCGTCATCAAAAAGCTTCCAGCAAACAAAAGCCCAGGGCCAGATGGCTTCACAGGAGAGTTTTACCAAACATTCAAGGAAGAACTAAAACCTATCCTCCTCAGACTATTCCAAAAAATCCAAGAGGAAGGAACACTTCCGAACTCCTTCTATGAAGCCAACATCACCCTAATACCAAAACCAGATAAAGACAACTCAATGAAAGAGAATTACAGGCCAATATCCCTCATGAACATAGATGCCAAAATCCTCAACAAAATTCTAGCAAATCGACTCCAGAAGAACATCACAAAGATCATACACCATGACCAAGTAGGATTTATTCCAGGAATGCAAGGATGGTACAATATCCGCAAATCAATAAACGTGATACATCACATAAACAAATTGAAAGATAAAAATCATATAGTCATATCAATTGACGCAGAAAAAGCATTTGACAAAATCCAACACCCTTTCCTGTTAAAAACTCTTAAAAAGGTGGGAGTACAAGGATCATACCTCAACATAATAAAAGCTATATATGATAAACCCACAGCCAACATTATACTCAATGGGCAAAAACTAAAACCATTCCCTCTAAGAACAGGAACAAGACAGGGATGCCCACTCTCGCCACTCCTGTTTGACATAGTTCTGGAAGTACTAGCCATTGCAATTAGACAAGAGGAGGAAATAAAAGGCATCCAAATTGGAAAAGAAGAAGTAAAGTTATCCTTATTTGCAGATGACATGATATTGTACATAAAAAACCCAAAAGACTCCATTAAAAAACTAATTGACTTAATAAATGAATCTGGCAACGTAGCAGGATATAAAATTAATGCCAAGAAATCCATGGCATTTCTATACACCAACAGTGAAACTACAGAAACAGAGGCTAAAAAAGCAATTCCATTCACCATCGCACCAAAAAAATTAAGATACCTAGGAATAAATTTAACTAAAGAAATAAAGGACCTATTTGCGGAAAACTACACGACACTGAAAAAAGAGATAGAGGAAGATGTAAGGAGATGGAAGAACATACCATGTTCATGGATTGGTAGAATCAACATCATCAAAATGTCCATACTTCCTAAAGCAATCTATAGGTTCAATGCACTCCCCATTAAAATACCAACGACATATTTCACTGACCTAGAAAGAATTCTCCAAAAGTTCATTTGGAACAATAAAAGACCCCGAATAGCCACAGCAATTCTGAGAAAGAAGAGTAAAGTAGGAGGGATCTCAATACCAGACTCCAAACTATGCTACAAAGCCACTGTTCTCAAAACAGCCTGGTACTGGCACAAGAACAGACAAATAGATCAATGGAATAGAATTGAGAACCCAGATATCAACCCAAATCACTATGCTCAATTAATATTTGACAAAGGAGGCACGAATATACAATGGAGTCAAGACAGTCTCTTCAATAAATGGTGTTGGGAAAATTGGACAGACACATGCAAAAGAATGAAACTAGATCACCAACTTACACCATTCACAAGGATAAACTCAAAATGGATACAGGACTTAAACATCAGACGGGAAACCATAAAAATACTAGAAGCATCCACAGGTAGCAAAATCTCAGACGTATGCCAAAATAACTTCTTCACTGATACTGCCCCTAGGGCAATGGAAGCTAAAGAGAAAATAAACAAATGGGACTACTTCAAAATAAAAAGCTTTTTTACAGCAAAAGAAACCATCAATAAAACAACAAGAAAGCCCACGGTGTGGGAGATCATATTTGCAAATATTACCACTGATAAAGGTTTAATCTCCAACATTTACCGACAGCTTATACAACTAAATAAAAGGAAGATGAATGATCCAATTAAAAAATGGGCAATGGACCTAAACAGAATATTTTCAAAAGAAGACAGAAGGAAGGCCAAAAGGCACATGAAAACATGCTCAAAGTCACTAATTATCCGAGAGGTGCAAATCAAAACAACAATGCGGTACCATCTCACACCTGTCAGAATGGCCAACATCAACAAATCAACAAACGACAAGTGTTGGCGAGGTTGCGGAGAAAAAGGAACCCTCGTGCGCTGCTGGTGGGAATGCAGACTGGTGCAACCACTGTGGAGAACAGTGTGGAGTTTCCTCAAAAAACTGAAAATGGAACTCCCATTTGACCCAGTAATCCCACTTCTAGGAATATATCCCAAGAAACTAGAAACACCAATCAGAAAGGATATATGCACCCCTATGTTCATAGCAGCACAATCTACAATAGCCAGAATTTGGAAACAGCCTAGGTGCCCGTCAGCAGATGATTGGATCCAAAAACTATGGTACATCTACACAATGGAATACTATGCTGCCATAAAGAAGAAGGAATTCTCATCATTTGCAGCAACCTGGATGGAATTGGAGAGCATCATGCTGAGTGAAATAAGCCAATCAACGAAAGAGAAACACCACATGACCTCACACAACGGTGGATGATAAAGATCTTTATAAACTGATGAACCAAGAGACAGATATAGAGAAAGTAAAGCAACAGGCAGACTGTCAAATTACAGTGGGGAGGGTAGGGATATCAGGGGGAGATAATAGATCAACCGAAGGACTTGTATAAATGCATATAAGTACAACCAATGGACATAAAACTATGGGGAGGGAGGGGATGTGTGGGAGGGAGGGAGGGGGGCAATAAAAAAAAATCAAGAAAATATGTAATAAATAAATAAATAAATAAATAAATAAATAAATAAATAAAAAAGAAGAAAAAAAAAAAAAAAGAATGGGTATGTGACCCAATTCAGGCCAACCATACGGGAGGAGATACCATAAGAGAACTTCCCATTCTCAGAAGACAACTACAGGATGAGATGCTCACTCTTGGTTCTCTGGGCCCAACATCTGGAATGTTGGCTTTCATCTGAAACTCTGCAGCGTTCTTGGGACCAGCCTGAGGATAAAGCTGACAGCCAGGGCAGCTGACAGGTAGAAAGCTGTGGGTCCTTGATGATGTAATGAAGCTACTGAACCAATGGTCTCAGAAGTCAGTCCTACCTTAGAATGTAGAGTTATGTAAGATAAAATACTTCTTATAGTTATATCCAATTTGAGTGGAAATTTCTGTAACTTGCTTTTGAAAGTATCCTGACACTTTGTACAAGTACTGTTAGTATAACAAAATTTTGGAAATACCCTAAAGGCCTATCTGTAGGGAAATGGGTAAATAAAAAAGGGGTATAAACATAGATGGAATGACTCTGAGAGGTTAGATGCCCGGCTGGTGTGGCTCAGTGGTTGAGCCTCAACCTATCATCATTGATATTTCTATCTCTTTCTCCCTCTCCCTTCCTTTCTAATTCAATAAAAATATGTTTTTAAAAAAAGAAAAAGATGAACCGGTTTCCTCCTCTACACACCCTGATGGAGGACAGAAGACACAATCTGGGCAAGTGCCCTGACCGGGAAATGAATCAGCAACTTTTTGGTGCACTGTACAACACTTAACCGACTGAGTCACATCGGCTAAGGTGTAAATATGTTTTTAAATAGATTAAATGGATCACATTAAATATACTAGTATGATAGTGGTTGCCATTTTTGAGGGGGTAGATGGCAATGGGATGGCAGTAAAAGAAGCAACACGTATTGGAATTGTTTTATTTCTGATCTTAAAACATGAAACAAGATAATGTGATGATAACAATTTACAGGATTGGGACTCTGTGTAGGTATGTGAGTGTTTGTGATTCTTTGTACTATTCTATACTTACAAAATTCTCAAAGATGGAAAAAAAAAATCCTTCCTCAGTGCTACCCCTAGTCCAAACAAATTTATTTAAGGAAGGCAGAAAAAAAAACCTTTAGCAAAGATGGGAACCAAGGCTTTAGTCTCTACTGTGTTTCCCCGAAAATAAGACATCCTCTGAAAATAAGACCTACTCACAGGTTTCCTTCTGAGTAAAATATAAGGCATCCCCCGAAAATAAGCCCCCCCCCCCCCCCAGGCTAAACATGAGAGATTTGGTCCACTGATTCTGAAAGAAATGGAGTCACAAGAAGTTCACCAGGAAATTCAGGAATTGGATTGTTATGATGATGTTCCAGAAGATGATGACATGATTGTCATTGAATAAATGAGTAAATTCTTGATACTGTAGGATTCAGTTTATCTGGTTTGTGTTGACAGCTACCCTACTACTGTACCGTATACAGGTAATAAATTTCCTTTATTTTCATTTAACAATAAATGTGTACCATATTCTTCTTTATGGAAAAATAAGACATCCCCTGAAAATAAGACCTAGCTCATCTTTGGGAGCAAAAATTAATATAAGACACTGTCTTATTTTCAGGGAAACAGGGCATAATTATTAGTGGGCTGTAAAATTTCAGAAAACATGGCTTTTCATTAAGATTAGAGTTTTTAACATTTTAACTGTTTATTTTGAAATAATTTTGGACATAAAAAATTGCAAAACTATTACAAGAGATCCTATGTATGTATCCATCACCCAGCTTCTCCCAATGGTAACATCTTACATATCTATAGTAACACCAACAAAACAAGAAAGTTACCATTGCTACAATCCAGGTAAGTAGACTCTACACCTTAATGGAATTTCATCTGTCTAACCTTTCTATTTTCTTTAATGTCTTGAAGCTATAAAATCAATTTGCTCATCTATGGATGGATAAACAAGAATGGGTATAGCCACACAGTGGAATATGACTTGGCCATAGGAAAGGAATGAAGCACTGATATACCTGCTACAAGATGGATGAAGTTTGAAAATATTATGCTAAGTGAAAAAAGTCATACACAAAAGGTTATATATTATAAAATTCCATTCATATGACATAACCAGAAAAGGTAAATTTTAGAGATAGAAAAGTGGTTAACAGAGGCAGGAAGAAGAGGAGAATGGGAAGCATGTGGTTACACAACATTGTGAATGCACTAAATCCCACTGTTCACTTGAAAGTGGTTAATTCTATATTATGTGAATTTCATCTCAATAAAAGAAATTTTAAGCAATTTTCTTATTGTAGAAAAATTCAGCCATAAAAAATGTAAAATAAAATTCAATTTCTTCTCCCAGCTGCTTTCCTCTCCCTATCCAATCCCACCCTGCATGTATACCTTCCTGTTAACTGTTCGATATGTATTGTAGTAACTGTTCACACCTTTTAAAGTTTTAGAATATACAAAGAGATACATATGTTACTTCCTCTCCCAAATGTTTACTGAACACCTTATCCACTTGCAATGTTGTAGATCAGTGTTTCCCAAACTTTTGACATATGTGTACCCCTTCTATAATTTTTGTAACACTGAGTACCCCTTGTACTCATGAGAACGTAGAATTAGGTGCAGCTAAGCACGGTGCAGTGCATATCCCCACCAAACTCTGGTGCAACGCCTACCCCCACCAAACTCTTCCCGTACCCCTGGGGGTACACGTAACACACTTTGGGAAACACTGTAGATGATGGGAACACAATTGTGAATAAAACAGACTAAGGGATTGATTGTCTAGTAGCAGGAGATTGGTATGGGAATGAACAACTTCAGATCATGGTAAGCGCTGTGAAAAGCTAAGACAGGGTAAAGAGGGCAGAGAGGGATATGGGTTGGTAGAGGGCAGGGTGACTTTGAGATAAAGACACAACATTTGAGCTGAATGATAACAAGGACCTAGAGAGTTGATGCAGGAAAAGAACATACCAGGGAGAGGGAAAAATAGGTACTTTTAAAGAAATAGGATTGTATTAGATGCATAGATCCACGATATATTCTACACACACTAGATATCATGCTTTTCTATGACTTTACCATATATTAAAAATGAATTTCCATGTTGGCACCTGATCTACTTTATTCTTTTAAAAATATACATTTTTATTGATCTCAGAGAGGAAGAGAGAGAGAGAGAGATAGAAACATCAATGATGCCCTAACCGGTTTAGCTCAGTGGCTAGAGCATTGGCCTGTGGAACAGTCCCAGGTTTGATTCCGGTCAAGGGCATGTACCTTGGTTGCGGGCACATCCCCAGTAGGGGATGTGCAGAAGGCAGCTGATCAATGTTTCTCTCTCTCTCATGGATGTTTCTAATTCTCTCTCCCTTTCCCCTTCCTCTCTGTAAAAAAAAAAAAAAAAAAAAAAAAAAAATCAATTATATATATATATATATATATATATATATATATATAAAGAAACCTCAATGATGAGAGAGAATCATGGATCAGCTGTCTCCTGCACGTACCCTACTGGGGACGAAGCCCACAACCTGGGCATGTGCCCTGACTGGGAATCAACTGTTACCTCCTGGTTCTTAGATCGACGTTCAACCACTGAGCCAAACAGGCCGGGCTACTTTACTCTTTTTGATAGCTACATATTATTCCATAATATTGATATAACATCCCTTATTTAACCATTTCCATGCTGGTGAAATTTAGAATGTTTCCAGTTTGGAGCTATTGCAGAAATGCAGGAAAGAACAGATTTTCACACTTGTGCTCATATTTCGGTAGAACCATTTCCAGGAATGGAATGGCTACATCAGTGTTCATTTGCGTTTTCACCCACTAAAACCCTGGGAGAGGCATGAACTTTCTTAGCATCCTCATGGTCGGAAGCATGAAAGACAAACTTTTAGCTTAAAAGGAACAAAAGAAAGTACTGTGTAGTTGACTAAAACAGGCACATCAGCTTAAAGGAGGGATAACTAATGAAGAATAAGAAAGCAGAGAACAAAAGTCAGAAACCATTAGGAATGCCAGCTGGTGGAATTTGCAATGGAAGGTGGGAATTATCCGTTGTGAAATGCTCAGACCTTGAACTGAGCATCGCTTTATGAAGTACAGCTGTTGTTAAGCTCACCCTGGGTGTCACAAAGAATAGCATCACGTCCTTGGAAAAACTTGGTAGTCCTCAACAGCCCTAAATGAATTTTTTTAAAGAAGGCAGTACCATCCCAGACCCCCTATTGCTTCACCCATTCATTCATTAAACATTTATTAAGCTTCAATGCCATTCTACTCTGCATTGGGAATATAAAAAGAGGAAGAAAAGACCCTGACCTCAGTTGCTCAGTCTTAGCTCAATGGTAATTAAGAAGAGCTTCTCACTCTCTGGATGAAGCAGTGCCTCCACCCTGGCTGGTCAAGGCTTTTGAAAACCAATGGAGTGGATTCTTTCCTGAATATCCATAATTATCCTATTCAAGGGTATGCAAGTTAATGACATCAACTGCTTTTCTAAGCTGCAGTCTTGGCAGTTTCTGTCTGTGTCCCTGGGAAAAGCACAAGGTACAAAGAAACTTTAATTAGATGTGAAGAATCAATCCATCGGAGCGATCATCCAGTGTCCTATGGTATCCAATGACAAGATGGGAGGACAGAGTAGTTCACTACTTGAGCCATCTGCTTGTATTGACAGTTTTTTAGGAATAGGTTGGGGAGTGCAAATCTTGAGTGAGAAGGCACTTTATTTCAAACACATTGTATTTTCATCTTGTGAATGTACGATAAAAATATTTATCATTCAATAGCAATGCAGGTCTCCCATGTAGGTTCTCTGTAAACCTGAGGGCAATCAATTAATACCAACTTTAAAGTGGGACATATTTAAGAAACATATAATTGGGTCTTCAGAGAACTATATTAGGTTGTAACCAGAACTTTGAATTAATCAGAAGAATACATTATTTGGGGGATGGGGGGAGGGAAGGATGGGGGGAGGAAGTGTCCAAAAGATTTCAGGGAGCATGGACCACAGACCTGATAAGAAACTTGTTATAATGGAGATATCTGCTTTCTTTACATTTTCCAAATGTTATGGGTTAAAGGAAAAAAGCACACAGAAAATTTGCTAGTTTAACATTAAACACAATTTCAAATCACATTAATGTAGAACTTGTTTTAAAAGGTAACTGACAGCTTTGCTTTTGACCTGTCTCATTAAGGTGAGTTCTCTCTTGAAACACACACACACACACACACAAAATCTTTATTGTTGCATTACATATGTCCCCATTCTCCCCCTCCCCCGCCCATATTGATCTCTACTAGCCCACCCCTACCCCAACCCCAGGCCTTCACCACCCTAGTGTCTGTGTCCTTGGGTTATGCATATATGCATATAAATTCTTTGATTGATCTCTTCCTCCTGCCCCCTTCCCTCTGAGGTTCCTCGGTCTGTTCAATATTTCTATGTCTCTGGATCTATTTTGTACATCAGTTTATTTTGCTCATTAGATTCCACATATGAGTGAGATCCTGTGATACTTAACTTTCTCTTGACTGGCTTATTTTGCTTGCATAATACCTTCCAGGTCCATCCATGCTGTTGCAAATGGTTTTTTTTTTTTTTTTAATTTCTTTATTAAGGTGTTACATGTGTTCTTATTACCCCTCCATCCCCCTGAATTCTTTCTTTTTACAGCTGCATAGTATTCCATTGTGTAAATGTAACAAAGGTTTTGTTTTGTTTTGTTTTATTTTATTGATTTTCTTACAGAGAGGAAGGGAGATAGATAGAGAGCTAGAAACATCGATGACAGAGACACATCGACCAGCTGCCTCTTGCACACCCCCCTACTGGGGATGTGCCCACAACCAATGTACATGCCCTTGGCCGGAATCGAACCTGGGACCTTTCAGTCCGCAGACCGACGCTCTACCGCTGAGCCAAACTGGTTTTGGCCCAAAGTCTTTTTATTCACTCATCTGCTGATGGGCACCCGGGCTATTTCCAAATCTTAGCTATTGTCAATTGTGCTGCTATGAACATAGGGATACATACATGTATCCTATGTTTCCAATTTCTTAGGATATATTCCCAGAAGTGGAATTACTGGGTCAAATTGCAATTCAATTTTAATTTTTCTGAGGAAACTCCATACTGTTTTCCGCAGAAGCTGCCCAGTTGCATTCCCACCAGCAGTGTACCAGAATTTCCTTTTTCCACCCCATCCTCACCAGCACTTGTTTGTTGATAGCCATTCTGAGAGGTGTGAGGTGATACTTCCTTGGCATTTTGATTTGCATCCCTCAGATGATTAGTAACTTTGAGCATTTTTTTCATAAGCCTTTTGGCCTTGTGTATGTAAGCTGAGTTTTCTTTTGTCTTTAAACTACACGTGTTTAAAACTCATATCTAGTCTCTGTGTATCAGAGCCGTTATTCTTTATTTTTATTTATTTATTTATTTATTTTAATATTTTATTGATTTTTTTAGAGAGGAAGGGAGAGAGACAGAGAGTTAGGAACATCGATGAGAGAGAATCATCGATCAGCTGCCTCTTGCACACCCCCCATAGGGGATATGCCCGCAATCAAGGCACATGCCCTTGACCAGAATTGAACCTGGGACCCCGCAGTCTACAGGCTGATGCTCTATCCACTAAGCCAAACCGGTTTTGGTGGAGCCGTTATTCTTTAAATAGATTAGGTGCACTTGGACTCCTTGAAGAAAAATATCACCAGTATGTTCTTCTCTGCTTGAACATGGATGCATTACAGGAAAAATTAACTGGACCTCAGAGCCATGTTGTTACTTCCCTACTTCATAGTTATTTGTCTTTTGTCTTTTTCTTTTCACATGCTTGTCTGTTAGTGTGAGATGCAGTCAACAAAGTACTAAGGAAATAAACTTGAGCGAATCCCACCATTCAAAACAAAACCACGTGAACTAATGGTGCATAAAAGAAGCTGAATGTACTAAAATAACCCTATTAGTTGGGTACAGTTGGATACATCAAGGAATATGGCAATCCTCCGTTCAATTTGCAAAGCCCTTGGCCGGCCAGAGGAGGAGGGGATGGAAAAGTTTGGGTGAAGGATTTAAATGACTAGTCAAACAGTGAGTCACTGAAACTTTCCAGTTAATAATACCCTCTGCCGGGGCAGAGCCTGGGCCCAAGAGCTTTACGAGCCACATCACAGTTTAAGTTGTAATGTCTCATGGTTTTACTGCCTCTTCCACCAAATGAATACGTAAAATGAAACGCGCTCTGCGTTGGCTTGAAATGCAGATGTTCTGGCTGGGGGAGGGGAGAAGGAAGGTGGAAAGAAAGAGAACAGGTAGGGATTCAGAGAGGCAGACAAGGTGATGAAAGGGAAGAAATTTTCAGGAGCTGAGTTTCTCCTCCGTATCCTGTGCCTAACAGGACGAGTGGACCAGAGTGCAGGCTGAGACACTCGCCAAGTCGCGCCAGGTCTTGCTTCGGTGACCCTTGGCCGCCCCACTCCGTGACAGGTGAGGCCGCTGAGCCGCCACCAGATCGCAGCTTCCTCGCGCTGCCTGCCGGGAGCCCAAGCCGCTTCCGGTTGCTCCGGGCTCCAGAACTTCGACTCCCGTCAGCCCCCGGGAAAACCGCAGCGGGGTCGCGCGGACGCTGCCGGAACTCGTAGTCCCATCTTCGCTGCGCTTCATAGCCGGAAGCGGGAACGCACAGGGCCGGGAACTACCAAGGCGAAGGTACGGGTGGCGGCGAGGGGTCAACCTGTGCCGGGCGTGGGGTTGGCGCTGAGGCTGTCGGAGGTGGTTGGGGTTGGGTGGGAGGAGATCCGCTCGCTTACACGAGGAGGATTGAGCCGCCGCCGCCGCCGTCGTCGCGAGTGCGGAGTCGGGACTTGAGCCGCCGCCGCCGCGACGCCGCTGGAGTTTGGGTCGCTAGCCCTCGGCCCTTCTGCCTCGCCGCTTCCCGGGGTCAGCGCGGCCTGCTTGTTCCACGCCGGTCGCCCCCGCCTCCATTTCCCGCCCTCTCTTCACCACACACACGGCCCCCCCGATCATGGATCCGGGCAGTGGTGGTGGCGGCGTCGGCGGCGGCGGGAGCAGCAGCAGCGGCAGCAGCAGCTGCGACTCGGCGCCCGACTGCTGGGACCAGGCGGACATGGAAGCCCCCGTGCCGGGCTCATGCGGTGGCTCTGGCGGCCCTTTGGCGGCGGCGGCGGCCGAGGCCCAGGGTGAACCCCTCAGTGCGGCCTTCAGCCGGCAACTCAACGTCAACGCCAAACCCTTCGTGCCCAATGTCCACGCCGCCGAGTTCGTGCCGTCCTTCCTGCGGGGCCTACCCCAGCCGCCGCCACCCTCAGCCGGCGCCTCGGCCAACAACCACGGGACCGGCAGCGGCGCGGGAGGCTCTTCGGGTAAAGGGTCGGGACTCGGGGCAGCCCCGAGACGCGGGAGGCAGCGGGGCTGCGAGGGCGGGAGCAGCAGCGGGGGGGTCTGGGCCCACCTGGGCTGGGGTGGGCTGGGATGAGGCGGTGCGCCCCGCAGAGCCGGGGGACGTGGGGCCCGGCGGCACGTGGGGCGCTGACAGCGGAGTCGGGCGCCGGCAGTCTTGGGTGGGGCGGTCCGGGGCCGGGAAGTCGGCCTCATGGGGTGGCGGCGGCGGAGGGCCGGGCGGGGTGGGAGAAGCGCGCTGGGGACACTGGCGGGGCTTGGGGCCGGGGCCGGGGGCCCCAGTTACCACTTAAGGTGGGAACCGTATGGAACGGAGAGGGGCGGCGGCAGGGCAGTAACACGAGGCCCAGAAGTGAGGGCAGATGGAATCCCGAGCCTGTAGGTAGGTGGGCGTTGAAAGGTCCGAGGAGTTGGGGAGGACGAATCGAGTTTTCTCTTCACCTTAGGCCTAGGAGAGAGTGTCTCTTGGCTGCAACTTCTGTTATTGAAACTGTAATTACGTGTTAAATATCTGTGGCACGGAACCGGCTAAAGGAATCCCAAGATGCATTGCAGTCTTGTGATCCGACAGAAACTGTTGGCTATCAATACAAAGATCTTTTTCACCCTTCGCATTTTGTAAGCTTGTAAAGTTCACAAAATGTCACAAAGTTAGAGTACCTCATTTAATATGGATAGGAAATTACATTAATTTGTGTGCTCCCTTTCTTAAGTGGGACTTGGACTTTCTCCGTCAGTGACAGGCTTAGAATTTTCAGTGTGTCAAAATCGTTTACCTTATTCAGGTTGTTGGGTATAACTCACTTTTTTAATGTTATGTGTCAGTTAAGTAGCCTATTCAGACACTTGAGCATTTGTTATAACAATAGTAGTCATGTGCGGTTCTGACCTTAGGTATTAAGACAAACTTTCAGATGTTTCAAGTTCAGTTCGGTCTTTAATAACCTTCCTGTATTTAGGGGGCTGCTTCAGTAATAGCATGCTTTCAGGTACTGATTTTGTAGGAATATCAAATGAGTGAACTTAAGTATTCTTATATAAAAGTTGCTTATTACCTTGTCCCGTGTTAGAACATTGGTCCTTCCAGGGTCGTGGGTTTGGTTCCCGGCCAAGGTTTCTCTCTGTCTTTCTCACCATCCCTTCCTCCCAGTCTCTGAAAAGCAAAGGAAAAGATGTCCTCAGGTGAGGATTAACAAAATAAACAAACAAATAAATAAAAGTTGCTTATTTTAGGAGCTTAGAGAGAAAAAGGGAAAGGCTGAATGTCCTTGCATTCTAGTGAGGGTATGGAACTGAATCATAGTTATTCCCAGCAATTTGTGAGAGCAGATTGTTGATTTCTCTTTAAAGTTCTATATTGTATTTTTTAGATAAGTGGACACCATAAAAGTTTAGTTTCTTCAGAAACTTCTGCTACAATTTTCTCTCTAGAGGTAAAAAGAGACTTTGGAGAAATACTTTTGCAAGTATGTACATATGTGAGCACAGTTTGGATTTGGTTGTTTTATTGACTGGTATTTCTTATGCTTGTGTGGGTGTTTGATGTTTTCCTTTTGAACAAGGAAGCTTACTTAGCTTTTATTTCTTTGCTTATGTCAAGCCATTTTGGCTACTTAAACAAATCCACTTAACAGCTCCTAAAAGTGCCTATTTCCAGTGCCTTATCATAAGGATCTCTGTTATCCAGACATTTTCTTTTTCGGTCCTCCCTCAGTCTGAAGCCATCAGCAACAGTATAGCAAGACCTATTTCCAGCCTAGCTACCTATTAGCCATCCAGGGACAGCCATCAGTAATCAGGGACAGCTATCCTTAGAGCAGTGGTCTGGAATGGTAGTCAATTGTTGAATAACTAGGCAGACTAGGGATTAACACTTTTATTTTTTTAAGTTAATAAATTTTTATTTAAGGAATTTCACATGTTCTGTCTGAGTCCTTCCACTGGAATCCTGAATTTGAGTCTTAATTGTCATCCCTTTTTTGCTCAATCCAGTTGTCATTTCACTCAGTCCACAATCCTTGTAGTTGAGCTTCTTTGATCTACACTTGAATATGGACATCAAAAACTCTCCACCTAGGCCGGCCTGGACTGTTTGGCTCAGTGGATAGAATATCGGCCAGCGGACCAAAGGGTTCCAGGTTTGATTCTGTTCAAGGGCACCTGCCTGGGCTGAGGGCTCGATCCCCACTAAGGGGGCGTGCAGGTTGATCCACGATTCTCTCAACGATGTTTCTATCTATCTCCCTTACTCTCTGAAATCAATAAAAATACTTAAAAAAAAAAAAACCACAAAAAAAAACCTCTTCACCTATAATCGTTGGGAACTGATTTCTTCAAGCAAATTTACTTTAGGCAATGGTTAGGGTCTGAGTAGATGGATCAGCCTCATTTAATTTCAGATACCCTCTAAACACGAATAAGTTAAAATCATCTTCACTCCAAAGCTGTCACTCCCTAGAACAGTATAGATCTTCGGGATATACAAAATACCTAAAGAATAAGACATAAATCCAGATATTGTGTTCTTAAGATAAAACGCTAATGAGAAAAAGAAGTCGTCTTTATTACAGTTTTATCAACATCAAAATTAAAATACTAAAGCAGTATGGTTGATATTTCCCTGATATTCTGTGCTTTTTTAAATGATTAATCCTATAGTCCTGAAGGAACCAGCATTTTAGGTATCATGTTCCTTCTTATATGTATCAAAACTCATACTGAACAATGAGTTCTGGGTTAGGCATTAACTCTTACCCACGAGAATTTTTCCTCTTCCTGATAGTTGCTCATTTGCAGTTTTAATTCTTTTCTCTGTGACCTACTGGGAGTTAGAGATGTAAAAATGTGTAGGGAAGTGGTTGTAAGGGAAGTCCCTACCTTATGGTCAACTTTTTTCTTTTTTATCAGAGACTTATTTTGATGTTACAGACTTTACCAGCTGCTTCTACAAAATGTGAGTTATGTTTTTAAAAATTATCCTTTGTAGGATATTTATTTGAAAAAGAATAGATTTTCTAAATTGAGGTCCTGACTTATGTGGGACTGTTGGATTGCATGTTCCAAGCCCATTCAAGTCCATAAAATACCATCAGAGCAGGAAACTATGCTTGGAAGAAGTAGGGGAGAAAATGGGAACAGCATTTTTGTAAATTGTAAATTGAGTTTACAAAGGAGGAATCATAAAGTTTGCAATTTTTTTTATATTAAGGAAATGGACAGTAGGGCTAACATATTTCTTTTTGTTGTGAAGCCATAGCTGAAATTTGCTGTGTGTGTGTGTGTGTGTGTGTGTGTGTGTGTGTGTGTTTAAACTAGATACCAGAGAGCACTTGTACAGTGTCATCCACCTTCTCTAGAAGGCTGCTGGTTATTCCTGTTTCCAGCCATCCCAGCTTAGGTTTCAGTGTTGACTTAGGATCTCTTTGAAAATTTAATATAGGGTTCCAAAAACATGACTAAGTAGAACCCATTAGGTGTAATTCATTTTAGTTCAGTACTCTGTACAGAGCCAAGTAAATTGGCTAAGTAATTGCTCTTTAAAGTAGAGGTCCTAAAATGAATGAAAATATGAAGACAAGGGTTATATATACCAGAACAACAAATGTTTTCCATGGTAGAATGTACTTTAAGCTCCAGTTTGCATCTAGTTCAGTCTCCCCCCAGTAAATGAGAAACAGGTTTAGTTACTAGTCAGGGTTAGTTACTTGGTGTCTTAGTCCATTTGGGCTACTATAACAAAATATTACAGCTGATAGAAAATAGACATTTATTGCTCACAGTCCTGGAGGCTGGAAGTCTGTGATGGGGTGCCAGCCTGGTTGAGCAAGGCCCTTTTCTAGACTATTGGCTTCTTGTGTCCTCTTTCCGCTGCAGGGGCAAGAGAGCTCTTTGTAAAGACACTAATCCCATTCATGAGGGCTCCACCCTCATGAGGGCTCCACCTTCATGACCAAGGGCCCTCCAAAGGCCCCATCTACCACTATCACTTCAGGTGTTAGGATTTCAACTTAAGAATTTGGGGGGGGGTATAGGTGGGACACAAATATTCAGACTATAGCACTTGGATTTAAGAGCAGCCTAGCTTCTAAAGTAATGGTGTAATGCTCTTTCCACTTTTCCACCCTCAACATTTCTCAAAACTCTGCCATTAAAAAAATAAGTATAGAATAAAACCAGCAGGCTTCAGAGGAAGATCTAGCCCCAAAATGTAGCACATTATATTGTGGAACTTGAATTTTAAAAAGAAATACTTGTTTTGTAGTGCTTGGTTTTCACTGACTGCCTGTATGTTGGGAAGGGATTTTTTTTTTTTTTAAATGATTGAGATATTAATATAGCATGAAATTCACATTTTAAAAATATACTGTTTAGTTGTTTTTGGTATATTCACAAAGTTATGCAACAAAGTGTCATCCACCTTCCCTGGAAGGCTTGTTACTTGGTGGATGCTTGTTAATCACTCAATAGTCTCAAAAAATGTCTTTGGGGCCCTAGAGTAGAAAAGATACAGAATAAAACTGGTTATGCTTGTTTCCTCCGGAAGAACTCTTAAAAATTATTATTATTAAACATTACCTATTGACTGATAGATAAGTTTGGATAAATAAGGTTCTTGACTTTAGATTTGTTTTCTTTTTCCTCTAAGACTGAAATGGCCTGCATTAACAGTTCTAATATACAGGATTTTTCAGGTTTCTGTGGGACAGTAAATACAATAGAATAGAGTGGACAGAAAAGATCAGGGGAAACTATTGCTCCTGGAGTATCATATGTGTATATATGACACTGTGTGTGTGTGTGTGTGTGTGTGTGTGTGTGTGTGTGTTGGTTAATCCTCACCTGAGGATATTTTTACTATTGATTTTTTTTTTTTTTTTTTTTTTTTAAGAAAGGGTGGGAAGGCGAGAGACAGACAGACAGACATTAATTGGTTGCCTCCTGCATGGGTATCTCCTGCCAGGGATCGAATATGTAACTCAGGTACCTGAACTCGACAGGGAATTGAATCCTCAAATCATTGGGTGGCTAGGGCCGAGACTCTAACCACTGCATAGCCCAGGCAGTGCTCGCTCTCCCTCATCCTCTCCCTCCCCCCGCCCCCCTCTCCCTCTCACTCTTATTCTCACTCTCTCCCTCCTTTCCTCCCTCCCTCTCCCCCAATCTTGGCTTACTGATTATTAGGTTATTGAATTTGGCCCCTTATATGCTTGAATGACTTGGGCAAGGAGGATTTAGGAAACAAGTGCTGCGCCATGTTGAGCAGTTGTTTAAACTGTTAGAAATTTTGATTGAGAATAAACTGTCTTTGAAACAAGTTTTATTTAGTAGTGCAGTGAGTATAGAGCTTTTTGCATTATTTTGTCCTTTATTTCTCACTTTTTCTGAATCATATTGCATGAAAAGGCAGCAATTAAAGTTTATCAGGGCAAGTTAGGGAGATGTTATAAAGGACAGATTGTAAGCTTTGTTTTGCTTGCTTTTATTTGCTGGGGAGGAAATATCTTAGTGTTGAAATAGTATTGTTTTTCTGATTGAAGAAAAAGAAAAAAAGAGACTGGATAACCTTCTAGGTGAGTTAGCAGTATTAGAATGGAAATTTTTGAGATGTGAATCTGGTTTTGCTCAGATATATGTATAACAATTAACGAACTGCCTACAGAATGCAGGATGCTGTTCTAGGCACTTGAAATGACAGCACCAAGATGAATAAATTGTTCCCAAGGAGTCTAGAAAGGGATCAGATTTACTCTTAATGGAAGACACAGCATGGTAAGAGGGCCATACAAAGGGTGCAGAGGGCTTTCAAAGCTGTAAAGAATAATTGTTCACAGATTTCCTTATGTAAATAATTTCAATCTTGTCACCCTAATGATAAACTAAGGATCTATCTATTTTCCTCCTTTTTTTAAAAAAGGATTTTCCCATTTTTCAAAATATATTTTTATTAATTTCAGAGAGGAAGGAAAAAGGAGAGATAGAAACATCAATGATGAGAGAGAATCATTAATTGGCTGCCTCCTGCACTCTCCCCACTGGGGATCGAGTTGCAACTTGAGCATGTGCCCTTTACCGAAATTGAACGTGGGCCCCTTTAGTCCACAGGCTAATGTTCTACCCACTGAGCCAAACTGGTTAGGGCGTCTTTTCTTTTAAAAAAAAAATATTTTTATTGATTTTTTACAGAGAGGGAAGGAGAGGGATAGAGAGTTAGAAACATCAATGAGAGAGAAACATCAATCAGCTGCTTCCTGCACGTACAGAGGATGTGCCTGCAACCAAGGTACATGCCCTTGACCGAAATTGAACCTGGGCCCTTCAGTCTGTAGGCCAACGCTCTACCACTGAGCCAAACTGGTCAGGGCACTATGACCAAATTTTAACTAACCATTTAGAAATCCAGATTACCATCTGTATTAAACTACTATCTGACTGTCTTATGTTAAAATTTTTGCACTTCTTGTTTTAAAATTTGTGGTAATATACCTAGTTCATTGGTAATAGCCAGTGCATTAGTCTTCCTTTATCATAAACAGTAGTATTAGTTTCTCTTTTCAATTTGGGGTATGGCAGTCTTATTCAAAACTGATACACTTAGCCCAGCCAGCATAGCGCAGTGGTTGAGCGTTCACCTATGAACCAGGAGTTCATATTCATTCACAATTCGAATCCCAGTCAGATTCCCAGGTTGCAGGCTCTATCCACAGAGTAATACGTGCAGGAGGCAGCTGATCAATTTTTCTCATCATTGATGTTTCTGTCTCTAGCTCCCTCTCCATTCCTCTCTGAAATCAATAAAAATACATTAAAAAAAAAATAAAACCTGCCACACTCAGATAACTTTTCCACTTAATTAGAATTGTTCCTGTTTGAATACTTGATAAGGATGTGTTCCTGAGCATAGAGATACCACTGGAAATGTGAAACCATAATTTCATTCCTCATGAGGTTTACTAACTTCTCTTTCATTAGCAGATATGAACCATGCAGGACCTGGTAGGTTAATCTCATATTAGAGTGGTCATCTGTTTGCTAACCATGAACAATGACTTTGAGCTTAGTAGAATTCAACACCCCTGCTCATTAGTAGCAGTAAAATCTGGATGTCATATGCATTATGAAATAAGACCATAGTTGAATTAACAAGAGAAGATTGCTTGTGCATTTGTGAATACTGGGTATAACTATATTGAGAAGTTTACATTTTAAAAAAATTTGGCTGTATCTGTTATTTTTCTGGCTCATTATTCCAAAAACATCAGTTGACAAATATTGCTAAGTTTTATAAATGTGATCCATCATCTTAATACATGGAAAGCTTTTTTCAAACATAAAGAAACTGGTTAACTTCTTACTTTTGAGTCCTTTAATGTCATTACTACCTGTAAATTAAACTTTTTTTCTTTTTTTAATTTTCACCTGAGGGTATTTTCCATTGAGTTTTAGAGAGAGGGAAAGACAGGGGAATATTGATGTGAGAGAAACACATCAACTAGTTGCCTCCTGCATGGCCCCAACCAGGGCTCTGGGAAGAGCCTCCAGCCAAGACATGCCCTTGACCGGAATCCCCTAGGTCTGTAGGTCGAAAGCTCTATCCACTCAGCCAAACTGGCTAAGGTTTATTTTTTTTCCATTACAGTTTACATTCAATATATGTTTCAGTATACTTTTCAGTATATTAAGCATTTCATTGCTTGTGGTACTTACTTGACTCTTTGCCTCTATGAGTTTTACAAACTTAAACATTATAAATGTAGGATATTTTGGAAAATAAAATGGAACAGATTTTTTTTATTATACTGCATTATGCAGCCATGTGGAGGTGGTCTCATGACTATGTCTCTGTTCTAAGAAGTACTTTACTTTACAGCTTTATTCATGTAAAGTATAAAATACTGCATTTTTGTAAATCTAAGAGTTGGTTCTAGAACTAGGTGGTCAGTTGTATGTACTTTTTCATTTTGAAAAGTTCACTTACAATTTGGGGGCTATCTTACTAGGTGAGGAGGGGGAGCCCACCATACTAGCTGTCTCAATCTTTTTCCTGTTTTAAAATACTTGTACATCATAACTTAGTTTACATTTATTGACTTACTAGCGGGCCAGTGCATGAAATTCATTCACAGGTAGGTTCCCTAGTGGCTGCTGGCTGCAGGCTGGGGCCTCCCTTCCCCTGGCTGTGGGCCCCATCGCCAAAGCCTGCCATGTTCCTTGTCACCCCTTGGTGGTCAGCACACATGTAACTCGTGGTTGGCCAGACTCCGGCTCATAGGTACAATTTGCATATTAGCCTTTTATTATATAGGAAGGATTTTTCAACAGGCTGTTTGAGGAAAGGGTCTTGTATAAATTGGAAAAGCCCAGCTGAGTCTGTTATGTCTGAATGTTAGATGGTGGTGATTACAGTATTTCATAGGGTTTTGATGGAATTTAAATGAGAGAGCAAACAGCACATAAAAGTTCAATAGAGCCCTGGCTGGTTTGCTCAGTGGTTAGAGTGTCAGCCCGTGAATCAAAGGGTCAAAGGTTCAATCCCTATCCTGGTTGGTGTGCATGAGGGAGGAAACCAATTCATGCGTCTATCTGACATCAATGTTTCTCTATCTTTTTCTCTCTTTTTTTTTTTTTTTTATAAAATATATTTTTTATTGATTTTATACAGAGAGGAAGGGAGAGAGATAGAGAGTTAGAAACATCGATGAGAGAGAGTCATCGATCAGCTGCCTCTTGCACACCCCCTACTGGGGATATGCCCGCAACCAAGGTACATGCCCTTGACTGGAATCGAACCCGGGACCCTTCAGTCCCCAAGCCGACGCTCTATCCATTGAGCCAAACCGGACCTGGCTATCTTTTTCTCTTTATCTTTCTCCCTTATACTCCTCTGAAAATCAATGGAAAAAAATATCCATGGGTGAGGATTAATAAAAAGTTAAAAAAACAAAAAACAAAACCACACCCCAACAATATTAATTCGTATAAATTAACTTAGAGGCCCAGTGCACGATATTCGGGCATGGGGAGTTGTGTCTCTTAAGCCCAGCTTGCAGCCCCTCCAATCTGAGATACCTTGGGGGATGTCCAATTGCCTGTTTAGGCCCGATCCTAACAGGCAGTCCGACACCCCCTTCACAATCCAAGACTGGTGACTCCCAACTGCTCACTTGCTTGTCTTCCTGATTTCCCCTAACCACTTCTGCCTGCCAGCCTGATCACCCTCTAATCACTTCCCTATCAGGCTGATTGATGCCTAACTGCTCCCCTGCCAGCCTGTTTGCTCCTAATTGCATCCCCTGCAGGCCTGATCCCCCCACCCCCTCAAATGCTCTCCCCTTCAGGGCTGGGTCCCCTACAACTGCCCTTCCCTTCAGGCTTGATTGCCCCTAACTTCTCTCCTCTGCCAGCTGGGTCAACTCTAATTGCCCTTTCCTACAGACTTGATCGCCCCCAACTGCCCTCCCTTGCAGGCCTGATCCCTCCCAACTGCCTTCCCCTGCTGGCCATCTTGTGGTGGCCATTTTGTGTCCACATGGGGGCAGCCATCTTTGACTACATGTGAGCAGCAATCTTGTGTGTTGGAGTGACAGTCCATTTGCATATTACTCTTTTATTAGATAGGATATTTGACAAAGGAGGCAAGAGCATACAATGGAGTAAAGACAGTCTCCAATATATGGTGCTGGGAAAATTGGACAGGTACATGCAAAAAAATGAAACTAGACTACCAACTTATACCCAAGAATAAACTAAAAAATACTTACATGTAAGTTGTGAAACTATAAAAATCCTAGAGGAAACATAGATAGCAAAATTTCAAACTTCTCTTGAAACAGTATTTTTGCTAATATATCTCCTAAGGCAAAGGAAACAGAGGAGAAAACAAATTGGACTATATCACAATAAGCTGCTGCATCAACAAAATGAAAATGAGCCCACTATATGGGAAAACATATTTGCCAGTGATACATCTGATAAGGCATAAGGGGATAATATCCAAAATATATAAGGAACTAATTCCACTTAACAAAAGGAAGACAAACCAATTAAAAAATGGGCAAAGGATCTAAATACACACTTCTCCAAAGTGCACATACAGAAGACCAATAGACACATGAAAAAATGCTCAGTCATTAATCATCCAAGAGATGCAAATTAAATATGCAAAATAACAATGAGGTATCACCTCACATCTGCCAGAATGGCTGTCATAAAAAAATCAACAAATGACAAGTGTTGACGAATATGTAGAGAAAAGGGAACCCTAGTACACTGCTGGTGGGAATGCAGACTGGTGCAGCCATTATGGAAAACAGTATGAAGTATCCTCAAAAATTAAATATTGAACTGCCATTTGACCTAATGATCCTACTTCTAGGAATGTGCCCTAAGAAACCTGAAATACCAATCAGAAAGAAAGTCTGCACCCCTATGTTAAAAGCAGCACAATTTACAATAGCCAAGATCTGGAAATAGCTCAAGTGCCCATCAGTAGATGAGTGGATAAAAAAGCTGTGTTACATTTATACCATGGAATACTATGCAGCAGTAAAAAGAAAGGATCTCTTACCCTTTGAGATAGCATGGAGGGACCTGGAGAGTATTCATGCTAAATGAGATATTCAGTCAGAGAAAGACAGGTATCACATGATCTCACTCAAATGTAGAATCTAATGAACAAAATAAACTTATGAACAATTGGATCCAGAGACATGGAAACATGGAACAGATTGGAATCTCAGAGAAGGTGGGGGAAAGTGGGTGGGTGGGGACACAGACAAATAGTGTGGTGAAGGCCTGGGGTTGGGGACAGAAGCGGGCTAGAAGGGGAGGAAAAGGCAGGAATGTAATACTTTCAACAAGGAAGATAAACAAACAAACAAAAACATTAGTTGGCGTTAGCATCACCCCAATATCCAGCATTGTATCGATTTGTGAGAGCTTGGTATCCCTTGTTCTGGCCATAATAGATACTCAGTATATGCTGGTAAAATTTAGTTGATAGTCAATACATGTTAGGGTATGAAAACTGTCATTTGTTGAATATTTGATAGGTGCCAGAAGTTATTTGTCACTAAACAAAGGTTTTTTTTTTGTTTTTTGTTTTTTTCTTTTTCTTTTTTTTCAGTTTAATCTGTTCAATAATCCTGTCAGGTGATTGGCATGTAATTTCCATAATTTCAATGAAATAATTGCTTCTTACAACTTGTTAGTGACAAACTATGATTTAAGTGAGGAGTCAGCTCAGTTTTAGCCTTGTTTGCTACTACATGCTTGCTACCTCTTCCATCTCTAGGTGGCATATGAACTTGATTCACTTAGCATTGCCTGGCTTCATCTCAAAATTGAATATTTTTTCCTTATCCACAAACTTTGCTTTAAAATAGGAAAATGAACAAAAGTTAATCTCTTTTATGTCTGAAGTACAATTCCTGATCCCTTCTAAACCTAATTGAAATGATTTCTGCTCCCCTCCACTCCCACTTCATTTCTGTGACATAGGTTGGAGGTCATCTTAAACCTTTCCCTCTTTCTTCCTAATTCTGTTAGATATTGTATCCATTATCTGTGCACTTAATCCCGCCTCTAGTTTTATTGCTCAGTTATCATAATGGCATGCTTCCTTGTAGTAATGATGCTGGTCTCTCTGCCAGTAGTGTCTTTCCCTCTCTAGTTCTTCTATATACTACCATAGAATAGTCTTCCCATGTGATACTCCATATGTCACTTCTGTCAGAAAGCCTTGATTGCCCTTTACCTTTTAGGGACAGAAAATTGCTTTCTTCAGCACTTGTTTTTTTTTTGTTTGTTTGTTTTTTAAATATATTTTATTGATTTTTCACAGGAAGAGAGAGGGATAGAGAGTCAGAAACATTGATGAGAGAGAATCATCGATCAGTTGCCTCTTGCACACCCCCTTCCAGGGATATGCCCGCAACCAAGGTACATGCCCTTGACCGGAATCGAACCCGGGACCTTTCAGTCCGCAGGCCGACGCTCTATCCACTGAGCCAAACCAGTCTCGGCTCAACACTTGTTGTTAATAAAGGTTGGGTCCAATACCTTTTCTTGACTCTTATAGGTGTTAATATTTTCTGGCAGTGGTTTTATTATTTTTTTATTAGAACTTGGGGTGATATTGGCTAATAAAATTGTATAGGTTTCAGAGGTACAACTCTATAATGCATCATCTGTATATTGTATTGTATTCACCACCCCAAGTCAAGATTCTATTACCATTTAACCCCCCTTTTACCTTCTACCCCCTTCCTCCCGGTAGTGATTTTTAAAATGAGTTTTGCTGGATATGAATTATTATTTTTTAAAATATATTTATTGAGTTTTTACAGAGAGGAAGGGAGAGGGATAGAGAGTTAGAAACATAAATGAGAGAGAAACATCAATCAGCTGCCTCTTACACACCCCCTACCGGGGATGTGCCCACAACCAAGGTACATGCCCTTGACCGGAATTGAACCTGGGACCTTTCAGTCTACAGGCTGATGCTCTATCCACTGAACCAATTAATTATTTTTTAAGTAAATATATTTATCGATTTCAGAGAGGGAGGGAGAAAGATGGAAACATCAATGAAGCGAATCATCGAAGAGCTGCCTCTTGTATATTCCCATACTGGGGATTGAGCCCGAAACCCGGGCAAGTGCCCTGATTGGGAATTGAACCGTGACCTCCTGGTTTATAAGATATGCTCAACCATTGAGCAACACCAGCCAGACTAATTCTTCTTTACTAGAGGCCCCATGGTGCAAGAGTAGGCCTTCCTTCACCAGCTGCTGGCACTGGCTTCCCTCTGGCACCTGGGACCTGAGCTTCCCTTATATATATAGATTACTTAGTGTGTAGGATTCACGTGACTTCAAATTCTTTGATTTTTTTTGTATTTTGCAGGTTCTTTAAAGCAGGGGTACTTTCATATTACAGTAACATTTAAGTTTAGCAGGTAAAATAAGTTTAAGCATAGTTGGGGAACAGTATATATCTCTTCTAGTGATGTCATAGGTAGATTTGTGGTGTGGAAATGGGATTGTGCTTTGACCTTAGAAATCTAACATAGGGCAAAATTGGCGTCCTTGTAATTGCCTTTCTGAGATGTAAAGGCCTGTATATAGTTGGAGGATTTTATCTGAAGTACTTTATTTTGTTATCAAATATAATTTGAGGATTTTTTTATTTAATAAATCTTTATTGTTCAGATTACTACAGTTGGTTCTTCCCCCCCTCCTGCCCCCCCCCCCCCCAATAGTTCTCCTCCACCCAGTTCCCACCCCACACTGTCCTTACCTCTCCTCACTGTCCTCATCCATAGATGTATAATTTTTGTGCGGTCTCTTCCCGCACCCCCCACACTCCTTCCACCCTGAGAATTATCAGTCCATTCCATTTCTATGCCCCTGATTCTATTATATTCACCAGTTTATTCTGTTCCTCAAATTTTAATTCACTTGATTTTTAGATTTTCTTGTTGATATGTATTTGTTCATAATTTTTATCTTCTTCCTCTTTTTAAAGAATATCTTTCAGCATTTCATATAATACTGGTTTGGTGGTGATGAACTCCTTTAGCTTTTTCATATCTGTGAAGCTCTTTTTGTTATTTTTTCCTTTTTGCGGGGGTGGGGGTGGGAATTGTTGGGTTTTTTTTTTTAGTTTTTGTTTTTTTTTAAGTATGAGATCATGGACAGACACCTTTAAATATATATTTTATTGATTTTTTTACAGAGAGGAAGGGATAGGGAGAGGGAGTTAGAAACATTGATGAGTGAAAAACATCTATCAGTTGCCTCCTACACAGGCCCCACTGGGGATGTGCCCACAACCAAGGTATATGCCCTTGACCGGAATCAAACCCAGGACCATTCAGTCCACAGACTGATGCTCTATCCACTGAGCCACACTGGTTAGGTCTGTGAGCTCTTTATCTGACCTTTAATTCTGAATGATAACTTTGTTGGGTAGAATAATCTTGGTTGTAGGTTCTTGCTATTCATCACTTTGAATATTTTTGCCACTCCAGTCTGGCATGCAGTTTCTGTTGAGAAATCACCTGACAATGGGTGCTCCCTTGTAGGTAATTAACTGTTTTTCTCTTGCTGCTTTTTAATATTCTCTGTCTTTTGCTCTTGGCATTTTAATTATGATGTGTCTTGATGTGGTCCTATTTGGATTCCTTTTGGTTGGGGTTCTGTGCACTTCCTGGACTTGTAAGTCTATTTCTTTTACCAGGTGGGGGAAGTTCTCAGTCATTATTTCTTCAAATAGGTTTTCAGTATCTTGCTCTCTTCTTCTGGCACCCCCCATAATTCTGATGTTGGTACATTTGAAGTTGTCCCAGAGGCTTCTTACACTTTCTTTAAATTTTTGGATTTTCTTTTTGCTTTTCCATTTGAGTGTTTTTTGCTTCTTTGTATTCAAATCTTTGACTTGATTGTTGCATTCCTCTAGTCTGCTATTGGGTCTTTGTATAATATTTTTTTTTATTTCAGACAGTGTATGTTTAATTTCTAGTTGGTCCTTTTTCATATCCTCGAGGGTCTCGTTAAATTTATTGGCCTTTTCTAGGAAATTCTTGAAAAACCTTATAATCGTGGTTTTGAATTCTATATCCAGTAGTTTGCTTTCCTCCATTTCTTTCATTTGTGATTGGTTTCTTTGTCTCTGCATTTTGGCTGCTTCCATTTGGGTAGCTTTGTGTGCTAGGTGTCCTATATGACCCAGTGGCTCGGCCACCCCAGTTCCCTGTGTTGGACACTCTTGGTGTACCCCTTTGTAGTCTGTGTATACAGCCTTGTTGTAGTTAAGTCTTGATTATTGCTGGTATCACTGGGAGGAATTGACCTACAGGCTAGTTGGCTGTGAGGATCAGCTGTGTCTATGCCAGGAGAACTTCTGTGCTGGAGACAGCCTTATGAGAGAAGACTTGCAAAATTGCAAAAGCCTCTGTGCTCAGATTGGATGGGGCGGAGTCTCAGGGCTGAGCAGATAGCCTTGGCTTCCCGTCAGCCCTGCCCTATGAGGCCCCTGGGTCTCATTGTCCCTTGGTAATCGCTGCAAGCACCTCTGAGAGAAAGCCGCCCTCAAGTTTCACCCACTGCCAAGACAGTCCAGTTTCTCTCTCCCAATGAATCCAGATTACGAGATTCTCGCCCAGAACTAGAGTTCATTTCAGTAGGGAGCTTCCAGTTCCCTCCAGCTAGAGAAAGCCAGCAGCACACTCAGCATTCAGTCCTCTCTGTGGCACACTTGCATGCGCGCCTCCAGACCTCTGCTTTTTTCGGTTCCCCTGAGTTTCTACCTGATAGTCCAGATTCCCCCCATAAGAGCCTGGGTCCTCAGGGCTCGCCCAGTACTGGGGTTTAGTGCAGCTGGGAGCTTTTGACTCCCTCCTGCTAGGGAAAGCCAGCGGCAACCTCAGCAGTCAGTCCTCTCTGCACGCACTCGCACGCGTGCCTTAAGACCCCTGCCTTCTGCGACTCCCTCGAGTCTCTGTATGCCTTTCTCTCTACCTGACAGTCCAGGCTCCCCCCATATGAGCCTGGGTCCACAGGGTCGCACCCAGAACTGGGGTTCAGTGCAATTGGAACTGGGGTTCAATTGCAGTCGGGATCTTCCTTCTCCCTCCCGCCACAGAAAGCCACCCTTCCTCTCTGCGCACGTGTCTCCGTACCTCAGCCCTTTGCAGCTCCTTTGATTCTTCGTGAGCTTTTCTCTTTCCTTCTAGTTGTAGAATTTCCACTCAGCCAGCTTTCCTGTGGTTCGAAATGATGTCTATTCTGTCTTTTAGTTGTAGTTTTGAGATTGTTATGTGAGGCAGCAGTTTAGGTGCTTACCTATGCCACCATCTTGGTTTCATTTTTCTATTTGAGAATCTAGATGATAATGTGATTATAGATTATTAAAAGGGGCTAATCATAGCCTTAGGCTAGAGGAATTTACTAAGGGAATTTAGAGAAGTAATGTATATTTGTTGAGCAAAATTTTACAAATTTGATCTGTCCTGGGCAACAGATTGCTTTTATAATATCTGTGAAGGAAAAGTTTATGGAGCAAAGTAACAGAATAAGTATTCTTTTTTTTTTTTTTTTTTTAAATATATTTTATTGATTTTGTACAGAGAGGAAGGGAGAGAGATAGAGAGCTAGAAACATCAATGAGAGAGAGAGTCATCGACCAGCTGCCTCTTGCACACCCCTACTGGGGATTTGCCCGCAACCAAGGTACATGCCCTTGACCGGAATCGAACCCGGGATCTTTTAGTCCCCCAAGCAGACTCTCTATCCATTGAGCCAAACCGGTCTCGGCATCTTTTTTTTTTTTTTTTTTTTTTTAATAATATATTTTATTGATTTTGTACAGAGAAGAAGGGAGAGAGAGAGAGTCATCGATCAGCTGCCTCCTGCACACCCCCTACTGGGGATATGCCCGCAACCAAGGTACATGCCCTTGACCGGAATCAAACCCGGGACCCTTCTGTCCCCCAAGCAGACTCTCTATCCATTGAGCCAAACTGGTCTCGGCAAGAATAAGTATTCTTTTATGAATATATATCAGTTACTTTTTTTTTTTTTTTTAAGTAGGTTAAACAGAGACGTCTAATTGGAATACCTGAGTTAGTCATTAATCTGAATTATTGAGATTTTTGTTGTGTTTTGAACTTTTATTTTAAAAAATGTAAGTAAAATGGATACATAGATCTTAATTTTTAATAGAACTTATTTCTATTAAACAGCACCTGTGGAACCTTCTCAAGAGGAACAGTTGTTGTGTGAAGGTAATTTTCTATGATATGACTCTTGTACTATTTAATTTGAGAAAACAAGTTGTGTAATGGTGTGTAAAGCTAGATATTGTTTTGTAAATATATATTATATCTCAATTTCTTGTCTAGGTTCAAATTCAGCTGTTAGCATGGAACTTTCAGAACCTGTTGGTAAGAAAATTTCTGACCATATTAATACAGTAATAAGAAACTCTTTCACTCTCAAGATTTAAGGTGCAAATGTAAGTGTTATGATTATTATAATGTCTACATTTAAAACTGACATTGAGTCTTTGCTATGAAGATTTGGACATTAATACTGCTGTGATAAATTTAGTGTTGCAAATATAAAAAAAATTGAATGGAGGAATGTTAAAGTCAGTTTAAATAGTTGTATCTCTTCTATTTAGTTGGTGAAAATTTTTCCTCCTTTTTGTAACTTTATTACTCTTAAGGGTTTCATATTCGCAAGGTGATTAATAAACTTGAAGCCAAAGTTATTACTTGCAGAGGAAAAAGATCTTCTAAATTCTTCCACACTTTTCCTATGTTCTGATTTAAAATTTTCCCATCTTTCTTCTGTCTGGACATCTTAACACTGGAATAACAGGGCTGTTGAGAAAGTTAGATCTCCTGCTTACATGTTGTTTGTCCTAATGAAAATAAAACTTTGGTAAAATAGCAATTCTCATAATATCTTGAGTCAAGCTGTGATGTCAGGAGTGTGGCCAGCTTGAAAGCTATTATCCATTTCTGTTGTGAAAGAGATTTTCTTGCTTACGTGTCACTAGACATTAGGAAATGGAGCTAAATATGCAAAGTTCCATTTATTGAAAGTATCTATGTTTTAAAGTACCTGTATATGTTACAGATCTTCTGTAGAATACTGAATTAAAATGGCTTCTTTCAGTAGAAAATGGAGAGACAGAAATGTCCCCAGAAGAATCATGGGAGCACAAAGAAGAAATAAGTGAAGCAGAGCCAGGGGGTGGAGATGGAAAGCCCTCAGAAGAAAATGCCCAAGAAATGATGGAGGAGGAAGAGGAAATACCAAAACCTAAGTCTGTGGTTGCACCACCAGGTGCTCCTAAAAAAGAACATGTAAATGTGGTATTCATTGGGCATGTAGGTAAGTTACTCATAGCTATGATTGAGTACATAAAACAGAATATCTTTTTTTAAAATTATTATTTTTAAAAAAATATTTTATTGATTTCAGAGAGGAAGGGAGAGGGAAAGAAAAATAGCAACATCAATGATGTGGGAGAATCACTGATTGGCTGCCTCTTGCACGTCCCTTACTGAGGATCAAGCCCCAACCCAGGCATGTGACTTTGGCCGGAATCAAACCTGGGACCTTTCAGTCCAAAGGCTGACACTATCCTTGAGACAAACCAGCTAGGGCAAACAACATTTTTAAAATAACTTGTAGATGTTTTGTGAAACTGAACCGGGATTTGCTAGATTTAGCTGGCAGAAAGTTGTCGACAAACACTTTGTTCTCAAAGGGTGGACAGATGAACAGTTTTGTAATGGCATGGAAGCTGGAAGAAAAGAAGCCAGTATGTTTTTATATAATGTGTAAATTAGCCTTTGATGATAGCTGAGCATGTTATATCTTACTATCCTAGGGAATGTGCCTTTTCTATGTGTGAACTTAATTTTATTGTATTAACTTTACTATGTAGTTTAATGTTGTGGAATATGAGAATTAGTAATAGGTTGCTGATTTAGCAACCCCCAAAACCCCACCCATTTGATTTACTTAGATATTTAACCTATCTATCCTCAACATTCTGAGAAGAAAATAATATGTGTCCTTTTTTTCCTTCCATTTATCCCTGCCTTCCCCTGAATATGATGATACACCATTCTACTTTTTTAGTAGCAAGAACTCCTTTGAAATTTGTATAGGAATACCATTGTCTACTAAAAGTGAAAGGCAGACTACTTAAATGTAGTCACAGCTCTTGGCTATTTTTGCTGTCCTCTAAAGCTCCCTTGGGTTTTTTTGTTTTTTTCTTAAAGTAGGTTTTTTTTTGTTTTTGTTTTTTTAAATACATATTTTTATTGATTTCAGAAGTGAAGGGAGAGACAGAAACATCAATGATGAGAATCGATTGGCTACCTCCTGTACGCCCCCTACTGGGGATTGAGTCTACAACCTGGGCATGTGTTCTGACCAGGCATGTGACCTCCAGTTTCATAGGTAGATGCTCAAACACTGAGCCATGCTGGCAGGGCTCCCCTTAGGTAATTTATATTCATTTGCTGCCTGGCTCTTAGTTGAAGGTCAGGGAGTAAGCTGTTTAAAAATTGTTTCTTTTGTTCTTTATCAGTAAAGTAGTTGTAAATCATTATCAAGCTGTTAGGGGACTTAGTAGCTCCTTTTTCCAAGAGAAGAGGTAACTAACCAATAGTTTCCTACAGTTTCTGTTGCTTTTGCACAATTTAATTATATAGTATATGCTAAACCATATCTTCATAGTTCTGTTACGTGTATATATTGGTTGGCTTTTTAAAATATTTTTTATACCTATGCTTTGCATATTGTTGATGTTATTACTTTTAGATGCTGGCAAGTCAACCATTGGAGGACAAATAATGTAAGTATATTTTTTCTTATAGAGTTAACTCAATTGAATGAACTTTGGGAATTGTCAACATTCATAAAATACAAAGGAGATAAAACAGATCACCCCAAGTTAAGAAAAATTAATAATAACAGTATTATGAAATAAAATTTCTTAATGAAAAAAAAAAAAAGAAAAATTAATAATAAAATGACATTATCTGTAGAGAAGGCTGTAGTAATTTTTGCAATGTGATCATTAATATTTTCTGATGGATTATAAGCCATCGCTAAAATTCTCTCATTATCACTGTCAGACTCTCATGTAACATGAATTAAATATATTTCTGAAAATTGCCTTTTACATTTTTTATAAAAACTAATAAAGAACCAACTCTCACTTATAGGAAATTTTACTTTTCTTAAAAATAATAAAAACCTGGTCTTGAACCTGGTTCATGAAGAGAACTGGCTTTTCCTTATCATCAACTCCTTAAATTTAATTAAATTTAAGTTAGTCTGGCTAACATGCAAAGATAATTTTTTATCATAGTATATAAGCTATTAAGGTATGAAGACACTATGGTTGGCCTCCAGGAACATATTCTAGTATTGAAAAATCTTTTAAATTCACAGGTCCTAAATATTTAATTCCTCTTAGATTAGATCCATTTTTTAAAGCTGTCATCAGAGGATCTAGAGCACATGTGTCAAACATCAGAGGATCTAGAGCCAAATCCAGCCCGCCAGGCCTTGCAATGTGGCCCACACCGCGCTGTCATCACTGCACTCCACTGTCAGTTTATGACATTGTCAGTTTATGACTGTTCAGTAAACCATTCGGCCCGCGATTTAGGCTGGATTTTAGATTTTGGCCCCTTCTCTGATTGAGTTCGACACCCCTAATCTAGAGGGTATATCATTGTCTTGCCTTGTTAAGTAATCTTAATTGTTGATAATCTTGCCAATTCTCACTTTTGAAGCTTCCCCAACAGACTCTAAAACAAGTGTCCTCTTCTAAGGCTCTAAGGATAGATGTGTTTGGCCCATTTTATTATGTGTTTTAGAAGAATGTACGTTTTTTGCTTATGGGCTATACTTTTCATTGGTAATTCATTGGGATTCTATAATCAAATGGTTAGAAACATGCACTATAGATATACACTAAACATGCTCAGAGAATCCCATAGAGATGAAAGCCAGAACTGGAATTCCTAAGGAATTATTTTAAAATAACCTCACTTTGAGAAATAATATATTTAAAATATTAAATATTGAAGTGTATTAGTAAGATTTAATTGCCTAGACAACACTGTTGTAATCATTTTTATATAGCATTTTCATTTGCTTTTTAAAAAAAATTAATATATTTTATTGATTTTTTTTTTTTACAGAGAGGAAGGGAGAGGGATAGAGAGCTAGAAACACTGACCAGTTGCCTCCTACACACCCCCCACTGGGGATGTGCCTGCAACCAATGTACATGCCCTTGACCAGAATCAAACATGGTACCCTTCAGTCTGCAGACCGACACTCTATCCACTGAGCCAAACTGGTTTGGGCTACATTTGCTTTTTAAAAGAATCTTTTATTGCTTTGGCCAGTGTGGCTCAGTTGTTTGGGTGTCATCCCATGCAGCAAAGAGATTGCTGGTTTGATTCCTGGTCAGGGCACATGCCTGGGTTGTGGGCTGGATTCCTAGTAGGGTGCATACAAGAGGCAATTGATGTTGAGCTCTCACAAAGATGTTTCTTCTCCCTCTCTCTCTAAAAATAAACTATTATAAAATAAATAAATAAACTTTTATTCTGAATTAATTTCAGACTTTAAAGAAAGGTTGTAAAAACAATACACAGTTCCCATACACCTTCCACTTAGCCTGCCCTAATGGAAACATATAACTATAGTATATCATCATTAAGATATTAGAAAGCTAATATTGCTATAATACTATTAATTAAACTACAAATCTATTTGAATTACACCAGTTTTTGCAGTAATGTTTTTCTGTTCTAGAATTCTATTTTGTGTTTAATTATTTTGTCTCTTTTGTCCTCTTGAACTTGGCAACATTTTCTCAGTCTTGCCAACTTCATAATTTTAAAAAGTATATATTTTATTGACTTTTTACAGGGAAGAAGAGAGAAGGATAGAGAGTTAGAAACATCGATGAGAGAGAATCATTGATCAGCTGCCTCCTGCACACCCCCTACTGGGGAAGTGCCCGCAACTAAGGTACATGCCCTTGACCGGAATCAAACCCGGGACCTTTCAGTCCGCAGGCCGATGCTCTATCCACTGAGCCAAACGGGTTTTGGCCAAACTTCATAATTTGAAGATTGCTATTCAGTTATTTTATAGGATACTAGAGGCCTGGTGCATGAAATTTGTGCACTTGATGGGGGGAAGGGGAGGAAGAGTTCCTCAGCCTGGCCTGCGTCGTCTTGCAGACCAGGAGCCCTCGGGGAATGTCCGATGCAGGCCTAAGCCTTCAGTCAGACATCCTTAGTGCTGCCACAGAGGCCAGAGAGGCTCCTACTACTGATCCTGCGCTTGTCAGCCGTGAGCCCTGCTTAGGGCTTCTGGCTGAGCGGCACTCCCTCTGTGGGAGTGTGCTGACCACCAGAGGGCAGCTCCTGCATTAAGCATCTGCCCCCTGATGGTCAGTGCGTGCCATAGTTATGGGTTGTTCTGCCGTGCAATTGATTTGCATATTAGCCTTTTATTCTATAGGACTAGAGGCTTGATGGGCGAAAATTGTTCAAGAGTAGGCCTTCCTTCCCCCAGCTGCCAGCACCGGCTTCCTTCTGGCACCTAGAACCCGGGCTTCCCTTGCAGCCCCAGCTTTGTCAGGAAGGTTGTCCGGTCTAATTAGCATATTACTCTTTTATTATACTAGAGGCCTGATGCACAAAATTTGTGCAAGAGTAGGCCTTCCTTCCCCCAGCTGCCGGCACCAGCTATCCTCTGGCACCCAGGATTTCCCTCACAGCCCCAGCTTCATATGGAAGGTCATCTGGAAGGATGTCTGGTCTAATTAGCATATAATGCTTTTATTATTATAGATATTCTTCACTTGGGGTTAACTGATGTTTTTTACAGTCACACTGAGGTTGGGCATTTTGGGCAAGAATATCAAAGACATGTTGTGCTCTTCTTAGGGCATTCTGTTAGGGTAAAAAAAAGATATTAATATTCAGTATGTTTTATTTATTACTGGTGATGTTTGCTAAAAATTACTTAATTAAGGTGTTACCAGGATTTTCCACCATAAAGTTATGATTTTCCCTCTTTATTTTGTGGGAGATAATTTGAGACTATGCAAATAACTTTTCTACTGAAAGTTTCCTGATTCATGCATCCACCAGAAGTACCTTTACTTCATTATATTTAGAGTTGAAATTCCTTTTTAAGTGATTTAAATTTTTCCTGATTTCATTGAGTATCTTGTGTTTCTTTAAATGTTTTCAGGTATTTGACTGGAATGGTTGACAAAAGGACACTTGAGAAATATGAAAGAGAAGCTAAAGAGAAAAACAGAGAAACTTGGTATACTTTTATGATACTATAAATTACTTGTAAGGAAATGCTGCCCACTTAATGTTTTTGTAGTCTACTGAAATGGTGTAACAAAGAAGTTTCTTTCCCCTCACACTACATAGTAGATCATTTCCCAATGACTTCAAAACTTGCACAGAGAAAGTTTGGAAACATCCAATAATAAAAGGCTTGTTGAATATATTCTAATTGGGCCATTATCTAACCACTATAAAATTGCATTTAAAGTTACCAGGAATAGAATATGTTACAGTGGAATTTGGAGAGAAAGCAGGAAACAGCATAGTACTTAAGACATGATCATTGACTATGTAAATAAACAATTGAGAAAAATAATTGAAGGAATTATTTTTAATTTTTATTATTTTTTAAAATATATTTTATTTATTTATTTTTTAAATCAATCTTTATTGTTCATATTATTACAAAGGTTCCTCATTTCTTCCCCCCCTCCACCAGGTTCCCACCCCACCCTCTGCTGCCAGCGGACCACCCCCCCACCTTGTCCTCATCCATAGGTGCACAGTTTATGTTCAGTCTCTTCTCGCATCCACCACTCCCCTTTTCCCCTGAGAATTGTCAGTCCACTCCCCTCCCGTATCTCTGATTCTATTATAATCAACAGTTAATATTGTTCATCAGGTTTTTTAATTTCCTTGTTTGTTTGTTTTTAATTAATAAACTTATATTTTTAAGAATAAATTTTAAATCTAATAATTTTAAACCTTGTTTTTTCTGCCCTGGGAACTGAGAAGCAAACTTGTTTACATGTAAACTTGCCCTTAGGCTATCAAAAGGCATAGCCATTCAAATGTAAATGAACACATTTTATTGATTTTTTACAGAGAGGAAGGGAGAGGGATAGAGAGCTAGAAACTTCTGATGAGAGAGAAACATCAATCAGCTGCCTCCTGCACACCTACCCGCCTGGGATGTGCCCGCAACCAATGTACATGCCCTTGACCAGAATCGAACCTGGGACCTTTCAGTCTGCAGGCTGACGCTCTACCCACTGAGCCAAACCGGTTTTGACGATTGAAGGAATTATTGACAATGATTCCATTGAATAGTGAGAGAAAAGGTCAACATTTTTCAGTTTTCTAACCTTATCTATTTTATATTTTAAAAAGTTAAGCTTATCTGAATGGGGCATTGGTGTGTTTTTAGTTGTTATCTTGCTCTGTAAAGGGAAAAATCCTAATGAGTATATACTATGAAATACAGATAATGCCTACTATTATGGATGAATTGATCTTAAATAATTTTTACATGGCAAATAATATGGAAATAATTTTAGCAAGTAACTGTTGCTCCCAGGTGGCACGTTAACAGCCTTCATGTTAAAAAGACATCCTTAGACAGCCATTAATTGTATTACATTTTGTGACAGATTATTATAAAAATGAAATATAGAGGAACTTATTAATTTACTAGAGGCTCATGTGAGATTGAAATAGTGCAAAGAAGCACCCCGCATGGGGCCGGCCGCCACGTTGTGTCCACGGGTGGAGGCAGGTGCTCCTAGGTGTTGTGTGTCCGTTCTGTCCTGCCCCCAGCTCCAGCCTCCCTGTGGCTGCTGGGGCTAGGGGCGGCATGCATTCCTCTCCCTCCCATCTGCCTGCACAGCTCCTCCTGAGTGGTGACACCCAGCTAATTAGCATATTCCCTGTTTATATATATATAGACTAGAGGACTGATGTATGGAATCCATGCAAGGGGCTCGGCCCTCAAAGCAGCCTCAGCCCTCGCAGCCCTAGCTTGGTTTGGAAGATCGTCCAAAAGGTTGTTTGGCTGTCCAGTCTAATTAGTATATTACGCTTTTATTATTATAGATGGTGATATTAACATTGGTACTTAAAGTAGTCTTTCTGTGTGTGTTTCAGCTATTTTCATAAATAATGTTTGCTTCTAGAAGAAATGGTTGACTGTGGATATATGTGAAAGTTCCAAGTGTTTGAACCACATTAACATAAACTTTATTCTCTTAATTTTCAATTCTGTCTAGTTCTGTTATTGGTTTAAATGTTGTATGCTGGACATAAAGCTAGATGTCATCAATTACACCTTTAATGGTAGAAGAATATCTTAGGAAATTTTCTTGTTCTTATCAGTATTATTCTTATTTTAAAATTATTTCAGGTACTTGTCTTGGGCCTTAGACACAAATCAAGAAGAACGAGACAAGGGTAAAACAGTAGAAGTGGGTCGTGCCTATTTTGAAACAGAAAAAAAGCATTTCACGATTCTAGATGCCCCTGGCCATAAGAGTTTTGTCCCAAATATGATTGGTGGTGCTTCTCAAGCTGATTTGGCTGTATTGGTAAGAAAGACATTTCTAATTCACCTTCATATTTGTTAGCAACCCCACTTAAAATTTTTAAAAAATACATTTTTATTGATTTAAGAGAGGAAGGAAGAGGGGGAGAGAGATAGATATATCAATGATGAGAAAGAATCATTGATTGGCTGTCTCCTGCATGCGCCACACTGGGGAATAAAGCCCTCAACCCAGACATGTGCCATGACACTTAACCACTGAACCATGCCGGTTGGGTCCCACTTAAATTTTTGAGTTTATCTGTAAAAGCTGGAATTTAGGTTGTGGTGAACAGTAATATACATGGTTACAATTTTAACTTTTTTTTGCTGATTTGTGCAAGAAGTCTATAATTTAGTTTTCTTATGAAAATACTAGTGGCCTGGTGCATGAAATTTGTGCGTGGTGGGGAGGGGTGTTCTTCAGCTTGGCCTGCACACACTAATCTGGGACCCCTTGAGGGATGTCTGACTGCCAATTTAAATCTGATCCTTGGCAGTTGGCCATTCCTCTCATAATCTGGGACTGCTTGCCCCTAACTGGTCACCTGCCTGCTTGCCCCTAAGCACTCTGCCTGTCAGCCTTCTCACATCCAACTGCTTCCCCCCTTGCTGGCCTAATCGCCCCCAACTGCCCTCCACTCCTGGCCTGATCGTTAGAAAGCTTCTGATAAAACTGAAAGGAAAGACGTTTTATTGCTAAAAGGGTATACCTGAGTGTGAAGAATAAACTGTTTGACTTCTGGGAATAGGTAATCTCTGCCAGGAAAGGAGAGTTTGAAACTGGATTTGAAAAAGGAGGACAGACAAGAGAACATGCAATGTTGGCAAAGACAGCAGGTGTAAAACACTTAATTGTACTCATTAATAAGATGGATGATCCAACAGTGAATTGGAGCAATGAGAGGTAAGCTTACATACCTTACTGGTTTGTTATAGACTTGTTAGTGAAATAAAGGATGTTTTTGTTATATGTTTTTCTCCTGTGGTTTTTCTAAACCTCATTTTTAAAAATGAAACTAGAGTTCAACTGGTTTATATTAAAATTGGATTATTTATAAATGTTATAGATATGAAGAATGTAAAGAGAAACTAGTGCCATTTTTGAAAAAAGTTGGCTTCAATCCCAAAAAGGATATTCACTTTATGCCCTGCTCAGGACTGACTGGAGCAAATCTTAAAGAGCAATCAGATTTCTGTCCTTGGTACATGTAAGTAATCTTTTTTTCCTTTAAGAGTTTATGTCTTAATTAGTAATTTAAGAAAATAATGAATGTAACTTTGGCTTTAAAAATACCAGGAACTTTGCCCATTTCTAATTGGGTCTTTTTCTGATTGAGTTGTAAGAGTTCTTTGTGTATGGGTACAAGTCCCTTATCAAATATATGATGTGCAAATGTTTTCTCCCATTCTGTGGGAGATCTTTTCACCTTCTTGATGGTGTCCTTTGAAGCATAAAAGGTTTTTATTTTTTATTAAATTTTTTCTTTTGCTGAGTGTACATTTGGTGTCAGACATAGGAAAACTGCCTAATCCAGTTAGGAAGTGTTAGAACCCTAATATTGACATTTAGGTGTGCATTTCACTTTTGCCTACTTTTTTTTTTTTAATATATTTTTTTAATTAAATTATTGTTTTTGTACATATCCCCTCCCCCCCACTTTTGCCTACATTTTTAATAAGGTAAACTCTTGATTATTATATAGCTTTGTAAGTTTTCAAATTGGAAAGTGTCTTTGAATTTTGTTATTTCCCCAAGATTGTTCATTTATTCTGGGTTCTTTGAATTTCCATATAAACATTAGGATCAGCTTGACATTTTCTGCAAAAAAGGCACCTGGGATTTCAACAGGAAATGAATTTGTAGATAGTTTGGAGAGCATTGCCATCTTGACAGTATTTTATGTGTCCTATAAAGTGTAGCTTTAAAGGGGAAATTATTTTATAGAATCTTCCTTTCAAAACTGGAAAAGTCCATAAAATTTAAGAAAAAGAGTGCAGTCATTTATTACAGCATGTGGGCTATTTGCTATAAAATATTTTTCTAAATCTCATGTTTATGGGAAGGTTTTTCATATTATATTCAGCTACTTTGTTATTTTTAATTTTCTCAGGAATAAAATGAAACAAATTAAATAATAAATTGGATTAATGAGACGAGTACATGGGTGGAATGAAAACATAATCATTTTTTTGCATAAAGTTACAGACATGTAACAATATTTTGATATTTATATTGACTCTCTTTAATGGATATTGTTATGTTCTCAGTGGATTACCATTTATTCCATATCTGGATAATTTGCCAAACTTCAATAGATCAGTTGATGGACCAATCAGGCTGCCAATTGTGGATAAATACAAGGTACCCAAAATGTTCAAGAAATTGCGTTTTATGGGATATGAAATAATTGTTTTGTGTTTTGTTTTAAATTATGAAATCATTAACAACAACATAGATGTTTCTTTTTTAATGTCTGCATATTATTTTGTGGTATGGACGATAATTTATTCAACCAGCTTAAGTTATTTCATCTGTTTCCCAATGAGCAGATAATCTTTTATGTTTTTAATTATTTTAAAAAATGTATTTTGCCGGGACCGGTTTGTCTCAGTGGATAGAGTGTCGGCCTGCGGACTGAAGGGTCCCGGATTCGATTCTGGTCAAGGGCATGTACTTTGGTTGCGGGCACATCCCCAGTGGGGGGGGTGCAGGAGGCAGCTGGTCGATGTTTCTCTCTCATCGACGTTTCTAACTCTCTGTCCCTCTCAATTCCTCTCTGTGTAAAATCAATAAAATATGTTTAAAAAAAAAAGTATTTTATTGATTTTTTTACAGAGAAGAAGGGAGAGGGATAAAGAGTTAGAAACATCAATGAGAGAGAAACATCAATCAGCTGTCTCCTGCACACCTCCCACTCGGGATGTCAACCAAGGTACATGCCCTTGACCTGAATCGAACCTGGGACCTTTCAGTCTGCAGGCCGCTGCTCCATCCACTGAGCCAAACCAGTCAGGGCGAGCCAATCATCTTTTAGAGAGAAACTCATACAAGTGAAAGTGCTAGACTCAAAAGGATTTGCACATTAAAGTTTATGCATATTGACAAACAACCTTGCAGAATACTATGCTAATTTATATTGTTACCAGGAGTATATGAGTGCTAGTTTTACCACCTCACCTAACTGGATGTTCTACTTAAAAAAAAAAAAAAAAAAAAAGCATCATTATTTTTAACTGCAATGTCAGTGTAATGTTTTGCCTTTCCTCAAATACTTTATTGTTAAATCCTCACCCGAGGACTTGTTTTTATTTTTTTATTTTTTATTTTTTTTATTTTTTATTTATTTTTTTAATATATTTTATTGATTTATTTTTTTTTTTTGCCCCCCTCCCTCCCTCCCATACATACCCTCCCTCCCCAGAGTTTTATGTCCATTGGTTGTACTTATATGCATGTACACAAGTCCTTCGGTTGATCTATTATCTCCCCCAGATCTTCCTCCCCTCCCCACCGAGGACTTGTTTTTATTGATTTTAGAGAGAGGAACGGGTGGGGAGGGGGAGGGGGAGAGAGAGAGAGAGAGAGAGAGAGAGAGAGAGAGAAAGGAAGCATCACTGTGAGAGTGAAACATAGATTGGTTGCCTCCTCCTGGGGGATCATCCTGAAACCTGGGTTTGTGCCCTTGCCAGTTATTGAGCTCTTGATCTTTTGGTGTACAGGACTATGCTCCAACCAAGCCACATCAGCTAGAGCTCCATACAGGAGTTCTTGAACAAGTATTGCTTTTTCAGTTTTATAGATGAAGAAACAGACTCAGAGATTGCAAGACCCTGAACAAATAATTCAGATCTTCAAACAAAATTCTGTGCCATTTCCTGTACCATGCTTTCTTTTTAAAAGTTAGGCATACTTATATATTGGTACTATAGTTGTGCACATGCTTATGATGCAGGTATTATAGATTACTTTTTACCTATCTTGTATTTAAGATTAATTTTAAATATTATACCACTTGTTCTAATGATTTTTTTTTTTAATGAATAAGCCCTGCAAGATTTCATATGGGGTTTGTTGAACTGTTGTAGAGTGGTAATAAAAATCTGAAACTTGCCAAGACCGGTTTGGCTCAATGGATAGAGCGTCGGCTTGGGGACTGAAGGGACCCGGGTTCGATTACAGTCAAGGGCATGTACCTTGGTTGCGGGCATATCTCCAGTAGGGGGTGTGCAAGAGGCAGCTGATCCATGACTCTCTCTCACCGATGTTTCTAACTCTCTGTCTCTCTCCCTTCCTCTCTGTACAAAATCAATAAAATATATATTTTTTTAAAAATCTGAAACTTTTTTAATTTACAATTTCAACAGGATATGGGCACTGTGGTCCTGGGAAAGCTGGAATCAGGATCTATTAGTAAAGGCCAGCAGCTTGTGATGATGCCAAACAAGGTAAGAATTAGTAAAGATGTTCTTTCTCATTTAGCTTTTCTCTTGAAAATTTTAGCAAGAAGCCAGAATTTTTCAAAAGTTTAGGGATTTCCACAAAAATAAACTTAACTTTTAAAATTCAGGATTAAACTTATTAATGTCAGATATAAAACTTAAGAAAAAAATGTGGTGTTATTCATTGACAAATGGGGAGAGATCAATGTTAGCACAGTGGTAGAGCTAAAAGATGCACCAAAAGAACTTCAACTCTTTTATTTTACAAGATGGGAGAGATCTGGAGTGATTAAGTGACTTGCTTCCATTAATATACTGGATTAATAAGTGAGCCAAGGATGAAAACTCAGGTTTAATTACGATACAGTTAGCTTTCTTTCTCTTTTTGTATGTGGTTTCATTGGATACTATAACATTATGTCTAAGCTATGTTCCTAATTTGTTTTAAGCATAAAGTGTTTATCTTTATCATAAACTAGGAGCCCAGTGCATAAAATTTGTGCCTGGGTAGGGTGCCTAGTGGCTGCCAGCTGCGCCTCCTCCTGGTAGTAATAGCATAGTTAAGCAAGCAATTGAATTCCCGGTTGGTCAAACTCCCGAGGGGACACTTTGCATATATATGTCTTAATTCTTTCCTACTTATTGTGATTTCTTCATCATTGGAGGGGGTTTTATTAAAACATGCAATATCTCTGAATTATTCCTTTGTGTTATTTGTGACTGCTCACTTAGTGATATTTATAGATGACATGTTACTAAGAAAGTTACCCGTTTTCCAGAGAGGACTTCTCTAAAATCTCCAAATATGTTGTTTAATGTAGGAAAATATACCTGAATCATCAGATCTTCATGACAGAGATTTTATTAGATTTAAATGAGAATTTCTTTACTATGCTCAATTTCAGGCTCAGTGAATTAGAAAAGATGTCTATTGTCAATGTAGTGTTTAAGTATAATTGACACCTTATAAATTATACTCTGGGGTTTCTTGATGCCTCATGCATTGCGGATTAGAGTATTCCACCATAGTATTTTTTTTCCTAAAGTGTTTCTGTTTTAAAGCCTACTTTTTCTGCAACTTGTAAGTCAGTGACAACTGAATGAAAATAATAGTCGGTTTGAATTCTTGCCGAGTTTTGTCTGTAGTCATTAGAAATATTGCTGATCATGGGCGATGGAAGTGGGATTGGTGATTGCTAGGGATTGGGGGAGGAAGAATGGGGAGTGACTGCTTAATGGGTACAGGGTTTCCTTTTGGAGTGGTGAAAAGTTTTGGAACTAGATAGTAATTATGATTATAGGACATTATGTGAATGTATTATTGTAGATGCCGCTGAATTGTACAGTGTAAAATTATTTAAAAAGACAAATGTTATGTGGTATTTTACCACCACAGAAAGAAAAGTACAATTCACTATAGACAAGAGCCTTAACATACTAGCTATAGACCAGGAGTGGGGAATATCCAGCCTGTGAGTTTTGGTCTGGCCCTGCCAAGGCATTAGGGGCAAGTTAATTAAATGTTTGGCCAAATATAACGGGCTAATTTTTTTTTAAGTTGATAATTTTATATGGCCCACAGATGATGCTATAAATATCCACATGGTCTTTGGCAGAAAAATGTTCCCCACCCCTGTTACAGAGTGGCTGTTCTCTGTGGAAGCTGTCACTTTATACTAATTACTTACTGGGCAGGTATAGCATATCTTATAGTTGGTTAAGTGAGCCTTAAAAACTCAGTTTACTTTTGTCTTTTTGGAACAGAGTTAAATATTTAAAAGATACAGATGTCATACCGCTTTACATTTGAAAATTAATGCATAAGGCAATCTATAGAATTGGAGAAAATAATTGCATATTCTAAATCTGATAAGAGGTTAATATCCAGAATATATAAAGAGCTCCTACAACTCAACACACTCACAAAATCAAGCCACCTGACTAAAAACACAAGCAAAAAGCTTAAATTTACATTTCTCCAAAGATGTACATGAAAAAAATGATCAACATCACTAATCATTAGGTAAATGCAAATCAAAATCATAATCAGAAAATATTTTACACCCATCTGTATGGCCACTATAAGAAAACAAACCAGAAATTAGCTGTGGCCAGATAGCTCAGTTGGAAGGAAGGTCACCCTGTATACCAAAAGGATGTAGATTCGATCCCTGGTCAGGGTGGGTATGGGAGGCAACTGCGTGCGCTCTCTCTCTCTCCTTTCTTTTCTCTCAAAATTAAACATATCCTCGGGTGGGAATTCTAAAAAACATTTTTTTAAAAAACACAGAAAATAACAAATGTTGGCAATATGGAAAAATTGGAACCCTTATGCACTATTGGTGGGAAATGTAATGACGTTTCCCCCCAAAAAATAAAAATAGAATAAAACCATATATATAATCTATTAATTTCACTTCTGGGTATGTACCTCCCCCCACCCCAAATTAAAAACAGAGCCTCAAAGAGGTATTTGTACACCCATGTTCATAACAGCATTGCTCACAATTGCCAAAAGGTGGAAGCAACCCAGGTGTCTGATGGATTAACAAAATGTACATATGTAAAAGTGGATTATTATTCAACCATAGGAAAGGAAATTCTGACATATGCTATACAATATGGATAAACCTTGAGGACGTTATGCTGAAATAAACCAGTCACAATGATTCCAGTTTTATGAGATACCTAGAGTAGTCCTCAGATTTCATAGAAGCAAAGTAGATGGTGGTTTCCAGGGTTTGTGGGGAGGGAAGAATGGGGAGTTGTTTAATTGTGTAGTTTCAATTTTATAAGATGAAAATTTTTCAGAACTCAAGATTGGTTGTATACAGTATGTACTTAATACTACAGGACTGACAAAATGTTCAAGAGGATAAATTTTATGATCTGAATTTTACCATAATATTTAAAAAGTATTTAAAAATTAATGAGTAAAATTAAAAATTGGTCTTTTTTTATTTTGCTATTTACAAAATTGTTCTAATGTACAGATTAATATTTAGACCTTTTTTAGATTGCTGGTTTGTTAACTTCTGGTTCTTAAGGAGTCTTTGGGAGCCTATGTGTGCTTCCATTGCCTGCATTACTTCTACATCCTATGCTTGGCTGTAGCAGTAAAGCAAAACAAAATAAATCATGTTGGAGGATAAACTCTGTGATGGAATTTCTGAATATTGCTCTAATATTTACAAATTGGCTTTAAGTTTGTATGCAAAGTTAACTGAATCTGCAAGTTTAGTGCAAAGTGGCTTCCCCCACACTTCAGTGCAGTAATCTGAATGCTCATTTCTGATAATTTGAGATACCAAAAGGATATTGTATAAACTCCAGCTCATATGTTAGTAGGAATGTGGACTCAGCCATTTAAGATCATGTGCTATATAATTGGTAAACACATTGCAGGCTTGTCTCCAAAACTTTTTGAACTGATAAGACAGGGTATCGTACCCCAGTCAATACAATGGGCATCTATCTAGGAAGACAATTGCAGATATCCTTTACTTAGAAATGTTAACCACTTATCCCTGCCAAATTGCTTAAATATAGCCTAAAATCACTCCTTTGCACAGCTGCATGTTGGATCTCTAGAGAATAAGGAAATGTTTAGTTATTTTTTTTAATTTTATTTTTTAATATATTTTATTGATTTTTTACAGAGAGGAAGGGAGAGGGATAGAGAGCTAGAAACGTCAATGAGAGAGAAACATCGACCAGCTGCCTCTTGCACAATCCCTACCGGGGATGTGCCCGCAACCAATGTACATGCCCTTGACCGGAATCGAACCTGGGACCTTTCAGTCCGCAGACTGACGCTCTACCGCTGAGCCAAACCGGTTTCGGCTGTTTAGTTATTTTTAATACCTTTCATAAACTATAAACTAAGAAAAGTTGTTAGCCTTAATCTTAATTTTTGAGTAGTTACGGTGAACAGTAATGATTCCTTTGGGGGGGAGTATAAAGGAAAGGCTTTCCAGAGGGGATAGAGTCCACCTGCTCTTTTTTTTTTTTTTTAAATATATTTTACTAGAGGCCCGATGCACAAAGATTCGTGCGAGAATGGGCCTTCCCTCTCCTGGCTGCCGGCTCCGCTTTTGTCCCAGCCAAGAGCGGTTGGGGTGGTGCGAAATGCCTGCGTCGTGGCAGTGAGACAAGTGTCTCTCCCCCAGCTGCTTGGTGCCTATGCATGCAAATTAACCCACCATCTTTGTTGGGCTAATTTGTATATTCATTCCTGATTGGCTGGTGGGCATCATGGAGGTATGTTTCACTTTTATTATTATAGTATAGATTTTTTTTTTTTTTTTTTTTTTTCCAGAGAGGAAGGGAGAGGGATAGAGTTAGAAACATCAATGAGAGAGAAACATCAATCAGCTGCTTCCTGCACACCCCGTACTGGGGATGTGCCCACAACCAAGGTACATGACCTTGACTGGAATCGAGCCTGGGACCTTTTAGTCTGCAGGCTGACCCTCTATCCACTGAGCAAAACCAGATTCGGCTGCCTGCTCTGTTTTTAAAGGTTGACTGAGATTACCAAGTGGATTAAGTTAATCTTACACCAGCTCTTATTGTGTTTAGCAATATAAGGCCATACGGATTGTTATGTTGGGTTATTAGGGCAAAAATATAATGAATAATAGTTTGTACATGGTGGAACTGCTAAGTTCTACCCCTTTATCCTAATGTTACTATAAAGAACTTAGCTAACAAAATATGGCTCTACTTCACTTCTTAGGATGAATTTCAGTAGAACAGGTATCATTAAGGCATAAGCTACCTTTTGGGAAAGAATATCATTATGCGGGAGAGGGGTAAAGGTACTAGAGTTTAGCAAGTGACTGTAGCATTCTGGTATGGAATATATTGATTCTGCATTTTTCACTGTTCATCTGTCATAAGGAAATTCAATTTTGTCTTGAAGGGCTATTTTGTTTGGTTTTCTGGTATATATTTTTTGAAAATATTTTTGTTCCTATTTTGATTTTAGAGAGAGGAAGGGAGGGGGGAGAGAGAGAAACATGTGCGAGAGAAATACTGATCAGTTGCCTCCTGCCCACAGCCAACTAACCTACTACCTGGCACATGCTCTGACTGGGAATCCAACCAGTGACCTTTTGGTACATGGGATGATGCTCAACTAATTGAGCCATACCAACTAGGGCAGTTTTCTGGTTGATGTTTTAAAAATCTGAATTATCTCAAAGGGCACAAATGGGAATACTTGTGGGTATTGCTTTTACCACTTCCCCATCTGTATATCTTTCTAAAACATTTTTGTGCAGCTATCACCATTAGTTTCAGAATATTTTATCACACCAAAAGGAAAACCTGTAATCATTAATCAGTATGCTTATTTAAAGTCCTTTCCCATCTTGCAACCATCAAAATATTATCTAAACATTCAATATTATTTTGTTGTTGTGTTTATTCCTCACCTTAGGACATGGTTATTGATTTTAGAGAGAGAGGAATCTTGGGGGAGGAAAGGAGAGGGCAAGAGAAAGAAAAAGAAACAATCAAGTAGTTGCGGTTGCCTCCTGTACTTATATATCTAGACCAGAGATCAAACCCACGGGTTAGAGATGTTCCCTGACTGGGAACCTGCAACCCTTTGGCGTATGGGACGACAGTCCATCCAACTGAACCACACTGGCCAGGCGGACCAATATTCTTTTAAGCTTACTTCAAACAACTTCTAAAAAGTATACTCTTGCCCTCACCATATTTGCTAAGTGGCTAGAGTGTTGGCCTGCCCACCAAAGGGTTGTGAGTTTGGTTCCCGGTCAAGGGCATGTACCCCATCTTCTTGTCTGTGTCCATCGGTAATGCATATCTATCTATCTATATTCCATGTTTCCCTGAAAATAAGACATCCTCCGAAAATAAGACCTACTTACAAGTTTCCTTCTGAGTGAAATATAAGGCATCCCCCGAAAATAAGGCCCCCTCTAGGCTAAACATGAGAGATTTGGTCCACTGGTTCTGAAAGAAATGGAGTCACAAGAAATTCACCAGGAAATTCAGGAATTGGATTGTTATGATGATGTTCCAGAATATGATGACATGATTGTCATTGAATAAATGAGTAAATTCTTGATACTGTAGAATTCACAGTTTGTCTGGTTTGTGTTGACAACTACCGTACCGTATACAGGTAATAAATTTCCTTTATTTTCATTCAACAATAAATGTGTACCGTATTCTTCTTCATAGAAAAATAAGACATCCCCTGAAAATAAGACCTAGCACATCTTTGGGAGCAAAAATTAATATAAGACACTGTCTTATTTTCAGGGAAACGGGGTATATAAAAGCCTGAGAGACTGGAGGACCAGATGACCAACTGGTAGTTATGACATGCACTGACCACCAGGGGGCAGATGCTCAATGCAGGAGCTGCCTCCTGGTGATCAGTGCACTCCCACAGTGGGAGCGCCCCTCAGCTGATAGGCACCAAACACCAGGCTCACCGCTGGCGAGTGCAGTTGTGGCTGTGCAAATCTCTATGCCGCCTGGGCTCTTTCTCGCCTGCCTGCCGCTTCTCACACTACTATATACCCCAAGCGCTCTCGGATTATGAGAGGGCCCAGGCCAGGCAGAGGGATCCCACTGGTGCATGAATCTAGGCACTGGGCCTCTAGTATGCATATAAGTTCTTTGGTTCATCTCTTCCCATTGCCCCCCTTCCCTGAGATTCATTAGTCTGTTCCATGTTTCCATGTCTTTGGTTCTATTTTACTCATCAGTTTATTCTGTTAATTAGATTCCTTGTTTGATTTTTTTTTTTAGATTCAATTGTTGATATTTATTGTTCATACTTTTTATCTTCTTTTCCCTTTCTCCTTTCTCTTAAAGAATACCTTTCAACATTTCATGTAATAATGGTTTGGTGGTGAAACTCCTTTAGTTTTTTTTTGTCTGTGAAGCTCTTTATCTGACTTTTCAATTCAATATAATACCTTTGCAGGCATGTGTCTTGGGTTTATCTTGTTTGTTAGGACTCTCTCTACTTCCTGGTCTATTTCTTTTATCAGGTAGGGGAAGTTTTCTGTCATCATTTCTTCAAATAGGTTTTCAATTTCTTGCTACTTTTCTTTCCTACACTCCTGTGATGCGTATGTTGTTATACTTAAAGTTGTCACAGAGGCTCTTTACACTATCTTCTTTTAGGATATTTTTTCCTTTTTTTTCTGATTGGGTGTGCTTTGCTTCCTCATATTCCAAATCACTGATGTGATTCTTGGCATCCTCTACTCCGTTGATTCACTGTAAATTATTCTTCATTTTAGTGTATCCATCATTTTTGACTGGTCCCTTTTTCATGCTTTTGATGTTCTAAGTAAATTCTTTGATATTCTCACTAAGTTCCTTGAAACTCTCATTAATTTCCTTGAGCATCTTTATAATCATTGTTTTGAACTCTGTATCTGGTAGTTTGCTTCTATTTCACTTAGTTCTTTTTCTGGAATTTCTTTTCTTTCATTTGTGACATGTTTCTTTATCTCTGCATTTTGGTTGCTTCCCTGTGTTTGTTTCTAAGTATTGGGAGAACTGCTATGTCTCCTGGACTTGATGGAGTGGCCTTGTGTAGTAGATGTTCTGTAGAGTCCAGTGACTCAGTCACTTGAGCAGGGCAATACTAGGTATGCCCCAGTGTGGGCTGTGTGCACTGCCCTGTTGTAGTTGAGCCTTGATGGGTGTTACTATCTCTGGGAGGTATTGACCCCCAAGCAAATTGTATGTGAGAACCAGCTGTGACTACAAAAGAAGAGCTGCTGTGCAGACAACACCCCTAGGATCAGGACTTGGTTCAGTAGGGCTTTGGTGCTCACTGAGTTTGCTCCTTGAGAGTGATGCTGGTGGATGTAGTAAAGTTGTAATCTGGAGTGATCTGAAGCTGTCCACCAGGCACCCAGGAGGTGCAAATGGATAACAGGTCATTTTAATTGGCAGTTGTTGGTCAAGTTATGATTTTCATTGAAGTTCACATCATACAAATGTAGTAAGTATTTTGGATAATCAACAAGCACAGAAAAATGCCACAACTCAATAATGAAGTTCACATCATACAAATGTGTCAGAAAACCTCCAATCTCGGTTTCTTTTTAAGCACAACGTGGAAGTTCTTGGAATCCTTTCTGATGATGTAGAAACTGATTCTGTAGCACCAGGTGAAAACCTTAAAATCAGACTGAAAGGAATTGAAGAAGAGGAGATTCTTCCAGGATTTATACTTTGTGATCCTAATAATCTTTGTCATTCTGGACGCACATTTGATGCCCAGGTAAACCCGTTATTATAGTTATCTCACTGACCTTTACTGTGCAAGTGAAATATGAATTTAAATGTCCTTTGTCCAGGTTATTGATGACATGTCATCATGTATAGAAGGGGAATTGAAATAGAATAAATCGTGTGTGTGTTACAACAGCCATAAGGTATCTTACAACATAAGGTCTTCTTACTGATTAGATAGTATTCTTTGTAAATTCCTTATTTTCTAATCTGTTTATATCATTACTCAGTGTCTTTCACTTTAATTAAAGCAAATTGTTTTGGAAGTCATGGTTTGTCTGCTCCTTTAGCACAAATAACTCTCCAGACAGAAAAACATGCCCAATTTTTTCATATTAGTAACCTGCCCTCCCCAGGAGAGTGACAGTAAATTATTGGAGTAGCTCACAGGATTTTTCTATTATTTTACAAGGTAGAATAACTAATGAAATTAAATTTTGATGCCAGGTATAAGGTTGTTTACCTTTACTGGACCTTACATATTAAAAAATGGATAAAACTATGATAAGTTCATATGTGGGGGTGGGGAGTAGCATGTGAGCAGAAAGATTCCTTGGGGGAGGTTTAAGGGAACGGTTTCCCTGAGGGGAAAGAGTTTGCCTACTGTTTTGAAAGTTTGGGCACTTGCCAAGAAGATCAGTAGGTTAAGGATATCAGAGTTCGTTCTTCGAGGTCAAGTGACCTGACCTATCACTTGTAACACAAAAATAACTTTTAAGATGGTGAGTTATATATTCTTGTGATACTATATTCACTTTAGCACATTCAATTATTTTTTTGCCCTTGGTATAAAGGTGTGAAATTTTTTTTTTTTTTTGACAGATAGTGATTATAGAGCACAAATCCATCATCTGCCCAGGTTATAATGCGGTGCTGCATATTCATACCTGTATTGAGGAAGTTGAAATAACAGTGAGTATTAAGATAAATGGGGGTTTTGTTTGTGTATTTTAAGACCATTTCATCTTGATAATTTCTGACCAAAAATAGTGATGCACTCTTATTTGCATGTCTATTAATTTAATGATTCTTTTATTTGGCATTATTCTGATGTCTTTTCATCCTTTTATCTTGGATAGGCCTTAATTTGCTTGGTAGATAAAAAATCAGGAGAAAAAAGTAAAACTCGACCCCGTTTTGTGAAACAAGATCAAGTATGCATTGCACGCTTAAGGACAGCAGGAACCATCTGCCTTGAGACCTTTAAAGACTTCCCTCAGATGGGTCGATTTACTTTGAGAGATGAGGGTAAGCCTTTAAATTGATGTCTAGTAGTATGTCTAAAATAGATTCTTCACCTGAGTACAGTTCATAGAGAACTGGATGCATGTTTTATAAGTTAAATGAATTGGACAGCTGGTAAAATTAACTGCATTTTGGCAGTAATGCTCTAGAAGAATTTTGATATTTTGTAAGTAGTGGGTTTTGAGAGCCATTTATTTACTATAAACAAGATTTCTGTGATGTAATCCTTTGTAATATATGTGATTAAAGCTCATCTTGCCCTCTTAAGATTTGCAATGTGGGCTTGAGGTATATATCTTATCATTTTTGTGGTCAGAGGAAATAATTTATTTATTTATTTTTTTAAATATATTTTTTATTGATTTTATACAGAGAGGAAGGGAGAGAGATAGAGAGTTAGAAACATCAATGAGAGAGAGTCATCGATCAGCTGCCTCTTGCACACCCCCTACTGGGGATATGCCCGCAACCAAGGTACATGCCCTTGACCGGAATCGAACCCGGGACCCTTCAGTCCCCAAGCCGACGCTCTATCCATTGAGCCAAACCGGTCCTGGCCTCAGAGGAAATAATTTAAAAATTAAATATAATATATTCACTGCACTGATATGAGGGTGGGAATAAAAGGGATATATAGATTGATTGCCTTTTAAAACTTTTTTTTTTAAAGATTTAATAGTCATGCTCTTTAGTTAATCTGAACAGCTGTAATTTTTCTGTCTTGTGGCCATGAAATTCTTTGGTATCATGAAAACAAAATGACTTTTGCTAAACATTTCTCTATGGGTCGTTAACTTAGGTAACTATTTTAAGATTGGAAAATTTACATGAAACTTTGATTTAATTGAAATATAGAATACAATTATATGTTCTAATTCCATTCAGCAAAAAATTGACTGTATTGCAAGTCAAAAACTGTGCTTAGCATTGGAAATATGATGATATACTAGAGACCTGGTGCATGAAAATTCATGCACTGCAGTGGAGGGTCAGGGGGGGCCCCTTAGCCCGGCCTGCCCACTCTCACAGTCCAGGAGCCCTCAGGGGTGACCTGGTGATCAGGGGAAGGCGACGCCCCATCACACTTCTGTTGCCACTACCGGCAGTGTAAATCTCGGCCGGCCCTGGGCAGCTGGGGGGCTAAGTGTTCTGGGTGCCCGCTATCCTGTGGCTGTGGGCACCGCCATCTTTGTGACAGCATGAGGGTTAATTAGCATATTCCCTCTCTATTAGATAGGATATAGTTTTTGCACTTTAGTTCTAGTTCAGAGAAATCTTTATAAAGACACTATAGAGTTCATAAAATTTTTTATTTTAAAAATCTGCTTTGTGCCGGGACCGGTTTGGCTCAATGGATAGAGTGTCGGCTTGGGGACTGAAAGGTCCCGGGTTCGATTCTGGTCAAGGGCATGTACCTTGGTTGCGGGCATATCCCCAGTAGGGGGTGTGCAAGAGGCAGCTGATCGATGACTCTCTCTCATCGATGTTTCTAACTCTCTATCTCTCTCCCTTCCTCTCTGTACAAAATCAATAAAATATATTAAAAAAAAATCTGCTTTGTGTTAGTGAAAGTCGCAGATTACTGGGTTGTCCTATTAATATTACAAAGTTAACCCAACCAGCCCATGGCTCAGCAGTTGAATGTCACCGATGAGCCAGGAGGTCATGGTTCAATTCCCACACAGGGCACATAACCAGGTTTTAGGCTAGATCCCCTTTGTGGGCAGTGGAGGAGGCAGCCAATTAATGATTCTCTCTTATCATTAGTGTTTCTCTCTCTCCCTATTCCTTCAAACAATAAAAATATATTTTAAAATATACCTATATGTAACAGAATTAACCTGATAAAGTCACAGAGGAAATTAATGTAACATACATTTTTAACTCTAAGAATTATTTTTTCCTAAATATAGTGGAACCTTGTTTCTCAAATTTAATTCATTTCAAAAGGCTGCTCAAGAATCGATTCGTTCAAAAACGGAATTATTTTTCCCATTAGAAATTATGTAAATTGAATCAATACATTCAAAACCCCCAAATGATTCTGTTTCAACTTTTCTTATATACAGTATATGTTTAATTTGTAAATAAATACCTTTTATCTTAAATTTGTCAAACCTTCTCCTACTAGCCTTAAAGAAATTTTTCCTATATCACTGCCTGTGAAATGCTATCACCAGCTAACTGCTTATCAAAATCATCAGCTGTTTTTCTGCCTATTCAATTGCCTGTGAGTGCTGTTTCATGAGCACTTTCAGACCCTTGGCAACATTTGCACTCTTTGTCATGCTGAGGTATCAATATGAAAGGATTGTCAGGTGGAAAACCCAGACTTTTTTTCTGTGAACAACTTGGTTGAGAAACAAATTGTTCAATATGGGAGACCTTCAAGAAATTAGGCTTCAATGTAGTAGGTAGGTATTTAGTTTTTTTCCCCCCCCCATAAGATGGAGAGCCCCTTTTAACATCTTTGAGATAATTCACATTCTATGAAATAGACCTGTTTTTAAGTGTGCAGTGCAATGAATTTTAACATCTTTACAGAGTTGTGTAGCCATCACATTCTAATTTTAGAATGTTTATTATAGCTAAAAAGAAGCCCTTATACCTATTTAGTTATCTCCTACGCCTACCTCCAGACCTAGGCAATCACAACATTTTTTTTCTATTTGCCTTATTGAACAAGTCATATAAATAGAACATAAAATTTGTGGTCTTCAGTGTCTAGTATATTCCACTTATTATGGTGTGTGTGTGTTTTTTAAATCTTTACTGGAGGGTGGCTTTTAAAAAAATTATTTTGAGACAGGGGAAAAAGGGAAACATCAATTTGAGAGAGATACATAGGTCACTTGCCTCACGTATTTGTCCCATAGAACCTGCAACCTAGATATGTGCTGCCCTGACCAGGAATCAAACCTTTTGGTGTATGAGATGACACTCCAACCAACTGAGCCAGCAGGGAAAGACAGATATTAATATATGAGAAACATATTGATTGGTTGCCTCCTACACGCTCTCTGACCAGGGCCTGGGTCAGGGAGAAGCCTGCAACCGAGGTATGCACCATTGACCCAATCAAATTCAGGACCCTTAGGTCTGCAGGCCAACCCTCTATCCTCTGAACCAAACCATGCAGGGCAAGATATTTTTTATATAGGAAATCATGTTTGGTTTTTTTTCAGCCCTCCTCCTCTGTTGCCCCCCCCCCCCCAAAAAAAGATCCACTTATTAAGACTTCTTAATCAGAAATCATGCCTTTTTGTCAGCAAAACATTTTTTGTCCTGCTGAGGTATCAGCATGAAAGAGTTGTCAGATCCAAAACTGAAGTTAATACTTTATGTTGTAAAAATTAAGATTTAAATTAATAAGCTTTAAATACCTTTCGTGGCTTTGCTGTTGACTACAAAAATTTTTGTTTTTGTTGCATTTTTCAGGTAAGACCATTGCAATTGGAAAAGTTCTGAAACTGGTTCCAGAGAAAGACTAAGCATTTTCTTGATGACCCTGCACAATACTGTGAGGAAAATTGACTGCAAAAGCCTACTTCACACCGCCTTCTTATTTTCTGCCCATTGACAAACCTCTCCCTATATTTTGCAAAGACAAAATTCACAGCAAAAGTCCACATTATGTCAGCTTTCTCATATTGAGAGCTCTGCTATGCCACTGTTGAATTTTTCCCAATATTTTTTTCTTCCCCTCTCAAACTGCTTCCTTGGACAGATTTGGCAATAGCTTTGTAAGTGATGTGGACATAATTGCCTACAATAATGAAAACCTATAGAAATTTTTTAATTTTTCATTTTCCCCTTAGGCATACATAGTCTTCCCCCCAAGGCAGATCATTCTGAGTGTGCGAGTGTGTGTGCACATGTTACAAAGACAACTACCATGTTAATAAAATATTCAATTTGAAACCCTTTTCGGTATTTGAATTGCTTTTGAATAATGTTTTTTATCTGGATATAACATTGTTGCATTAGCTTTTTAATGTTACCAAGTAATTGAATACATTTTATTACTTGGACTTTTCTAAACTCTTTCCCTATCCACTACTTTAAATGAGGCATTTACAAACAGTATTCAAGTTTGTATTAAAGGAAAGAATCAGTTTGACCCCTTTTTGATGGTAATGCATACATATAATAATTAAATAACTTTCTGTAACTGACACTGCTTTATTAGATCAGTTATTTTTGGCCAATTTATATTTTAACATGATTTCTTAAACACAGTAAATTGTTTTAAAATAAAAGCATACTGTAGTTTTTATAAGAAAGCATAATTGTACCCCTACAAAAAATTCCATTACCATGTTAAATTAGTGGAATTTACAATAAAGAAAGCATGTTGAGACCTGGCAAAAATGCCTCCTTTAGAATTTATAAGAGCTGCATGCATCTAGTATGAAGACTATCAATTGGAAGTGCCAGATCTACAAATTACTCATTTTAATATTTGTATCACTGGTTTTAAACATTGGTTGTTCCTTGCTGGTTAACGATAAATTTTATCCAGCAACTAAATGAACACATACTTAGAAACCATCAGAATTTGCACAGATTACAATGAACAGTGATAAGTAGATTCAAGCACAGTATAAGCTTTTCTCAATTATTTGAAATTGTGTTCTTAAATTTAAAGCTGGAATTTGTTAATGTTGATTTGGATGAACCACAATGTAGCATTATGATGGTTTTAGATTGAAGGATGACTTTCTGGTACAACTCATGACTTTGAAATTTTTAATGAGAACAAATGGGAAATGGGTAAGATAATTTCTGTTTATTGGAAGCCCCCCCCTTGATTTTGAGTGTTGCCATTTAAAGACTTGGCCTCTTTCACATTATAATTTATCTCTAAATAAGATACTCTGTAATTATTTATTTAATGACACTTAATTCCCTGTAGTCTTCCCTAGAAAAGAAAAGCCTAGTCAAACTGTAATTCCAATCATAAAACCTGATACTTAATTTAACTCTTGTTTTTTTAATTATAGAAATCCCATTCATTTCATGAATGGGCTATATTTTATGAGGAAAGCAACATTATTCTCTTGCAGCTTCCTGTAACTATACTCATGGCTATTAAATTGCATGAATTTTAATTCTATTATGTCTGCACATCTCTGGGCTTTTATTTTTCTGGGAGATACGGGAATTTTAATCAGTACATAATAACTTTTTGTACTTTCAAGTTAATAACAAAATACTAGTAATTGCTTGGATTTTAATGAATCTTTAAAAATTCAAGAGTTTTTAAAATTAATTCTAGAGTTCCATTTTTAAATTGAACACATTTTAAAAACCAGTTATATGCTTGCTATTAAGACATTTACATTTTTAGATTATGTGCATGTTGCCAACACTTTTAAGTAAAACATGGCTATCAACTGAAAGGCCTACATCTAAAATGTAATTATGAAAAAAATTTCATGAATTCTTGCACATTTGTGCAAATAATTATTTAACAACCTCATTGTTAAATTAACCAATACCATATGCTTTATGTGCTTTGACATTTTTTTAGAGATTTATTCTTAAAGTTGCTGCATTTTAAATTAATTACAATGAATAGTTATTTAGATGAGGAAATAAATATCTGAAATAAACTGGCAGTGTGTGGCGATTTTGGACCTTTAAGCAATACAGATTCCTATGCTGTCATTTTGTCTTCTGCAAGTGCAGGTTTGTTTATATGTTTGACAATGCAAAAATAGAGGACAATTGATAGATTTGGGAGATTACAGAACTAAATATTGCATCTTTAGCATAGATGTGTTAGAACAGTTGTCTTTGCATCTTTTTACATTACTGATGTTTATACAACTTTCATTCTAGATTATTTAATTATAGTTTTTTAAATTAACTGAATTTAAGAGAAGAAAGATATTGAAATAAATGTCTAAGTAATTGCTATTCTAAACCCTTATTTCTTACTGTGGGGGACTGGTATGGTAACTAGTCCTTGCTTTTAATTTGCAAAAAAGACTTATTCAGTGAAAATCTATGTAAAATCAAGAGTTGAACCGAGTATGTACTGCCATGAACTTATGTAAACAAATAGTAAAGTTGTTGAATAATGAAGCCCATGTACATTTGTTTGTTTGAATTGAAAGTCTTGAAATATGTGATAATTGAATGTAAAAACTTTGTAAATTGTAAAAAAGTCCAGGTTCACTGTAACAAGGTAATTAATACTTGTCTGCTAGTTATATAAAGTACAAGAACTGCTTTTACAATACGGCATGTACTTTGAGGTGATGCCATTGAATGATTACCAGCATCCTATCAGCTGAAGTGCTGCAGATATTTTGGGTCATAGTTTCAACAAGATGCAGTTTTGTAACCCAAGAAAAAGGTGAACCTATGGTCAAAAACTGCTTCCATGATGAACTTTTGAAAAAAGTCAGCTACACTCCCTGGCAATCTTCAGGAATACTATAACTAATTACTCGGTGATCTTTGATGGCTGTTCCACTGACAGCAGTCTAGCACCTTTCCTCATTGGCATGGACTTCCTCATTGACTGCTGCTTCATGGATGGTAGCTTCATTGCTTTCGGTAGGGATTAAGGTAGTCAAGGGACAAATATAGTTTTTATTACAGCTCTTAACACCAAGCAACTTTCAACCTTTAAACCCTTTGTGAACATTCTGGTTCCAGCACTATAGCTCTGATTGTAGGTTAAGTGTTATGTTCAGTGTTGGCCTATCTAATCAGAATAAACTGTGCTATCAATCCTCTCTCAGACATATATAAGGTAGATAGCAATCAATAGGATTTAGGGGATGATTTTCTGTCTCCAAATAATACAGCTTTTATTTCCTCCAGCAAATTTCTCAGTGATTTTAACAGATGGCACCTAATACATTCACAATCTTGTTTCTTTAGAAATCTCGCCATGGCAGCAACTTAAATGTAATTACATAGCACAACTCAAAAAGACTAGATTTAAATTTAGTAGTCAGTTGGTGATAATAGATTTGATAGTAAATGGAATAGAAGTGTTCTTATATTCCTGTAGTAGTTTGGTGGACCCCATTTGAACCAATTTACTGTTGAAATTCAGACAGAATAGATTTGGTTCAACTTGTAATGGTTTTGGCTCTAGGATATTCTTAATTTTCAATATCCTAGAATGTATTAAGTCTTCCCTTCAATAAATACACTTTCACATACCTCTAATCCTATGCTTCCTTGAAACAATAACATGCTAGCAAGTTGTTTACTAAGGAATGTTACAAGGGCCCTGGAGGAAATGGAGATTAAAACTTTTATGTTCTCCAACATAAGGGAAAAGCAGAGGCATCATGTCTGATTAGGCAGAAAATTACACAGAATTTCTTAAACAACTCTTGGGGTGGCAATTACCTTTTCTGCCTTGTCACACATGCCACTGTGCCATTTAAAAATTAACGTGGAAACCTCAGGTTTGTCCCCTTTGCCAGGCACATTAGCTTAGTGCTTCCGATGTCAACCCAAGTCCCTGCTACCTCCTTTCCTGCTGCCCTGGGAGAGAGTATTTGTGCTGGAGCTGGAACTCTTGCATTCCTCAGGTGATCATCCACATGAATTAGGTAAAACAGGTCTGAGCTTAGGAGGTCTGCATTTTAAGAACTTGCATTGGGCTCTCAAATCAACACATCTTAGCTAGTTTCTTCTGTTTGTTCTAAAGGAAATGCGGATCTCTCTCAGGCCAAGGTGTAGTCTAGTTTCCACTAGACAGCAGGTTAATACCTAGTTCTCATTTAAAAAAGAGTGGAGTAGGGGCCTAATTAGGTTTGCTGGTTTTTAAAAAAACTTAATTCCAAAGCATGGCAAAATGCTATAGGTAGGAATTAGGGAAATCCAAGGTAAAGAAACTTTTTTCTTATGATTTGTAGCTACCTACTGTGCCTGACTTGGTGCCTGTGTGAGGATTAAGCCCTTAGTCTGCTCTTGCAATTATTCAAATGACAAGTTTAAAAATACTTGCTTTTGTAATAATAAAAACTGTCACCTACCCTTTTGAAGGATTTGTCTGTTTGTTTATAATTACCTGTATTTATCCATTTTCTGTACAATCCTTTATTTTTGTATCAAGTATTGGAACCATCTACCAGCATGGATCTAATTAGATGGATCTAATAAGCTCTGTCACATAAGAAATTTACAAACGTGGTCTGCTTGCATATATCATAGTATACAAGGTCTTTATACAGTGCATGATTCTTAAAACAGCAACTTGATAGGAAGTTATAGATGCTTAACAATAAATAGCTATATAATAGTATGTGGTTTATGTGAACAGAATTGAGGAAACACCAATGATTCTGCCAAAACTACAAACTTCTATTCAGAATTTTTATGAGCAAGTTTGACATGAAAGCAGGGGTTCATGTGAAAGTTCTAAATAAATGGTTTGACATTTCCCACACTTTTCAATCACCAGCCCTCCAGCCCAGTCCATCAAACATTGTTGAAAAAACATCTTTCTTAAGTGTGTTTGGGCATCCAACCATACATAGGCAATATATAGCAGTGGGCAGAAAACTGATGGTAGATAATTTTATACTTCTTGACCCAGAGACTTTTTCTGAAAAATAGTCTGGATACTATAGATTTGTCTTTTTTTGTTTGTTTGTTTGTTTTTAAATATATAGTTTTATTGATTTTTGTACAGAGAGGAAGGAAGAGAGATAGAGAGCTAGAAACATCGATGAGAGAGAGTCATCGATCAGCTGCCTCTTGCACACCCCCTACTGGGGATATGCCCGCAACCAAGGTACATGCCCTTGACCGGAATCGAACCCGGGACCTTTCAGTCCCCAAGCCGACGCTCTATCCACTGAGCCAAACAGGTTTCGGCTGGATACTATAGATTTGTTGTGAAGAACTATATACCTCCCAACCTAGAATAAATGATGGCCATTAGAAATGTATGCTCTAATTACCTTGTTTTCTTCCCAAGAGTCTTAATACATACATATTAATTTTTGAAAAGTGATTCATGCCCTGATTGGTGTGACTTGGAACATCATCCTAAGTACACTGAAGTCGTGTTCTATTCTCACTCAGGGCACACACTCAGGTTGCAGGTTTGATCTCAGGTGGGGGCACATCTTGAAGGCAACCAATCAATGTTTCTCCTTTCCTCCCTCTCTAAAATCAATTTAAAAAAATCTTTGGGTGAGGATTAAAAAAAAATACTTCCCCATAGCCAGTTTGCTTCAGTGGACAGAGCATCAGCCTACAGACTGAAGGGTCCCAGGTTCAATTCCAGTTAAGGCTATGTACCTCAGTTACAGGCTTGATCCCCAGCCCTGGTCGGGGTGTGTGTGGGAGCCAACCAATCAATGTGTCTCTCTCACATCGATGTTTCTTCTCTGTGTTTCTCTCCCTTCCACTCTCTGAAAATAATCAATAGAAAAATATCCTCAGAATAGGAATAACAACAAGAGTAATTCACATATTTGATTCAAGATACTTATACAGGGTGTCTCCCCAAAAATGTATATATACCAACAGGTTAAATATGAAGATAGAAGCATCAATTGAGCTATCAGCACTTAATTGTGTGTAAATTTTTGGGGGGACTCCCTGTATTTAATTTTCCTTTATCACCATTGGCTCTAAAATATCTGTAGTATTCCTTTACTAGCACTGTTTATGACTTTGAATGTTACAAAGATCATTCCAACTGAAGGACAGAATGGACAAGATGCAAAACTGGAGGTAGGGCAAAACTACCTTTAGGGAAAAAATGATACCCTGTACTACCACGTAGAAGGGATAAAAATAATTGGATAAATCCAAGAGATATTTAAAAGGAATAAACAAGATTTTGTTATTGACTATATTTGGGGGAATGAAAAACAATAACTCCCATATTCTGGGCAACTAGGCTGTTGTGGGTGCCAATGACAGAGAAAACAGAAGGAGCAGGTTTGAAGGCAAGATAGTGGGGCGTTGCTGAGTGTGAAGTTCTAATAGAACTTCTATATCAACAGTTGATGAGTTTCAAGATGGAGGTCTGCAAATTTCTATTATCTGTTGAGGGATAACAAATCACCCCAAACTCAATGGCTTAAAAAACTTTATCTTGTTGCTAAACAAGGACTGGCTGCCCATTGCATACAGAAGCCAATTATTATGACATTGGCTTTGAGAAAAGGTTTTATTATGAAATCATAAGCAAGGAGACGGAAAACAAGGCTCAAATATCTTTTAACCCAGGTAAGTTTTAAGAGGTTAGGAGAAAAAAGACTGGTATATAAAAGCACTGGCAGGGCAAGTTTTGATTGAAGAGCTTTGGACCTTGGCCATTTATGGAAAGATATGGAAAGGGGCTTCAGCACCAGATCTTCCTGGGACAACTGACCCTTTGCTTCTGAAAGGGTTCCAGTGTTCAAGTTTTGGTCATGTCCCAGTCATTTTGTTCTGGAAGATGGGGGGAAGGGCGGCTCTGGTTCTGGGTGCAACTGGAGGTCAAATTGTCTCCTTTGAACATGCTTCAGCTGCATGACTTGTGGTTTTGGTCTGTGTCTCTGAAAAGCAACTCAATATCTTGTTAGAAATAGGACAGAGCATGTCTGAACTGATTCTGCAGTTACAATGACACTTTTTTTTTTTTTTGGAAGCAACACAGCTAAATGGTCTGGCTCAGGGTTTCTCAAAACTTTGCAGTTATCTCAAGGTTTGATTGAGGAAGGATCCACTTCCAAGCTCACTCACGTGTTGCTGGCAAACTGCTTGAGTAGCCTTAAGACATGTTAGCTGATTTCACTTAGAGCAAGTAATATGAAGTCAAGAGAGAGTAGGAGATGGAGGGAAGAAGAACACTCAGGGAAGAAACTATAGTCTTTATAACTTAATCTCAGAAGTGACATCCTTTTGCTATAATCTATTTGATAGAAGCAAGTCATTAAGTCCAGCCCGTACTCAGTATCAAAGAATCTGTGAGCATGACATGTTTTAAACCACAATACCACATCCAAATTATTAACCTTCCTAAAGCCCAGTTCATCACACCTTTTCTTAGCACCAGTTCAAAAACTTTGTACGATTTCTCCAAAGTATAAACCCTTAGCTAGATAATCAATTCCTTAACCTACTCTTCTAGCCTCATCTCCCATTCCTCCCCTCTGCACATTCTTGGTCTAGCCACTTACTACCATACATCGCCATGCACCTTCTCCTGAATTCATACCATTCCCTTGGCCTACCAGTCTGGTTCTCAAACTTGAACTCAGGTGACACATCTGACAGTTCCTAATGCTCTTAACACATACTAGAAAAAATGATAAATGAAGCCGAACGTAACAATTCATAATCTTGTGCTAAAACTAGTTTCACCTTATACTAGATTCTAGAATAGATACGTGAGAGTAAGCAACAGAGATTTAAGAAAATTTCTTCTTAAACTGATCAAAGAAAAAAAAAACTGATCAAAGACAAAGTCATTATTAGAGATCAGCAGAATACCCATTCCTCCACCTTTGGCAATGTGCAAGAAGCATTTTGGGGGAAAACAACTGATAGGTTAAGTCTCCTCTCATTCCTTGTCTCTCAAAGATTTCCATAGCTGGTTCCAAAAAGACTACAACCATCCTGAAGGTCCATTGAAAAAGCTCCTAAAACAAAAACACAAAGAAAGAAAAAACAAAACAAAACGAAGAAAAGCTCCCAAATAAACTATTGTTTTATCTACATGCAGGAAGGAGATTCCGAGTTAAAACAGTTGAGGTAGAGCAACCTCCAAGATACATTGAGAGAAAAACCGCGCAGGCCCGTGTTCCCAGTGGTTAGAGCGTAGCTGCGCGCACCAAAGCGTCGCGGGGTCTTCCAGGTCAAGGGCAACTCACTACCCGGGTCTGGGTTGCCTGTTCGCTCTAGGGGCGCGCGCAGGAGACAGCCAGTCAATGTGTCTCTCACATCAATGCAAAAAGAGAGAAAGAGAAAAAGTCAACGTACAGACTAATAAGTATAGTTGGCTACCATTTGTTTTGTTTTGTTTTTAAACCCAGCCACACACAGAGAGAAAAAAATGATACCAGCCGTATCCAGAGAGAGAAATTATAACTATTTCGTAAACATGCCTTGAATACCCTTGGAAGGTTCCAAGTGACAGTGGTCCCTTCTGGGGAAGTGAGGCAGGAGGGAGGCTTTCCGCCGGATTCCAGCCTGCACGCTCAGGTTTGTATGCTTACCTCCCACCTCAGGCTCTGGCTCCTCGCTCGGGGCCCCCCACCGTTTAACGACGCGCGTGGTGTTTCCCGCGCCTGATTCCACGGAATTCTCGCCAGCGGTGGGGAGGTTCCCGCGGCCTTCGCGTTGGAGGAGGCTGGCTGGGCAGCGTCAGTGGTTCCCCCCAAAGTCACCAGACAGACAGGTGGGTGGTGGGGCCAGAACTCCCCGCTCTCCTCACGCCCCTCGGGGCCTGCCCAAAGGCGGGGTCCACGGAGAGCGGGTGGCCTCGCTGGGTGCATGGACAGGCCTCCTCTCCCGCCTCCCGGAGCTTGCTCGATGTCTTTTGTGAAAGGAGAGAGGCCAAAATGTCGCCAGGTTGCTCCCCAAGCCTCACGGAAACACGGGGAGTTGTCACCTCAGACACTCCGACTGCAGGCGGAGCCACACTCACAGTTTGCTCGCGCCCGCCAAACCTCTCCGGCGCGACGCCCGGAAGTGACGCAAGGACACGCCCCCACGCTCCCTAACTTCCGGCTGCAGGCCTGGGCTCGCGCAGGCGCGGGAGGAGCCAGTCGTGCGGGTTCCGCTTGCGAGTTCGCACGCGGCGAGAAAAAAAATGGAGGCCTCCGTTTTATCCCCGCCCGCAGCCTCCACCGCAACGCCAGCCTCCACCGCAGCAACTCCAGCCTCCACGGAAGCAACCCCGGCTGCCGTGGGGCAGCTGGATAAAAAACAGGTGAGAGGCCTCTGGGAGGGGGATTGGGAAGCGAGACGGCCTTGGCCCGGTGATGCGCGGGGGTGCGGGAGACGGGCTCGCGCTTCCTTCGATTCTCCCGAAGATTTGAGGGTCTCTGATTCGCGGTTTGAAGGTTCACTCTCAGCCTGCCCGCTCTCTTATGCGCACGAGTAGGTGCTCGCTTACCCCAACCCTGCGCGGCCTGGCGCTCTTGAGTTAGAATGCAGGTCTAGCTTGGGATTCTTGAGCGCAGTGTACCTGGTTCTACTTCCCCACGTTTGACTGTGGCCACGTGGTTTAATTTTGTAAGCCTCGGTTACCTCTGCTGCCCTCCGCTCTCCGGGGTTAGAGGAGGTGAGGCGCGCAAAGCGCTGTAGCCAAGGGCCTGGCATACAGTAAGCGCTCACTCAATGCTAGTTGCGGTGTGGTGCGCGTTTACTGGGGTTACGGCCTTCATTGAACATCGCGGGCAGGGGAAGCATGTTCCGTCTGGTTCCCCCCCCCCCCCTTTTTTTTTCCCGGACGAATGGATACATTAAGGTGATTCTGATAAGAGTTTTATATTCCTGTGACTGCAAATAGTAGGATCCTAATAGTTAATGGTTTTGGAGATTGCCTGTTAAACTAGAAATAGGGCAGAAAAAAAAGGTAAAAGCAGTAGTAAGGAAGAGGGCAAATGCTAAATTGGATTGAGATTTAATCTGTTTATCTTCATTTTGCAGGCCAAAAAGGCAGTGGAAGCTCTGTTGACACATTCCAAGTCCAGGAAAAACGCGAATGGATTGCTTTTGAATGAGAACGAAAATTTCTTTTTAATGGTGATATTGTGGAAAATCCCAAGTAAAGAACTAAGGGTCAGATTGTAAGTTCTGGTTTTCTGCCTTAGCTGTTTTAATCAGTCAGTTCTGTGTAGCGTTAACAGTCGTGATCTAATTTCTAGTGTAAACTTTGTAAACTCAAAATAAAAATCTGAGTTGATATAAATAGTTGTACCTTACAAAAAAACACAGAGGAATTCAGACAAGCTTACATTTTTTTTTTTTTAGAAATTTCACCAGTTTTCTTGGGACTTGGTGGACAATTAACCAAAGCCATTCTATTGAATACAAACCTGTTTTTTGTGGGGGGTTTTTTTGAGAGAATAAAAGTTAGAATAAATTAAACAGCTTTTATACTTTAATAGAACCTGTCATCTTTTCATGTCAAACTACTTTCAAGCTAAAACCCCTGAGATCCCAGACTCGCTTCTTTTAAACTATGTTTTTATTGTTTTTGGAAAGAGAGAAACATCAATGGGAGAGAACATCAACATTGATCAGCAGCCCCTTGTACCCTGCCATGTACCCTGATTGGGAATCAAACCAGTGACCTCCCAGTGTATGGGTCAACGCTCAACCACTGAGCAACACCAGCCAGGCTGAACTCGCTTCTTTATACAGACACTATTTAAAACTTGGCAGTGAACTCCTTAAAGAAACCAATGGCAATTACACATTCTTATTGCTAGGACTTTTAGGTCAGAGATGCACCTCTGCAATTGCCAGATTTAATAAATAAAAACACAAGTAATTTTTTAGTATGAGTAAGTCCCATGTAATACTTGGGACGTATTTAAAAAATAATTAAAATGTAACTGGGTGTTCTATCTGATAACACTGTCTTTCCGTGGAGTCCCTCATTTCCTGAGTATATTTCCTTTAGCCAGCTATGCTAAATCAGTGTATAGGGACTCCATTCTTGAGGGGCTTCTTAAGCCTCTGGGGGGTCCCCTAGAGAGAGGCATTGTACTGATATATAAATATATATAATATATATGTGAGACATACTGACAGAATCTGTAAGCTAATAAAATATAAGAAAAGGTTAAAAAAAATAAAAAAAAGTAAATCAGTGTATAAGGTAGTTAGTTTCTTTTCGGAGGGGGGGGGGGGGCGGAAGGAGGGACCAAGAATTATTACAAATTGGAAAGACCCTTTTGGTCCTCAAACCTTTCAATAAGTAATTTTACAAACCTGCCTCAGCCAGCTTCCCTTAGTTATTGCTTTATGTATCACTCCTGCATTCTGTATTCCACACCTTTGCTCAGGCAGTTTTCCCTTCTGGAAAGCCCTCTTGCTTTCTCCAGAATATTTTCGCCAGCTGTTCACCTTTTTGGTGATTTCTGCCACTTACCAGCGTCACAGCTCTTCCCACATCGTTTGGCAGGTCATGCTACTATGTGTATTACTATCATCTTAAACAAAGGAAATGTTTCCTTAGAACATATAGGCCTAGAAAGTGCATTAAATCTTTTTTTCTTTTTAAGACTCAACCTAGTAATCATGGCATGTCTCTTGGTCCCTTTGGTTTGCTCCATATTTTCTTTTCAGTTCTTAAGAGCTCTGTGTTTATGGAGCCCAGAGTTTTCTCCAAGGTAAGGTTCTAAGTCAGATCTGCCTTGTTGGAAATCGATTCTAGCACATTATAGGATGTGTACACATATAGTAACATGTGAAATAATAGTTATATATGCACTATTCTGAGTGTCTTTGTATTTGAACTCTTATTATGTTCCAAATATTAATTGATATTTACCTATGTGTATTTGTGGTGACTTCCATCTTAAATCTCTTCTGTGCCATTGAAAATCAGACATTTTTAAAAATATATTTTATTGATATTTCACAGAGAGGAAGAGAGAGGGATAGAGAATTAGAAACATCGATGAGAGAGAATCATCGATTAGCTGCCTCTTGCACACCTTCTACTGGGGATGTGCCCACAACCAAGGTACATGCCCTTGACCAGAATTGAACCCGGGACCTTTCAGTCCGCAGGCCGACGCTCTATCCACTGAGCCAAACCGGTCTTGGCGAAAATCAGACATTTTTTAAATGTTCTCAATATAAAGAACATATATACACTTTAACAGCTGATAGCTCAATTTTGAAAATTAAATTTATTTTAATAAATACTGCCTTTATAATTATTCACATTTGGGGGAAGCACCTATATATAGTTTGCTTAAATTGTTTGAAGTTTCCTGAAATGACAGTAAATTGATTGTATATTCTATGGAGTATAAACACATTCTTTGTATAATAATGCTTTATTCTGTGGTTCCTTCTGTATTTTGCAGGTCCTTGCCTCATGGTATTCGGTCAGATTTAGCAGATGTCTGTTTATTTACTAAGGACGAACCCAATGTAACACCTGAAAAGACGGAACAATTTTATAAGAAGCTTCTAAAAAAGCATGGAATAAAAACCATTTCTCAGGTAGGGAGCAGGTTAATATTTTCAAGATAATTAAAAAGTTTTGATTCATGCCGAAACCGGTTTGGCTCAGTGGATAGACCTTCAGCCTGCGGACTGAAGGGTCCCAGGTTCGAATCTAGTTAAGGGCATGTACCTTGGTTGAGGGCGCATCCCCAGTGGGGGGTGTGCAGGAGGCAGCTGGATGGTTCTCTCCTTCTCTCTCTTTCTTTCTCTCTCCTTCTTTATCTCTCTTTCTCTCTCTCTTCTGCTCTGTAAAAAAAATTAATAAAATATATTTTTTAAAAAGTTTTGATTCACTTGAAGCGAAAAGTAATACATTGCTGTATCACCTAGTATTTCTCTCCTCTCCTAAGAATTTAATTTTTAATTTTAACTTTTTCTTTTTAACATAGTTCTCCTTGGCTTTAGGTAGGACATATTCCATTTTTCATCTGATGGCTCAGCTGTCCAGGTTTGTTGATCCACAAGCTCACTGTGTACACTAGTAGCTTCCTTGAAGATTTTACAAACAGTTGCTCTATTAGGTCATTTACTCTGAACTTCTGGAGCATTCTGTGTTTGCCTCTGATGTGGCATTTCTCATCCTGTTTGACAGTTGTTGGTGTCATTTCTTTAGCTGAGGTTGTCCCATCTCATTTGTTTCCATGTTCGTGGCATTTAGCATATTGTCTGGTCCATTTTAGACACTCAAGTGTTCACTAAACTGGCTCCAGAACATTTTAAAATCTGAATACAAATTGTTGCTTGAGTATTGTGCTCTTTGTTTTCTAGATTATTCCCTTCCGAACTTTAAAAACGGAGTATAAAGCCTATGAGGCCAAGCTCCGCCTCCTGGGTAGTTTCAACTTGTTCCTTTCTGATGCAAGAATCCGACGGCTCTTACCCTCACACCTCGGAAGACATTTCTATAAGAGAAAGAAGTAAGTTTCTGATCAATGACTGGACTTGAGCAGTACAGAATTTATAAGTATAGCCCTATCCACCAGTTTTGCTCAGTGGTAGAGCGTCAGTCTGCGGACTGAAAGGTCCCAGGTTTGATTCCAGTCAATGGCATGTACCTTGGTTGTGGGGACATCCTCAGTAGGGGGTGTGCAGGAGGCAGCTGATGGATGTTTCTAACGCTCTATCTCTCTCCCTTCCTCTCTGTAAAAAAATCAATTTAAAAAAAAGGTCTTAGGTAATCTGTAAAGAAAGGATTGAAAATTTTAAAAAAAGAAGAATTTATAGGTGTATATGCATTGTGCGTGCTCTAAATGTCTGTGTCGTTACAGAGTTCCAATACCTGTAAATCTTAAAGCCAAGAATCTTTCCAAAGAGATCAACACATCAATAGGTGGGACTGTCTTAAACATCTCTAAAAGTGGTTCTTGCAGGTAGGTAAATGTATATATGTATTTAATCTTATACTTAATGATTTTATAAACGTTTTTAAGGTTTTATAAGATAGTGCTAATGAAACCAGGTCGTTCTATTAAAACTAAAATCCATTCCTTAGACATATTCAGTTCTCTAGAACAGTGCTATCCCATAGAACTTTCTACAGAGATGGAGATGGTCTCCTATAGGAGTCATTAGCCGTATGTGGTTGTGAGCACTTGCATTGTGGGTACTATAGCTGATGAACCAAATTTATAATTTTACTTGATTTTAATTAATTTAAATAGACACTAATGTGTGGCTAGTGACTAATGCTTACCATATTGGATAGGGCACCTCTAGGTTAAGGATAGCAGAGAGAATAAGATTAATGCTTAGAAAACATCCATGTAGTTCTGGGCGTTCATGTTGACCAGCATCATATTATCCTTTAATGTGAAGATCTACCTCGGTCTTGGTTTAAACATATTCAAAATCATTTCATAAAATACTTAGTCTGCTGATTTGGGCATCTGTGGTGTGGGATGGGCCGCTGCCAGTATTGTAGAGCTGTGGAGTATGATCCTTTCTCCCAAAGATGCCCAGGAGCCCATGTGTAGCTAGTGGTCACAGGGTGAAATAGGACCATCAGGGTTTCTTGACCACATGCCAGGGAGGGCAGTCCTTGGCAGAGTGTTTCCAGGGAGGGCAGAATGGAATTTGGGCAAAACATGTGAGTTCTGGTGTTGCCCTCTGCTTTCAGGTGAGAAGTCCTTTACTTGAGTATCATTAGGTAACTGAGAAGAGTTGTTCATCAGGCCATGAGTAGTGGCTTATGGCAAGCAGTTAGCTAGAAGGTCTGAGGCCTGGTTCAGGGGATTAATGAGTAGCTATGAAAAGGGGACAGCACCATGCATCCAGATAAAGGAGTAGAAATCTGCCTCTCAGGTTTTCCCAAGCCAAATCCAGAGCTTAAGAAACATTGTGGACAGCTAATAAAAATAATACAAAAACAATCATTCTTTTATCTCCGTTCTTACCCTTCCCTAACACAGTTATTTTCTATCTTCCTTCCCACCCTCCCCTTCTTCATCCACCCTCCTTCCTCTTTCTCCCTCCTCTCCCCCTCCTTCCTTACTATTTTTCCATCTGTAAGGCCAAGAATATGCTTGTAGGAAGGTGGCAGCAGACAGAGAGAGTGATCAAAGCCCCTTCTTTTGGCTGGAGGGAAGTGGGGGCACCAGCCCCTGTCTCATCCTGCTTCTGAGACGCCTCCCTATTGGCTCCCATGGTAGGGAGGATGGGGACTGGCAGGGAAAGGGACTCAGTGGCTGAGTACCCGGCACTTCTGGGCTTTCCACTTGGCTTACGTCTGCACTCTTTCAAATGAAGGCATGGTCTTGCTCTTGGCCAGAAAACTGATACTGTAGTGGGGAGGAGAGCTCTTGGTTTTAGGCAGCTGGGTTAGGGCCGTGGAACTCTAAAATCAACAAAGCAAGCAACCCTTCCAGGAGTATTTCCTTTCAAAACAGTCACTACTAGAGGTAATTGTCCTCGAAAAAGCCATGAATTGATTCCTGAACCTGTATATTTCTATTTCTCACATACCTGCCTATGCCTTATTTTGAAGAATTATTTTTTAAAATCTTTTTTGTCTGAAACTCTTAAATTTCAGCACTATCCGCGTTGGTCACACTGGAATGCAGGTTCAGCACATCATCGAAAACATTGTTGCTGTCACGGAAAAGCTTTCACAGAAATTGCCAGAGGTATGGTCTTGCAGATGCATCAATTGATCGTTCATTTAAAAGACACAAAGCATATGTTATATTACTCTTTTTGTGTTTGTTTCAGAAGTGGGAGAGTGTGAAACTCTTGTACGTGAAAACTGAGAGATCAGTTGCCCTTCCTATCTTTTCTTCATTTGTCAGCAGTTGGGATGAAGCTAAAGGAGTGAACATTTCTAGTCTGAAGAAACAAGTAAGTAGAACTTTAAGTACTGGGTAGACTAGTCAAGGATGTAAATGCTGCCCAGAAGAGAGAATTAGGTTGTCATTCTGCCTGGCTTTTGTCTTGCAGTAGTTTTCTAGTGACTGGTTTTATGTTCATTGTTCCCTCTTTACCTATGAGATTAGTTTATAAAGTACAGTAGGACATACATGTATGATAAGGTAGGTGTTTTAATTTCTCTTCAAAGGTCTAATTAGGTTTTTAAAGGGCCTATTTATTGGCAAGAGGAGCTAAGAGAGAAGAAACCCAAAATTTAGTTCATTTGTGTTTATGGGCAAAATTTAAGATTCTATCAGGCTAACACGTACCTCTTGTTTTTGGTTTGTAAGGTTTTGGTGCTAATAGATACTATTGCAAAAGAAAGAGCCCTACCCAGAGCTCAGGGTTAGAACATTGGCCTTAGTTGGAAAATATCTCTTACAAAAATTACATTTTTTTTTTTGGTAGGAAGCAAAGAAATTACAAAAACAAAAAGAACATAGAAAGAAACAAGCGGAAAAGAAAAGAAACAGAAAGCCTACGAAACAGGGCAGAAAGTCTACATCAGCCCTACCTAAAGAGGAGACGGCCCCAAAAACTCGTGGTTCTCCAGTGAAGGGCCCTGGACCCCAGAAGAAAGAGACCCCTCAGCCTGAGAAGAAAGAGACCTGCAAAATCAAAGCCCAAAATAAAGTGCCAGTTGAATCTGAAGAAGAAATTCCATTACTGGTCCCAATAGGAGAAACTCCTGCCAAAGGAAAAGTAGAGGTATGCTTGCTAATGTTTAATATTCACAGTGGATTGATTCAGTGGTCACTGTGTGTCCTGCAGGCACTGCTGAGTGGTGAATGTAAGATGGGAGGCACACTGTTTTTAGGGAAACGTGTTCTACCAAAGATTTTGAACTAAAAGAGAAAAATACTAGGATTAACTCTAAGGACCCAGGAGATGGTTACCATGAATTATAGACCTTTTGGTAGACCAATAGTTTTTGTAAAATTATTTGAAATAATGTTTGGTAAGAGTTAACAGTTCTTAGAAAATACTAATAAAAAAATTGGGAAAAGGGAATAATACTTGGAGTTTTTATTTTTTTTCCACAAAAGAGGAAATTGAGGGTTTTTGGACATATAATAGACACCCAACCTAAACTAGTAGAAGAGGAGGGTCAGAGAGCTTTTCCAGAGGTGAATGGAGGCAGTGGATCCTTTAAAATGGGTGGGGAATTTCCGGCCCCCAAAGGCCTTTTAAGTCTCATAATAACATTTGGTTGGTTCTGCCAAGGTATTAGGGTTGAGTTAATTAAATATTTGACCAAATATAGCAGACTAATTTTTTTTCCCCTCCAAAGTGACTTTAATTTTTAAAATTTTATTGGTGTTGACATTAGTCAATATGAACACCTCATATTAGGAACCTTTTTTCCCCCTACCCCCTCTGGCAACCACCACACTGCTGTTTGTGTTCATATGTTTCAGTTTTATATTCCACATATGAGTTAAATCCTATAGTTCTTAGCTTTTTCTGTTTGACTTATTTCACTTCACATAATGTTCTCAAGATCCATCCATGTTGTAAATGACACTGTTTCATCCTTTCTTATGGCCATGTAGTACTCCATGGTGTACTGGAAGTACACTACATGTACCACATCTTCTTTAGCCAGTCCTCTATCATAGGGCACTTTGGCTGTTTCCAACTCTTGGCCACCATGAATAATGATGCAGTGAACATAGGGGTGCATATATCTTTGCATAGAAATGATTTTGAATTTTTCTAGTATATACCCAGGAGTGGGATTGTTGGTATGGTAGCTCTATTTTTAATTTTTTGAGGAATCACCAGACTGCTTTCCATAGTGGTTGTACTGGTCTACATTTTCACCAGCACTGAATGAGGGTTCCCTTTTTCCACAATCTCTCCAATACTTGTTGCTCCATTTGTTGGTACTGGCCAAGCACTGCCATCTTGTGGCTATGGGGGGCCACCATCTTTGAGGGCGTGGTGGTGATTATCATATTTCCTCCTTATTAGCTGTGAGTGTTGCCATCTTTGAGGGCGGGGCAGTAGTTAGCATATTCCCTCTGGCTGAGGGTGCCGCCAATTTTGGGACAGTGTGAGGGTCAATTAGCATATTTCCACTTTATTACATAGGGTGGAGGAAAGATAAGAATAGTAAACATTGTGTGATGGTTATTAGTGAGTTTTTTTGCATCTTGATGTTTTTTCAGATTTTCCATAATCTATTGGAAACAGTTTTGTTGGTGGTTGGGGTTTTTGTTTTTTGTTTACATAACCTACTTCTATATTAGACAGCCCATTGCTAGAATGTTCTTGTATATTCAGCAGTTGTCTGGGGTGCTTAGAAAATTCAGGATTCCTGGCCTGTAACACATTGCCCCAGGGAGCCTTGAATCAAACTGGGTTTTCTAACAGGCAGCCCAGTTGGTTTTTACACACACAGTTCTGGAACCTCATGTCCTAACCCATGTGCAAGGAATTCACAGCTGAAGGTGACCAAGAGTCAGGATTGGGTCACATGTTTCTCTACTATGCTCCCGGAAGGTGCTTCCAGGAGGCCCTACACTCAGCCATTGGGAAAGATGGTTGTCTTTTGATTGGACCAGAATACCGCCAGGATCTTCTTTACTAGCATAATATGACTAATGGAATACAGCTGCCTTTCATCATTTCATCATGCCGAGGTGTACCTTTGGGTTTCAAAAGAGTAACTCTTAGAGTCATATTGTCACTTGGCTTTCTCCAGATCTAACTTTGTTCTTTTATTTAGGTGCAAAAACATGCCACAGGAGAGAAGTCTCCAGTAAAGAGTCCAGGTTCCAACCCACCTCGTGGGAAGAAGAGAAAGGCCTGTCCAGCTTTGGAGATGCCGAAAGCACCAGAGCCCAAGACCCCAGGTAAAGGCCCAGGGAAGAAGCCACGAGTCAAAGAGGAAGTGGAGAAGCAAAGAAACTCTTCTTTGGGGAAAAAAGACCCAAAACAGACGCCCAAAAAGCCAGAGGCCAAGTTCTTCACTACAGCTAATAAATCTGCAAAAAAAGCTCGTACCCCCCAAAAAATGGGCCAAAGACCCAAAGTGCCCCAGTCAACCTAAAGTCAGTGACTTGACCAGGAGGAAACATCGGAGCTGCCTGGAAAGCTTTTGAAAAATACCCAGGTCCTGACCCCTGTCACAGCCTTTTCCATGAGTGAGACCTGGCCTTAAAACCTTCTAAGTGACTCTGATGTATCGTGTGTGTAAGAACCAGTAGTTTAAATCCATTTAAAAAAAAAAAAATTTTTTTATGTATTACCTAATATAATAGAAATTACAGTGCTTTTATTAAAGTGTAACATTTGCTTCTGAGTAAATTATTTCGTATCTTGTTACTTGAATGCCTGTGGTCAACCTTTTCCTTTTCTGGCTCCAGAACAGCAGTTTGTGCAAACATTTCCGAAGCTTGTCTTCAAGTCAGTGGTGGGCTCATTACATGCAAATCAACTGTGGAATTTATGGAACACCTCAAGTTTCTTGGCTCATCATGCTGAGCTGGTATATCTCGATGGGTCTTAGGTGGTGGTTGGCCAAGGTTATAAACCAGTTAGCATATGTTTAATGAGAAAAATTAACATGGTTTTATTCATAAAGGCACCAAATTGATTCCTGCCTTCTAGAGGCAAGAAAATCCTTCAGCCTTCCAATCTTCCTCCAGGTTACTCCTCACCCTATATAGAGTTACTTAGATTTGGCACCTCTATGATAGGAAGCCTGGAAGTGGAGACTTAAATTTGGGTGATTGTTAAATATATGTTGACTTCTCAGGTGCACAGCCTTTCCGTAAATAGGAGTTGGGGTACACATTGCTAGTAGGAAGTGATTGGTTCACTGTAGTATGGGAAGGTCAGCATGAGACATGCTTCCAAATATCAGCTGGTTCAGAAACAAAATAAAACTTGAGATGGTTCTTGGCAAGTTGAGACAGTTGTTAGCTTTTTAGCCCCACAAATTAAACTAATGTTAACTTTTTAAATCATGAAAGGCTCTAATATACAAAAAAATGTGTAGGTCCACTGACTTTATAAAAGCTTTTAAAAATGAATAGAAGTGTGTGTTGTAGGGGTGTAGCTTAATGGAAACATTTTCCATGGAGACTAGGTTCTGTGGGAAGGTGTTCAGATAGACTTGTTTCACTTACTCAAAGGTGAAGATCTAAGTGCTGTTTTGCATAGGGCAAAGAAACAATCAGATAATGTGGTTTATGTGACAACTTTGGGGGTTTAAGGTTTTCTAATTCCATCCTCTAGCCAAGTAAAAGATTTTGTAGCACCAAGTGATTTTTACATATAGCAATTTTTTTTTTTTTTAATTTATTGACTTTTTACAGAGAGGAAGGGAGAGGGATAGAGGGCGGCTAAAAACATGGATGAGAGAGAAACATTGACCAGCTGCCTTTTGCACACCCCCTAGTGGGGATGTGCCCGCAACCAATATACATGCCCTTGACCGGAATCGAACCTGGGACCTTTCAGTCTGCGGACTGACTATCCACTGAGCCAAACTGGTTTCAGCTCACATAGACAATTCTTAAATGTAGGTGTTCTGTTTGTGTGTGTGTTTTTAAAGAATTTTTATGAATTTCTTTGAGCCAAACTAATGACATGCTAGGAAACGATCTCAAATGCTTCCTTCTGTTTTTTGTTTTTAAGACTTAAAATGTTTAGAGCAGTTTTAGGCTTATGGCAAAATTAAGGTAGATTTCCCATTTTCCCCACCTGCGCCCATGCACAGCTACCCCCACATCAACATCCTCCAACCAGAGAGGTAAGTTTACAACCGATGAGCTTACCTTGACACATCACTATTAGCCAAAGTCCATAGCTGACCTTAGGTTTCACGCTTAGTGCTATACATTCTAAGCACATGCGTAAATGAATAGCAATATGTACCTACCATTACAGTATACAGAGTATTTTCACTGCTTTAAAAAGTCACCTGTACTGCAGCTATCCATCCCTCTCACCCCATCCTCAGAGCCCCTGGCAACCACTGAGATTGTTACTGTCTATAGTTTTGCCTTTTTCAGAATGTCATATAGTTAGAATCACAGTATGTAGCCCTTTCAGACTGTTTCTTTCACTTGGTCATATGCACTTAAGATTCCTCTATCTCTTCTCATGGCTTGGTAGCACATTTCTTTTTTGTGCTGGAAACAGAATAATATTGTCTGTCGTTTTGGGCAATTATTAATAAAGCTGCTAGAAATGTCTGTGTGCAGGTTTATGTGCTTTGGATAAACACTAAGGATATGATTACTAAATCATATGAGTATGGGACATACTCATATGATTTGTGGGGCTAAAAAGCTAACAACTGTCTCATATGTTGGTTTTGTAAGAACCTGCCAACCTGTCTTCCAAAGTGGCCTTACCATTTTGCATTCCCAACAGCAATGAGTGAGAGTTCCTATTGCTCCACATCCTCGCCAGCATTTGGTGTTGGCCATTCATATAGGTGTGTGTTACTTTGCATTTCCCTGATGATACTGATAAGGAATATGCTTATTTGCCATCAGTATATCTTCTATGCATAAGTATTCCTTTTTTCTTCCAGTCTGTATTCTCCAAGGTGTTCTTAATGAAATTATTTTGTAATGAACACATGCCAGCCATCCTTCACTTTATTCCTTTAAATGTCTCTCATTAAGAAAAGAGAAGATTTTAAGAAATTCTTGGGGTGGGGATAGGGTGGCACTTTTGGAAAATACACAGCCATGGTCCCACTGCAGACCTAAGTTGGTGGGACTTAGGAATCTTTTTTTTTTTTTTTTTTTTTTTTTTTTTAAATTTATTAAATTTTATGGAGAGGAAGGGAGAGGGATAGAGAGTTAGAAACACTGGTCATGTGCCTCCTGCACACTCCCCACTGGGGATGTGCCCGCAACCAAAGCACATGCCCTTGACTGGAGTCGAACCCGGGAGCCCCCCAATCCGCAGGCTGGCGCTCTATCCACTGAGCCAAACCGGTTTCAGCAGGAATCTTTTTAACAAGCAGCCAGTGAGTTCTTTGCTCAGGGAGGGTGGGAAACACTAGTATAAATTGTGGTAGCTCAAAGTTGCCTCCATTTAGTAACAACTTTATCAAATTCATTGGTGAAACCAAGTGAAGCAGCCAACTAAAAAGCAAGTAGGTGCTGAAACTGGTTTGGCTCAGGGGTAGAGCGTCGGTCTGCGGACTCAAAGGTCCCGAGTTTGATTCCGGTCAAGGGTATATACCTTGGTTGTGGGCACATCCCCGGTAGGAGGTGTGCAAGAGGCAACTGGTCGATGTTTCTTTCTCATCGACGTTCTGGCTCTCTATCTCCCTTCCTCTCTGTAAAAAATCAATAAAATATATTAAAAAAAATAAAAATAAAATAAAAAGCAAGTAGGTAAACCAGTTCTTTTATTTTCTATTATTCAAACTATAGGTCCAGTGCATGAAAACTTATGCACTGGAGGGGTAGGGGGGTCCTTCAGCCCTGCCTGCTCCCTTTCACAGCCCAGGAGACCTCAGGGGCAGGAGGCAACGCCCCATCACACCTCTGTTGCTGGCAGCACAAGCCTTGGCCAGCCCTGGTTACCTGAGCCTTGGGTGGCCCTGGGCAGCTGGGGGGCTGAGGGGATTGGGGGACTCCAGAGGCAGGTGCGCAGAGCGGCCGGGCCTGCCTGCTGCCCCAGCAGGGCTGAGGGGACTGGGCGCCACCATCTTTGAAGATGTGGCAGCCAATTTGCATATTCCCTCCTTATTGGCTGTGGGTGCCACCATCTTTTGTGATGGCATGAGGTTCAATTAGCATATCCCCTCTTTATTAGATAGGATTTTTATAGACCTCCAAGAGAACTATATGCTTTTGGCCCCAGTCTTTCCACGTTAAGAATTTCTTCCAAATCTATAGAATCAAAGCATTCACCTTATTGGATTAATTATATTAAAACTGCTGCCAATGAGAATAAATGTTATTTCAATCAATTAAGATTCTGTCTCCTATAAAAGAAATGCAAAAAGGTAACTGACATTTTATCATGAGAGTTGTTTGGCTGTTTTTAAGTAGATTCATTTAATCAGGTATAGAAAACTTCATTTATAAATATAAGTTGTGGTGTGTTGGAAGTTATTAAAGTGTCCTTTCTTTTTACTAGTTAAGTCAGATAAAGAGAGTCACTGACCATTGCTCTTATTTTTATAGAAGCAAAAGCAAATCTTGTCCACATAACAAAACATGAAACTATTATAGAAAGGCTCTAATTAAAGCTGTGTCATTGAGTTCTTTGAACTTCTTCAAAGTTACATGCAAAGGTTATATAATATTTAAAAAAAATATATTTACAGAGAGGAAGGGAGAGAGAGCTAGAAACATTGATGAGAATCATCATCCAGCTGCCCCCTACACACACCCCCTACTGGGGATGTACCCGCAACCAATGTACATGCCCTTGACCGGAACCGAACCTGGGATCCTTCAGTCTGAAAACCGACACTCTATCCACTGAGGCAAACGGGTTTCAGCAGTTATGTAATCTTTTGCTGAGTTATTTTTATTGAGCTGGCAGCTCCATTAATTCTTCCATTTTTTCTTAACAGTAAAGAATAACACATCTTGTAAAAGCCTTTGTCACCCAGTCATTAGTCATTCACTTTCTTAATATAATCACCTATTCATTTGAGGGAAAATATGGATTCCCATTTGAGCAATGTACAAAAATTCCCAATGGATTAAGATGAATAGGATAGGTATCAAAACAGGGTTTCATAATCTTGAGGCAGAACATTGCCTCTTAAATATTTTTTGAAATGTAACAAAACCTTTCCAGCACCAGTACTTGCTGGTAACAGGTCATATCCTTGAAAAATAAGAGATAATAATAAAGGGAAGGGGTGACTCCCTTGAGTCAGTTGAGGTTGTGGCTCTTCACCATATTAATTAGAGGTCCTGCATGGTCCTGAGATAGCAGGCAGCTCATCTGTCTGCAAATGTCAACCAAGACAAGAGCTATCTGCTGGCTGTCTCTGCCCCTCCCAAGTGGACCTTTTCAAATCTGATGAACTTAAAAATCCCCCTCAGTTCACTCAGGAAAGAGCAAGGGCAAGGGCATCAGTGGGAAACACCTGGAAGCTTCTTCCCTCTTAGTGTCAAACTGCACCCAGGTCCTCCCACTGGCAGAGGAGGGGAAGCAGGACCCTGTGCTGGGGAGTTCACAGTCCCCTGGTTATCCTCTGTCTGGAGTGCATGTTGCTTTTAGCATGTGTTCCATGATATCTGTGTCAGAATTAACATAGCTTTTGCTTTGTGTTCCATTTAAAAAAAATTTTTTTTATTGATTTTTTACAGAGAGGAAGAGAGAGGGATAGAGAGTTAGAAACATCGATGAGAGAGAACAATCGATCAGCTGCCTCCTGCACACCCCCTACTGGGGATGTGCCCTCAACCAAGGTACATGCCCTTGACCGGAATCGAACCCGGGAACTTTCAGTCCCCAAGCCAACACTCTATCCATTGAGCCAAACCAGTCTCGGCTGTGTTCCATTTTATCTATACCTGAGTTACTATGATAATCTTAAATAGGGGACCACGAAATGCTGATAGTCCAGTAAAATGCAATGTGCAATCTTGAATCATTACATGTCCTCTAGCAAACCTCCAGTCTACGGGATTTATCAGTTCAGTCTTGGTCTCTCTGGCAAATGATCCAGAAGTTTGTGATGGATGGCTTCATGAAGAAATAGAGGAAATTAAGGATATATATTCCTCCTGGATTTTCTGGCCATCTTCTTTGGATGTTGACTCTCAAGTTGTCCAGAAAGTAGCCCTCTGTATTACACCATTGGGACACTTGATAACTCACAATGAATGTAATTTTTTTAAAATATATATTTTATTGATTTTTTACAGAGAGGGATAGAGAGTTAGAAACATCGATGACAGAGAATCATCGATCAGCTGCCTCTTGGCCCCCCCCCCCCCCATTGGGAATGTGCCTGCAACCGAGGTACATGCCCTTGACTGAAATCGAACCCAGGACCTTTTAGTCTGCAGGCCGACTCTGTGCTCTATCCACTGAGCCAAACCGGTTTCTGCTACAATGAATATAGTTTAAAACTGGATCTAAAAGCAGTTCATGCCAAGTGGGGAGCTAGGTTCCTGGTCAACCTTTGATTTATCTGATGTTAACTTTTCCTATCCCTTATCCTACAGAACTGGTATAATCAAAATTTAATTTTCTTTTTTTTAAATTATTATTTAAATTTTTTATTGTTTAAAGTATTACACGAGTCTCCGTTTTCCCCCATTGACCTCTCCCCAGCCGCCCCATCCTCCAGCACATACTCTCAGCCCCCTATTGTCTGTGTCCATTGGTTATACTCAGATGCATGCATACAAGTCCTTTGGTTAGTCTCTCACCCTTTTACCCCCTACCTTCCCTCATAGATTGGACAGTATATCGATGCTTCTGTGTCTCTGGTTCTATTTTTGTTCATCAGTTTATATTGTTCATTATATTCCATAGATGAGTGAGATCATGAGATGTTTATCTTTCTCTGAGTGGCTTATTTCACTTAGCATAATGCTCTCCAGGTCCATCCACCCTGTTGCAAATGGTAAGAATTCTTTTTTTTTTTTTTTTTCAGCGCATAGTATTCCATTGTTAGATGTACCATAGTTTTCTAATCCACTCATCTGCTGGTAGGCACTGAGGCTGTTTCCAAATCTTAACTATGGTAAATTGTGCTGCTATGAATATAGGGGTGCATATATCCTTTCTGATAGGTGTTTCTGTTTTCTTGGGATGTATTCCTAGAAGTGGGATTACTGGGTCAAATGGAAGTTCCATTTTTAATTTTTTGAGGAAACTCCATACTGTTCTCCACAGTGGCTGCAGCAGTCTGCATTCCCATCAACAGTGCAAGAGGGCTTCTTTTTCTCCTCATCCTCACCAGCACTTGCCATTTGTTGATTTGTTGATGATAGCCATTCTGATAGATATTAGATGGTACCTCGTTGCCATTTTGATTTGCATCTCTTGGATGATTAGTGACTTTGAACATGTTTTCATATATCTCTTGGCCTTTTCTATGTCCTCTTTAGAAAAATGTCTATTTAGATCCTTTGCCCTTTTTTTTGATTGGATTGTTTATAAAAATTTTATTTTCAATGAAAAAAGACTAAACCGTCATTTATCCTATCTCTTTAATTACCTAAATTATTTGTAATGGCCCCAAATTGGAAGCAATCTAAATATTCATAAATGAGGGAATGGATAAACAAACAGTGATATATGCAAACCATGCAGTACAACTCAACATTAAAAGGAGCAATTTATTACTACTCCAAACAACCTGGTCAAATCTCTAAAGAATGAATACCCTAAGTCAGTGATCGGCAAACTCATTAGTCAACAGAGCCAAATATCAACAGTACAACAATTGAAATTTGTTTTGAGAGCCAGATTTTTTAAACTTAAACTTCTAATGCCACTTCTTCAAAATAGACTCGCCCAGGCCATTGTATTTTGTGGAAGAGCCACACTCAAGGGGCCAAAGAGCCGCATGTGGCTCGCGAGCTGCAGTTTGCCAACCATGGCCCTAAGTAAAAGAAGCATGTTATCTTTGGTACTATTTACATAAAAGGAAAAATAATCTATAGTAACAGAAAGTGGATCAATAGTTGCTTGGGTATAGAAGGGAGAGAGGTGTTGCTTATAAAGGGGCAGAAGGAAACTTTGTGGGGGCAGTAGGTGTATTTTTTGTCTTATTTGTGCTGATGCTTTCATTGGTGTGTGTGTGTGTGTGTGTGTGTGTGTGTAAATTTTAAATATGTGCTATTTTTTGTGTCTCCTATATGCCTTTATGAATTTGCGAATGAAGAAATACAGAGTGAATGAGTTTGAGCAGTGTTTCCCCAATTTCTACTGATATTAAGAAGCCCCTGGGTGCTGTGAAAAGTCCACACTTTTTCACAACACCCATTTGTTGTAGGACTTAAGCTGGGTTCTACTGCCAGATTTTTCGTGAAACACCAGGTGAGTTATAATTTCACCAAGTGTCCTGGGATTCTCAAGGTCAGGGAGGTTGAAAAACTCTGGGATGAAGGGGGTGTCAGCTGAGAAGGAGGCTTCCCTCATCATGACCACACCATCATTGGGTGAAGCCAGATGATACCAGCACCATCAACATCTGAGGGAAAACCAATCTATGAAGAATCCATGGTATTGCAATTATCTAATCAAGATCCTGTCTCCTATAAAAGCAACACAAAGACGGAGCTGTATTTGCTGTTTCATCTTGAAGTGTGTTTGCTATTTTCTTTCTGAAAAAGCTGCATTTAATAGCAGGTAAACAGTATTATAATTTCTTAAAAACATATATTGATATAATAGTAATGGTGTGTTTTAAAGACATTCCTTTTGTCTTTCTAGAATCACTGACCATTGCGTTTTCTCAGATTTTTCTTCTTATGCACTTTTGTTGGCTTGCTTGCTTCTTAATTTGTCAATGTTCTTTGTGAACTGGGTTTTTTGTCTTTTTTTGTATATAAAATATGTTTATCTATCACTGACAAAGTTATATCTTGTTTCTGATGTCTTGGGGCATTCAAGGGATAAAAATGTCCTTTTAAAAAATCATTTTTAGAGGAGTAAAACTCAATATTATTTTCTATTTAGCAAGTCTGAAAATACACAAAATGTGCATTCAATCTAAGGAACTACAAAAAATAAAACCAATAGAAAAGGAGGAGGAATTGAATAAGGAAATGTAAAAACAAATTGGGAAGCAAATACTCCATTGGTGGATAAAACTAAAAGCTTGTTTTGTTGGTGTGTTTTTGTTGTTGTTAATTCTCAGCAGAAGATTTTTTTTTTCTTATTGCGTTTTCAGAGTTGAGGGGAAGATAGGGGAAGCAAAGGGGGAGGAAAGGGAGAAAGCGAGCGAGCGAGAAATATCTATGTGCCTTCAGAGACGCATTGACTCTGCACACACTCCTACCTGTGTTGCAAAGTGAACTCGAAACCTAGGTACATGCCCTTGACCGGGAATTGAACCCCTGGCCCTTTGGTTCACAGGCTGACACTCTAACCACTGAGCAAACTGGCCAGGACTAAAAGTGTGTTGTTGAAAAGAAGCCAAGTACCTAAATCTCTGACAAACCAAGAAAAATTAGCATTTTCTAAATGAAACTAGAAATATCATTAGATATAAAAAGATTATTAAGAAGACTACATTTTCATTTCAATACACTTAACATTTTACACAAAATTGGAAACTTTCTTGAAAACAAAAGTTATCAAAATCACCTCAAGAGATAAAAATTTCAGTCAGATTAATTTTGCTGAAAGACAAAAACACATATGCACAGATCAACATAAGAATGGCCTTAGAGACCAATCACATTGAGCTCTGGAAGCTTCTAAGTCATCTTACAAAGGTGCTACCTAGCTCTAGTGCCCAAAAAATTCCCATAACAAAACTGGAGTCTTTTCTAAATTAAATACATGACTGCAAAAATTCCTAACACATGAGCTAATAAAATCCTGTAATTTTTCAAATCTTTCATCACAATATTTAATTATGCAGACAATTTAGAAAAAACACACACACCTACCTGCTCTCCAATCAGATGCAATAAATTGTTAACATTTGTTGTGACTGGCACACATGCATATAATCTACTATCACTGTAATTTGCTTAATTGTTTGAAAGTAAGTCACAGGCATCATGACATTCTTGAATATGCATCTCCTACAGTGAAAGGCATTCTCCTACAAAAATTCAGAACCACCTTTGTGTAAGAAAATTACCTGTACAGTTTAATATAATAAATACATAAAGCAACAAGCAGACTGTCAAATTGCAGCAGGGAGGGTAGGGAGATCTGGGGGAGATAATAGATCAACCAAAGGACTTATATACAAGCATATAAGTACAACCAATGGACATAAAACTCTGGGGAGGGCGGGCATGTATGGAAAGGGGTGGGCAATGGTATATGTACAAAGATAATAATTTAATTTTTAAAAAATTAAAAAATAATATAATATCAATAAATACATACCTAGAAGAGTGTATTTTAGGAACCCAAGGATGGTTCCATATTAGGAAAATGATTGAACTCTATGTTAATTTAAAAAGGAGACAGTCACATTTATAACAAATGCTGACCATGCATTTGATAAAATTCTCTAGCCATTTCCTATTAAAATTTCTCAAATAAATAATTGCTAAATGTGCAAAAGAGAATAAAAAATAGTAAATAGCATAAAAATGGTGAAATAATCCCAGCATTTCCATAAAAGAAATATGCAAAGCTCTGTGGTTTTCATTCTGTTTGAAACCTTCAAGGGTCGCTGATCAAAGGGACCATAATATTCCGAGGGAACAACTCATTACTATGTATGTGCTATATTGTCCTCTGAAGGTTTTCATCATAAATTCAAATAGTCAAAAGGATAGAATACTGGCATATTGTAAATACACTTCCAAGTGACGGCTTCTCCACTTTTTTTTTTTTCTTTACTTGTCAAATTTTCAATTACATTTGACATTCAACATTATATTAGTTTCAGACATACAACATAGTGATTAGACATTTATATAACTTACTAAGTTATCACCCAGATAAGTCTAGTACACATCTGACACCATACATAATTATTACAAAATTATTGACTATATTCCCTATACAGAACTTTACAGCCCTCTGACTGTTTTTGTAACTGGCAATTTATACATCTTAACCCCTTCACCTTTTCATCCATCCCCCAATCCCCTTTCATCTGGCAGCCATCAAGATGTGTCCATTGATAGATGAATGGCTACAGAAGATATGATATATAAAAATATTAGCCATAAAAAAATGAAATCTTGCCATTTTTGACAGCTTGGATAGACCTAGAGGGTATATGTTAAGTGAAATATGTCAAACAGAAAAAGACAAATACTGTATGATTTCACTTATATGTGGAATCTAAAAAATAATAAACAGAAATAAACTCATAGATAACTGCTCCACCACTTTCAAATGTATGCATTCAGTCTGACTCTTAATGACATTATCCACTTAAAATACACCTGAACAAGCTCTTCTTTCACACTCTGAAACTTTCATCCCTTTGTTTTTCTTGCTTTCCTGGATGCATTCTATTCACTCTCCCCAGAATGTATCCTAATATAATATGCTTTAAGTTCTTGTTGACCACTATATCATGTCTCTGGTAACAAAAGTACATGCGACATTTTCATTTCAAAATTTCTTGTGAGCATATTGCTCTAAGGTTAAATTTCTTCTCAACTAAGTTACAGTTACAATTAGTGTGGAGTGATCCAAACAATATATAAGAAATGTTCTTAAACATGAAAGAAAAATTTTGGTTCAGAGCTGCTCCTCCTGTCATGCGATGTGACTGCTTTTTTCTTTTCTTTCCTTTGCTCTATTCTTTTTTTTTTTTTTTTTTCCTTTTCTGTTAGTGCACATGTACATGAAGAATTATCACAGTTAGAATGAGATCAGGTGCAGCATCTATTCTCGCTACTTTCATTTTTTTTCAAACAGGAGCAAATGCAATCTTGGTCACATTGCATTAGAAATGACAATGGAGTCTCATTAGGCCAGTGTTTCTGAATTCTCTGAACTTCTTCAAGGTTACACGCAAAAATCAATGCTTTTTATAGATTTTTTTTATGCGTTGACAACGCTATTAATTCCTCCACTTTGTTAACTGCAAAACATAAGATGTCCAATGACAAACTTTTTATCTGGTTGCTAGGTATTTAATTGAGGCACAAGTCAAAATATAGGTAGTTTACTTTCAGCACCCAGATATGTTTTAATACCCTAGTGCAGTGCAGCACAGCAAGGCAAGTAAGAATGAGAGAGATGCCTTTCCTCTGAGAGGAGGGAGAGAGGCACCTGGCACAGGGCTGCCCTGAGGCAGGCAGAGCAGTGTTGGGAAGGACCGCAGGAAGCTGAGGATGTGGAGCCTGGCGGAGCTCCCGACCATGAGCCGCCTGAACAGTCTGTGTCCCTCAAGGGTAGGTGTGGGTCCACTTGAAGACCGCTGTGTTAGATAATGTGTTAAGGAAGGAAAATAGTGTCTATTGGAAAAATGATTATTTGTGGAAATGACAGTATACCTTGCAAACCCAGGATGTAATTGAAGAATTTTAGAATGTCAAAAATGAAAATGGCTAGTGATAAATAATGTATAAAAATTTAGTAGTGCCCTAGATGGTTTGGCTCTGTGGATAGAGCGCTGACTTGTGGGCTAAGGGGTCCCGGGTTCAATTCCCATCCTTTCCCACTCGGGCCCTGTTCAGAGCTTGTGCAGGAGGTAACCAATCGATGTGTTTTTCTCACATTGACGTTTCTATTTCTTTCTCTCTCTCTTCCATTCTTCCTAAAAATCAATGGAAAAATATCCTCGGGTGAGGATTAACAAAACAAAACAAACAAAACATTTAGTTTTTTTTTTTTTATGGGAATAAATCATCAGTAAAAAATAGAACTTATAAAATTCCTAGTTATTATTCTATATAATACTTATGATTATATAATAAAATTATTATATAGTATAAATTGAAATAAATAGCAGAGACATAGATATTAAATGGGTAATAAGCATAAAGAGGTAAATAAGAATATAAAGATGAACTCGATTAGTGAAGAGCTTTTTCTGAGAAGAAAGGCTAAGTATTATGAAAATACTATGTCTTCCTATGAAATTGTTTTGTTGTAATTCCAATTTAAACTGAAACTTACCTAAATATGCTGTAGGTGGTGCAGGCAAAGTTTAAAAGACAAGGTAATGGGGGCACTTCCAATGAGATCACAAAACAGGGCCTCGCCTGGCCATGGTGGTTCAGTGGTTGAGCGTGGACCTATGAACCAGGAGGTCATGGTTTGATTCCAGATCAGGGCACACACAGTGGGGGGTCATGTAGGAGGCAGCCGTCCAATGATTCTCTCATCCTTTTTTTTTTTTTTTTCACAGAAAAAAATTGTATTTACAATTCAATTCAAAAGCAATTTTAAAGCAAACAATATAACACTGAAGTTGAAAAATCTATGCTCACCCAAAGTTGCCAAGTCTGATAAATTATTAACAGAACACTGCATCAAAAATAGGGCAATGACCCAAGATACCCAATGAACAATTTCTCCATTCCCACAACTAGATAGAACTAATCTATCTAGTAGCAAATGATACCTCACTCCATCTCAGCAAGTCTAAAATCCTTAAGGATAGAGTGATAAAATATGACCTATTATATATTCTTCTTTTTTTAAAATATATTTTATTGATTTTGTACAGAGAAGAAGGGAGAGAGAGAGTTAGAAACATCGATGAGAGAGAGTCATTGATCAGTTGCCTCTTGCACACCCCCTACTGGGGATATGCCCGCAACCAAGGTACATGCCCTTGACCGGAATCGAACCTGGGACCCTTCAGTCCCCAAGCTGACGCTCTATCCATTGAGCCAAACCGGTCTCAGCAAAATATGACCTATATTCTTCATTAGACTCTTTGAACACTTGAAGGAAAATAATTTCTAAAGCACAGAGAGGTAAAAAGGTATAGTCTTTGAAAAAGATACTCAGTGTTCAAAATTCAAGAATGCAATATTAATAATACACAATGGGCATTAGGTGAATGTATGCAATACAGTAATAGCAAATTAATTTATTTAGTACTTTTTCCATTCCATATCATCAGGAGGGTTGATTTCAACTTTTCTTTTACCTACATCAGACCAGTTGGTACTCAAAACTGTACCACCAGACTCCATAAATGATTTGTTCATGGCACGTTTCACTTCATTAGAACCATCTGAATAGATCTGTTGAAATAATTTGTTTAAATCTGCATCTCCCCCCAACTTCTCATTCTTTTCTTCCTTGATTTCTCCAACCAATTTATCCCAATTTCTTGTATAAAGAGATGATGATGGATATAGGTTCTTTACATCTGCTATGAACTGTTTTGGCTTAGGCACTTCTTCTCGCTCTAGCTTTTCCCATCTCACAGCCTCTGACTTTTTCATTTTAATTTCAATCTTTGTTGAAAGAACTTTAAACATGCTCTGTTCTGGTTTTATAGAATGAAGTCTCAGATTCAAATTGTAATCCTCTTCAGCAGGAAGTTTCACCAAAGCAGACAACTCTTTTTCTGAAAATTCCACATTTACGTCATTCTTCTGAACATTCTTGATCATAAGTGTAATGATTACTTGAGATTTTGTTTGATAGCAGTCATACTTGATTTTTGGTTGAGAATTCCTCTGGGATACAGATGCCGTTGATTGTAACTCATTCTGAGCTTCTTGACACCTTTTAATCCAGACAATAAAATCAGCATCCGCACTATCTAATTTCTGTCTTCTGTAAATGTTTCCAGAGCAGCAGCATAGTTTTTTTTTGTTTGTTTGTTTGTTTTTTTAATGGTATTCACATATTGCTTTTCTCATCATAGCAGTGGGATTATCAGGATTAAATTCAAGAGATTTCTTTGCATCAGCAACAGCATCAGAGTAATTCCCAAGAAGCATGTGACAATAAGCTCTTTGACAATAATATTGTGCATCATCTGGTTTCTGTTCCAAAGCCTTAGTCAGCTCCTCTAAGGCCGCCTGGGGGTCCTCTCAATCAGAGCATCTGAGAAGCTCGGGCAAAACCTTTGGGTTGTTGCAGGTTTAGCTGCAGCTGCCGCCATCTCTGCGAGTCAATGTTGTGTTGCTGCAGCTGCTACTACCTCTCTCTCATCCTTGATATTTCTCTTTCTCTCTCCTTCTGCCTTCCTCTCTGAAATCAATAATATATATTGATATATGTCAGGACCTAAATCAGCACAATTTGGAGCTAGCAAATGATTAAATAAAAATATTTCAGAATGTATTCAAGGATTACAGTTTTTTAATATGACACAGGTGACATTTCAAAATACTGGGGGGAAAAAACCTCATAAGTGGGATAGAAATACTTGATTATTTATTTTGGAGATAAATATCAATGGATTAACATGAACAAAATAGGTATCAGAACACAGCACTTTATAATCTTGTGATGAGGCATTGCTACTTAAAAAAAATTTGTTGAAATGTTCTTGAAATGTTTTGTTTCTTTAAATAAATCTTACACAGAACCAGGCTTCACTGGTCCAATGGGTATATGCTTGAAATATAAGAGATAATAATAAAGGGAAGAGGTGACTCCTTTGAGTCAGTTGAGATTGTGGCTCTTCACATTAATTAGAAACCACATCCATCTACAGATGGTCCTGAGACAGCAGGCAGCTCATCTGTCTGCAAATGTCAACCAAGACAAGAGCTACCTGCTGGCTGTCTCTGCCCCTCCCAAGTGGACCTTTTCAAATCTGATGAACTTAAAAATCCCCCTCAGTTCACTCAGGAAAGAGCAAGGGCAAGGGCATCAGTGGGAAACACCTGGAAGCTTCTTCCCTCTTAGTGTCAAACTGCACCCAGGGCCTCCCACTGGCAGAGGAGGGGAAGCAGGACCCTGTGCTGGGGAGTTCACAGTCCCCTTGTTATCCTTTGGAGTGCATGTTGCTTTTAGCATGTGTTCCATGATATCTGTGTCTAAATTGACATAGTTCTTGCTTTCTGTTCCAGTCCAGGTATATATAAATTGGTATAATAGTCTTAAAAATACTACAAGTATTATAGATAGATATTCCAGTAAAATGCAATGTTTTCCTGAGTTTATGTCTATGGGTTATATCCCAAATCGGAGGTGGTCTCCCTGGAAACAATCGAGGTGCTTGTAAGAGACAGCATCATGAAGGTTATTGAAAGAAGTATTTAAAGTAAATTAAGCTCTAGCCAGTTTGGCTCAGTGGATAGAGCATCAGTCTGTGGACTAAAGGGTCCTGGGTTCGATTCTGGTCAAGAGCCCATGCCTGGGTTTGGGGGGGTGCAGGAGGCAGATGATCAATGATTCTCTCTCTCTCTCCCTCTTCTTTCCTCTCTGAAATCAATAAAAATATATTTTTAAAAATCTCAACATGTGTATAAAAATGAAATAAAGTAAATTAAGAATATATACTGATTATCTCTGATTTTCTAGCTATCTTCCTTGAAAGTCAATCTCCAGGTTGTCTAGCCATTAGCCCTTTATATTGTACTGTCAGGATACACTTGATGACTCACAATGTGTGGAATGAAAAACTTCATCTAAAAGCACCGTGCTATCAAATGGTGAGAGAGATCCATAGTCAACCTTTCGACCTATCTGACCTTAATTTCCTTTGTGCCTTAGTCTTTGCAGGTGACACTCATCATGATCTCCCCTACTCAAATTGATCATCAATGGGCCTGGTTGAAAAGAATGATTCAGAAAGGATATTCAAGTAAAATCTGCAGACGTCTCGGTTTGTTCATTGAATTGATAAGTTTGGTTTTTGGAATTGTTGCGATGGCTTTCTATTAGTCATAGAACTTTCTTTCGTTGACAGTGATTATTTCTGGTATTACGTTTCTCATCGTTCATAACCTGATGGCCATTTATGACAGATACTGGGAGTCACAAGATGACGCCACGATCCAACTAGAATTGCCAAGGTGTCTCATTGACAAGGATCAAATCGATGCTGCACAAAAGAAGAAGCGGAAGTACTCCAAGTCAGGATGATCTGAAATTAAACCTGGACGCCATTGGGCTTTTGGGCCTTTTTAAAGTCTCTTGAGCATTTTTAAACAAATAAAGTTGGGTTTCACAAACTTGGTCTGCTTTTGGATGTTCTGGTTTGTTCCCTATTGCTTCTGAGAGAATTCTTCCTGCTTTCAAACTCATGTCATGGCCCTGACAGGGATATAACCCACAGATATAACCCACAGACATAAGCTGAGTTGGTTATAGAGCATCGTCTCTCTACACCAAGGTTAGCGATTTGATCCCCAGTCAGGGCCCAGATGAGGAGAACAACAAGTCCATGTTTCTTTCTCTCCCCTTCCTATGTCTCCTCTAAATAAAATTTTAAAAAATTCATTTGGCTCAGTAGTTTTCTCCTGGTTGCTGCCCCTCCCACCCTTGTTGCTCTCTTTCTACCATCATTGAAGATCCAGCTGCTGTCTCACTCTGCCTCTTATGTCAACTCCTGTAGATTAAAAAAAAAAATTATATATATCTATCTATATATCTATATATAAATACATATATAGATATATAGATAGATATATAGATATATAGATATATAGATATATATATATAAAATTTCAGAGAGGAAGGGAGAAGGAGAGAGAGATAGAAACATAAATAATGAGAATCACTGATTGGCTGCCTCCTGCATGCCTACACTGGGGATCAAGCCCACAACCGTGTTTCCCCGAAAATAAGACATCCTCCGAAAATAAGACCTAGTGCATGGAAAGATAAGACATCCCCTGAAAATAAGACCTAGCGCAACTTTGTGAGAAAAAATTAATATAAGACACTGTCTTATTTTCGGGGAAACAGGGTAGGTACGTGCCCTGATTAGAATTGAACCTCCATCTCCTGGTTCATAGGTTGACACTCAACCACTGAGACACACCGGCTGGGCTACTGCTGCAGATTTTACCGTGCACAGAGGTGACCACAGGAGCCCCAGCTCACAGCTCTTCCCACCTGCAGTGTTCTGTTCTTCTTTTCCCCGTAAGTTTTCTAGTTCCATGGTTGTATCCTGTCCATTGTCACCACTGCCATCTGTGAGACCTCAAAACATGCTCCAGAACCCCATTCTCTTACCACACTGCAGTTGTCATTCATCCCTTCCTCCTATATCTCCCACCTGAAAGTTCTCCAATATGATGGATTTCTCTGACACTTTGATGCCAAGCTCATCTCATTATCTCACAGCACCTTGACTTTCTCCTTGTCCCCTTTGGGTTCTCTCTCTGAAATACTCACCTTTTACCCCCTTAAGATTCTACCTGTGTGGTCACATTTAAACATGACAAACTGTCATGTACATGAGTCCATGAAGGTAAATGTGTTGGAATAAATCATATAAGTTGACAAGATTTCCATAAAAATCACAATCTCTAATATGAATGGACTCATGTGAGTATGCCTCCTTTTTTTTTTTTTTTTTTTTTTTTAATGTTATTCCTGGATTTTTAGAGAAAGAGGAAAGGAGAGAAGGGAAAAAAGGAGAAACATTGATTTGTTGTTCCATTTTTTATGCATTCATTGGTTGATTCTTTTTATATATATATATATTTTATTGATTTTTTACAGAGAGGAAGGGAGAGAGATAGAGAGTTAGAAACATCAATGGGAGAGTCATCGATCAGCTGCCTCTTGCACACCCCCTACTGGGGATATGCCCGCAACCAAGGTACATGCCCTTGACCGGAATCGAACCCGGGATCTTTCAGTCCCCAAGCCGACGCTCTATCCATTGAGCCAAACTGGTTTCGGCTCATTGGTTGATTCTTGTATGTGCCCTGATCTGGGACTGAATCTGAAACCTTAGTGTATCTCTGCAAAGCTCTAACCAACCCAGCTACCTGGCCAGGGCCACATGCTTGTTAAACAATAAACTTTGAGGCAGAAAGTTTTTCTGAAAGGTTTTACTGAGCCAAAAATGCTACCCAGGAAAAGCACCAGGTCCTGGGATGTGCAGAATATGTGTCTTATTGTTTTAATTCTCACTCAAGCATATTTTTCCATTGACTTTTTGAGAGGGAGGGATGGAGGAAGGGGAAGAGAGAGGGACACACATCACACATCAATTGGTTATCCTTTGGCACGAGCCCCACCTGGGGACAACGATGGAACCTGCAACCTAAGTACATGCCCTTGACTGAGAATCAAACTCACCACCCTTGGGTGCACAGGCCGCTGCTCTAACCACTGAACCCCACCAGCCAGAGCTAAATTTTTATTGATTTTTAGAGAGAGGAAGCATCAAGTAGTGTTTCACTTATTTATGAATTCATTGGTTGATTCTTGTATGTGCTCTGACCAGGAATTGACCCAAATCCATAACCTGCATATTGGGAGACTATCTAACCAACCTGGTCAGGGCTGTGCCTCATTTTTTGCTGGCTCTCTCATTCTTTCAGCTCAGATTCTTTCCTGAGACAACCAGCCAAAGTCCTTCCTTCTCCCTTAATTGACATTGGGAACTCTATAATGAAATGTGACTTACTATGCTTCCCACTCCTCCTAGACATTCTACCCATTAATAAGCCCATTCAACAGCCCCCCGCCCCCTCATGCCTCACTCTGGAAATAAAGGGAGAGCCCAGAAACTAGAGCCTTTGAGGAATGCATCTGCCATGATCTGCACACTCAGAGGACTGCAGAACACAGAGTGCAGGGAGCAATATAACAGAAAAAACATACCTTAAAAATATTTGTATTAATTTCAGAGAGGAAGGTAGAGGGAGAGAAACAGAAACATCAATGATGAGAGAGAATCATTGATTGACTATCACATGTGTCAAACACAAGGCCCGCGGGCCAAATCCAGCCCGCCAGGCCTTGCAATGTAGCCCGCACCGTGCTGTCATCACTGCACTCCGCTGTCAGTTTATGACATTGTCAGTTTATGACTGTTCAGTAAACCATTCGGCCCGCGATTTAGGCTGGATTTTAGATTTTGGCCCCTTCTCTGATTGAGTTCCACACCCCTAGACTAACTCCTGGATGCCCCATACTGGAGCATGTGCCTAGACTAGGAATCGAACCATGACCTCTTGGTTCATAGGTTGGTGCTCAACCACTAAGTCGTATTGGCTGGGCCAAAGGCCCACTTCTTGACATAAAGATGGTATATTTTCTATCTTTTTCTATATGCATAGGGATTTGCCTCCTCCCCCCTACCATCTATAGTTTCAAGGTTTTTTAATAAAACTGTTTTAAAGAAAAAGTAATCACTCCCTCATTGTATCTCTTTAATTATCTAAAATTACTTGTAATGGTCCAAGCTGGAAACAGACTGAATATCAAAAAGAGAATGCATAAGCAAACTGTGACATATCCATAACATGAAATGCAGCTCAACATGAAAATGAACTATTGATACTCAAAACCACATAGACCAATTTCAAAATACAGGGTAGCTTTTTTTTCCTTCTTCTTGTTAATCCTCACCTGAGGCTATTTTTTCCATTGATTTTAGATAGAGTGGAAGGGATGGAGGAAAGAAGAGAGAGAGATGAGTTAGACTCATCAATTGGCTGCCTCCTGCACACGAGTCCCAACCAGGGCCAGAGATCAATGATGCAACCCAGGAACATGCCCTTGACCAGGAATCAAATCTGTGGCCATTGAGTCATACTGGTGAGGGCCAGGGTAGCTCAACTTTGAAAATGAAATGTATTTTTAATAAACACTACCTTTATAATTATTCAAAGTGTGTGTATTCATTTTTTTTGTACACCCTATATTTATGCTGAGTGAAAGCAGTCAGAAAAGTAGGTAGAGCAAGATGAATTATCTACAGAGAAAGAAAACCTGTTAGTGGTTGCCTGGGGTAGAGAGGAGGGAGGCACAGAAACTTCTGTGGTGATGGATGTGCTTTTTAATTAGGTTGATGATTTTATGGATACATACGATGTCAAATTCATTGATGTGTACACATTATATCTGCAGTTTTTTAAAACTCAACTCCATGAAGCTGTGAATAAAGAAGCACAGAATGATGAGTTTAAGCAGTGTTTCCCCAACCTTTGCTGATAAAGAAGCTCCTGGGTGCTCTGGGAAATACATGCCCCTGGTTCTGCTGCTGCGTGCTCCATGAAGCACCAGGTGAATTGTGCTTTGGACAAGGGTCCAGAGAATTCTCAGGCTGAGAGAAGTTGGGAAACTCTGGTATAAAGTGGCGGCAGCTGAGGAGGCTGGACCAGACCAACATCCAACATGATCATTGATATCATCTAACAGGTGTCCACGAGTCTCTCTCTCTCTCTTAATCCTCACATGAGGATATTTTTCTCATTGATTTTTAGAGAGTGGAAGGGATGGGGAGAGGCAGAAAAACATCAATGTGTGAGAGACACATTGATTGGTTGCTTCCCACACTCACCCTGACCAGGGGAATCAAGCCTGTAACTGAGGCACGTGCCCTTGAACAGAATTGAACCCCAAGCCCTTCAGTCTGCGGGCCGATGCCCCAACCACTGAGCCAAACCGGCGAGGGCCAGTCTCTCTCTTAAGGAGTTTGCTCAGCCCCTCAGGATCATAATCATTGGCTTGATTGAGAAAAAGTTATGCTGATGGGTGAAAATGGCCTTTCATGAGAACCCACGTTATCGCAATTACCCAACCAAGATCCTATCTCGTATAAAAGAAACACAAACAGCTGTGTTTGGCATCTCGTCTTGAAAGGCGTTTGACTTTTCTGGCTATTCAAGAGCTGCATTAACCTAGGTAAAGGAATCTACTTTTTTTTTTTCTTTTTTAACATATAACTGTAGTGATTATATGTGCTTGGAAATCACTATACATGCTCTTTTTCTTATTCCTAAATTAGACCAGGGATGTCTTTTTAGATTCACTGACCATTATATTGTAATTCCTCAGATGTGAATTTCCTGTTATGCCCTTTGTCTATTTCCTTACTTTCTTCCTAATTTGTCTGTGCTCTTTGTTTATGAGGGATATTAACGTTTTTCTTCTATCTGTGTAAAATATAGGGTATTCCAAAAAATGTACACACACACTTTGAATAATTACAAAGACAGTGTTTACTAAAATGCATTTCATTTTCAAAATTGAGCTCTCGGATGTTAGTGTATGTGCATTTTTTGAGACACCCTGTGTGTTCTCCTAATCTGTCACTTATCATAACTTTGTCTATGATGCCATTCAAGAGATTTGTTTTCTTTAAGGCATGTCTCTTTAATTTTTCTAAATAAAACATAAGTGCTTTCTATATTAGCAAGACTCAAAACATGCATTCAATCTCAGGAACTATAAATAAATTAAATTAATGGGAATAGGGGAGGAATTTAATAAGAAAACCTAAATTAAATTATAAATCAAACAGATCTAGGACTGATGGGTAAAACAAAAAGCTTGTTCTTGGAAATACTGACAAATAGATCAACTCTGTTAAGACAATTAAAAGAGCATTTGTGAACAATATAAGAAATATAGTCAGTCATGAAGAATTATTTAAAAAGGTAACCTACAACTTTATGTAAAAATATTTAATAATTTAGGTTAAAGGGATAGTTTTCTTGAAAAGTTGCCAAAATTGGATCAAAAAGTGATGGAAACTTGCAATGAGCAGACAAATCACTCTAGATGAGGAGTATATTGATGCCTCCACCTGAGGAGGGCCTGAATAGCCTGTTGGTTTGAGCTCTGGAAGCTTTGCAAAGGTACCTTTTGGCAACGTAAATGTTACCCTAAAAATCCCCTCAGCAAAATGGGGGCATGGTCTAACTTTACAATATACATGTTAAAGTTCCTAACATAATGAGAAAATAAATCTTATCTTTTTAAAGCCTCTAATCACAATTTGCAAGTGTGTAAAAGGTTAAAATCCAAAGAACACTACCTTCACTTACCTTTCTTAGTCTCCACAAACTAACATTTTGTAGAAACCTTGATGCATGTTAATGTAATTTATTATTATTGCTGTTATTGTTTGCGGAATCTTTGGAGAGTAAGTGGCAGACTTTATGTAGTTCTTGCCTAAATACTTGAACTTTCATCTCCTGTAAAGAAAGGTATTCATTCTCCTACCAAAACTGAATCCTACCCTTGCTTAAAAATGATCTATACAGCTTAATATAATAAAGATGTCTATGAGTGTTTTTTTCAAAAACACAAGGATGGATTCAAGTTGGAAAAAAATCAATGAACTTTATCATAATTAATAAAAGAAAGTAGAAAGTCACATTTACCAGTAAATGCTGAAATGCATTTCACAAAATTCTATAGCAATTTCTGATAACAATTTCTCAGAGGATAGAAATGCTGATTCTAAAAGGGAGTATCAGCAAATAGCAAAGAACATAAGAAACAATGAAGTAACCAAAGCACTTTCACTAAAGGCCAGATGGTTTTCAGTGTTATCCTTTGATCTCATCTCAAACATCATAATATTTTTGGAGACAACTCAATACTTCCATATTACCCTGTTTCCCCGAAAATAAGACAGTGTCTTATATTAATTTTTGCTCCCAAAGATGCGCTAGGTCTTATTTTCAGGGGATGTCTTATTTTTCCATGAAGAAGAATACGGTACACATTTATTGTTAAATGAAAATAAAGGAAATTTATCACCTGTATACGGTACGGTAGTACGGTAGTTGTCAACACAAACCAGACAAACTGTGAATCCTACAGTATCAAGAATTTACTCATTTATTCAATGACAATCATGTCATCATCTTCTGGAATATCATAACAATCCAACTCGTGAATTTCCTATGACTCCATTTCTTTCAGAATCAGTGGACCAGATCTCTCATGTTTAGCCTAGGGGTGGGGGGCTTATTTTTGGGGGATGCCTTATATTTCACTCAGAAGGAAACCTGTAAGTAGGTCTTATTTTCGGAGGATGTCTTATTTTTGGGGAAACACGGTAATTAGACTTCCATAGGTTTCCATCATATTAAAATAGTCGCAAAGAATGCACTTTCTGATATACTGCAAATGCTGACCCTTCAAAACCTGCTTCTTGCCCTGGCCAGTGTTGCTAAATGGTTAGAACATGGACCCAGGCACTGAAGGGTCTTGGGTTTGATTTCTAGTCAAGGTGTACCTGGGTTGCAGGTTCATTCCTGGTCCCTGTTGGGAGGCAACCAATCGATGTGTCTATTTCACATCAATGTTTCTTTCTCTCTCCCTCTCAATCTCTCTCTCTCTCTCCCTTTCTCCCTTCCACTATCTCTAAAAATCAATGGGAAAAATATCCTTGGGTTAGGATTAAGAAAAAAACAAAACAAAAGAACTGTTTCTCCACTTTTAAATGTATGTATGAATCTGAATCTTGACCACCACCATCCAAGATACACATAAACTCTTCTTTAATTGTCAAAAATTCATTTCATTTTTAAAAATTCTTTATTATTTAAAGTATCTTATAAGTCTCCTTTTCCTCCCATTGACCTCTTCCCGGTCGCCCCCACCTTCCTCATTTCTTCTTTAGTCTGTTTTTTTATTCCATCCAATCTCTCATGAATTGTGTCTTAATATGTTATGCTTGAAAGTGTTTTTTTGTTCATCTATGTAATTTTCTCTACAACAAATGTTTATTGAATTGATAAGTTTGGTTTTTGGAATTGTTGCTTAAGGAAAATTCTTTAACTATAATGCTCTAACTATAAAATTTCTTCTGAACTGGATTACAATTACAATTAATATACAGGAGACCAAAACAACATTGCTATGGTCTGAATGTTTCTGTTCCCCCAAAAATTCATATGTTGAAATCCTACACCTAAGGTGATAGTATTAGGAGGTGGGACCTTCAGGAGGTGATTCAATCTGAGGACTGAGCACTAATGAATGGGATTAATCTCTTCTAAAAGAGACCCACAAAGCACCCTTGCTCTTTTCCCCAAGGGAGGATAAAACAGGAAGTTTGCCACCAGGAAGAGGCCCCCACCTGACGGTGCTGGCTCCTTGACCTCAGGCTCCCAGCCTCCAGAACAGAGAGCCATAAATTTCTGCTATTTATAAGCCTCCCAGTCTGTGGTGTTTTGTTAAAGCAGTCCAAAGGGTCGAAGGCAAACATATTACAAATTTGTTATTAAAAACGCAGAGGAAAAGTTATTAAGAACAGCACCTCCTGTCATAGAATGTAAACCATCACCTCCGCAATAAGAGGTATAACACAGTTCTGGTAGGTTTCGCAGGCAAAAGCAAAAGAAAGCATGTTCACGTACATGAAAAAGAAGGGAAGGGGTTTTATTTTTAGTGTGGCTGATCTTTGAAGTTCTTTAATTTCATGCAAGAAAAATCAAATCACAAAATGATATTTTATGAGTTATTTTTCCTGAGCTGACAAGTGCATGAATTCCTGCAGTTTTGTTTTGCTAGCAACAAAGAATATGAGACTTTTACTGTTTGTAACACTATTTGTAATTCAGTTGCTAGTCATTCACCTTCTTAAGACAGACACCTATATTTTGAATTGTCCCTACATTTGGCACCCCAGATATTTTTAAAAATATATATTTTATTGATTTTTTTACAGAAAGAAAGGGAGACGGATAGAGTCAGAAACATCGATGAGAGAGAAACATCTATCAGCTGCCTCCTACATACCCCCTACTGGGGATGTGCCCACAACCAAGGTACATGCCATTGACTGGAATCGAACCTGAGACCCTTCAACGCTCTATCCACTGAGCCAAACCAGTCAGGGCACCCCAGATATTTTTTAATATCCTGGTGCAATGCACCACAGCAAAATAAGAATGAGAGAGATGCCTTTTTTCTGAGAGGAGGGAGAGAGGCACCTGGCACAGAGCTGCCCTGACGGCAGGCAGAGCAGCGCTAGGAAGGACCGCAGGAAGCTGAGGATATGGAGCCTGACGGAGCTCCCTGACCATGAGCCACCTGAGCAGTCTGTGTCCCTCAGGGTAGATGTAGGTCCACTTGTAGACCACTGTTCTCTAGACAATCATCAAAAAGGAAAAATGAAGTAGTTCAATTACTGGAAAATCACTATTTGCAGATATGACCATGTAGTTAGAATCCAGGATGTAACTGAAGAATTTTAAATTATAATAAAGAATACAAAGATGAGCATAATGGCCCTAGCCAATTTGGCTCAGTGGGTAGAGTGTTGGCCTGCAGACTGAAGGGTCCCAGGTTCAATTCCAGTCAAGGGCACATGTCTGGGTTGTAGGTTCAATCCCCAGTAGGGGGCGTGCAGGAGGCAGCCAATCAATAATTCTCTGTCATCATTTATGTTTCTATTTCTCTCTCCTTCTCTCTTCCTGCCTGAAATCAATAAAAATATATTTTTAAAAAAGAAAAAGGGGAAAAAAAGATGAGCTTAATGAATGGAGAATTCTTCCCAAAGAGAAAGACTTAGTATAATGGAAATATAATGTCCTTCTAACAGATTATTATGCTGCGATTTCAATAAAAACCCAATTTACCTGTTTTCACTGAGGACAGTACTGGGCCAAGTCTGTGAGACAAGTTGTTGGGGAAATACTCCAACCAGATACAAGATCTAAATCAGTACAATCTGGAAATGGCGAGAGTGGATAAATAAGAAAAAAATACTTCAAAATGTGTCCAAATGTGTAATTATGTAATATGATAAAGATGACATTCAAAGTCATAGGAAAAGGAGCTGAGACCGGTTTGGTTCAATGGATAGAGCGTCGGCTTGGGGACTGAAGGGACAAACCTGTAACCCAGGTATGTGTTCTGACTGGGAATCGAACCTGCCACCTCATGGTGTATGGGACAAGGCTCCAATCAACTGAGCCACACTGAACAGGCAGGACATTGGCTCTTAAATGCTTCTTGGAATGTAACAAAACATGCCCAGTACCAGGATTTTTTTCATCAAAAGGTCATAAGCCTGAAAAATAGGATAATAATAAAGGGTAGAGGTGACCCCCTTGACTTAGCTGAAATTGTGGCTCTGCACCATGTTAATTAGAAACCATGTCCATCCGCAGATGGTCCTGCATGATCCTGAGATAGCAGGCAGCTCATCTGTCTGAAAATGTCAGCCAAGACAAGAGCTACTTGCTGGCTGTCTCTGCCCCTCCCAAGTGGACCTTTTCAAGTCTGATGAGCTTAAAAATCCCCCTTCAGCCAAAACCGGCTTGGCTCAGTGGATAGAGCCTCAGCCTGCGGACTGAAAGATCCCAGGTTTGATTCCGGTCAAGGGCATGTACTTTGGTTACGGGCACATCCCCAGTGGGGGTGTGTGCAGGAGGCAGCTGATAGATGTTTCTCTCTCATCGATGTTTCTAACTCTCTATCCTTCTCCCTTCCTCTCTGTAAAAAATCAATAAAACATATATATCTATATCTATATCTATATCTATATATTAAAAATCCCCCTCAGTTCACTCAGGCAAGAGCAAGGGCAAGGGCATCAGTGGGAAACACCTGGAAGCTTCTTCCCTCTTAGTGTCAAACTGCACCCAGGTCCTCCCACTGGCAGAGGAGGGGAAGCAGGACACTGTGCTGGGGAGTTCACAGTCCCCTTGTTAGGCGTTGGCGTGCACGTGTTCCATAATATCTGTGCCTAAATTAGTGAACAGAGCTCTTGCTTCTGTCCCCTTTCATTTGCATCTAAATTAATACAACAATCTTAAGTATACCACCAAGTAATGGTGATATTCCATAAAATTCAATGTGTATTCTGAGTTTTTATATGTCCCCCAGCAAACCTTGGGGCTACATGATATACTTAATTCAGTGGTGGTCTCTCTGGAAATGATCCAGAATTTTACGATAGCTTCATGAAGGTTATTGAAAGAAAAATCTTAAAGTATATGAGAAATATATGCTAACTTTCCCTGATTTTTCTAGCAACTTTTCCTTGGAGGTCAACTGGTAGATTATCTTAGCCACGAGCCCATCAGGACACTCCATAACTTAGAGCGAATGGAATAAGAAACTTCATCTAAAAGCAATGCCAGCCCTAGCTGGTGTGGCTCAATGGACAGAGTGTTGGCCTGTGGACTGAAAGGTCCTGGGTTTAATTCTGGTCAAGTGCACATGCCCAGGTTGCGGGCTCAATCCCCAGTAGGAGGTGGACAGGAGGCAGCCGATTAATGATTCTGTCATCATTGATATTTCTATCTCTCTCCTTCTCCCTTCCTCTATGAAGTCAATAATAAACAAACAAATAAATGCAATGCCACCTCAAGAGCAAGGATAAGTTCTTAGCCAACCACCTATTTATCTAACCTCAACCTCTTTCTCCTCTAATCCCTGCAGATAAGACCCTTCATGATGGCGACACCTCCAGTTTATGATCAGCGGACTCTGTTGCAGAGAATAACCCGAAGAAAGTGTTCATATAGATCCTGCAGACAATGCTTTTCCTCCTTTACTGGATTAACGATTTTGATTTTTGGAATTGTTGTGGCAGGTTTCTCCCTGGGTCAGAGAATGTTTCCCTTGGCAATGTTATTGATGACTACCGCCACTGTTTTCCTGATCGTTCTTATGGTGGTGGATGTTGATGTACGCCGGCGAGAGTCGGAGGAAGTAATTTCCCAACAAGAAGATAATCCTGGAACTACAGAATCGAGTTTATAGAGATTTAGGCGTTAGTAAAGGGAAGCCAGCAGTCAGCACCTGCCTATAATCTTATTGAGACTTGGATATCCCTAGACCTTTGGACCTTTTTTAAGTTTTTTTAGCATTTTACTTGCAAAATAAACACTGGTTTTTAAAAGCTACTCTGATGGTTGTAATGTTCTCCTCTATTGCCTCTGTGAAATCTCTTCCAGAGAAGGCCTCTCTCCATACAGGACAGAGAAAGCAGCTTTTTTCCCCGCTGTGTCTACATCTACCAACATTTCACATCACCAAGCTATATATTAGTACCTTAAATATAAACGATTTGTATCTGTCCATTATATATTTCAAAAAAGCTTGGGAAAAGGAACAAATTATTGATTCATCCATAATTATATTAAATATTATGGATGAATCTCGTAATATTTATGCTGAGTGAAATAAGTCAGAAACAGACGTGTCTAGACTAAACAGTACTCTTTTTTAAAAAAAATTTTTATTGATTTTTTTTACAGACAGGAAGGGAGAGGGATAGAGAGCTAGAAACATCGATGAGAAAGAAACATCGACCAGCTGCCTCCTGCACACCTCTACCGGGGATGTGCCTGCAACCAATGTACATGCCCTTGACTGGAATCGAACTTGGATCTTCAGTCTCCAGACCGATGTGCTATCCACTGAGCCAAACCGGTTTTGGCAGTATCCTTTATACAAAATGCCAAGTAAAGGCCTAGCCAGTGTGGCCTCATAGTTGAGCATCGACCTCTGAACCAGGAGGTCAAGGTTTGATTTCCTGGTAAGGACACATGCTCAGGTTGCAGACTCGATCCCCAGCAGGGGAGGGGGGCATGTAGGAGGCAACCAATCAATGATTCTCATCATTGACATTTCTATCTCTCTCTCTCCCTCTCCCTTCCTGTTTGAAATCAATAAAAATATACTTAAAATGCTAAGCAATGGATAGAAAGCAGACCAGTGGTTGCCTGTGGGTTGGAGGGAAGAAGGCCTGGATGAACAAAGGGAACTTTGGAGGTGATATGTGCTCATGGTCTTGATGGTACTATAGCTTTCTTGGGAATATACATATGCCAAAAATCACTGAAGTGTACCGTTAGGGTATGTGCTATTTGGGCACCTTGTTTATATAGCTGTGAAGATGTGACTGAAGAAGCTCAGAGTGAATGACTTAAAGCATAATCCCCCCAGTATTTGCTGGCATTGAGATCCTCCTGGGGTGCTTGTGGAAAGCTGATGCTCCCTGAAAGAACCTGGAGAACTGTGCTTTCAACAAGAGCCCCCAAATTTGTCGAGCCCGGAATGGCTGGGAAACTGGTATAAAGTGATGATAGCTGAGGAGGAGGCTTTCCTCATCTTGACCAAACTATCATCAGGTGAAGCCAGACGAAACCTCCACCATCGACATTAGGGGAAAACAAATGAGGATTTGTTTCCTAGCGAGCTCATGAGATCTCTCTCTAACATGGACACTGATCATTAACTACCATATAACAAGTGCTTGTCACCAGTCTCTCCTTTAAGGAGTTTTCTCAGCTCCCCAGCATCTAGGCCTTGATTATTGGATTAACTGAGAGAAAGCTACACTGACGGGTGAAAATGCCTCTCCATGAGACCCAGGTTGTTACAGCTTTCAATCAAGATCCCTTCTCCTATAAAAGCAACACGAAGAGCTGTGTTGGCATTTCATCTTGAAGGGTGTTTGCTGGTGTCTGTTGTCCAAGAGCTGCATTTAATACCTGGTAAAGCACGCTACAATTTTTTTTCTTATATATAAAAGTAGCGGTGTGTTTGGAAGTCATTAAAGATGCTCTTTTTCTTATAACTAGGTGAGGTCAGGGATGGCTTTTTAGGTTCACTGACCATTGCAATTCCTCAGAAGTGGGTTTCTCGGTATACTCTGTTTTTCTCTTGTTTTTATTTCATTATGTGTAAATGTATTTTTTAAAAACTATAAGCATAGTAATTCTTTGTCTTCTATGTGTATAAAATACATAATTCTAGACTGACATCTACCAAAACTTTGTGTAATGTGTCTTACATTATGAAAGTAATATTTCTCTTTTATTGTGTCTCTGTTTCTTTTTTATTCTTTTTTAAATTTATCTTTATTGTTGAAAGTATTACAATGTTCCCCCTTTTTCCCATGTGGTGTCTCTGTCTCATTTTTTCCAAATGAAATATGGATTTCACATTTTTGAGAAGACCAAAACTAAATAAAACATATATTTAATCTGAGGAATTAGTAAAAACACAAAACAAAAACACACACACCTGGAAATGGAGGACTTTAATAAGGAAAACCTAAAATAACAAATCCACTCTTGCTGGAATGAACTAAAAGCTACGTCTTAGAAAAGTGACAAGTGGTAGGTTTTTATGGCAATCCCATAAAAATTATTAGCATTTCCTGAACGAGACGAGAGATATAGTCAGATAAAAAAATTATTTCAAAGTTAGTCTAGCCCAGCTGGGTAGCTCAGTTGGTTGGAGTGTTGTCCCATACATCACTCTGGTTAGATTCCTGATCTGGGCACTGTGGAGGCAGCCAATCAATGTTTCACCCTCTCTGCTCCCCTCCCCCACCTCGGCTACTCCTACCCCAAAAATCAATGAACATATCCTCTGGTGAAGTTTTTTGTTTTTTTTTTAAGTTAAGTCTATAATTATATGCCAATATAAGGTAATAAAATTGAGGAACAAAATGGTATGGCTACTGGAAAAATTATTTGTGTGTATGTGGAAATGACTGTACAATTAGAAAATCTAGAATCTTAATTAAAAAGTGGCTCAGAGGATTAAGGGTCATCCCCACAAGAGGTTGCTGGTTTGATTCCCAGAGCATGTGCCCAGGTTGTGGGTTTGATCCCCAGTAGGGTCTTGCAGGAGGCAGCCCATTGATGTTTCTATTTTCTCTCCCTCTCTCTTCCTCTTTCTCTAAAAAGTCAATAAAAACATATTTAAAAATTTTAAATTATTATAATAAATTAAAGTGACTAGCTGCAAATATTAGTAAACAAATTTAATAATTTTCCTGTGTAATATAATTACCTGTTGAAATAGACCTGATAAAATCCCCTATTATAATATATAATATGAATTATATAAAATTATATGATATATCTAATTGCAGTTGTGTAAATTTATATATCATATGTAAGGTCTATGAACATAATTGTAAATAGTAAATGGAAAATAAGAATAAAACTATAATGAAGAATACAAAGATGAACTCAATTAGTAGAGAGCATTTTCTGAAAAGGAAGATAACAGCATTATAAAAATATAATGTCTTCCAAAGAAATTATTTTCCCACATTTCAAAAAACACCCCCCCCCCCAACATATCTGTGTGCTGAGGGTAATGCCACGGAAAGTCTGAAAGATGAGTTGAAGAGGAACACCTGAAACCAGACAATAAAAGTAGTTCTAAATCAGCACAATTGGGAATTGGCAATGGAAGTAGTGTGTCAAAGCATAGCCAAGGGAATAGGTTTGTTTAATATGAAGCAGCTGGCATTTCAAACTAATGGGGAAAGACGGTAGAGAAATAGTTGGTTATTCATGCAATATAGAAAAATTCTCAATATATTAAAATGAATAACAATAAGATCAAAACCTAGGACTTCATGTGGATCAGTGGTTGAGTGTCCACCTATGAACCAGGAGGTCACAGTTTGAATCATAATCGGCACATGACCAGGCTGCTGGCTCAATCCCTAGTAGGGGGCATGCGGGAAGCAGCCAGTAGAAGATTCTCATCAGTGAAGCTTCTATCTCTCCCCTCCCTTCCTCTCTGAAATCAATAAAAACATATTAAAAAACAACATAGGACTGCATGATCTTGTGGTAACACATTGCCTCTGAAATGTCTCTTAAAGGGTAACAAAATGTGCCCAGCAGCAGGATTCACTGATCAGATGAGTTACACGCCAGCTAATTTCCAAGAGTGGAGAAGGAGTAACTCTATTCAGATGAGAATGTGGTTATTAAAACCGCACCTTTTTGCCCTAGCTGGTTTGGCTCAGTGGATAGAGTGTCAGCTTGTGTACTGAAAGGTCCCAGGTTCAATTCTGTCAAGGGCACGTGCCAGGGTTATGGGCTCGATCCCCAGTGGGGCAGGCAGGAGGCAGCCAATCAGTGATACTCTCTCATTGATGTTTCCATCTCTCTCTCCCTCTCCCTTCCTCTCTGAAATAAAAAAAATATATACATATTTAAAAAACAAAACAAAAAACAGAACCTTTGGTGGGAGTTTAAATTTCCCTTGTTAGGCTTTGTCTCAAGTGCATGTTGCTTTCAGCTTCTATTATATTATATCTGAATCTAAATGAATTAATTGGGCCCTTTTTCTGTGTTCCATAACACATATCCTAGAACTAGTATAACAGTCTTTAGTATACTCACTCTTGGGTAATTCTGACACTCCTGAAAAATGCAATGTATAGCTTAACTCTTTATACATCCCCAGACAAACTTCTGGACTATGGGCAATACCCCAATTTAATACTGGTCTCTCTGTAAAGGTTTCAGAAATTTATGATAGCTTCATGAAGGTTTTAGAAGGAGTGGCATGGCTCAGTGGTTGAGCATCGACCTATGAACAAGGAGGTTGAGGTTCAATGCCTGGTCAGGGCATATGCCTGGGTTGTGGGCTCAATTCCCAGTGGGAAGCTTGCAGGAGACAGCTGATCAATGATTCTCTCTCAACATTGATGCTTCTATCTCTCTTTTCCTTTCTTTTCCTCTCTTAAATCAATTTTTAAAAATATTTAAAAGATATATACCAATTATCCCTGACTTCCTGGCATCCTTCCTCAGTTACCCTAGCCCCATGGCCGGCAAACTTAGTCAACAGAGCCAAATATCAACAGTACAACAATTGAAATTTCTTTTGAGAGCCAATTTTTTAAAACTTCTTCTAAGGCCACTTCTTCAAAATAGACTCGCCCAGGTTGTGGTATTTTGTGGAAGAGCCACACTCAAAGAGCCACAGTTTGCCGACCACAGTCCTAGCTAATAGCCCTTTGTTTGACATCATCAGGATACGTGATAACTTAAGAGTGAATGGATTTCAAAACTTCAGCTAGAAGTAGTGTCATGCTAAATGGGGTTATAGGTTTCTAATCAGCCTCTGACTTACCTGACTTTATTCTGTTTTTCCTTCTAATTTCTGCAGATAAGACTCATCATGATCCCGCCTTCTCCAGAAGCTTCCAACCAGAGGAGTTGGTTGCTGAGAATATGGGAGGGGTGGTTTCCCCAGGATATTTACAAATGCATCTGGTTGTTTAATATTGGATTGATCATACTCCTACTGGGAATTTCTGTGGAAGCTTTCTTAGCAAGCTATATACCTTTTTCTCTTGCAATGATAATGACTGTTACTGGAGTTGTTTTTGCTGCTATTGTTGTAATGTTCACTTTGTATGAAGCACGCCAAAACTCATCTTTCACCTTAGAATCATCAAACCTGAGAAACACTCAGAGGGACAGAAACATCGATTTTGAAATGGACACATGGGAAGCAGGCACTAGACTATAACTTTTATTAAACCCAAATAATTTGGGCCTTTAGACCCCATGTACGCATTGTTTTAAATAGAAATAAACTCTGGCTTGTAAAGATCTTATTATCTGGTTTTGGAATGTGCTTGTTCCTTGTTGCTTCTGTGAAATCTCTATTTCTCCAGAAATTCTTGCTCTCTCAAGAAGAAGGAACCAGTTTCTTCTTCCCTGTTGCTGCAACTATCCATCTTCTTGCTCTCATCTTACCATCATTGAAAATTTGGCCTCTGCCTCTCGCTCTGGCTCTTCACATCAATTTCTGTACATTGTAATGTGCAGAGAGGTGACCAAGCCAAGACAACAGGTGCTGATTCATGGCCCTCTTCACCTGCAAAGTCCTGTTCTTCTCTTCCCCATCAGTTACTTACTCCCATGATAGTGTCCTGTACTTTGTTAGGTCCCCAAAACTTCCTTGCAGACATCCCAGCCATTACAACACAGCCCCCTTTTTACTCAGAAAATATATCTTGTGCCTTTCACTTGTCACAATTCTCAGATGTCATGGACTTCTCCAACCCTTAGATGCCACTGCCTCTTTACTTTTTCAGAGCCCTTCACTTTCTTCTTGTCCCTCATGGGCTCCTAACTTTTCGTACCCTTCAGACCCTCCTGTAGATTCTGGTAACTTCACTGGACTATCCAAGCTGTATACTACAAAGCCAAGAAGCCAAGCCTCCTGAGAAATGACACAGTAAAGATTCCTTCAAACCATGACGACTAACCTCAAACAGGCACTCCCGCTGCCATTTTCCGATTTACTGTGCCTCCTCTTTCCCCTGCTGCCCAGGCAGATTCCTCTGTAAGCACATTGCCTTAAAATCATATCTCCCTTGGCTTCATAGGTGAATTGTTCTAAACGTTCAAAGAATTAAATTATTCCAAAAAGCCGAAACCGGTTTGGCTCAATGGATAGAGCGTCGGCTTGGGGACTGAAGGGACCCGGGTTTGATTCCGGTCAAGGACATGTACCTTGATTGCGGGCATATCCCCAGTAGGGGGTGTGCAAGAGGCAACTGATCAATGACTCTCTCTCATCGATGTTTCTAACTCTCTATCTCTCTCCCTTCCTTTCTGTACAAAATCAATAAAAAATATATTTAAAAAGAAATTATTCCAAAAAATTAGGAGGAAAAAAATCTCAAACTCAAACTCAGTTTATAAGGCCAGCATTACCTTAATGCCCAAATCAGACAAAGACACTATAAAAAAAATTATAGGCCAATATTCCTGATGCAAAAATCCTCATCAAGATATTAGCAAACCAAATTCAACAATACATTAATAAGTTAATATCAATATATCATAATCAAGTGGGATTTATTTATGGAATGCAAGGTTGGTTCAATATCCACAAATCAATATGATACACCACATAAAATAAAACATAAAACCCATATAATATCAATAGAGGCAAAAAAAGCATTAAACAAAGCATGACATTTACTTATGATAAAAACCTCAACAAAGTGGTAAGAGCGAATATACCTCAACATAATAAAAGACATCTAAATTGAAGAGGAGGAAGTAAAACTGTCATACAGTAATTTACAGATGACATATATAGAGAACCCTGAAGATTCCACCCAAAAAATTACAGAATTAATACACTAATGCAGTAAAGTAACAGGATACAAAATATTCAGAAATCAGTCACTTTTTTGTTTTGTTATTTTTTGTTGTTGTTGTTAATCCTCACCCAAGATATTTTTCCATTGATTATTTTTAGAGAGAGATGAAAGAAAAGGAAGAGATAGAAACATTGATATGAGACAGTACCAAACCAACTAGGGTTAGTCGCATTTTTAAAATAGCAATAATGAACTATCATAAATTTTTAAAAAATATATTTTATTGATTTTTTACAGAGAGGAAGGGAGAGAGTGAGAGAGCTCTAGAAACGTCAATGAGAGAAATATCGACCAGCTGCCTCTTGCACACCCCCTACCGGGGATGTGCCCGCAACCAATGTACATGCCCTTGCCCAGAATCAAACCTGGGACCTTTCAGTCCGCAGACTGATGCTCTACCACTGAACCAAACCGGCTTCAGTGAACTATCATAAATTTAAAAAACAATCCCATTTGCAATTGCATCAAAAAGAATAAAATACCTAGGAAAAAATTTAACCAAGGAAGTGAAAGACCTGTACTTGGAAAACTGTAAGATATTGAAGAAGATACAAATAAATGGAAAGATATACTGTGCTCATAAACAGGAAGAATTAATGTCATTAATATGTACACACTACCCAAAACAACCTACAGATTCAGTACAATCCCTAGTAAAATATCAATGGCAATTTTCATAGAGCTAGAACAAATAATCCAAAATTTATATGGAACCACAAAAGATCCAAATAGCCAAAGAAATCTTGAGAAAAAAGAACAAAGTTGGATGAATCATGCTACCTAATAGCAAACTATACCATAAGGCAATAGTAATTAAAACCGCTTGGTACAGATCAATAAACTAGAACAGAGCCCAGGAATAAACCCACATCTTTATGGTCAATTAATCTATGCCAGAAGAGGCAAGAATATTGGGATCAAGAGAATCTATTCAATAAATTTTGGACAGCCACATACAAAAAAAAGAAAAAAGAAAAGAAAAAGAAAAGAAAAGAAAGAAAGAAAGAAAGAAAGAAAGAAAGAAAGAAAGAAAGAAACTAGAAAACTTTCATACACCATTTAAAGAAATAAACTCAAAATAGGTTAAAGATTTAAATTAAGACCCAAAACCATAAAATTCCTAGAAGAAATCATGGGCAGTAAACTCTCTGATGTTGCTTTTATTCTATTTTTAAAAATATATTTTTATTGATTTCAGAGAGGAAGAAAGAGGGAGAGATAGAAACGTCAATGATGAGAGAGAATCATTGATTGGTTGCCTCCTGGGGATCGAGCCTGCAACCAGGGCATGTGCCCTTGACTGGAATTGAACCTGGGACCCTTCAGTCCACAGACCGATGATGTATCCACCAAGCCAAACAGGCTGAGGTGCTTTTGGTAATTTTTTGGATTTGTCTCCTCAGGCAAGGGAGACAAACAAAAAATATAAACATCAAACTAAAAAGTATTTGCATTGCAAAGGAAACCAGCAAAATGAGAAGACAACTTAGTGGCCTTGGCCAGTGTGGCTCGTTTCCTTGGGCATCATCCTGCGCACTGGAAGGCTGCCGGGTTTGATTTTTGTCAGGGCACATTGTGAGCTAAATCCTCGGTACGGGGCATGCAGGAGGCAGCCCATCAATGTTTCTTTCTCACATTGATCTTTCTCACTCTCCCTTTGTTTCCTCTCTCTCTAAAAGTCAATTTAAAAAATCTTTAAAAAGAAAAGACAACCTACTGAATGGGAGAACATACTCACCAATAATAAATACAATAAGGGGTTAATATCCAAAGTATATAAGAAACTCATGTGACTTAACACTTTTTATTTATTTATTTATTTATTTTTAAAATTTTATTATTTTTTTTAAAATATATTTTATTGATTTCTTAAAGAGAGGAATAGAGAGGGACAGAGAGACTTAACACTTTTTTAAAAAACATACCAATCCAATTTAAAAGTGGGCAGATGATCTGAATAGATATTTCTCCAAAGAGGACGTAGAGATGGACAATAGACACATGAAAAGATTCTCAGTGTCAATAATCATCAGGGAAATGCAGATTAAAACTGAAATGAGATATTACCTCACACCTGTCAGAATGGCTGTCATCAATAAATCAACACACAGAGCCTGTGCTGGACTGTGGGCTCCAGAATGCTTGCAGCATGAGCACCAGCTCCCCTCCTTCCTCAGCTCTGCCTTCTGCCTCCAGGCTCAGGAGGGACCAGGAATCAGGAGCCCTGCTCCTACTGCCCACAAGTGTACTCCTACACACACTTCCAACCCCAGTCCGATCCTCTTCATAGAAATCCTTTGGTCCTATTTTCCCACCGCTGGGCCTGCATTAGTGTCCTCCCCCAAGCTCCAAAAACTGCACTCCGAGGGCAGCAGCCATGTCTTCTCGCTGCTTATCACTGTGTCCCAGCCCCCAGCCTCGGGGCTGTGTGCCGAGTACTGGTGGTCAGCTTTGCACAGACACCCTGTGCACTCCTGTCCTGCTATGTGACTGCCACACCTTTATCAAGGAGGGAAGTCCATTTCCCCACCCTGTGAATATGACTTGCTTTGGCCAGTAGAATTCCGTAGGCATGACATTGTGCCAGTGCCAAGCCTACAAGCCTCACTCTCACAGCCTATCTCTGCCTGAGAATAAGCCTAGGCCACCCTGTTAGAGAATGGGAGGCCCCATAGAACATAGCTTAGCAATCCAACAGAGGCCTTCCTACACCAGACAGCCCCGCTGATCCAGCAACTGACCACTGGTGCTTGAGCCAGGTCAGCCTAGACCAGACCAGACCAGCCTGCTCAGACCAGACCAGCACAACCAGACCAACTCAGGCCAACCCAGATCAACCCAGACCAGATCAGGACAACCCAGACTAGCCCACACCAGCCCATACCAGCCCAGACAAGACTAACCCAGCTCAGACCAAACCAACCAGCTCAGCCCAGCTCAGCCCACACCAGCCAGTTCAGCTTGCCAAACAGCAAATGCTATTAAACTGCTATTTGAATGTGGTCTAATCCACAGCAACCTTGCACTGGCACACCTCCTTGGCTAGCCCCGATCATTTACAGCTGTAATGGGCTGCCTTTGGCCTCCAAGGGCACGCTGTGTTTCAGAGCACCGCACCTCAGCATGCTCTCTGCCAGAGCTGGGCCAGCCCCACGGAGCGCTTAACTTGTGTTCATCGTTTTCCTCACGGCCTGCTCTGGAGCTGGCCCCTTGTCATGCAGACCTGCCAGACAGATCTCTGTCCCTTTGATCTCAGAAGCAAGGCCTAGGGCATTTGTTCCTTCCCACAGAAGACATTGGTCTCTGTGTTGTGGACAAAAAGGGGGCTACATACTCACTTACCTGACCAGCTCAGGAAAGGCCTGCATGGCAGCCTTGCATCCTCAGAGGCCTAAAGTAACCACAAAGGATGTGTCCGTTCAGGGTTTTGGTCTCCGCTGACTGATTGGTTGGCACCAGGGCAGGGGATCATAAAACACACACACACACACACACACACACACACACACACACACAAATCAACAAATGGTAAGTGTTGGTGAGGATGTGGAGAAAAGGGAACCCTCATGCATTGTTGGTGGGATTGTAAGCTGATGCAGCCACTATGGAAAACAGTGCAGAGATTCCTAAAAAAAAAAAAGTTAAAAATAGAAACACCATATGACCCCACAATTCCACTTCTGGGTATTTAAAGAAATCCAAAACACTAATTCAAAAAGAAGCATGTACCACTATGTTTATTGTAGCATTATTTACAATAGCCAAGATATTGAATTCCCTGTTAAAACCTAAGTGTTCCCTGTTAGACAAATGGATAAAGAAGAAGAGATACATATATATGATGAAATATTACTGGGCCATAAAAAGAATGAAATCTTGTTATTTGCGACAACATGGATGGACCAGAGGATATGATGCTAAGTGAAGTAAGTCAGTCAGAAAAGGACAAACACCATATGATTTCACTTATACGTGGAATCTAAAAACAAACCAAAACAAAATAAATGACCAAACAAAACAGAAACAAACTCATAGATGCAGAGAACAAATTGATGGATGGTAGGAAGGGGCGGGACAGGTTGAAGGGTTGGGTGGAAAAGGTGAAGGGATTAAGAAATATCAGTTGCCACATAACATAGGGAATATAGTCAGTAATTCTAATATATAAAAACCCAGGCCGAAATCAGTTTGGCTCAGTGGATAGAGCATCAGTCTGCGGACTGAACGGTCCCAGGTTCTCTTCTGGTCAAGGGCATGTGCCTTGGTTGCGGACACATGCCCAGTAGGGAGTGTGCAGGAGGCAGCTGATTGATGTTTCTCTCTCATCGATCTTTCTAGCTCTCTATCTCTCTCCCTTCCTCTCTGTAAAAATTTAATAAAATACATTTTAAAAAAACAAAAAAAATAATAAAATACATTAAAAACAAAACAAACAAACAAACAAAAAAACTCATGGCCCGTAATGTCCAAAACGACAGGCTGCATGTGCAGCAGGCTCTGTAGGCGGGGACTGGCCAGTGGGCTGAACTGCTGACCTCTTGGGGAGAGAGAGGGGGGGGGGCTGATAAGCAGCTACCAAGGTTGCTGGCAAAGCCCAAAGAGAGAGAGAAGCAGGGTCTGATCCGCAGCCTCTCTCTCTCTGAGAGATCAGCAGGTCAGCTCACTTGGGAGAGGCTGAGGGAAGGCACATGGGACTTTCCTATAAATTTCTGAGAAATTTCCTATGAATCTATAATTACTTCATAATAAAAAGTTTAAAATTTTTAAATAGTATTTAAACAGACTGTTGAAATGAAAAAACCACACACACAAACCACAATGTCAGGTTTTATAATTTTGCTTTTGTAAGGGGCCCAAAAATGCTATTATAAGAACTGGCCACACAGTGTCACTAGTGGCCTGCCATAGCCCTCTTAAAAAAAATAAAAAAATAAAATATATATATATATTTCTCTCTCTCTCTCTCTCTCTCTCTCTCTCTCTCTCTCTCTCTATCTCTCTCTCTCTTTCTCTCTCTCTCTCTCTCTCTCTCTCTCTCTCTCTCTCTCTCTCTCTCTTTCTCTCTCCTAAACAAGACTTATCATTCATGAATAAAAGACCTGGCCATGTTAAAAAATAACAAATTATAAAACGGCCACATTCAAGTACAGTTGTTTGTTTTTTTGTTTTTTTTTCTGATTGGGAGCATTTTGAAATCCAGATATTTCATCTTTTTTTTTTTTTTTTTTTTTTTTTTAGGTGAAACCACAGAAAAACCCTAAGAAAATGAATAGAGTTTAAAGAAAACAAATGGGACATTATCAAGAGGAGACTTGCTTCTCAAAATGTGGTCCATGATCTTAGTAGGACTGGCATGGCCGAAGAATTTGTAAGAAGTGGGAAACCCAGTCCTGGGTTAGGTTCCTAATAAGTTCCGAGCGCCAATGCTGCTGGCCCACAGACAGCACTCTGAATAGTTATATGGAAGGGACGCAGAACATGGGCAGAGGCCTGGCAAGTATCAGCTGCTGCAGACACAATAAAACCTTCCTAATTTGAAGCTCACTAAATCAGCTCTCTTACGTTTACAAGTTATCAACATAAGAAACATCCTGGCTGGCAAGGCTCAGTAGTTGAGCATTGACCTATGAACCAGGAGGTCACGGTTTGATTTCCAGTCAGGGCATAAGCCCAGGTTGTGGGCTCAATCCCTAGTGCGGGGTGTGCAGGAGGCAACTGATCAATGATTCTCTCTCATCATTGATGTTTTATCTCTCTCCTTTCTTCCTCTCTGAAATCAATGAAAATATATTTTTTTAAAAAAGAAACATTCAAACTTATAGAGACTTTGTGTGGGTTTATTTGAGCCAACTGTTGATAATTGCCAGGAAGCAAAATCTGAACGAATTGAGATAATGCTCCAGAGAATGGCAGTTTTGCACCATTATATATATTGCAATCCAAAGAGAAGACACGCCCTAGCCGGTTTTCTTCAGTGACTAAAATATTGGCTTGCGAACCAAAGGGTCAAGGGCAGGTATCTCAGTTCCAGACTCCTTCCCGGTAGGACCCTCGTCAAGGCTGATGTAGGAGACAACTAATTGATGTGTTTCTCTCACATAGATATTTCTCTCTGTCTCTCCCTCTCTCTTCCACTCTAAAAAAATCAATGGAAAAATATCCTTGGGTGAGGATTAAAAAAAGAGAAGACACAAGTGAGTTACATGAAATCCACTGGTGGTAGATTAGGGAGGTGGGAGAAAGCAAAGCAGAGAAACTTCTGGGATTGAATGAAAAGTAAAATGATAGACACATACACCTTTTACATAGGTGCGTACAGGATAGTTAACAGTTAACAATTAACTCAATAATAACGAGGGGATTTGTGGTCTTCACAGAGCAGTGCCTGTGCTTTGAGCGGTCTGGAAAAAGGAAAATCACTTGCCATTCCAAAGATATGTTATCATAGATACAAAGAGACAATAGACAGTCTCAGTTAAGGTAAAGATTGACCTTTGTCAAAGAAGATGCTGGCCTAGGACATAACTACCTGCCATAAACTGCTTTTAGTTAAAAAGTTTTAATTTCAGCCCTAGCCAGTTTGGCTCAGTGGATAGAGTGTCAGCCTGTGGACTGAAGGGTCCTAGGTTGATTCCGGCCAAGGGCACATGCCTGGGTTATGGGCTCGATCCCCAGTAGGGGGCGTGCAGGAGGCAGCCGATCAATAACTCTCTCATCATTGGTGTTTCTATCTCTCTCTTCTTCTCCCTTCCTCTCTGAAATCAATAAAGAAATATATATATATATATATATATATATATATATATATATATATATATATTTATATATTTAAAAAGTTTTAATTTCACACCATCCTTTGTGGTTACTTTAGACCTTTGAGTTTGAAAGGCCGCAGCCAGGCCTTCCCTGAACCTTTTTAACTGAAAAATGGGTATAAAATATATAAATTGGCTTAAATGTTTATCATATATCAAACTTTGGTTCTGATCTTGCAAAAATAGTTTAGTGATAACTCATTATAGAAACTTAGACCAAAGCATTAATAATGGCTTACATTGACCTATTGATTTTTTAAATGAAATAATACATTTTATTATTACTTAATTATTACTGAATTCCAATAATAAGTCAGATGTCACTACCCTTATTTAGATGGGGAAATGCTAAAAGGTCTAAAAGCAGTTAGTTTCAACTGTTTTTAGGGTGCTTTTAGAATATTCTGAAGTAAAGCATTCAGAGTTTGATGGGAAAACATTTTTATGATTTTGTTTTTTTCATAGTGCTTTTACTTTTTAATGTTTTCATATTGAGGTTGTTTAGATCCACTTCATTTTTTTTCCCTTACAGGTCACTTTTTCCATATACTTTCTTTTAACTTTTGTTTTCAATCTATAATATTCTCCTGGGTTCTTTTACCTTCCAAAATGGATATTTACTATGAATTGCTTTTGTCTATAAAATTAATAGTTGCTCACTATTTTTAAAAATATATACATTTTTTATTGATTTCAGAGAGTAAGGAAGAGAGAGAAACCTCAATGATGAGAGAGAAACATTGATTGGCTGTCTCCTGCACGCCCCCTACTGGGGGGAATGAGCCTGCAACCCAGGCATGTGCCCTTGGCTGGAATAGAACCCAGGACCTTTTAGTCTCCAGGCTGAATCTCTATCCACTGAGCCAAACTGGCTAGGGCAGTTGCTCACTATTTTAAAGCTATTTTACTTCACACCTTTTGAGAATTTATTTAGTCTTGACCGGTTTAGCTCTGTGGATAAAGCATTGGCCTGTGAACTGAAGGGAGTTGTATTTGATTCTAGTCAAAGGCATTACTGCCCCAGTCAGGGTGCGTGCTGGAGACAGCCAATTGAAATGTCTCTCTCACATTGATGTTTTGCTCCGCCTCTCCCTCTCCCTTCCACTCTAAAAGATCAATGGAAAAATATCCTTGGGTAAAGATTAATAAAAAAAGACAAAAGGAATTTATTTAATTGCCTCATGAGGCAAGTGATTTGCAAAACAGCTACTTTTATTTTTTAATTGTGGTAAAAAAGCATGTAACACATATTTTTCCATCAGAAGTGCTACTTTTGTTTGTAAACACATTGAACTTGGTTTAGCCTCACTCCCTTGAAGGACAGTTTGCTCCCTGGCTGCTCACATCTTCATTGTTTACTCTTCCTTCCTTGTCTTTGCATTTTGTTCCCTGGCTTTTCCTCTGATCTTATCAGTCTCTGTTTTGTTTCCTCTTGGGCTAATTGAGTTTTTCCCACTGACATCTCAATCATCATAGATATAATGATATTTAATAATTGCTTGCTTTTCGTAACTAAATATACAAGCATTCTTTTTGACTTGCATGTTTTCCAAGAGACTTCATGCTACGTAGAAATCTTTCACTCCTAGCTGGCATGGCTTAGTGGTTTAGCATCGACCCATCATCTTCAACCTATGAACCGGGAAGTCACGATTTGATTCCCAGTGTGGGACATGCAGGAGGCAGCTGATCAATCATTCTCTCTCATCATTGATGTTTCTATCTCTCTCTCCCTCTTCCTTCCTCTAGAAATCAATGAAAATATGTGTATTTTAAAAAGCAATCTTTCAGGATTTTTTTTTATATTCCCTTTAGAATCTCTGTGTTGCAGACTAGTGATCATGAAGGTGCACATGTTCCTAAACTTCTTTCCATCTACCACCAACCATCTGGTCTGCTATACTTTGGATTAATTTCTAACTAGTAATCTCTCTTTTTCAGAGAGAATCTTCCAGTAGGAAACTTTTCTCAGTAAACAGCTATACATCAATAATGTAGTCAACAAAATCTATACTAATAAAAGCCTAGGTCGCACCTCGCCCTTGCATCATCACAAGATGGTCACCCCCGTGTTGTCACAAGATGGCTGCCCCCACATCATCACAAGATGGCCACCACAACATGGCTGGCAGGGGAGGGCAGTTGTGGGAGATCAGAGGAGGGCAGTTGGGGGTGATTAGGCAGGCAGGCAGGTGAGCAGATAGGCCTACAGGATTGGGCCTCAGCTGGCAGTCAGACATCCCCTAAGATAGGAGAGGGTGCAGGCTGGGCTTAGGGACATCCTCCCCCCATGCACAAATTTCATGCACCAGACCTCTAGTATATTACCTAATAATAGACAAACATGTAAATTGACCATGCCTCCACTATGCCCACCAGCCAATCAGAGGGAATATGCAAATTAGAAGGACAAAGATGGTGGCCACCCAGCTGCACCAGGTATGGAGTGGCTGGGCAGGGCAGGACACTTGCTATGAGAGGAAGGGTGGGGGGCGAAGGCTCTACGGCAATGGCACTCTGGCTGTAGCGAAGAAGAAGACTACAGACTCGAGTCTGCAACGAAGATGAAGATGGCAACTCTGGAGTCTGCAGCGAAGATGGCAGATTCCAGACAGAGTCTGCAGCAATGATGAAGAAGGCAGACTCTGGCTGAAGGGAAGGCCTGGGTCCCGGGTGCCAGAGGAAAACAGGTGCTGGAAGCTAAGGGAAGGAAGGCCTATTGCATGAATCTCTTTGTGCAACGGGCCCCTAATACTATATAATAAAAGCCTAATATACTAAGTGTTCGGTCATCCAGATATCCGTTCAACCAATCAAAGTGTAATATGCTAATGATATGCTAAGGCCACTCAACTGCTCTCTGTGATGTGTACTGATCACCAGGGGGCAGACACTCTGACTGTTAGTCTATGAAAAATATGTCCATTTTTCTCAACTATGGAATACAATGTTGAGAAAAATAGACATCGCCTCGGCCTCCATGGAGCTTACAGTCTCATGAGAGAGACAAATATGAATCACAAACAAATGTAACTTCGCACTTGTGTCCATTTCTTAGAGGGAAGTACACCATTTACTGAATGTCTCTCCTGGGCCGACTTCGCCTGCTCAAGAAAGCTAGCGAAGGTTTTCCTGAGACAGTGTCACATGGGGAAGGGGGAAGACTGGAGTTCAGTTTTTGACATGCTGTAATGGAAATGCTTCTGAGATATCCTAAAAGCAAGGCTAAGTAGGCAGCTGAACACAAGGGTTGGGGCTCAGAGGACTGAGCTGAGCTAGAGACATACGTGTAAGAGCCATCAGTGGAGAAGTGACAGTGGGAGCCAGAAATGGCAATGAGGTTGAACAGGAGAGGACCTACAGCAGTCACTGCTTTGGACATACGTGCCATTCATTTATAACTTTCTTCAGGAACCAGCACTTTTCCTTGGAAGAACCAGCCACAAACGGAGGACCTGCCTGGAAACAGGAAAGCAGAGTTGACAGATGGGGAACAACTGGACTGTGATGACATTGAGGCCAGTCCTACCTGGATGATTAAGTTACAGGAGCTCATAAATTTGCTTTCTGCCTTACCCTAGTTTAAGTAGGGTTCACTACTTACAGATCCCTTGCAACTAAAACATTCTTGATGTATCTAGTCTTTAACTTCCTTTAAAAAATGTTAGTAAAGTGCTTGAGAAGGAACTGGCCCTCCAAGGATATCTGAATCACTATGATACAGATACCCTGGTTAGAGGAACTTCATTGTTAAATTTTCATGCCCCTCTATTTTATTTTATTCATTTTATTATTTTTTAAAAATAACATTTTTTTTTTTTTTTAATTTCAGAGAAGAAGGGAGAAAGAGAGATAGAAACATCAAAGATGAGAGAGAATCATCGATAGGCTTCCTCCTGCATGCCCCTCACTGGGGATCAAGCCACTACCTGGACATGTGCTCTGACCGGGAATCGAACCTGGGGCCTTCAGTCCACAGGCCAATACTAAGCCAAACCAGCTAGGGCTCATGTCCTATTTTAAAAAGTGTACTATGGATAACATTTCCTGATCAACACTGAAAACAAAAAACACCACTGATTAGACTTCCTTGATAGTATAGATGAAATGGAGAAAATTAACATTTAAATTGAGAAGCATAGAAAGCTCTTCAATAGCTAGAATGTCTAAAATCTAGTTTATTCTGGAAAAAACAACAACTGGAAATTTAAGTTTATCCTATAGTAAACTTATGTGAAATATATGAAAATTTTGAATAAAATTTGTTTCCTCCAAAGGAACACACACACACACACACACACACACACACACACACACACACATTTGGTTCTCTGCACATATGCATCTGTAGCAGTGCATGCTTCCAGAAACCTCTCTCCTGTTGAAGACACAGGTCTTAAATATGAGGCTTGAAGGATGAAATGCTGAAAGCTAGGGAGCAGAGCTGGCTCAGAGCTGGCTCAGGATTTAAAAATTTTTTACATTAATATTTAAATTTTATAATGCAAGTACATTACCATGATTTAGGCTTAGAATTTATTCACCTTTATTCCTTATTCACATTTAAAACATGTTGATTTAAAATTTTGCTATAAATAAGTCTAGGGCAGCAGATGTGGATTCATGCTAAGTACATTTTATAACAAGATTGCAGAAGAGAAAATGGCTTTGGAATATATTTTTGGAAAATATACATGTGGTTACTCAAGGGAGGACTCGTGCTTTTTTTATATTTATGGTTTGGCACATTTCCTAATAAGCCTCCCTCGGCACCCTGCCAGAGGCTATAGAAGACTTTGTAACATTTATAATCCTTGCTCATACTTTTTCCCCTTAAAGCTAGCACTCTATTGCTGATTTGTTAAATTAAAGGAAGCCTGACAGCAGTTTTCTTTGAGGCAACTTTTATTTCATTAGGAGAGGCCTGGTGCATGAACCGTGCAACGGGTGGGGTCCCTGGGCCTGGCGGGGATGGAGGCCTATCAGGGGTCCAGCCTGGAGGAAGGGACCCCAGGAGGTTGGCTGGTGGGGAGGAGGGGCCACAGGCAGTTGGCTGGTTGGCCCCACCCCTGACTGGGGGAGCTGACCCCGGGCAGGGTCAGCGGGGCAGAGGGGCCGGCCAGGGGGAGGGGCTGAGTGAGGTTGGGGGGTGCGGATCAGGGCCCAGATAGGGCCGGTTGGCCACTGCAGTGCGTGTCATAGCAACCAGTTGTTCTGGTTGTTCCAGTGGTTCCGCTGTTCGGTCACTGGGTTTTTATAGAGAGAGACTAGAGGCCCAGTGCATGAACATTTGTGCACTCGGGAAGGGGGGTATCTCTCAGCCCAGCCTGCGGGCTCTCACAATCTGGGACCCCTAAGGTAGGGTCCAATCCCATCACAGCATGGCTCTGGTTCCCTGGGCCTGTGGGCCGGCGGGGAGGGGCCAAGAGGCCAGTCCGAGATCGCAGCATGGCTCCAGTTCCCCAGAGCCTGCAGGTGCCGGGAGGGACCAAGATTCCCAGATCGCAGCATGGCTCTGGTTCCCCAGAGCCTGCAGGCAGGGGGAGGTACCAAGAGGCCAGTCCGATGGCAGCATGGCCCTGTTCCCACAGCTTCCTCCTGGCCCCATGCTGCGGGCAGCTGGGACCCAGGACTGACTCCCACCTTGCCGGCCAGGACCCAGGACCGACTTCTGCTGTGCTGGCCGGGACCCTAGCCTGGTGTTTGGTCATCTGTCCAGATATTTAGGTCGTGACGGGCCCTGGCTCTTTATATATTATTATTATTATTATTATTATTATTATTATTATTTTTTAAATACATATATATTTTCCTTTTGTATTGTTTAAAATATTACAGATAGTAGTACATATATCTTCTTTTTTCCCCTCACTGACCTTCCCCCAGCCTCCCCTACCCCCTGTCGCATGCCCTCATCCCTAAATATATCTTTATTGATTCACAGAGGAAGGGAGAGGGAGAGAGAGATAGAAACATCAATGATGAGAGCAAATCATTGATTGGCTGCCTCCTGCATGTCCCCCACTGGGGATCGCGTTTGCAACCCAGGCATGCGCCCTTGACCAGAATCAAACCTGGGACCCTTCAGTCTGCAGGCTGATGCTTTATCCACTGAGCCAAACTAGCTAGGGCTCTTTGAGGCATCTTTTATATGGCAGGGTGAGAGATGAGTTTCATTCTGATTTCATGCTAATTCTCATTTTCACACGTCCCAATAACCTCACACGTTAAAAGAGAAATATTTTGGACCATCCATCCCAATAGATCAAGTTCCTTTAATCTGTGTTTTTGCTTAATCACGGGTCTCTGTGCTCCTTTCTGCCCATTTCCCAAACCCCATTATGGGGATCTTGAAACAGCAGGTTTAATTTTAAGTATCTTGAATGTAGGAACCATGATCAGTAGATTTTGGGATTCAGCAAACTGCCCTTAACAGAGTTGGCACATATGTATGTTAAACAGATGGATGAAGCTCTTTGACTTCCACCCACGATTCTGGAAAGACCAGTTTGAAGTGGCTTAGATCCCACAGGCTGGAGGCGATAGGACTTATGTTCAGTATTAACTCCATAATCAAAGGGCAGGGGAGGAAGAATCAGTTGGAAATAGGTATGGCGTGGAAGACAAGACACATCCCCAACTTTAGGGCAGCGAGAAGCAGGTGAGATAACTGGACCTGGGTCTGGAAAGGAAGCACTCTTGAGTTCTCATGATCCTTCAATTTCAGAAGCTACTAGACTTGGAATAATTATTTTTCTGAGTATTAAAGGTACATCCCCCAAATACAAGCAGGGGACATGGGACACATTGTGGCATTAAACTGTGTATCAAATCCATATCAAGAACCAAAGGAACTCACTTTAGAACTAAAGATCTGGCCCTAGCTGGTTTGGCTCAGTGGACAGAGCATTGGCCTGTGGACAGAAGGGTCCAGGGTATAATTCCCGGTCAGAGCACATGCCTGGGTTGCGGGCTTGATCCCCAGATGGGGGCGGGGGCGCATGCAGGAGGCAGCCTATCAATGATTCTTTCTAAACTTTGATGTTTCTATCTCTCTCTCTCCCTCTCTGAAATCAATAAAAATACATTTTTTTTTTTAAAAAAAGATCTGCTTTCCTGCCAGTGTGCAGGAGAGCTCCTAAGAACTACTGGGGAAATTGCAGACAAGTAAAATGCAAAGTCTGTTTTATAATCTCCCAAATTATTTAGGTTTCCCCTTGGGTAATTCTCTTGCCTTACACGTACCTTCACATTTAGGTTGCAGAGCAGTTCCGGTGTGAATATTGACAAAAATGAAATGTATGTGGCTTGTGAAAGTATCATATATTCATTTGGCAAACAGATATCTTATACTTTCATGTTCTGAGTGCTATAAAATTGGAGATTTTCTTTTTCTTGTATAGGCATGTCATATTTGCAGATGGACCATTTAAAAAAATGTTTTTTTATTGATTTTGTACAGAGAGGAAGGGAGAAGAATAGAGAGCTAGAAACATTGATGAGAGAGAAACATCGATCAGCTGCCTCCTACACACCCCCTTCTGGGGATGTGCCCACAACCCAGGTATATGCTCCTGACTGGCATCGAACCTGGGACCCTTGTGTCTGCAGGCTGATGCTCCACCCACTGAGCCAAACTGGCCACGGCAAGATGGACCATTTTTTTTTTTTTTTAAATTCTTTCTTATTTGAGGTTTCCCCTGTTGTCAACCCATTTTTGTAGGCGACATTGTGATAATGGCCCCAAGATTGAGGGTTTTTCTTTTGGTTTCATTTTTAAGCCAGTGATTCTCGAACATTTTCACCTCAGTGCATCTAAGAGGCCTGCCAGCTTCATCACAACCCTCAAGAACAGTTTCTCCAAAGGCAGCAATTCCATGGGTACCGGGAGCATGCCGAACAATTTCTGGGGGGCGCAAGTGTCCCTCCCTACTCCAAAGATTACGATGGAAAGCTTAATCCATTCATTAGTCAAAACCTCCAGGGAAAGGTAATGGCTAGTTATTGAACACCCTCTCTGCCAGGTGCCTTACATATACGTTTTTTACTCCTCACCCTGCCAGAGGAATCATCATTCACATTTAAAGATGACGAATTTAAGACTCTGAGATATAAGAAATTGGCCCAGGGCCATCCAGATGGGTAAGGAGTGAGTTGGAACTTGACCGTGTTCTCCATACCTCCAAAGCCCTCCTTTTCCGCCATTGTGCTGACTATCCTACCAACTACTCAATCTTAGATGTTCACCGTCTTAGTTCCCTCGAGCTGCTCTGGTGGCTTCAGCAACAGACATTGATTTCTCACAGTTCTGGAAGCTGGGAAGCCCGAGATCAGGATCTAGTCTGGGGTGACTCTCTCCTTGGCTTTCAGATGACCATCTTCTTGCCGTGTCCTCACAAGATAAATCCTCTCTCTCTTGTCCCTTTTAAAAGGGCACTGATCCCATTCAATAGGGTTCCACCCCCATCACCTAATCTCCTCCCAAAGGCCCACTTCCTTATATCATCACATTGGGGTTAGGATTGCAATATATAAATTTGGGGGGGATGGCACAAACATTCAGTCCATAACATTTACTTATGTTATTTGCAGGAGCTTGAGAAAGTGTGGTATCTTCAACAATAAAGAACACATTTTGCCTTTAGAGGGAACTTAGGATGTGAATATATATTAAAAATACACATTTGTCATGTTTGCATGGTAGTTTCAGCTGAGGATCGTAGAGAACTTTATTCATAAAACAGAACTACTATTGTTATTACTCCATAGGTGTAGATATGCTGTCCAAAGACCCCATGGGCCGAGGATAAATCACCCCCAAAGTTCAAGATGAGTGCTAGGAGAAGGGGTTCTTTCCCTAAGATGTCTAATTTGGCGCTCAGCTGAAAGGAAACCGAGGCAACCAGAAGTCAATTTTGTTTGTTTTATTTCTCTAATAATCTGTTATGAATGTGTGGCAGGTCAATTTTATTTTATTTATTTTTTTTAAAAAGAAGCCATTTGAGCAGAGACTTGAGTGATGAGCAGTCTCGGGTCAGAGAGGCCCTGCATGTTTGAATGTCACAGCCTCAGGGCCTTTGCACTTGCTCTTCCCTCTTTCTGGGGCTCATTTCCCGGTTCAGCTCTAGTGCCACCTTCTCAGAGGCCTTCCTTGGCTTATCCCCACCCCCTCTCTAACCCTCCCATCACGGTCAGGTCATCCTGCTCTAGTTGCTTTCCTTTTTCACTGTCCCCATTGGTCTTCTCTGTGTCCTTTCGGTCCACACCCCCACGCTCCATCCGGTCAAAGGGCGGGGCCTCTGCCTTGCCCTCTGTTGAGACCCAGGGCGCCCGGCTGTTGAAAATACAGTGGAAGATGAGGCATTTGAGCTGGGACATGGAGGACAGGAACCAGCCAAGCCTTCCAAAGGTGGAGGCTGTCTCTCCATCCCAGAGCTGCCAGTGAGCTCCGTGCTCCCTCCCATCTATACGAATGAGGACAAGAATGGCTGTTTTGAGGCTCCAAAGAGTAACTGATCACAGATCAGTAAGCACCAGATAGCACTTGCTACATAGACAGCCTCTCCCGGAAGGCTTCCTGATACCCAAACTAGGTCAGTTCCCTGCTAGATGCGGTGCTAACCCTAGGGCAGCAGATTAGAAAAAAAACCGAAAAAAAAAAAAAACCCGAAAAAAAACCAAAACACAAATGCACAAGTCGCGTAAAAATTTGAACGTTCCGTCCACCCAGCAGTTGGCAGCCCTGGGGTGTCCTGGACACGATCTGGCTTCTTATTGGCTCCACCCGGCGGGCCAGCGCGCTCGGTTTGGGGACGGGCCCGCGGTCGGCAGGGCCGAGGGTCGCTGCCGCCGGTGCCAATCCCGGGCCCCGTCCCCGCCCGCCCGGCCCGACGTGCGCCGCGGCCGCCCCTGGCACCGACGCTCGCGGGCGCAGCCAATGGCGGCGCCTCTCCGGCGGCTCGCGCGCGGCCTCCCGCCGCCAGAGGGCGCTGCGCGGGGGCCGGGAAGCCGCCGCCGCCGCCGCCGGTCGCGGAGGGAAGCTGCGAGCGAGCGCCGAGGCCGCCGCCGCCCCTGTCGCCCGCTCCCCCGCGCGCCGCCGCCCTCTTTCTCGCCCGCTGGCCGGCGCGGCCGCCCCCGCAGGTAGGTGGGCGCCGTCGGGGCCCGCACACCCGCCGCCCCTCCGCCGCGCGGGGCCCCCGCCGGGCGCGCGCCCGCCGCCGCCGCCTCGTGCTCGCGCGCGGCCGGTAACGGGCCCCGGGCGGGGGAGGGGCGGGCGCGGGGTCCTCGGAGGCAGCCCGGGGAGTCTGGAGTGGGGGCTCCGCCACGAAGCGGGGCAAGGTCCGGGGGCGCGCCCCCGATCGGGCCACGGATTCTCGGTCCGCCGTGGGCGCGCGCGCCCGGGGTCTCCTCCCCTCCCTCCCCATCTCCTCCTCCGGGTTGGCGGGGGGAAGAAGGGGGCTCAGCCGGAGGGTTGGGGGCGCTGGAGGGTTGGGGGCGGAGGGGGCGCGGCTCCGGGAAGTGGGGCGAAAAGCGCTGCTTCTCCCTGCCATTCCGCGCCAGCATGCATTTCCGTTGGCTGGACACCTCCTTTCTGGCTATTGAACTCCAAAAGACATTTTCTTTTTTCGTTATCTGTGTCTGTTCCGGTCATCGCGGTGTTCCTAATTCAGTATTTTGGGTTTTGGGGGGCGGGAAGGATGCACGCGGAGTGTGTGGCTCATTTATTTCGGGTTAGTCCCTCCCCCGTGGGCCCCCCCCTTTTTTTTTTTTGCGCGGGACACACGTCGGGAACGCGCGGCGAATGGCTTCTCGTCTTTCTTGTGGACGCGGAGACCGCCGGGTTTAGGTGTCTCCTGCCCACCCTTGGAGAAGGAGGACCTGTCAGTTGCCATGAGCGAGAATTTCCCAGTGGAGGGGGTGGTCATCGCAGGGGTGTGGCCAGGCTGGGAAGAGGTTGTGCCTGCCCCCTGATTGGGTGAACTTGTTAGTGGTTGGGTATTTCCCCCGTCTTTCCCCCCAACCCGCACGATTAGGGATGAAAGGAGGTACCCGCCTTAAATTTAAAGAGCAAGGATCTGCTTGAACTAGAAGACCTTTGCTTCCCAGGAAGGTGGCCACTGACCCCAGGGGACTCTTGAGCACTTGGAATATAGGTAGGCCGAATTTTGGCGAATAAGACACACCTGATTTTAAACACTTACAATGGGGGGGAAAAAAGGTAAAATATCTCGTAATTTTGTTAAAATATTTTTATTGATTTTTTTAGGGAGAGAGGAAAGGAGAGGGAGAGATAGAAACATGGATGGGAGAGAAACATCATTGATTGGCTGCCTCCTGCATGCCCCCTTACCCGGGATCGAACCTGCATCCCGGGCGTGTGCCCTGACTGGGAATTGAACCGGCAGCCCTCTGGTTCTTGGGTTGATGCGCACTGAGCCACATGGCGGGGTTCATATTTTTCTATGCTTCAATAATACACGTTGAGATGATATTTTGAACGTATTGGGTTAACTAAAAAGACGGCATTTAAATTCCCGTAGTGGGGTCTCCCGGCCGGAGCTTTTTTTGGCATTTAAATTCAGCTCTGCAGGCATTTACTTTTTTTTTTTCCCCCCCCCCCTCTATCTTATCTATTTTTTGAGTTAGTTATGAAAAGTAAAAACATTTATAAAGAAAATGTTTATTATTAAAGTTATCTTGACCCACTCCTTGCCGGGAACTAAAGTTCCCTTTCCTCCGATAAAGGTTAAAATTAATGTCACTTTTACTTTTACTTTTGTTAATATGGCGGCTTGAAAATTTAAAATTAGATATGTGGCTAACATTATATTTCTGTTGGGCAGGGCTCCAATGAGCCTGTGAATGGGGGCAGGGGCGGGTGGAAGCCTATGCCATTTGCTTATCTTTTCCTGCTTCTCTGATGGCATCTGGCCTCCTGTTCTGTAGGCTCTCCAGGAATCCCCACCCCCTTCTCACCCTCGGCTGAACTGAACTTTTGAGCTGATTGCATAATGAGGATCTTGTCCTAATACGCAGAATAATTCATGTTCACGGGCAGAATTTTTTTCAAAAAGAAAGGTCTATCCGCTGTGTACTAAGAGTCTGGAAACAGTCATGTAATGTTTAACTCAGAATCAGGTCATATTGAGGTTGAATGTTTTCATTATTTTAAAAAATATATATTTTATTGATTTTTACAGAGAGGAAGAGAGAGGGATTAGAGAGTTAGATACATCGATGAGAGAGAATCATAGATCAGCTGCCTCTTGCACCCCCCCCACCCCCCCACTGGGGATGTGCCAGCAACCAAGGTACATGCCCTTGACTAGAATCGAACCCGGGACCTTTCAGTCTGCAGGCCGACGCTCTGTCTACTGAGTCAAACCGGTCTCGGCAAAGGAGACACTTTTTAAGCGAGGTGCTTTTCTTTGAGGTTTTGTCCCAACAAGAAATCTGCTTTTTTTAAAATTTTTATTTTTTATGAGTTTAGCAATATGTTTAGTTAATTAATATTAATTAATTTCACATAACTTATAAACCTCAGTAAGAGAGAGTCAGTAATTTTCTATTTGACAAAAACCAATAAAACCCAGAGCCTTTGTATTTTATGAGAATACCTAAATTTGGAGCAAGATATTAATGTGGCCCTTGAGAAGACCTCATCTGCAGTCCTGGGCATGTCACAGGCAGTATGTATGACTGGGCAAACTATTTGTCCTGAAGACTTTACATCTTTTTTTTTTTTATTTTTTAAAAAAATATATTTTTATTGATTTCAGAGAGGAAGGGAAAGGTGAGAAGATAGAAACATCAATGATGAGAATCATTGATCGACTGCCTCCTGCACGCCCCCTACTGGGGATCGAGCCTGTAACTCAGGCATGCGCCTTTAGCCACAATCGAACCTGGGACCCTTTACTCCGCAGGCAGAGGCTTTATTCACTGAGCCAAACCAATAGGAGGAACAGATTGACTTTCTCAGTGAACCAAAACTCATAGGTCGACGCTCAACTGCTGGGCCACACTGGTTGGACAGAGTCTTCACATCATTTTTGTTGATTCCTTCCATACAGAGGAGGTGTATGAGGTGAGATGAACCCTGTACCCTAGCAGGGCTGCGCTCTGGAGGAGGCAGTTGGCATATGTATCTGATTTCAAAATGAAAGTCCAGGGGGGCGGGAAACATTATCAGATTACCTTTCTGATGTTTAGCAACAGCCTCCATCACCGCTTTTTCACTTTCAGTGAAGGGGAAAAGTTGTCTCATAAAGTATCCAGTAGGAGAGACAGGTGCAAGAAGGTGGTAGAACATCTGTAATAATGTTTCACTGACTGGATTTGTAGTCATGAGGATTATATTGTATCCACATGCTTTTGTAAGTGTTGCCGGAGCGAGCTAATACATTATTGCAAGACAGGCTTTAACTATTTGTTTGCCTGTTTGTCTAGCCAATACACAGAAGCTTGGGTCTGATGGCAAGTACAATTTTTCACTTGAAACTTCAGAATATCTTTTAAGGCAAAAGTCCTAGCACAGTGTCCAGTTCCCTGGGGGCATGTTCTCTGGTCCTGAGTTAGAACATCTTGTAAATAAGGCCCTTTAATATTTCTTCTTAGTACCTAAGTACATTATAGTAGGGCAAAGTGGACTTCCCTGGAGTAAAGATCCTTCACTGACTACATTCCTGTGTGAACCCTCTGCTTTGTCTAAATCACTTTAGATTATGTTCCTTGAGCACTTACGTCAGTGTATATGCAGGCATATGTTTATTTTGTTCCTCTTGAGTGGCGTTCAGGTGTCCACCTGTCCGTCAGTGCTGCGTTAGTCTTTGCGAGCCGAGCCCAGGGCCAGCTTACCTGAGCCCCTCCTCCTCCAGGCGAAACCACCACTTACAGGGCAAAGGAGGGTGGTGGGTGAGTTCGGGCTGGGAGCCAGCCTGTCTGGCTTTGAAATCTGGCTCTGTCCCTTGGTTGCTGTGCTTCAGTTTCCTCATAGGACCTATGTGTTAAGGTTACTATAAGGATTAAAAGATTTAATACATGTAAAGCACTTGGAACAATGCCTGGCATGGAGTAAGCACACTAGTGTTAGCTGTCATTCCTACCTGTGCTATTGCAGTCATCTACCTGGGTGTCTTCTGTTAATGGGAGCTAGTTTCTAAAGTTGCTAAGGAAGACTGAAATTTTAAATTGTTCACTTATGAGCTCTGTACATTGTACTGGACTTGAGTATAATGAGTTTCACCTAACAGGCCCTGAGTAAATACTTAAAGGAATTATAATAAAGATCCAGGGTATTTTTTTTTTGTTGTTGTTCTTATAAAAAACTTGAGAATGAGTAACAAATTTTAAAATCGGCTGGTTCTGGAAAGATGATGTTCTGGTTTGTAGGAGTTTAGTTAATTTAATGAAATTCATATCTAATTGAATTTCTTGCCTTAAAAAGCTTCCCTATCCCCAACCCACTTCCTTTTCATTTAAGGCACATGTGTCAAACACAAGGCCCGCGGGCCAAATCCAGTCCGCCAGGCCTTGCAATGTGGCCCGCACCGCGCTGTCATCACTGCACTCCGCTGTCAGTTTATGACATTGTCAGTTTATGACTGTTCAGTAAACCATTCGGCCCGCGATTTAGGCTGGATTTTAGATTTTGGCCCTTTCTCTGATTGAGTTTGACACCCCTAATTTAAGGAGAAGGGATGGGTCTGACTTGCTTTCCCCTGGCATCCCAGCACTGTTTCAGGAGTCTTATGGTTTCAGATTTTTCTCTCTGTCTGTCTCTAGTTGATTTACTCCCCAACTTGCTCCCCTGCAGGGTTGGGGCAGAGTCCCCTACAGCCAGCTCTGCTTATGTCCGGCCATTTCCTCCCGGACACCCTCCTTTCTCCTGCTTGCCTGTTTTTGTGAACAGTTTTACCAGGTTTTAACTCTGGGGCCTCTCAACTTTGCATTCATTCCTTCTTCCATTCAAGCTTTTCTTGACCTGGTCCTAGGTATTGTGATGCAATCAGGAGTAAATAACACAAGGTACCTCTTAAAGTGAATAATGGGAGGTGATGACAATTTAGGGCGGAAAGGGAAGCCTCAGGTACACTTACTATGAGCCAGGACTCCAGACCGAAAAGGAGCCAGCTCTGGGATCTGGGAAGCGTGTTGTGGGCAGAGGGATCAGCAGGCACAATGGCCCAGAAGAACAGAGCCCTTGACTCATGTTAGGAACACACCGAAGGCCAGTCTGCCGGGAGCTGAGTAAGTGAATCAGGGTGAGGGCGTTGTGAAAAGACTTTCGGGAAGTTAGTCCTCCCAGATCTGGTAGGTCGAGGTAAGGCATCTCGGTTTTCTTTTAAATGCTTAGGGAAGTCAGTGAAGGGTTTTAGGCAGAGCTAATAACTAATTTCTGTTTTTAAAAGAGCATTCCTTTTAGTTTACTGTAGGACATGAAAGGGGGAGGGGCAGAGGAAATGACTGGAGCTGAGACAGAGGCTGAGAGAAGAGAGGAGGATATGACAGCATTCATACGAGATGGTGAGACAAGGCCAAGGAGGTTTGAGTGGTTGGATTTGGGATGCCTGCACCAATTTTGATGGTATCTTCCACAGGCTTGTCAGTGGGTTGCTTGGATGCGGAATGTGAGAGAGAGAAAAGTGTAATGCCAGGTTTTTGGTTTGAGCAACTGGCCGGAAGGTTTCATTACTAAAAAGGTAAGATGGGGCCAAGCCTTAGGATTGGGAGGAGGGCAGAGGATTGGGGCCACTGAAGTCAGGAATGCTGATTAAAAGTCAGAAACAGAGCCAGGTGGCCTGGCACATATTGCTATAGAATAGAGGACCTTTTTGTAAATGAAGTTTGGGCAACTGGGCAGCTATTTGGGAGGAAAATATAGACAGTGTATCTTTATATCACTCCTTATAGTAAACTGGCAGATCTGATTTAAAAATATGTTTAATGAGAGGATATGAGTACTAGAAGAAAACATGGATAATTATTTTATAATCTCAGTGTTGAAGGCATTTCTGAGTATGTCAAAACCCAGAAGCCATATCTCTCACCTCCTGGTTGACAAAGGTGAAAAGATTTGATAATTTCTGGGGAAGCAGTGAAATAGACACCCTCAAGTACTGTTTCTGGGTAGGGTCATTTGGGGTAGCTTGGCAATAGCTGGTAAAATAACGACAACATATATTCTTTATCATATAGAAATTCTTTGAAGATACACATATGTGAAAGGTCCTGTGTATCTGATGGATTTTAAAGATTGGAAACAACCAAATTGTTCATCACTAGAGACCTAGTGAAGTTACAGTCCAACCGTATTCTAGAACAGGCTACATGGCTGTTAAGGATAAAGCAGTTTTTCAGGTGCTGATATGGAAAGACCCTCTGGATTAGGTGCTTCAGGAAAAAGCAAGGTGCAGAACACGTTAGGAGCCCCAGGTTGTAGCCTATATAATAAAAGCCTAATATGCAAATGGACCAAACAGTGGAATGACTAGTCGCTATGACATGCACTGACCACCAGGGGTCAGACGCTTAACACAGGAGCTGCCCCCAGCCCACAGGCCCCAGGCCAGTCTAGGTGGGTGCCAGCAGGACCCCCTTCCCCATTTCCCCGCCGGTCACCCCACAGATCAGCTGTGATCATTGTCCAGGCCTAGGGACCCTACTGTTGCTGTAGTAAAAATAACATGCATGGGCTACTTTTAACTTATTTTGAAATGTAGACTCTCAGGAAATTGCAAAAGTATGTAGATTTCCAGTGGTGCCATCTTATATAACTATAGTGACATCAAAGCCAGGAAATTGTCATTGGTGTAATACTGTAACCAAGTACACCTTACTCTGTTTTCGCCAGTTTTTACATGCACCTGTGTGTGTGTGTGTGTGTGTGTGTGTGTGTGTGTGTGTGTTCTGTGGTCTATGTCTATACACAGAAAAACTGGTAACAGTGGTTGATTGCTCTCAGGAAGGACAAAAAGGTGGTTGAGTGATGGGGTTGTGTGGATATATTTCTTTCATTGTCATAATAAGATACTATTGTACTTTTAAAACAGTTTATAATGTCTGTGAGTCATCCCAGGTAGAACTATCACATCCGTGGAGAGTATCAAGATCTGCCTGGGGATGGCCTGGGGAGTGTAGAGGGCCCAGATGAGGGTTTTTGACAGCTGGGCAGTGTGGGAGGCCCTGAGGGAGAGTGGTTGGGCGGGAGATGGTCTGATGAAGCCCAGGGCTCTCACAGTTAGAAGTCAGTGGGAGATGGAATCCCAGGTCCAAGGAGGAAGTGGACACCTGTGACATACAATGACTTGAGTTTGAATAAGAAAAAAAAAGGGGGGGGGAAACGACTCCTGATGGTGTGTCTCAGTGGTTGAGCATTGATCTATGGTTTGATTCTGGTCTGGGCACATTCCCAGGTTGCAGGCTGGATCCCCGGGGTGGGGGGGTGGGGTGGGGGGAGAGGAAGGGGAGGCATGCAGGAGGCAGCGAATCAATGATTCTCTCTCATCTTTGATGTTTCCATTTTTCTCTCCCTCTCCTTTCCTCTCTGAAATCAATAAAAATATATTTAAAAAAAACCTGACTGTTGGGTTAACTTTATTAAATTCTTAAATTCTTTCTATCATTAAAATTGAGGCAAGATTTTAACTGGATCCAAAAGTTAGATGGTGTATAATGCATAGATATTTTTCTTTCAAAATGGGAGGTGGAGGAGGCTTATTTTATAGGTAAAACTAATTCACAGTGAAAAAAAACACACAAACCAACCCAGAACAGTGGTTGGTGGGTGGCCAGCTGGGGAAGGGGCATGAGGAGTGACCATGACTGTATATCACGATTGGGGTCTGGGCTACATGAATTTATCTTTTGTCAAAACTTGCCTTAAAATGTGTGCATTTACATTAAGGAACCTAACAAATGTTGAATTCTAGGTAAGGATAAATATGTTGAAGAGGTTAGAGGTGAATTATAATTGATGAATTAAATGTAACTCACTTTGCAACTCACTAATATAATGCAGGTTGATGGAAGGCCAGAAGGATGGGCAAATGGGTAAAGACAGGCAGATGTGATCAATATAGCAAAATATTAATTGTAGAATATAGGTACGGTGTTGGTATATGGTGTGCCTTGTGGAAAGAAATTTAAAATTTGTGTGTGTAAAATTTTTCATAATATTTTTTTTGGGAAAATTATAGAACATTTCATGTTCTGTCATATGTCTAAATATCACTTGATACTATGCTTCCAGATCTTTAACATGTAAAGGAAGCGTATACTTCATGTGAGTCTGCATCTTATTTCCTCTTAATCACTTATCTGAGTTGTCAGCTCTTTGCCACCTGCCCTTTGTCCCTAAGAGGTCCAGGTTCAAGGTTTCCCAGCACTAGCTGGAGAAATGGCCCCACGGCTATTAGTTTGGTGGATTATCACTCCCCAGACATCCCTTCTTATGGGTAGCTGCCCCTTTTGAACAATAGGAGGAACAGATTGACTTTCTCAGCGAACCAAAACTCATTTCTCACCAGGCTGGACAGAGGTGGGGAGAGTTTTGCCATTCACTGAAGAGGGAACAGTGCTTCTGAGAACTGGTGTCTGCTTTTGTCCCAGCCTTTGGGCCTGGCTGCCATAGACTCAAGGCTGCTCTGGGGGCCTCTGAGCTCTGAAGTGCTGCTGTGAGGTGGCCCTGCTTAAAACAAAACAAAATAAAATAAAAGCCACCTTAGTGGGCCTGGAAGGGCCATCTTTCCAAGGAAGGGCTCAGAGGCTACATAGACTTTTAAGAATACTTATAATTCATTTACAGGATTCAAAAGAAAAGTTTTAAAGGTATTCAGTGAAAAGACCCATTCAGCTGCTGCTGCTGTAATTTTCTGGGATTCCATCTGGAGTTTTGTTTTTTTTTTTTACAAACAAAAAACTGGGGTCATATTGTGGGTAGTTGCTCCTTGCCTCTTTTTCTCCAGCTTCATTTAGTTATTTCCTTTCTGATAAGACAGTTAATCTGCTCTCTTATTCTCTTACAAATATTGCCTCCTTAAATAACTTTGTACATACAAGTATGAATTACATTTTTTATCATGAAAACAGTCAGACCTGTACCAGTAGAGGGGCTGAATGAACTCACACATTCCTCCCATTGTTTAAAAGGGGCAGTTACCCATATTTTTGGCAACATTGTTTCACTTCTATCAGGGGTCTTCAAACTACAGCCCGCGGGCCACATGCGGCCCGCAGAGGAGTCTGATCCGGCCCGCCAGGTTTTTTGGGCAGTGAGCGCAGCCGAGGTGTTACAGTAGGAATTAGTAGTTCATATAGTCCGGCCCTCCAGCTCTCTGAGGGACCGTGATCTGGCCCCCACTTTAAAAAGTTTGAGGATCCCATTGAATGGTCGGCAAACTGTGGTTCTCCAACCACATGCGGCTCTTTGGCACCTTGAGTGTGGCTCTTCCACAAAATACCACTGCCTGGGCGAGTCTATTTTGAAGAAGTGTCGTTAGAAGAAGTTTAAGTTTGCCGAAACCGGTTTGGCTCAGTGGTAGAGCGTCCGTCTGCGGACTGAAGGGCCCCAGGTTCGATTCCGGTCAAGGGCATGTACCTTGGTTGCGGGCACATCCCCAGTAGGGGGTGTGCAAGAGGCAGCTGGTTGATGTTCCTCTCTCATCGACATTTCTAGCTCTCTATCTCTCTCCCTTCCTCTCTGTAAAAAATCAATAAAATATATTTTTAAAAAAAGAAAAGAAGAAGTTTAAGTTTAAAAAGTTTAGCTCTCAAAAGAAATGTCAGTCGTTGTACTGTTGATATTTGGCTCTGTTGACTAATGAGTTTGCTGACCACTGGGCTAGACCATCTTAAAAATAAATTCCAAGCCCTAGCTGGTGTGGCTCTGTGGATAGAGCATTGGCCTGCGGACCAAAGGATCCTGGGATTGATTCCGGTCGAGGGCACATGCCTGGGTTGTGGGCTCTATGTAGGAGGCAGCCGATCATGATTCCCTCTTATTGATATTTCTATCCCCCTTTCCCCTCTCCCTCTCTGAAATCAATAAAAATATGTTAAAAAACAAAATCAAATTCCAGAAATAATGCCATTTTACTTCAGTGTAAGAGGTTTTTATCCTTTTTATTTTGGAAGAGTTCAAACTTATAAGGTAGAGCAAGTCCTAGGAAAAAGCCTTGTGCTTTCACCAGTTATCAGTGTTCTGCTGTTTCATATCCCTCCCAACTCCCTTTTTTGTTTGCTGGAGTATTTTAAAGCAAGTTCCAGATATTGTATCCTTTCCATGTAAACACTTCAGTGAAGTACCAACCTTTAAGTATGAGATTGAAGTACTTAGAGCTGACAGTATTTAAAAGACAAAAAGAATTAGTACCAGCTGCCAGCCTTTGGGGCATTCCAACCTTCATCCTCACCCCTACACTTAGAAAAAGGTAGATTTAAAGACCAGACCACAGTGGTAAGCAGTAATGAAACAAACATTTCAGCCACATATTTGAAATGTGAGTGACATTTTCCCATCTGTCACGTGGGTCCAAATACATGGCTTATGTGATAAGATGACTCCTGAGGCTTAGATCTCAGGGGTTTGTACCCTGGGGTGATGTGCCCCACCCAGTCCAATCGTCCCCTGCAGGGGACCTTTAACAGCATGTGGAGACCTTTTTGGTTGTCACAAGAGATGGGGGAGGGAGGGCTACTTGGCATCTCGTGGCTGGAGACTGGGATGCTAACATCCGTCAGCTGCGGTGCTGAGCTTGAGAAACCCCAGTTAGGACATTGGAGACGCTCTTTTATCACAGTCTCTTCCCTGCGGTCCTCTGATTTGCTGGGAGCTCCCTAACGAACACTGATTTGTGGGTTAGATACTACCAGCAAGGACACGTATTGACATTTGCCAGTTACCTGGAAGGTAAACACTTTCCAGAAAATTCTAATGGAAGGAAATTCACTTAGATCACTAATTTAAAAAAAAATATTTTTATCGATTTCAGAGAGGAAGGGAGTGAGAGAGATAGAAACATCAATGATGAGAGAAACATTTATCGGCAGTCTCCTACACCCCACACTGGGGATCGAGCCCACAACCCCCCCATGTGCCGTGACCAGGAATTGAACAATGACCTCCTGTAGGTTGATGCTCAACCACTGAGCACACTGGCTGGGCTAGATCATTTATTTATTTTTTATCAGTTGTATCAACAAGGATTATTTCAGAAGTTTGTGTAACGAAATAAGTGTTCAGGTTTAGAGTCTGCTGGTAAGGAAGTCAGACTCCCTCGGAGGCAAGCGGATGTGAAACCTTTTTACTTCTGGAGAGCTTCCAGAACAAAACAAGGCCGGGACTGTTCAGGGCAGCGTCCGTGCGCCGTGTAGGAAGGGAATCAACAAATCCTGAGGCTGAAGGAGAGGAGAGAAGGGAGGGGAGAGAAATGGCTTTTTCCCGGAGAGTGCTTGGGGGAGCCTTTCCAGTCCGCCTGGCTGTGTAACCTGGAGTCTAAGAACCTTCTGCTCTGTGAGCTGGACAACGGGCCCCGCACAGGAAAGGCTTTGAGAACTGAGAGTCACATCGGCATAGAGGGACGCGTTCACAACAAATCAGTGACATAACCTTAAATGATGGGTGCTTTAACTGGACAGGTTGTGCTGCCTGATGCAATTCTGTGTATTCTTTCTTTCCAGATTGTTCACTTAGAAAGTGAATGTGTGGGGTAACATGTCCAGTGTGTCCGAGGAGAGAAGAAAAAGGCAGCAGAGCATTAAGGAAGGACTACAATTTATACTGTAAGAGCTTAATTCATACCTGTGTCCCTACTAACTTTGATATGGCTATACATTTCACAGAGATTAAGAAACCTTTAGTTATATATCACAAGTCCCGTTAATTTGGATGAGAAATTAGGTATTTTGTTCCAGTAGTAATTTTTGCTCTTTTACATTTGATTTCTTTGTGTTCTGACCTGAATCTTTTTTTTTTTTTTTTTTTAAATATTTTAAAATTTTATTTCAGAGAGGAAAGGAGAGGGAGAGAGAGACAGAAAGATCAGTGATGAGAGAGAATCATTGATCGGCTGCCTCCTGCATGCCCCACACTGGGGATTGAGCCCACAACCCAGACATATGCCCCGACCGAGAATGGAATTGTGACCTGATTTATAGGCGATACTCAACCACTGAGCCATGCTGGCTGGGCTGACCTGGATCTTACTGTCACTGATTGTTAGGGCCGAAACCCTTTAATTTCCCTGGGAATGTTAGGCTGAGGAATTTGAACCTAATCTCATGAGAACAGTTCTGATGAATGAAAGTGAACACCTGTCAACACAGAGCTTTTGTGATCAGACGTTTCTGTTGAGAAGCTCAGTCTCTGACTGACCTTTGTAAGGCATGCTGGTGAGGGGACAGGTGTGGCTTGGGTGGATATGTCCAGGAAGAGGTCTTTCTGTGCTGCCCAGGAAGTGACAATCTTCTCCTTACACTCTAGTAAATTGGGTTCAATGGTATTAATGGTTTTGTACTATTTTTAAAATGTTTTTGGCATGTGGAACATTAGGCCTTCTTTTCATAGCAGTAGATTTGAGAAGAAAATGTACTTAGTCAAGAAAGACAAAGGAATAATTTTAGATTTCTTAAATCATGACTACAGTTATGTGTGAATAAGGAGAAGTAGATCTTTAAAACATGTTTTGAACCAGCAGCAAGCTCATAGATCTTCATGTTTAAGATGCCTTCTGGATGAACAAATCCTGATAAGAGCCTGATAATTAAAATGAATTTGTTTTCTCTTCTTAGGTCACCACTGTCATATCCAGGAACACAGGAACAATATGCGGTAATGACTCTGGGAAGGTCGGCTTAAACACTCTTCAGTAGCCTGTGAACTGTAAATATGTAGCAAGGGTTGGCAAACTATGGCCTTGATGACCAAATCTGGCCCGTTGTTTGTTTTTGTAAATAAAGTTTTATTAGAACACAGTCACACTAATTTGTTCATGTATCTTCTATGGCTGCTTTCACAAAATATGGCATTTGGGACAGAGACTGTATGGCCCATAAAGCCTAAAATGTTAGTATCTGAGCATTTACAGAAAAGATATACTGACCCTCATATATAGGACAACATTTGTTTTTTTTACATACTTGGACAGTTGTCCTATATATTTTTTCTCTCTTAGTATAGTATTGAATTAATATATCTTTTTAAAAATTAATATGTCTTTTGAGCCTCTTGAAAATTCTAGCCTACTTCTCATTTCATCGAAAATAAGTGGGACAGAATATGTTGAGAAGGAGAAAGAGAATCTTCTGCTTTTATTTAGGAGAAAAAAGTTCTAACACTGATAAAGTGTGACTCAGTAATAGGAAGAGCCAGGGGTGAATCTATTAATCTATTAATTAGTGAATCTATTAATGTAAGGCATGTCAGTGATGCGAGATAGTTCTGCAGGTTCTTGTCTCTAAAGACTGTTAGTTCACCTGTGGTTTTGTGTCTCTGAGGGACATGGTGCTTCTAATTGTCACTTTTTTGTCTCTGCCTGTCCCTTCCTCTCCTTTATTTTAGTTACTTCTTTCCTCTTTCTTTCCTTCCTCCAAACAGCTGTAGAATCATGAAGTATGATGGTTGCAAATAAATGGAATAATCCATTTACTTTATAATTCAGTTTACAATCCTTACATTTAAATTGGAACTGGGGTCTAAAAGAGGTTAAGTGGCATTTCAGAAGTTACCTCGATTGTCAAAGGTTGATCTGTCCAGATTTCTTTACTACTTAGACCTGAATTCTCAAAATGAGACAGAAGACTTGAATATTTATTTGATCTTATGATAAGAAAGGACTTCTAAAATATTAAAGCTGTGATAGAAAACACAAAGGAATCTTAAAAACTTTTCTGCACATCAGAAGGATGTACATACTTACATAATAAAAAGTAGCCTGAGCAAACAGGTTATAAAAACAGAAATACAAATGGTCCACAGAAATGTGGAAAAGTTCAACTTCACTGGTAATCAAAGAAACACAAATAAAAAAGGAACCACTTTCACTAGAAATTGGTAGAGATTTTTAGTTGCAGGCACACAAGTGCCTACATGCTCCTCAGGGTTGGTGGGATGCTGTAAAGGAAACCACTAAAAATACCCGCTGTTACCGCCTTTGGAAGGCAGTTTAGAAATATTGGTAAGAAGCCTTAAACGTCTCATTCTGTTTGACCTAGAGTGTCCACCTGTAGCAATGTATCCCAGGCACAGAGTTGGAAACATGGACAAATATTTACAGGGTGCTTTTGCTGCATTTTTCTTAATAATTAAGAACTGGATTTTCTCTTGAAAAAGCAAGCAAGATGAAACCCACAATGAGATAGTGGCCTGGATTTTGTAATTTCTTACAACAGTACTTCTTGCTCTGTCAAATTATTTCCTCTGAAGGTGTAGGTACAAAAACTAAAATTTACTTACACCCGACTTGTTCCTTAAATGGTTTCAAGTGGTACCTTTCTTTTTTTAGGTATATTTACATGCTCTTGTGAGAAATCTTTTTAATGAAGGAAATGATGTTTATCGGGAAGGTGATTGGAATGGCTCGATGAGCCAATACACGGAAGCTTTGAATATAGCTGATTATGCAAAGTCTGAAGAAATTTTAATACCTAAAGAAATCATTGAGAAACTACATATAAATCGGATTGCTTGCTATTCTAACATGGTGAGTTGTGGTTTTTAAAACAGTGTTTCAATATAGTATATTAATAAGTCAATATCTAATTTTAGGTGTTTTTTTTTTTTTAATCCTCACCTGAGCATATTTTTCCATTGATTTTTAGAGAGAATGGGAGAGGGAAAGAAATATCGATGTGAGAGAAACATATCGATTGGTTGCCTCCTGCAACCGAGGTACGTGCCCTTGACTGGAATCGAACCTGGGATCTTTCCATCTGCAGGCCAATGCTCTATCCCCTGAGCCAAATCCGCTAGGGCTAATTTTAGTATATGTTTTTTTGTTTTGTTTTTTTTTGAATATGTTTTGACTGATTTTAGAGAGGAAGGGAGAGAAACATTAATGAGAGAGAATCATTGATCGGCTGCATCCTGCATGCCCTCGACTGGGATCAAGCCCACAACCAGGGCACATGCTCTGACTGGGAATCACACTGTGACCTCCTAGTTCATAGGTTAATGCTCAACCATTGAACCAAACAGGCTGGGCTCTAATTTCAGTGTTAAGTAAAGATGTTATTAACTGCTTTTAGAGTTGCCTGAAATTTTGAAAAATCAGCTTTGGGCAAATGTTTAGGGATTTTTAAAGTAACTTGTTTCTTAGTTACTGATCTATAAAGATTCCTATTTGAATATGCTTTGGGTGGAGTGTCACTTTAAAAAAATAAAACTAAAACCAGCCCAGGGAGATAAGATACAAGTGTTCAGAGATAGTGTGTCTGTCAGGTACTTGTGCTAATTATTCACTTCTTAGTCAAGATTCAGTCCTCTGAATAGATTTTTACCCAAAAGGTACCCTGTTTCTCCCAAAATAAGACAGTGTCTTATATTAATTTTTGCTCCCAAAGATGCTCTAGGTCTTATGTTCAGAGGATGTCTTATTTTTCCATGAAGAAGAATACTGTACACATTTATTGTTAAATGAAAATAAAGGAAATTTATTACCTGTATACGGTACGGTAGTACGGTAGTTGTCAACACAAACCAAACAAACTGAATCCTACAGTATCAAGAATTTACTCATTTATTCAATGACAATCATGTCATCATCTTCTGGAACATCATAACAATCCAATTCCTGAATTTCCTGGTGAATTTCTTGTGACTCCATTTCTTTCAGAATCAGTGGACTAAATCTCTCATGTTTAGCCTAGGGGGGCCTTATTTTCGGGGGGATGGCTTATATTTCACTCAGAAGGAAACCTGTAAGTAGGTCTTATTTTCAGGGAAACATGGTAGTTAGCCTTCAAAAGAATTAACAAGCTTTCTTAAAAAGCAATATTTTGATGTGCCTATAATCTTCACTATGGACGTTCAGTAAAACTTAGCTGTGAAAATAAGAAAGGTACCCATGTTGTCACCTAGTTCTTTATTAATGAGCATTCATTGATATTTATTTTGTTTTCTCTAATGTGTTCCTTTCTCATCTCTAGCTGTTTGGGAGTTACATTTTCATTTGACATTTTAATGAGATCCGCCAAGGGGAGACTAAGAATGGTAGGAGAATAGGACAGAGAGTGACACCTGCAGGCATCTGTCAAGTCTAGAAAGTTTTCTTTCTTGAAGACCTGTGGCTTTTATGGCCAAATGGTAACCTTTGTCTGACTGGGTAGCGGATACATAGGTGTTTATGATATTCTTTCTCCTTTTATGAATTTGAAATCTCATACTGAAAATAATTTTAAGAAGGAAAGTAATACCGCTAACCTGGAGTTTAAAAGGAGGGTAATAGCCTGGGGTTGTAATGTGTTTGCATTTATTTACAGGAAGACACCAGTGCAAGATTGTTTGATTGCTAACTATATTTGGTCTTCCACACCAGGGTTTCCTTGATAAAATTATAGAAGACTGTGATAAAGTCCTCGGTTTAAATGCCAGTAACTGCAAAGCTCTGTATCGGAAATCAAAGGCTCTAAGTAATTTGGGAAGATACAAAGAGGCTTATGACGCAGTAGCCAAGTGCTCCTTAGCGGTGCCTCAGGTATGAGATTTGTATTTTCGTCCATTTGTTTACATCACGACCATTTTATTAATTCCTTGTGGGTATATGGCATCTAAAGAGTTAAATTTTCCAACCAGCCACCAGCCTGCTTTAGTTGGAACTAATTACTCATAAAGCAAATGTTTTGACAGAATATAAGTTATAAGTTACAGTTATATAAATTTGTAAGTTATAAGTTATACTGGAGACCTGGTGCTTGAATTCTTGCACAGGTAGGGTCCCTCAGCCTGGCTGTGATCAAGGTGATCGGGGCCCTCTTGCCCAGTCCAGATCAGGTCCGTGGTAGGTTGGGCAGCCGGCCTGAGCTGGAAGGGACCACGGGAGGCTGGCCAGCTGTGGGAAATTGGCTGTGGGAGTGCACTGATCACCAGGGGGCAGCTCCTGCATTGAGCATCATAGCGACTGGTCATCCGGTTGTCTGGTTGTTCCAGTCGTTCTGGTTGTTTGGTTGTAAAACAGTTGCAACAGTTGCTATTGTATATATATATATATATATATATATATATATATATATATATATATAGAGAGAGAGAGAGAGAGAGAGAGAGAGAGACAGAGAGAGAGACAGAGAGAGAGAGAGAGAGAGACAGAGAGAGAGATAGGCATAAGTTTTGCCTAATCTTCATAGTTAGTAAAATATAACTCTTCATTAAATATATATTCTTACTTGTTTCAGGATGAACATGTAATAAAACTAACTCAAGAACTAGCTCAGAAATTGGGATTTAAAATAAGAAAAGCATATGTTAGAACCGAGGTAAGCCGAGTTCTCTCCATCAGGTGTTCTCATTTTGTTTTGTAACCTGGAGTCAATTCTGTTTTTAAGTTCTCGTCTTTGTTTTCTTTCAGCAGTCATTAAAATCAGTTCCTGGGGACAGGGCTACCAAGGTAAAGCTATTATTTCTATAAAAATCATAATATGAAAATGAAGAAGCAAAGATAGGCACATTAGTAGTTTTGCTTTTAATATGTTTAGTTTGTGTTTATTTGAGAACTTTTTATTTCTCAGACACATTATTGGCCTGAGTTTCCTGGCCTGTGAAAAGAAAGCAGGCACTTTGAGTAGTACCTTTCACGTTTACCCAGTATCTCCTGAAGTCTGATGGAACATTTTACAGGGTATTCAGAGATGATAGGTTTTGTTAGAAAAAGTGGTGGAGGCCAAGTAAGTAATTTTGGGAGTCTTTGGGATAAACACAGTTAACAAGTTGTTTTTTCAATTTTTAAAAAAAAAAATATATTTTATTGATTTTTTACAGAGAGGAAGGGAGAGAGATAGAGAGTTAGAAAGGTCGATGAGAGAGAAACATCGACCAGCTGCCTCTTGCACAACCCCCACCGGGGATGTGCCCGCAACCAAGGTACATGCCCTTGATCGGAATCGAACCCGGGACCTTTCAGTCCGCAGGCCAACGCTCTACCACTGAGCCAAACCGGTTTCGGCAACAAGTTGTTTTTTCATAGGTAAGTCTTCTTGGAGCTGTTAGGATGCTAGTGGCCACTGTGAGTTGCGAGTGAGTGGTGGCCAGGCTCGTGGCTCTGGAACTGGCTCCTGAACCTGTCAGAAATGCTGGCCCACAGAACAGACAGGTGGTGCTGCTGGCTGATAGCACCACTCACTGCAAAGATTTACATGTTCCATTTATTTTTTGGATCTTAATTGGGAATGTCTTACAGTGAAGTTTACAGATTCCTTTATAGTTTAGAATCCTGAAAAATACTGTGATTCATTATTTGGTTTAATTTCTAGGCTTTGAACTGTTCTGTTGAAGATATCGAGCCAGGTATGTGTTTCCATGTCATCTTAATCTGAAAAGTGCCAGTGTTAGACATGAGATGTGTTATAGTTGTCAAATGAGATTACTATGTGGTTATTAGTATGAAAGCAAGAATAATTTTGGAAACCACTTTTATGCTCCTGTCTGAGCCTGCACGTGACTGATAATGCTGATATCAGTAAGCAGTCATTGAATGCCCACTAAGGCCTTACCACTATTTTAACAGTTCTGCCTATAAGGGGCCCAGGTATTTTGAGAAAGAAGGAAATATTTTCTCAAATGAATATATCTATGCCTGGGTGAAACAAATTATTTTTAGAATTACATTTGCTCTTTTATTTGAATTGCTTTTACTATTGTATCTATGTATTTATTTGTTTTTATCATTGCTCTTTCTATTCTCTTACTGTTTATTAACATTGGTATTATGTATATACACTGAAAATGAGCGAGTACATTCCTGTCTACGTTACAGATTTATTAACGCCAAGGCAAGAAGCACTTCCTCTTGTTTCTGTACCTGCATCTGGTTTTCCTCACCACCTTGGAAGTGAGCTGGCCTCAGTTTCAGTTATGCCCTTAACTTCTGTTTTGCCACTGCAAGTGGAAGAGAGCTCTCTGCCATCAACAGTTTTGGCAAATGGAGGAAAGATCCCCTTCACAATGCCGGAAGCTTATGTAGATGATGGAGATATGGTCCTTGGAGAGGAAATAGATGACCTCCTTGATTCCGCCCCTGAAACTAATGACACTGTTATGGTAACGTTCAGTGTGACTTCTTTCAAAAAATTAAGGCAGGCTTGTTAAAAAAAGAAAAGGCAATATAAGAAACTTAAAAAAAAAAAATAATAAAATAAAAATGGCAAAATAACCTATTAGATATTTTCAGAATTGCCTACCAGCTGAACTTTGGATTTGTTATCTTGAAAATTACTTTTGTCTTTCTTTGGTGATATAACTGGCTAATTTGGTCATTTTTGAAATAAAAAGATACATACTCTCTAGTAATTAGCCAATTTTCTTCAACTCCTATTGGAACCATATCTATGAAAAGGGTAAATTTTACATTTGAACAAAGAATAGGCATTTGATATTTAAAGCAAAATAAGTTTTATGGATGACGACTTCTCATTCTTCAGTGCACAATAAGCTCTGTAGAATAGATTACTGAGTTTTGATTTTGATTTCAACTTTATGTAATATATCACCCAGTGTCTTGATTTGTTTTTATATATGCTAATGTTAAAAGCAGCTCAGCTAACTTGGAACTGAGATCCGTGGATTGTCATCAGATCTTTTTTTTTTTTTTTCCCAGCCATCAGCTTTAGTCAGAGGACCCCTTCCGACAGCCAGTGTCACCCCTAGCTTACCCTTTTCAGCGTCTCTGTTGAGCGCCTTGCCCATTGGTGCGAGGTATGCCCCTCCATCCTTCTCAGAGTTGTATCCACCTTTGACCTCATCCTTAGAAGATTTCTGTTCTTCTTTAAGTTCATTTTCAATGAGTGAATCCAAACGAGGTAAGAATCCAGTCATTTGTGTAAGCAATTGTGGTTCATTTTCTAAAAATGACAGTTGATATTTGGCAATTATTTGTTTACTTATTTTTATTTTTGCGTGTGTTTGGCAATTATTTAACCCTTGTTAGTTGTACTTAAATTATTTTCATTGTAGCTGAAAATATAAAAACAAAACCTTCAATTTTAAATTCACCTTGACTTAAATGTGCCATTCTAGAGATCAAGAAGCAAAGGAGAACAGGAATGTATGTGGCACTGGGTTTTTAATAAGATTCTTTATTAAGCTGGGTATCTATTGTTTTTGGGAGGTGAAATGACTTTCAACATTTTCTCCAAGAAAGGTCTACCCCAAAAGGTCTTAAAGGCAAGTTATCCTTTTAAATTCTGAGCTGGGCAAATACATGTTTAAAACTAATTTAAGATGAATGTTCAGAGTAATAACAATTAGACCTATTTCAGGCTGCACCCACTCAGCTCAGTAAACTATGCCTTAGTTTTACAGGGATTACTGAGTTTTGGACTGACTTCTGTTTCTGTAATCCCAGGGTTAATAAATATTTTCAGCAATAGTAATATAAATCATCATATTTCTGAGGCATTGATGTGTGGTTAAAGGGAAAAATCAAAATAATTGATTTAAAGATTGACAATGGAAGAAACTAAAATTTGTGGAAGACAAATGGCAGGGAGAAATTAATTGAGTGGCAGGTTAAGAAAAAGAAAATAATTGAACCTAACTATTTTTCTTTATGTTATAGTGAATTCTTGCTTTATATTTTCAAAAGTAGAGGCTCTTTTCCTATTGAATATGAATTATTTTCTTAGTCTTTATTATATATTTTTATTGATTTCAGAGGGGAAGGGAGAGGAAGAGAGAGATAGAAACATCCTATATAATAAAGAACTAATATGTTAATTAGACCAGACTGTGGAACGACCTTCCAGATCCACCTGCTGTAACAACCAGTGGGCGGGGGCAGGGCCAGCAAGCCTGTGCTGCCAGGCCAGCCATGGTGGTCCTGGCATCCCCCTTTCCACAGAGGCGGTGGAGGAGGCAGCGGCACAGTCCCAGTCCTGGCTCCAAGCCTTCCACAGAGGCAGCCGCAAGGGAGTGGGACTAAGCCACAGTCGGACATCCCCTGAGGGCTCCTGTATTGTGAGAGGGCACAGGCCTGGCTGAGGAGTGCATGAATTTTCGTGCACTAGGCCTCTAGTTAATAATAATAATCATTAATTGGCTGCCTCCTGCATGTCCCACACAGGGGATTGAGCCTACAACTTGGGCATGTACCCTGATGGGAAATGAATTGTGACCTCCTGGTTCATAGGTTGATGCTCAACCACTGAGCCATGCTGGCTGGGCTGCTGGTTTTTTTTTTTAATTGATTTTACAGAGAGGAATGGGGGGTGATGGGGGAGGGGGAGAGAGAGAGAGAGAGAGAGAGAGAGAGAGAGAGAGAGACAGAGAAAGAGAGAGAGAGAGAGAAAGAGAGAGAGAAACATCAATTAGTTGCCTCTCCTATGCTCCAGACTGACCTGTGATCAAATCTGCAACTTTTCAACCAACTGAGCTCCAGTAGGCCAGGGCTCTTACTTTTGTTGTTGTTGTTTTTTTGTTTTTAACAGTCTCACTTGGTAGCCCTGCCTTAGTTTCTATCTCTGAAAATAGCTTTGTATTTAAATCATTTTTATCTACGGGTTTTTTTACATCCTTGGTTTCTGGAGGAAAGGCAAAACTCCATATCCCTCTTTGAGTATCAATCTGGAGCAAGAAGGCTTCTAGGAACTGGGATGGAAAATAACGGGGGAAGCCATAGTCAGTTACTAAGTCCTGATGTTCTTATTACTTGATTAGAATGAAAAGGTCTGTTGAAGTTTTTTTATTATTTTAGATCTGCCCACCTCAACTTCTAGAGAGGGAACATCGCTTAACAACAGTAATTCTTCCCTTTTACTTGTAAGTGCCACTTCCTCTTTTGTAAATACATCAGTTAAATTGAAAATAGGTCTTTTACTTAAATAACGGAGCTATTTGAATGGACCAGACAGTCTCCCTAAAATTTTGTGTGTGCTGTGGGAAATAGTGTTAGGATAAGACTCTTTTAGAACATCCACTAATAAGTGCTCTGTGTTTAAGACTGGATCTGTCATAGCAGATTAACCACTATTGCAGACAGTGTTAAGAGGCTTTAGCACAGAGTGAACAAAACAAGGAAATACAGTTGATCCTTGAACCACACGGGTTGGAACTGTGAGTTTTTTTTTTTCAATAAATACCTGTACTGTTTTTGAACTGAGGTTGGGAGTCAGTGGATGTGGGAGGCTGACTGTGTGCATTGATCTGGCCATTTTATATAAGGAGCTAGAACATCCTCAGATTTTGGTATCCTCAGGGTTCTTGGACCCAACCAAGCCCCTGAGGATGCTGTGACAATGGAAGTCTTTGTGGAGTCAGAAGTTGCATACGGATTTGTGACTGTGTGGGGTCAGCCTCTTCATCCCCATGTTGTTCAAGGTCAACTGTATAAGATCAGGGCATGTAGGATGTGCTTGCTGTGAAGCAGAACAATTACCTATTACATTTAACAACTCAGGAAGGGTCAGGAAAAGTGGGGGAGGGGTGTAGAGACCCACATAGAGGAAATATACAAAGAAACCTATTTATTTATTTATTTATTTATTTACTTATTTACTTATTTATTTATTTATTTCTAAGAAACCTTTTAAAATAAAACGCTTTAAGGGACAGAACAATACAGACTTTAGTCTGTGAAGAATCTCTTATTTTTCATAGACTAAAGAAGAATTTGTTTCCCGCTTTAATGAGAGTGCAATCAATATTTGTTGGCTGTTTTTTGTTTTTTGTTTTTTTCATTCTTGCAGATGAATGGACCAGGAAGTTTGTTTGCTTCTGAGAGTTTCCTGGGGATTTCAAGTCACCCTAGAAATGACTTTGGAAACTTTTTTGGAAGTACAATTACAAAACCACCTTCATCAGTGATCCCAAGACATCCCCTAGAAGCAACCCATGAACTGAGACAAGCTTGTCAGATCTGTTTTGTAAAATCAGGTCAGGATCAACCGAAGCAGCAGACAGTATTGAACTAGTAATCTGAGAGTTCTTAGGAATTTGTAAATACATGTAGCAAACACCAGGTGTTTGACTTTTCAGTCCCTGTTTGAATTCTTTTCTAAAGAAGCCACAGTTATTGATTTGGGGCCTTTGGAGTCTAATTTAAAGTCCCTTCTCTGATTTGGTATAATTTTCTTTATATAATCTTATGCAGTAGAATATTTACCTGATTTTGAAAGCTTATTGAGATTTTTATGAAATTATTTACGTATGTATTAAGTATATGCTTAAGAACTTGGTCATTTTTAAATGGAGTGAGAACAAAAATTTTTTTTATAAGACCAGTATATGGTATAATGTTTATGGAAATCAAAGTACTTTATATTGGTTTATTTCTTATCTTCACCCTTAAATTAAGTGATTTAAACACAATTTATCCTCAGTTGAAACACACTGTATTCCCCGATTCATTTTTTCCCCTTAGATTTATGTTTAATATTGTTTTTTATGAGCCATCAGAATTCCTATCCTAAATAAGGATATATGTTGAGAGGACTGGTATTGAATAGAACTATGTGTTGTTTACTGAACACCTTAAAAGTAAAAATTACTTCAGTGGCTTGTTTTCATTTTGGTATTATGAAAATGGGATTTTTGTAGGAATTTAGTAATCAGTGAATCAGTTCACATCTGCCTGTAAAATGAAATGATACTTTTTGTGCATATGAGCAATCCTTTTTATGTCTTTTTTTCAGGCCCTAAGTTAATGGATTTCACTTACCTTGCTGATATAGACCATAAATGTAAGAAAGATATTTTAATTGGTAGGATAAAGAATGTTGAAGATAAAACATGGAAAAAAATACGCCCCAGACCAACAAAAACAAATTATGAAGGACCTTATTATATATGTAAAGGTGTGTAGTATTATAATTACTTAGTGTTACAAATGATATGCTGCATTTATTGTAATAGTCCCAGGATTTCTGTTACTAAAAATGTTTAGAGTTAAGGGTAAGTTCCTTGGATTGGATTGAGACATTAGTCTTTTTTATATTATTTTTTCCTTGGTTTTAAACTTATTTTGTGGTGTATATTTTGTAGCTGTTTATGGAAACAGGACTTTTGAACAGGTTTTAAACAGAAACTGTCTCAAACTTTAAGAATCAGAACAGTGAACTAAGGCGTTGAAAGAAAATATATTGTTCTTTAAACTGCTTTAGAAAGGATTTAGTATTTTTATTTTGTTAAGCCACTTCATCTAAACAAACTCTGAAGGTTTCTAAACGATTTTTTAAACTTAGGTAGGGTACATGAGCATATCAAGGCTTTTTTTCCCTGTCTGGAAAAAAATTTGTATTTATGATGCTGGGTTTTTGTTTTATTAAGAGATAATACCATTTCTGGGTAGTAACATGGGTGTCATCGTTTAAAACGCCCCATGAATGTTATAACAGTTCAGACGATGCCCTAAATGTGTTCAGTATTCATTGGTTTTGGAAAACCAGTGGCCCACATTATAAATGTCTGAATTCTCTGTCTCTCTAGATGTTGCTGCCGAGGAGGAATGTCGGTATTCCGGCCACTGCACGTTTGCTTATTGCCAAGAAGAGATAGATGTGTGGACGCTGGAGCGGAAAGGGGCATTCAGTAGAGAGGCTTTCTTTGGTGGCAACGGAAAGGTCCACCTGACTGTATTCAAACTTCTGCAGGAGCATCTAGGAGAATTTATATTCCTTTGTGAGGTGCTGTCTCCAAACCTTATTTGCTGTAAAATTGGTGATAGTTTCTGACTTGTGACTCAGAAGTATAAAGTACTTAGTACAGGTGCTGCTAAAGCATTCACTTGGCAATGGCAGCTTCTATTATTATCCAAAAGATTATAGCGAATATTAGTTGGTATAAGTATATAATGTATAAATGTAATAATATTGAATCTAAGAAATATTCAGGGTAAAAAGTTATAATTTGTATTATGTTTTTGTGATAATTTGTCTTCTCTGTCTGTTCCAGAAATGTTTTGATCATAAGCCTAGAATGATCAGTAAAAGAAATAAAGATAATTCTACTTCTTGTTCTCACCCGGTTACAAAGCATGAGTTTCAAGACAATAAGTATGTTGCTAGTTTCTGATTTTTATTGTGACAAAATAGATTCTTTTCTTAGCTCCAAATAAAACCAGACTATTACCTGCTCAGGCAGTCCTCCCTCTTCTTTTGTTGTTTTGAATGATAATGACTATTTTTAAATGTCTGTTAGTAAATTTTGCTGTAAGTTTTTAAATGAATTACTAAATTAATTATTTAGTACAGAAAAGTATTATTGACTTTTAGCTGCACGTGACATGGATTTAGGTGTTCTATGATTTAACCAATAATTATCCCCCCCTCAATCCAACAATTGTATATAGTAATTTATTTTTTATAAAGATTTAAAATGTATTGCTAGTCTAAACTTGAAATTATATATATATATATATATATATATATATATATATATATATATATAAATTTATGGCAGATTATATTAAAATGTCCCTCCCTTTTCATCTTAGGTGCCTTGTCCACATTTTGCGAGAGACAACAGTAAAATATTCTAAAATACGTTCTTTTCATGGTCAGTGTCAGCTGGATTTATGTCGACATGAGGTTCGATATGGCTGTTTAAGGGAAGATGAGTGCTTTTATGCTCACAGTCTTGTAGAATTGAAAGTCTGGATATTGCAGAGTGAAACAGGTAGGTGTCTGTGTGTGTGATTGAGACATGTCTCAAGAGCCGTCTAGACTTGATGAAACAGTCTCAGAGCCTCTTGTCTTTCATCCTGATATGACAACCTGATGATTTTGCTCTGAGCTTTTAAACTGTGAAGTTACTTTTCATTTTCAGAGTCTCTGTTTTTAGTATGTTCTTATGTAGTTAATTACTGGCACAAATGCATGCATGTGGTATGGTTTTGTGAGCAAGATTCCTGGGAAAGCACCAAGAACTCTATTTGTAAATGTTCCATTTTGAAAAGAGTCATGTGATGTTCATTCCTCCTTGATGATAGATTACACTGGCTGGGGATAATTAGGGAATGGAGCCTGACTGGGACCTGATTGGTGGGCTGTTATTACATTGAGATCCTAAAGGAATGCTTGTACATTTCCCAGGTATCTCACATGATGCTATTGTTCAAGAATCTAAAAGATATTGGCAAAATTTGGAAGCAAATATGCCTGGAGCACAGGTATTTTATCTTGTGTACTTTTGCATTTGGGATCTTTCTGGAATGGCCTAATGGATATTAGTTGTTAGCAGAGGCAGTTCATACTTGAAGTCCATTACTTTCTTAATGTCTGTTGAGGATTTCTTAATGTGAAAAAAAATTCTGAATTTTAAAAAGTTTGGTCATCATAAAAAATTAGGCATCCCATAACATCTGCCAAGTATATAATACACAATTTTCTTATTCAGCCTAATTGACAGAACAATTGAGATCTTGGGCTTTGGGGATTCTACTATTATCCAAAAGAATAATTTTAAGACTTCATAATTAATATTAATTGGTATAAATATGTAATGTATAGATATGTAATCATACTGAAACTAAGGAATATTAAGTTACAAAAGTTATATTTTATATTATGTAAGGGAGGTGTATTTATAGTTTTATTTCCCATCTGGCACATCTATTCCCTCTCCTCCCAAAAAACTTCCAGTCATCAATTCCAAAGCCGATTTTTATAAATCGAGGTTTGACATCTTTAATCTGCTTTTTGTCATGTTCTCTTACATTTGGGTGGAGGATTGGAGATTTAGTTATTATCACATCATATATAGTGGTCAAATCATCAAACCAGACAAAAAGAGATATCCTGTATGCTATTGTGAAAACAAACAAACAAACAAAAAAAGAAAAACATGGTGATTCACTATTCTCAGAAAACTGTTTTTCTGTTAAAATTAAAACTGGTCTTTTAATTGTTTAAGGTATCTGGCAATCAAATAATGCCTGGATTTCTTAATATGAAGATAAAATTTGTGTGTGCTCAGTGTCTGAGAAATGGTCAAGTCACTGAACCAGATAAAAACAGAAAATATTGTAGTGCAAAAGCAAGGCATTCGTAAGTAGCGTGTGTGTGGAAACAATACCTGTTTCATAATGATCTGTTTCATAGGTGTAAAATCGTGTGAGAAAAGATTAAGACTTTGAAGAGGGGAGAGGAAAGTAGATAATTTAGGATTAATTAAAAAGCACAAGGAAAGAGATTTTTTTAGGCTTTAGTAGCTAAGAATTCAACAAAACTCAATAGCGTTTTTCTTATATTTTATCAGTTCATTCTTTAGGATTTGTAGGGAATGTTTATTTACAAAAAACAACAGGAAATGACAGTATTATAAGGCATTTCTTTTAGAAGGGTTGAGAAAAAAGAAATCTCTGGTCCTTTAGGTACAAACTGCGTACCTGTCCCTTTATATTATGCCTTTGCCAGTGTGTCTGTTTTTTCTGAACTCCATTTTTCTTAGGTGGACCAAAGATCGGCGTGCGATGAGAGTGATGTCTGTTGAACGTAAGAAGTGGATGAACATCCGTCCTCTCCCCACAAAGAAACAAATGCCTTTACAGTTTGATGTACATACGTAATTTTTAAGCCACTTTTTTAAATTAGGCATTTCAAATTATTAGAAAGTAGTAGCAATTTAGATCAAAATTGGCTCCCTTTAAATAATGCTCATCGTAAAATAATGAAATTTAAATGGTCCTCTCTTTTTTCCTTCCCTTTAGTATTTAATTGTATGATTCTGGGACAGTTTTCAGATGGATTGGAATTTTAGGAGTTACTTGGAAAAAGTAAATAGAGAATCAAGGAAGAGAGACTTCTGGGCATGATTTCACTTATTTTTCAGATGAATTACTTTTGGGAGGAAATGGAAGAGAATTTCATTTAAATTTGATTCCTCAGCTTTGCTATCAAACCCAAGGCTTTCTGTGTTATGATGAATGCTGTGGATGAGCTATTTTTAAATCATGCCAGTTTCCTTCACTGAAGCAATGTATACTAACTAAAAGATACCCTACTCGATAGGGCCTTCTACCAATAACCCAAAGGAAAAACGTTCAATCAAAAACTCTTAGAATGAAAATGCCAGACCAATTTAAAGGCAGGATAGTGCTTCATTCACAAGGTGGCATGTTTCACCTCTGTACCCTCTGTTGCCTTACATGGAAGACCTTCCGGGAGCTGGCTCTGGACTGTCCTCTTCAGGGGGCGTGGTGAGGAGCGAGTGGAGGGATGTCAGCAGTGAGTTAGTGGACAGTGCCCTGAGCAAAGGAAGCTTTTGACGAATCAGAAAGAGTTGAGGACGAGACATTAATTTCCCATCACCCAGAGTACCTTGCAGTTTGTAAAACTTATACTGGTTACAAAGTCAGTCTTGGAAGGAAGTGGTGTGTTTGTGTTTCATCAACCTCGGCTTCAGACTCAAATTTGGGTGATTTAACCAGTGAGGTATGTAGGAGGGGAAGTAGGCTGATTGGAATAATTGATATCTTGGGCTTTAAAAGATGGTGGAGATTATGAGTAAATTCCTTAAATACTTTGCTAAAACTGAGTTACCTGAGAACAATTCTAGTTCATTAAGCAGCTGCCTAGGACTGAAATCTCAGAGGTGGTGTACTGCTGTATTCTGAAATCTCGGAGGTGGTGTACTGCTGTATGATGTTACAGTAGCTTATTTCCTTTTCTTTTTCTTCCATACTAGGTATTGCTTAGGGATCCTTTTTCTAAAAGAGGAAACAGTACTCTTGTGTGTATGTATGTAGGCAGTGTCCTAAGGGAAAGAATGAGCTTCAGAATCTGCTACAAGGGCTCTGGTTACGTTAGCCTCAGTCAACTCGTCTGTAAATGGGAATAATTGTATTATAGGGAAGATTACATGAGATGGTATTATGTAAAAACCCAGCAAAATGTCTAGCCTTCTCCTTTGTTTCTCTTCTCCCTGCTGCTTATTTGAGCTTTAAAGACTATGGTAAATGCTTCCCTAGTAATGCTTTAGTGCTTACTGAGGTTTGATTGGGGAAAGAATACAATCAAGTCAGTCACAGAATGTTTTATTGACTACTGACTTAATACAGAAGATCCTAAGAGGAGGGGTCACTGATCTTGGTCTAAGGGGAGAAAATGAATGTTCAGGGCACTGCTTTAAATTTTTAGCAAAAACTTATGCTAAACTTCTAATATTATATAAGCCAATATATATGGCCAACTTCTGTTGAAATACAAATAAATAAACTAAGATAAGCTAACAATTGTGCTAGGATTTATGTTCTATAACAACAAGTGTATTTTTTTAATAGTTTGCTTTAAAAAAAAAAAATCCTCACCTGAGGATATGTTTTTATTGTTTTTTTGAGAGAGAGGAAGGGAGAGGAAAACATGGATGTGAGAGAGAAACATTGTCAGTTGCCTCCTGTACGAGCCCCAATAGGATTGAAACAGCCTGGACCCGGAATCAAACACACCGTCTTTTGGTGTATTGGACGACACTCCAAACAATTGAGCCTCTCGGCCAGTGCAGAGAAGTTTATTCTTGGTATTTAAGAATGAGCTCTTGGCCGGGACCGGTTTGGCTCAGTGGATAGAGCGTCGGCCTGCGGACTGAAAGGTCCCGGGTTCGATTCCGGTTGAGGGCATGTACCTTGGTTGTGGGCACATCCCCAGTAGGGGGTGTGCAAGAGGCAGCTGATAGATGATTCTCTCTCATTGATGTTTCTGACTCTCTGTCCTCTCTCTTCCTCTCTGTGAAAAATCAATAAAATATATTTAAGAATGAGCTCTTGGTGATGGAGGTTTTCTTTTTTCTTTTTAAATATATTTTATTGATTTTTTTTACAGAGAGGAAGGGAGAGGGATAGAATTAGAAACATCAATGAGAGAGAAACATCGATCAGTTGCCTCCTGCACGCCCCCTACTGGGGATGTGCCTGCAACCAAGATGTATGCCCTTGACCAGAATTGAACCTGGGACCTTTCAGTCCACAGGCCGATGCTCTATCCACTGAGCCACACTGGCGAGGGCTGGAGGTTTTCTTTTTTAATATATTTTTATTGATTTCAGAGAGGAAGGGAGAGAGATACATCAGTGATGAGAGAGAACCATTGATCACTGCCTCCTGCACCCTTTCCTTCCCTACTCCCCCACTGGGGATTGAGCCCGCAATCTGGGCATGTACCCTTGACTAGAATTGAACCCAGGACCCTTTAGTCTGCAGGCTGATGCTCTGTCCACTGAGCCAAACTGGCCAGGGATCTTTTTTCTTTTTAAATTCTTATTTATTGTTTGATTTAGATAGAGAGGAAGGGAAGAGAGAAAGGAAGGAAAAAGGAAGGCATATTGGTTTGTTTTATTTATTTATGCATTCATTGGTTGATTCTTATATGTGCTCTGACTGGGGATTGAACCCGCAACCTTGGTGTATTGGGATAATACTATAACCAAGTGAGCTTCTGGCCAGGGCTGATGGAGGTTTTCTTAGATCTTCACAGTCAAGGTTCCTAGGAAGTCTGCATTCTGCTGATCACTTTATTTCCCCACCAATATCATTGTATTTACTTTGTAAAATATAAATGCAAATAATCAGAAGATATATTATTTCAATACTATGTAACTGGATGTCTTGGTTAGCATAATAATCATTTTCAGAAAATGGATACCTAGTGAATGATGGCCAAGGTTCATTGTCTGTTGGTTATTAGAAAACTAAATGTCCAAGATTTTTTTTTTTTTTTTTTTTTTTTGACACTGTTTAGTACCTTTACAGTTTCTTAACTGCTTTCCAAGTGCTGGAAAGGAGGCATCCTGATTGTAGGTAGGGGAGAATAGGAGCTGTCAGACTGAGGGGCCAGAGATCAGCCTTCGGAGATAAAAATGTTCCACTATGTTGAAAGCAGATACTCTGAATAAGTGAATTTTGTAAACATTTGTAAGAAAATGTTCCACATTCCAGTTCCATATTTTCTTTCTTTTGAAAATGTTTGAAATGGAAAGCTTAATATCATCTCATGTATTTTGGGCTTACAGTCACTTTGCATAGAATCAAATCAGTTTTATTTTAAAATTGTCTTACTCAGCATTAGCATGGATAATAATGCTTATTTTGCTTAAGTGTAAAAATTAGGCAGTTTTACTAAGTGTATTATGTTTTATATTCATATTTTTTAATACAGCTGTGCAATCATATTGCTTCTGGGAAAAAGTGTCAATATGTTGGAAACTGCTCTTTTGCTCATAGTCCTGAGGAACGAGAAGTGTGGACTTATATGAAGGAAAATGGGAGTAAGTTGATGTCTTAATTGTGGCCTTGATATCCATGAAATCTAGCTCGTCTGAAAGTTTCTTTCCTCTCTGGAAATGTGCCAGCTTGTCGTGAACACAGAAAGCAGTTTGCTTCTGAGACAATTGTACCATTTTACCAGTGGAGCAGACTCTGACATCTGATCTGTGCTTAGGTCAGATGTGGATACAGATATCTAGGTTTACATCCTTCGATGTGGTGGATGTATTCCTTAGTGATGGTGTGGGGAAGTTCAGTCCTTCCACAACTGCCTAAATCAGATCGTCTCCTGCTGTGACTAGTCACCCCTGAATTAAGCAAATTAGAACTGGAGTTTCTTGAAGGAGGCTTGACTGGTAGAACAGGCCCAGATTCAAAGGCAAGGAGAGAACGTGTATCTTGGTCAAACTTCTAGTTCACTGTGGGAGTCCTTAAAAGGAGCTTCAGACAACTTTTCACTTTTGACCAGAAAATGTTTTATTCCAAGGATCATTGTTCTTTCATCTTAATCAATGGAAAGTTACAGACTTTCCGCCACTTCTGTAGGAGCTGGCGAGAGTGGTACCCTTAAGATCTGCAATCTCTGGATTACAAGAACTAATTAGACTTAAGCCTGTCATCTACCATGTTTCAACCATGTCAGAATTCAGTGGCTTGTGTGGATGGAACTCCTCCGCATTGTCTTGCTTGGAATAGGGACGTAACAGCAACTGGGGATAAATTTGGCCACACACACCCCTTCCCCTCTGGGAACATTGGCAATATCTGGAGACATTTTTATTGTCATGACTTTTGGGAAGGTGGTACTGGAGTCTAGAGATGTTAAACATCTCACAGCGCACACAGGACAGCCCCCAGCAGCAGTGCTGTCCATCCCAGAATGTCAGCAGAGCTGAGGCTGAGAAACCTGGCCTTAGCGCTTGACAGTCATGCACCGGTTTGTGCATAGGGAGCAGCTTGCAGCCACTTCCCAGGGCCTGGTCACGGTTGTATTGTAAACTGTACCCCAGCATGTCGGTCCTTTGGGACTGTGGCTTACCTGATGGACCCCCGTCAGAGTCAGAATCTCGGTCCCAATAGCAGTGTGTTCTCCTCTTTCTCAGTAAGCAGTGAGGAGCGTATCAGCTCCAGGCTCCCAGCCGAGTAAGTCGCTTGTGTGGTTACGGCAACGATAACACGTGTTTAATGTGGGCAACATGAAGCTGTGCAGAGGCTTTTTGTTTCGTTTTGTTTTTCAGTGGTACCCTTAGAATGGTTTCTGAATTTTAAACACCCCAACCAACGCGTCTTGCAAATGCAGGGAGGAGGTCATTAATCTTGAAAACTAATGTTGGTGGCCTAACAGCGCTGAGTTTGATTCTTGCCCATGATAGTTCCCTGGCTGCTTGGGTGTCTAATATAATCAGTCTCCATTCAGCCTCTCGCTTTTCTTTTGAAAATGTATACTGACTGATAGAAAAAGCGTGCATGATCTTGCGTTTATTTAAATGGTATGCTTAGATCTTTGTTGCTGAAAGTGATTTATTTTTCTTTAGTACAAGATATGGAGCAGTTTTATGAACTCTGGCTAAAGAGTCAAAAAAATGAAAAAAGTGATGATGCAGCCAGTCAGTCCAACAAGGAAAATGGAAAACAAATTCATATGCCGACAGATTATGCCGAAGTTACCGTAAGTACTGGTGGTTGTTTCACCCCTCCATTGCTTCTAAACCGTAGAGGGAAACTTTCTTTTTCTCCCACCTTCTCTAAAACCTGCCTCCATCACTTACTCCCTGCCCTTTTCTGGTATCTTCATCTTCTCTCTCTCTCCAATGGCCTGCTGCTGTCTTAGTTTAAGACTCTTCATGCTAAAATCCTCTCCTTGATCCTTTTTCTGACTTTGGAGCCAGAGAATTTCAAGTCCAAGTTCCTTTCTTACTCGCCTAGGCAGATTATTAACCATCTCCGAGTGGGGCTGTGATGATGGAGAGGTAAAGCATAATGATCTGTACACTCATCTCAGCCACAGAAGGTTCTCAGGAAATGTAGGGCTCTCTTCTCCCCCATTCCATCCTTACCCACCTGCAGTTTGGCCTCTGCCTCTGTCTTTTCCTGCTGTGGTCGTCTTAAAATTTTCAGAAAACTGAGGAGGATAATACAGTGATTATTTTGAGTCCACCATCTTAAGTGAACTGATATTAAAAGTTTATTGTATTCTGTAAAATAAAAAAAATGTTACAGATAAAGTTGGAATCCCATTTGTCCCTCTTCCCAGAGGGCCCGGATCCGGTGTGTATCTTTCGTGCACATTATCTTTGACATATTTATTCCACATCTATAGTTCTGCCTGGCGTACTTTTTAAATTGACGTAGGTGCATGCGTTCTTGTGCAACTTGTTTTGTTTTTTGGCTCCTCTCCATATTGATTCAGTCTGATCCAGGTCACATCGTGGCCTGGCCTTGCCCTGCGTCTCTGCTTGTGTTACAGCCTGGGAATCTGCCCTCTCTGCCAAGCTTAGCTCTCATTCCCTTGCCACCTTTTCTTAAGTCCTTCTTGGGTTCCCAGAGCAGGGCCACCCACGCTTGCTGGGGCATGAGATCTACCTGTGGTGTTTAAATAGATAGATTCTCATCTGTATCCCAGACATATCGAGTCAAAATCTCAGGGGAAGTGTCCAGAGTCTATTCTTAGCCAGTGTTTGCAATGATTCTTACCCAGGGCATTTGGGAAATGCTACTCAGACACTTAAAGCTTGCACCCCCCTACCCCCCAGCCAAGTGCCTTCTCTGTAGGTGTGCACCCCAGGGGCAGTGTCTTCCCAGCAGGCACAAATCCTGGCCCGTAGTAAGGGCTTCTGTTCACGTACACTGAATGCAGTTGCTGCTCGTCCCTCTGCAGCTGGCGAGGCTTGAGCTTTCTCGCTTTTCCTCGTGGTGTTACTCCTTCCCAGAATCCTTGTTTGAACCTGGCCCCCTTTCCTCCCAACAGACATCCTTGTTTGCAAACTAGCTCCTGTCATCTCCTTGCTGGAGACTTCCTGGACACCTGGCTGAAGCCATTGCCCCCAAGCCCGCTGCCTGTTAGGGCACGCTTCACTTTCCTTGGTCCCGTTTCTTACTTTGTGTTTTATGTTCTTGCCTGGCTCTCCCACTAAATGGGCTCGCATTAGTTTGGGTGGTTTCTAGTCTCCCTGGTGCCTGGACCGTGTGTGAGGGACACACAGACACACCTGCTGATGGGATGCCTGTCTTTGTGCTCTGCAGGTGGACTTTCACTGCTGGATGTGTGGGAAGAACTGTAACAGTGAGAAGCAGTGGCAAGGCCACATCTCCTCGGAGAAGCACAAAGAGAAGGTTTTCCACACTGAAGACGACCAGTACTGCTGGCAGCACCGCTTTCCAACAGGATATTTTAGTATTTGTGATAGGTAGGTTTCTTCCATTGCCCACACGAAAACTGCTGGTCTCGCATATTTTGATGGTCATTATGTCAGTAGACAGAATATCTGGGTGATAAATCCTCTAATATTGGAGGCTTAGATTTGGGCCCAAAGCTTTATAGTTGCTCTTTGAACATTTCTTCACTCTTCTGTGGTTACTGGAAAAGGTTGCTAGTCTGCTATCAGTTTGAAATGTCTTAAGATTAGTGTGTTTGAGTTTGTCCAATTTTTTTTACAGTTGCTGTTAAAAGCACTTTTTTTCTTTTTATGTTGAGAGTATTATAGGTGCCCCCCTTATTTCCTTCCCATTGTTCCCCAGACCATTTTTGAGTTCCTAGCCATGATTGTCTAACCTTTCGCCACAGCTTTTCTTGTAGATGTTCATCAATTTTGAAACTACCTTTAAATATTTCAAGTGTAAATCTGAAACTTACTGGGGTCAAAGGAGAATGTGTCACTCCTGTGTTTATGCGGAAATTTTTTAATGGCAAATGAGATAATTTTGAATTGCTTCTCATTTTGTTAAAACACTGTTGATATTTAATTTCCAAGTTTAGATCCATGTGATACTTAAAATTAGCTAAGGCAGTTCTTATTAATGTCACTTCTAATTTTTCTACCCTGCAACAGGAAGGATTGTAGTCCCTCCTACTCCCATTTAAACAGTTTTTTTCCTTCTAATGAGTTCTATGTTTTAACTAGATTACAAAAATCAGGAAAAATTCGTTTAATCAATTTATCTAAAGATACATTTGCTTAAGAAAATTTTTGAATTGTGGCAATAAAATGATATTTTTCATTAAATACATTTAAATAGTTTAAAGTATTTTCTCTATTGTGGATGTCAAGGTTGTAAAATATCCATTTTTCTAGTCTTAAGATTTTGAACCAAACGTTTTATGCAAATTGTAAAGATAGGAAAGTGTACATTTTAAGATTTTCATAAACAACTCGAGGACACTTACAAAGCCGATTGGTCCTGACAGGTATATGAATGGTACCTGCACAGAAGGGAGCAGCTGTAAATTTGCACATGGAAACGCTGAACTTCACGAATGGGAAGAAAGAAGAGATGCCCTAAAGATGAAGCTCAACAAAGCAAGGAAAGATCACTTAATTGCCCCAAATGATAATGACTTTGGAAAATATAGTTTTTTGTTTAAAGATTTAAACTAATATGCTGGCTTTTATGTGTGTTACCTAATCAGAGCATTGACCAGAAAAATTGAAAGTGTTCTAAGGAACGTAGCAGAGGAGCTGCAGATTTTCTGCTTGTATTGGCGTCTATCCTCCCTCCTGAGCAGCAACCACAGTAGGTAGGAAAAGGGCTGTTTAACAGGTATGGCCATGCTCTCACAGCACCACTGGCATCAAATGGCAAAGTGACTGCTTCCCGGTTGCCATCTGTTGAACAGATTTTTGGATGAAGTGTGTTGGGGAAGAGGATAAGGTTATGTCTAGGACAATTCCTTGAGATGGTCCTTCAGATAAGAACCATGATGGTGAGAGATTAAATACTTGTACTAGAATCAGAACACATGATGGATGAAATTCTTTACACATTTTAAGCAGAATGAATTTCTTTAATAAAGTTTGCTACTTATCTGTATGTAGGTTGCTAAAAAGGATTTTCTTAACTCAGATTTTAAGCCAAATAACCATTTAACACTAGTATACGTTAAATGGGGTATTTTTCTCTATTTGAATGTTTCACTATATAAGGGAACTGAGGATAAAAATGTGCATTGAGAATATTTTGAAAAATAATCAGCTGACTTAAATTTTATTTCTTGGTCTTTTGCTGTTAAAATGATGATTTTGAAAGATTAAACTTGTACTGTTGGTATTGTGTAGTGTATGGACCAATATTGCCTGTAATAAAGATTTTATATGTAGATGTCTTTCAGTTTTTGGTGTGATACTTTCCCCCACAAAGAATTGTTGTGAGACAAGTGTCTAGCCTAATTCCCTCAATAGATGTTTGATTGTTAAAAGATCCCTGAAGACATGGACTGACAGAGACAAAGACAGGGCTAAGCTGTCCTCTCTGAGACTAACCCGTTTCAGAAGCTGGAACTCAGCCAGCTAGGGAGAAAAGTCATCATCCGGGTGTGGGTGGCAGCTACTCATGAGGACATTGTCAGCGCAGAGTCCTTGTTAGGATGAGGGATTAGGGAGAATGGCTGACAAACTTTGAATCCCTGACAAACGGATCTGCCAGGCTGTGATGTACCAACCCTTCAAACACTCAGGCAAAGTCACTGCTTCACCATGACCTTGAATGAGTGGGTTTGGGGGAAACAGATGTTTCTGCTTGTAGAGTCCAGCCAGGGTGGAGGGCAGGCACAGCTGCAAGTAGTGAGATGAGAGCAGCAGAGTTTAGCAGAATCGGCACAGCAGTGATAAGTCCCGTGACTCCTTGAAGGTTGTAGGAATGACTGGTTTTTCCCTTGTGTGTGGGAAGGCGGTGGGACCAGTTTAATTTGGCAGGTGCATTAGGAATGCATCTTATTTGTTAGGAGGGACACTGTCTGGCAATATTACTACTCTGCTAGGTCTTCCTAGTTTGACGGTCTTCATTAATTTCTCTCTTCGTACTTTCTCCCAGTCTACTTTTGTCCTCTTTTTCCAGGGAGAATGGTAAATGTTAAAAAAGTTTCCCTGGTGATTCGTCTCAGTTTACAGATTAAAAAGCTGGTTGTCTTAACCTTGGGAATATAGGTTTGAAACAGAGTTGGAGATCCTGTGAGTGGTCAAGGTGAGAGTCTTGTTTTTCAGCCTGCATTTTCTGTACTTGGCTTTCAATCTTCTTGCAGTTGATTCTTTGTGCTCTCAGCCATCCTTCAGTAAATTCCATTTCTACCTAAGTGAGCCAGTGACTTGCTCTGGTTTGCACCAAGAACCCCCCCTGCCACAGCCTTGGTCTCAGCATTAGGAAGCTAATGAATTATTCCAGGTGAAGTCACACTCCATCCTATACCAAAGGGGTAATTTTGGAGGAGGACAGTCTTGTGATGGGGATGGGGTGGGGAAAGTATGAAAGAGCAAAAGTCCAATACTCACAGCAGGGGAAAAAAGTAACCACTGGCATATCTACTTGGATATGTTTATCTCCACAGGATGCATTTCCCCCCCAACATTTAAGAAAATGAGATACAAGTCACAACAAAAACTTTACCATTTTAAAGTATAATCTCATGGTTTTCAGTATATTCCAAATAGTAAGATGCGAGAAGCAGAGTGTTTAGCAGTGTTGTGATACAATTATCACACTCAGGTATTTTTAAAAATATGTTTTACTGATTTTTTACAGAGAGGAAGGGAGAGGGATAAAGAGTTAGGAACATCAATGAGAGAGATATTGATCAGCTGCCTCCTGCATACCCCCTATTGGGGATGTGCCTATAACCAAGGTACATGCCCTTGACGGGAATAGAACCTGGGACCCTTCAATCCAAAGGCTGACGCTCTATCCACCAAACTGGTTAGGGCCACAAAGAGTTTTTAGAATATTTTCATTCCTTAAAAAAAAACCCACAACCTAATTCCCCCCCTTGCCCTCCTACTCAAGCCATAGGCAACCACCTGCTTTCTGTCTGTATGGATCTGCCTGTTCTAAGGGAAACAACACATAATGTGACCTTTTGTGACTGGCTTTCACCGAGCATATTGTTTTCAAGGTTCATCCATGTTGTAGCAGGTTATGAATACTTCATTCCTTTTAATCACCGAATAATACTCCATTTTACTCATTCACATTTTATCCATTCCTCTGTTGATAGACATTTGAGTTGTTTCCCTGTTTTGGGCTCTTGTGAATATGAATATTCATGTACATGTTTTGTTGGCTGCAATAAGCTGCCCTAGGAAGGCTATGGGAGGTTGCAAGTGGGTCCTTGCTCTCAGGGACTCCTTCCTGGGCCCAGTCCTCCCCCTCTGTGACGGAGGCACGCAGGGCAGGCAGGCTGGTGCTGGAGGTGCTTGCCTCTTCCCACCACCCTCACCTTCCCTGGGCTGTCTGCTTTGACGACTGTTGGCAGAGTCCTCCACGTTGTCTCCCCTTAGTTCCAGGGACCTGCATCAATTGGGAAACGAAAGGAGAACACTCCCTCAGGTAGTGCAGGTTTCAAACACTCTTTAGTTGACTTCTACAAAGGATAAATGCCAATTTCTGGAAAGCTAATTTTGGGGTCTTGATACAAAAGACTCCCAGAAACATTGGAGAGAATACCATTGTCCAGAATACCCAGGCTTATGGAGTACGGGCTTCCCTCTTTATTATCTGCCAACCTGTACCTTGTTTTTACATCCCTGTTGGTTAAGTCAATGCTTAGGAGCTTTTAAAAAATAACGAACCTGCCGAAACCGGTTTGGCTCAATGGATAGAGCGTCGGCTTGGGGACTGAAAGGTCCCCGGTTCGATTCCGGTCAAGGGCATGTACCTTGGTTGCGGGCATATCCCCAGTAGGGGGTGTGCAAGAGGCAGCTGATCGATGACTCTCTCATCGATGTTTCTAACTCTCTATCTCTCTCCCTTCCTCTCTGTACAAAATCAATAAAATATATATTTAAAAAAAAAATAACGAACCTTATTTCTCTCTGGTTCTAAGAAAGGATTAATATGTGGGATATGTTGAAAACTGTTACTAACTGCCTGGGAAATGTGTTCTTCAGTTTCTCAATTGATGCAGGTCCCTGGGACTTTGGAACTAAGTGGAAATGAATGTTGAGGGCTCTCTGCTAACAGCTTCAAAGTGTGTTTTTAAAAATATGTATAAAAACCCAAATATTCTTCTTGCCTCCTATGCTAACTCTACCACCGGATCAGGGTATAAAAAGTGGTTACAAAAGTTCATCTTCTGGTTGATGTAGACAAGTTAAGGCTAACCTAGCCTTGAAGAGCAGTATAGTCTGACCCTGACAACCTGCTGTATTCTGAATTTATCATTGTTTCAGAATATTCTAGTGCCAGAGCAGCAGCCAGATGTCTAAAAAAAGAGAGGAAAGGACCATACTTTTATTAATGTAGGGTAGTTTCCTGGCCTACAAGCTTTGTGGGTCTCAGGAGATTAACTTACAGGCAGCGTAAGTACTTTGAACCTTATAAAAAGCCTGTGCAAAGAACAGATGTCTTATGGAAGTGTAGGGTAGATTGTAATAGCAACCTACTGTGAATGGGAACTGGCGACTTCTTACCATATTTGTCTTCATTAGCAATGTAACTCAAATCTACATAAAGAAAAGAGAACTAGAAATGGCAAGAAGGTTAATATAAATTTAAAAACTACAAATATATATTTCTTAACTTCTTTTAAAAAAATTTCTTTATTGATTAAGGTATCACATATTTGTTCTCATATCCTCTTCTTTAAACAAATTTATATAAAACAATATAAACACTGTTTTATTGGGCTTGCAACATAACAGATTAAAAAAGAGTCATAGTAACAAAAGAGAGGAGGGAATGGAGCTACATTGGAGCAGTTTCTATATCACTAAATTTATAAATCTGAAGTAATCATTCCGGAAATTCTGAAAAAAGTGTGTACTGTAATCCCTAGAGCAACCTTCCCTTATAACAAAAAAGTTTAAAAATCATTAAAGGAATTAATGGTATACTAGAAAATATCCACTTACTATAAAAGAAAAAAAGTAAAGGATAAAAAAAGATGTGAGATATAGAAAACAAATAGCAAAATGACGGGTAGGTTGACAGGCATTTCCGTGAGTTGCCTCATTTAATTCTCAAAACAGCCCTGAGAGCGAGTTACTGCTATTACCCCATTTTGCAGGCGTGCAGACCAGTGCCGAGGAACAGGTGGTTCCCGCCTCACTCCCGTGTTCTCGGACACTGCTCGCCTCCGCACGTGTTTCCCTACGTGAAGCGGAGCTCACAGACGGCACCTACTTCCTCCGGGGACTGTAGTGAGACGGGTGGGCACGTGTTCTGTTACCCTCACGGCTCTTAAAACGCGGTGCGCCAGGCAGAGACGCTCCGGGTACGGCGTTTCCGTTTGTGGACACCGGGGGACCTCGGGGCGGGAGGGGCCCGGCGCTCGGCCTAGTGCTTGCGCATGCTCTGTGGGCGGAGGGCGGGGCCCGCAGGGTAAAGGCGGGGCTTCAGAACGTGTGGGCGGGGCCGGGAGGCGGCGCCGGTGCCAAGGTCGAGGGGGCGAGGCCTTCCGGGGGCGGGGCTACGGGGCGGTGTCCGCGTCCGCGCAGACTCCGAGGGCGTAGGGCGGGGCCGCTTGCTCGGGGGCGGGAGCCGCGGCGGCGGCTGGGCTGACGTGGAGGGTCACGGTTAGCGGGCACTACGAGTTGCGGGATTGGGGCACGACGGGCCGGGCCGGGCCCTTGGGCCCTCGGCGGCGGCGGCGGTATAAAGCTGGCGACGGAGAGCATGTAATGTCGGAATGCGGAGGCCGCGGCGGCGGCGGCGGCGGCAGCGGCAGCAGCAGCGGCAGCAGCGACGACGCCGAGGAGGAGGGTGGCGGCGCCGGCCCAGCGGGCTCCGGCTCCCTCAGCCCGGAGTCGGCCGGAGCGTCCTCGGCGGACCGGTTCCGTCGCGGACTGCGCGGGGCCTTCCTCATGGCGCGCCGGCGCCCGGAGCTGCTCGGCGCGGCCTTGGTGCTCGGCTGCGTGCTGCTCCTCGCCTTCAAGTTCACCTGCAGGTGAGGCGGCCCGCACCCCGGGACACCGGCCCCGCGCCTCCTCGGCGGGGCGGGCGGCGCGTGGCCAGGTTGTGGGTGGGAGCGGCTTCCGCGGCGTGAAGTCGGAAACTGACTTCCCTTGCGGCTTTGCCGGCCACTTTCCCGTCGCTCTGGCCGGCCATCCAGCCATTTGGCGAGGTTTTCGGGTGCAGCTCTGCGCCCCTTCACCCCATTTTGTACCGACGGAGGTGGGCCAGGTTCTGAGGTGCTCAGTTGGGGTTTCTCGGGGGATGCACCTGTCACTTCTGCCTGAGCCGTAGGACCCTCACCTATCACTTATGTTGTGTCCTTTATGCTTCGAATGTGATAACTCACAACCATTGGAGAGTCCCCAGACCCCTTTCAAAATTCATGCAGTCATTGATCTAATGATTATTTATTCGCACCTCTTGGGGCGCACTCGTCCAGGTGAGCGATGAAGATAAAAGCTTCTACTTCAGTGGGTGGGACAGGCAGTAAACACGTAAACTTAATTTTTAAAGGGTTTCTGTCAGTGCTGTACGGAGAATGGAAGCAGGGAGGGTGGGGCAGAAAGGCTTTCCTAAGGAAGCCACAGGAAGCTTACACAAGAAGGGGAAGAGGCCAGCATGGGACGATGTGGGGGAAAGAGTGTCCCAATGAGAGTGAGAACCAGAAGTGCGAAGGCCCCGAAGCTGGACAAGCAGGCTCATGCATTATGAGCAGGGAAGATGAGAGTGACCACAGATACAAACTTCGCTTTAAATTTCAGGAGTAGTTTTGGCCTCCCGCACAAGTGTATCTCTTGGGACTTTGATTTACGTCTGTGTTGCCATTGAGTGGCATATTGGCCGAAAGGAAGATTTCAACTTGGAACATTGTTATTGCATATGTTAAGTGCAGAGCTGTCCCGTTCCTTGTAGGATGTTTAGCATCCCTGACTTGTGCAGATGTGACAAGGAAAATTTCTCCAGTCATTGCCAAATGTCCCCTGGGGAACAGAATTGCCTGCTTGATAACTACAGCTTAGCTTACAAGAATGCATTTCTTAATGTTAATTTAATGCAGACTCAGAGCCTAGTGTGGATCATTTAAATTTCAGTTCTCAGTAAAGTCTGGATCTGCTCTTTCTTGTCCTTCCAATTTATAGATAAAGGACTTGAGCTTTGGTCATGTTACAAAACTTGCCCCATATCACATCTACCTATTAATTCCTTATTGTCAGGTTCTAGGCTCTTAACCTTGCTCTTTATCAATAACTTTTTTCATCAAAATGTACAAAATATTTTACAAGTAGAATAATTGCAAGGTGGCATTTGGGTTTAAATTAGCAAGAGAGGTATTTCCTCCCCTCTAAAGGTGGGGAACTTACTGACATTAGCTTATCTGTCTATAGAAATAATGACTTGCTAGATATGAAAGCCCTTTCAGATTTCAGGATGAAAGAAGAGCCGACAGAACAAGATCCCTGCCTGCTTCAGTGAGGAGAGAGAGGCACAGCTTGTCTGTCCACCTCCTTGCTCTGCCACTGGCAGATGTGACAGGCTTTTAATAGACTCAGATTGAGTTTTTTTAGAGTCCTATTTGATTGAAAGGTGTCATGATACTATTTCTTCGTTGTACAACTGACTTAAACATTTCTGACCCTCTTTTTCTATTTGACTTTTAAGATCTTTGTGTTAATGGAGACAGAGGCTTAATGAAGAGTGAAATTTTTAAAATTTAATTTTTGTTAATAGCTCCAGACCTGAAATAAGGGAAAACCCTCTTCAGTGTCTATTGCTTAGCTGAGTTCAACAAGATGACATTAAGAGGTTGATTTGGGGTTGAAATATAACTAATAATTCTGTATTTCTGGACATTTAATCTCTATCCTGTGTGCCTTTCTATGCATTCAATCTCCCTGACTTCCTCCTGCTCACTTTCCTTTTACCCTGCTTTGGAGAAAAATATTGTGTGTGTATATATTTATTTATTTTTTATATAATCAGGAGTTGCAACAGGCCTTCTTGTTTGCAATCAAGTCTTGAGTTTTTAGTACTTGAGACTTTGACTTGAAAGCTGCAGGGAATCTTTGATCTAGGTATAGTTTCTCAAAAACTGTTTAGCAAATTTAAGAGTTAAATGGAAACTTGTGAATGTGTCTGATGGAACAGAAGCATATGTCTCTCTTCCCTGGTTAATGCTTGTTTTTTGAAGTGCCACGTATGTTATCTGGTGTGTTTACTCAACATGCAAAGCAGTAATACTACGTTGATAATTATCCTTTCCTTGGCCATCATAGACCTACATTTTGTTATTTAATTTAATACTTAACATGCAACTAAAATAGTAGAAAAAAAATACCTCCAAAGAGCAGAATTTTGGAATTCTTGAAAATGTGTCACTCTTGCACCACAGGGCTTTTATGATGCTGCATGCTGTCTTCTTGTCATTCAGATCTCAGCTTAAAAAGATAACCACTTCACACATCTAGAGGAAATAATGAACAACATAAACTGATGAACAAAAACAGACCCAGAGAAGCAGCGATCAGACTCTCAAACCTCAGAGGGAAAGTAGGGGAGGGTGGGGGTAAAGGGAAGAGATCAACCAAAGGACTTGTGTGCATGCATATGGGCCTAGCCAGTGGCCATGGATGTCAGGGGAGTGGGGGCATATATAGGGAGGGGGTTGGGATGGAAATGGGGGGATAAGGACAATTATGTGATACCATAATCAATTAAAAAAAAAAAAAAGTATGCAGGCCAGACAGGAGTGGCGAGAAATATTCAAAGTGATGAATAACAAAAACCTACAACTAAGATTATTCTACCTAGCAAAGCTCATCAGAATGGAAGGTCAGATAAAAGAGTTTCACAGATAAGAAAAAGCTAAAGGAGTTCATCACCACCAAACCAGTATTATATGAAATGCTAAAAGGTATTCTTTAACAAGAGGAAGAAGAAAAAAGTAAAGATAAAAATTATGAACAACAAATACATATCTATCAACAAGTGAACCTAAAAATAAAGTGAATTAAAAATCTGAGGAACAGAATAAACTGGTGAATATAATACAATCAGGGGCATAGAAAGGGAGTGGACTGATAATTCTCAGGGGGAAAGGAGAATGGGGGTGCGGGAAGAGACTGGACAGAAATTGTACACCTATGGATGAGGACAATGGGAGGGAGGTAAGAGCAGAGAGTGGAATGGGAACCAGGTGGAGGGGAGCTATAGGAATAAAAAGGAGAAACAATTATAATCATCTGAACAATAAAAGATTCATTAAATTAAAAAAAAAGTAAAAAAAAAAGATAACCACTTTTACTAGTTAAATTTCCCTCGTAGCAGTGATTGTTTTGTGTTTTTATTGTTTGTTGTTTACATGTTTGGTTGTTTGCCTGCCTTCCTCTCTGAGAAAAATAAGCCCCTGGAGAACATATCCCACTCACTTTGGTATCTAGTCCAGTGCCTGCAGCACAGTAAGTTTGTTCAATGAAAATTTTATTGAATTACAGTGGAACCTCAGAAGGCTGTTCAAAAATTGAATCATTTTTTCCCATTAGAAACAATGTAAATTGAACTAATCCTTTTCAGACCCCCAAATGATTCCATGTTTTAACCTTTCATATGTATACCAGTGACCTGATGCATGGGTTCATGCACATTGAAAGGAAATTAATCAGAAAGTGGCTGGTGGGGCGGACAACACCCTGGAGCCAATCCCCCACAATCCTTCCTCCACGGCTAGAAGGGCATCTTGGGCATGTGTGGGGGAAATCCCTCCAGCAGGTGGGGTCCCTTGGCCTGGCCTGTGGGGATTGGCAGAAGTCGGCTCTCCAGTATCCCCCGAGGGGTCCCTAGTGTGAGAGGGCACTCTGCAAAGTTGCTGTGTACAGCATTTGGAATGCAAATGCAAGAGTGCAGTAAACCAGATTTGGGGCCGACAATGTCCCCGTGTGGCCCTCGAGAAATTGGCTTCCTCTTCTTTGGTTTCAGGGAGCGTCATCTGAGAATGACAACTGCTGCTGCCAAGTCACAGCAGTTCTGCAGCACCTGGGTTGAGTGTCTGCCCCCTGGTGGTCAGTGCATGTCATAGGTACCACATGGTCAGACAATAGATCAATAGCTTAGCCTTTTATATATAGGTAGTACAAGTATAATGTACTGATGAATCTATAAATAAACACTTTAAAAACAAAAAGGACTTGAAATATAAATGAAAATTAAACAAAAAGGTAAGGAAATGTACAATAAAAAATGAAAGTTTAATAACAAGCAGCAACAAAAACAAAAAAGAAAATATTTCCAACACAATATCCTGAGATTTTAACTTGGGTTAACTGACTCATATTCACACATTCTCTCCTTGTTTGTTGCCTGAGAGCCTTGTGACTGATCATATAGCTATCAGCATGAAAGGGTTGTCAGGTTGAGAAGCAAATTGTTTGAGATGGCAGATGTTCGAGAATTGATGTTTGACTGTATTTTGTGACTGAATTTTTCAGGTTATGAAGATATTTTATTATTTCTTTATTTATTTTTAATTTAATGAATCTTTATTGTTCAGATGATTATAATTGTTTCTCCTTTTTACTCCCATTGCTCCCCTCCACCTGGTTCCCATCCCACCCTCTGCTCTTACCTCCCTCCCATTGTCCTCATCCATAGGTGTACAATTTCTGTCCAGTCTCTTCCCGCACCCCCACTCTCCTTTCCCCCTGAGAATTATCAGTCCACTCCCTTTCTATGCCCCTGATTGTATTATATTCACCAGTTTATTCTGTTCCTCAGATTTTTAATTCACTTTATTTTTAGGTTCACTTGTTGATAGATATGTATTTGTTGTTCATAATTTTTATCTTTACTTTTTTCTTCCTCTTGTTAAAGAATACCTTTCAGCATTTCATATAATACTGGTTTGGTGGTGATGAACTCCTTTAGCTTTTTCTTATCTGTGAAACTCTTTATCTGACCTTCAATTCTGAATGATAGCTTTGCTGGGTAGAATAATCTTAGTTGTAGGTTCTTGCTATTCATCTTTGAATATTTCTTGCCACTCCTGTCTGGCCTGCATAGTTTTTATTGAGAAATCAGCTGATAGTCCTATGGGTGCTTTCTTATAGATAATTAATTGTTTTTCTCTTGCTGCTTTTAATAGTCTCTCTTTGGCTTTTGTTCTTGGCATTTTTATTATGATATGTCTTGGTGTGGTCCTCTTTGGATTCCTTTTGTTTGGGGTTCTGTGTGCTTTCTGGACTTGTAAGTCTATTTCTTTCACCTGGTGGGGAAAGTTTTCAGTCATTATTTCTTCAAATAGGTTTTCAGTATCTTGCTCTCTTTTTCTGGCACCTTCATAATTCTGATGTTGGTATGCTTGAAGTTGTCCCAGAGGCTTCTTACACTATCTTCAAATTTCTGGGTTCTTTTTTCTTTTTTCTTTCCCAGTTGAGTATTTTTGCTTCTTTGTATTTCAGATCTTTGACTTGATTTTTGCGTTCTTTTAGTCTGCTGTTGGGTCTCTGTATAATGTTTTTTATTTCAGTCAATTATGTTTAATTTCTAGTTGGTCCTTTTTCATATCCTCGAGGGTCTCATTAGATTTATTGGCCTTTTCTAGGAAATTCTTGAAAAACCCTATAACTGTGGTTTTGAACTCTATATCCAATTGTTTATTTTCCTCCATTTCTTTCATTTGTGATCTATTTCTTTGTCTCCACATTTTCGCTGCTTTCTTGAGTTGGTAGGGTGGCTTTGTGTGCTAGGTGTCCTATATGGCTCAGTGGGTCAGCCTCCCAGTTACCTGAGGTGGACACTCTTGGTGCACCCCTTTGTGGACTGTGTGTACAGCCTTGTTGTAGTTAAGTCTTGATTGTTGTTGGTATCACTGGGAGGAATTGACCTCCAGGCCAATTGTCTGTGAAGACCTGCTGTGTCTATAATGGAACTACTGTGCTGGAGATATGCTTATGGGGTAGGACTTGTTTCAATGGGGCTTTGGTGCTCACTGAATCTGCCTCTTGAATGTGTCACTTATGGATGTGAGTAGTTGAAACCTGGTGTCATCTCACACTGACCAGTAGATACACTAGCTTCTGGACCTCCAATGTGGTGCAGTTCCGCTACTGTCTGAGGCCACTCAGCAGGAGCTATCGCAAGAACTACAGTTTTCTCTTCTTGCTTGAGGTTTGGAGGTTTTGGAGCTGTCTGACCAGAGCTGCAGCTTATTAGGTTAAGCTGTGATAGGGCAGGCCATTTATATGCAAAAGCAGCTGCACGGAGCTTGGGTGGGTTTGTAGATTGTGCAGGGCGGGGTCTCAGGGAGTCACTAGGCTAGTGCTTGGCAAACGGTGATGGCTGCCAGTCAGCTGTCTCTGCGTGTCCGTGTTTCCAAGTCCCTGCATCCTGTGCACCAGTGCAATAAACGATGATTGCTGCACGCACCTCTTCAAGTAAGCCGCCTTCACTTTCTGAGCAGATGGCATACAGTACAACTCCTCATAGGAGTTTGGGTCTCCAGCATCTCCCCAGAAACTGGAGTTCAGAGTAATCGGGAGCTTGTCTCCCTTCTGGTTGAAAAAGCAGTGCACCCAGTTGCCCGCTGCCAGCCTGATTCGCATGCCTCCGAACCTCAGCTTTTCAGCACTTGTGCACATCTCAGTGCTCTTTTTTCTTTCCTTCTAGTTGTAAAACTTCCACTCAGCCTGCTTTCCTGTGGTTTTGGGTGATAGACGTTTTGTCTTTTATTTGCAGTTTTGAAATTGTTGTGCAAGGAAGCGGTTTAGGTATTTACCTATGCCACGAGGTTTTTTTGTATTTTGTTGTTTTTTTTTTAATGAAGATATTTTACATAGACAAGCTCCCTGATTGCAAGGTTAAAATGTTAGTTTGAGTTAATAAATATATTTGCTCCAACTTTTAACACATTTATGATGTTAATAATTTTTGGTTAAAATAGTTAAGTGATATATTTAAAACTGTCTTCATAATTCAGAAAGATAACACCTTTTAGATGCAGAGGAGAATCTGGGACTCTTTTCCTCATACTAAATAACCCAAGGCTCTTAGAGTAGCTTAGTTCGAAGTCTTAGGTGTTGATATATGTTTCTTTTTAAAAAAAAATATGTTTTTATTGATTTCAGAGAGGAGGGGAGAGGAAGAGAGAGAGATAGAAACATCAATGATGAGAGGGAATCATTGATTGGCTGCCCCCTGCATGCCTCCTACTGGAGACTGAGCCCGCAACCTGGGCACATGCCCTTGATCAGAATCGAACCTGGGACCTTTGAGTCTGCAGGCCGATGCTCCATACACTGAGCCAAACCAGCTAGGAAGATATATGTTTCTTTTTTGCAGTCAGCTGCATATCTCAGACTTGTCAGCACCTTCCCTCACATTCCTCCTTCCTACTACAGTCTTCCATTGGTATGTGCAGGGGCTTGATTCCAAGACCACCTTCAGATACCCACGTCCTTGGATGCTCAAATCCTTTATGTAAAGTGGTATAGTATTTGCATATTACCTACCCACAGCCTTCCATATATTTTAAGTAATTCTAGATTACTTATAATACCTAATTCAATGTAAATGCTACATAACTAGTTGTTATACTGTATTGTTGAGTAAATACCAATAAGAGAAAAAGTATGTACATGTTTTCAGTACAGACATAACCATGGTAGGCCTAACTATGTAGTACACATTATCAACAATGTAACATTTTTTAAAAGAATATTTTTGATCCATGATTGATTAAATTCATCAATGTGGAACCCAGAGATACAGAGGATTGATTATACTTGGCTATTTTCTGAGAAACCGGATTATCAAATTCATTTGCACACCTGTAAAGTTAAAGCGCAGTTATGCATCCCTCCGAATCATACCTAGGAATGCAAATAGGCCTTCTGACACTTCAATTCTTTCAGACTGTTCTTAATAACACTAGAGGCCCAGTGCACGAAAATTCGTGCACTGGAGGGGGGTCCTTCAGCCCGACCTGCGCTCCTTGTAGTCCCAGAACCTCGGGGGATGTCCAACTGACGGCTTAGGCCTAGTGGGAAGTGGGCCTAAGCCATCACTTGGACATCCTTAGTGCTGCTGCAGAGGCGAGAGAGGCTCCCTCCACCACCACTGTGCTCACAGACTTCAGCCCGGCTTTGGCTGAGCAGAGCTCCCCACTGTAGGACTGCACTGACCACCAGGGGCAGCTCCTGCATTGAGCATCTGCCCCCTGGTGGTCAGTGCGCATCATAGCGTGTCATTCGACCACTAGGGTCAATTTGCATATTACCTTTTTATTATATAGAATATGTCTGGATTTATATTTAATTTCCTTTCACATATGTTTAGGTTTGTTCACATATGTAGGGGAGGTTTGTTCATTTCACAAGTTACTGAACTTCATAGTAACAGCAGCTACTAAACAATGAGGATCTAACAGTGCAAAAGATAATGTCCTTATCCTTATGGAGTTAATGATCTATCTTGTAGAGTAAATAAATAATAAAAAGGTAAAATAAGTAACAGAATGAGGTGAGATGTATGAAAGCAACCAATAGGGAGCTGAGAGATAATTTTCTCAGTACCCTTCTGCAGTTAGTCTCTTCTCCACTCTCCAGTCTAGATAATCACTGATGCTGATTTATTTCATTATAGATTAGCTTTGTCTGTTTTGGGATTTCATATAAATGCATTCATATTATAGAAGGTGGGCAAAAGTAGGTTTACATTGGTTTGTATGAAAAGTAATTTTTTATATATATAAAAGCCAGCTACCGGAAAGCTGTAATGACCAGAATGACTGATGCTATAATGCCCACTGCGGCCAGTGAACAGGCCTGTTTGGTGGGTGGGGCCAGCTGGCCAACCTCCCATAGCTCCCCCCCCACCTGTCCTGCCGCTCCGATCAACTTCAGTTAATACACTTTTAAGTTTTCTCAAAATTGAATTGATTGTAAGCATTTCATATAGAAATCTTATTAGCAGTAGCCACATGTGCTCCCTCTCCTTAATTCTGAGCAAGCTTACCTGGTGGCTCTGAAGTCCTGGAGATCAGTGGCTCTTGTGGAGAACAGGATTGCAGAGATCAGGGGCAAAGAAAGAGAGTGGATTGATAATTATCAGGGGGAAAGGGGTGTAGGGGATGCAGGAAGAGACTGGATTAAAATCGTACACCTATGGATGAGGACAATGTGGGGGAGGTAAGGGCAGAGGGTGGGGTGGGAACTGGGTGGAAGGGAGCTATGTGGGGGAAAAGGAGAAACAATTGTAATAATCTGAGCAATAAAGATTTATTAAACTTGGGGGAAAAAAGATTGCAGAGAGGTGAGGTGAATCTTGGGTGTGGAGGCAAGATTGTGGATTACTCAAAGATATTCTTCTCTGCTCTTCACTGCCTTCCCACTTCACATGTGGGGAGACAATATTATAGAATAATTTCTAGCATATTTTATATCTTCATTTTCTCAGCCATATTGCCTTATTGCAGAATATTTAAGTTTCATTCTCCTTCCACATGAAGCTGTTGTTGGAGAAAATAAACTTAGTGATCTTGTTTTTGTTTACTCTTTTTTTAGTCGAGCAAAAGATGTGATAATACCAGCAAAGCCACCTGTCAGCTTTTTCTCCTCGAGGTCTCCGGTTATTGACCTCTTCCAGGGTCAGCTGGACTATGCAGAGTATCTTCGCCAGGATTCAGAGGTGGTGCTGCTGTTCTTCTATGCCCCATGGTGTGGACAGTCCATCGCTGCCAGGGCAGAAGTTGATCAAGCAGCGACTCAGCTTTCAGACCAGGTAATGCTGACATTTGGCCTGTTGCAAGAACTGTCAGTCCTGTTGCAGAGCAGATTGTCCCTATAGAGACAATTTACCAACTGGCTGATTTTGTCAAGGTGAAGACCAGGAGCACTTTTAAAATTCTAAAGCCTTCTATAAAGAAACAAAGGATTTCTGATTGTGATGATCCTAATCAGTTAGCAGCAGGAGGGGGAACAGATTCTGCATCCTGTGACTAAGCCAGCTGCTCATTTCCAGGTGCCATGCTATTTAGTTTTTGTGTTGAAGTAGGTGGGGAACTGAACGTCCTAGTTGATTATCTCTTTGATATTTGCTAGTTAAGTATTTTATTTAGGAGAAATTTATTCATTATGACTACAGTGTAAGCTGTCTGACATTTAAATACCCGTACTTGGACCAGAACTGTAACAGATATTTAATGAACGAATGCAACCTTTATAATAGATAAGAGGGATATATAGGCATATGAGTTATCTGTGACAGTGGTTTTAAACCAGATGGATCTCAGATGCTTTTTATAAAACAAGTATTTGATATTTATTCCTTTTTATGCCTTAAAAAGGAATTCATAGATAAGAAAAACTTCCTACACATAAAATTTCAAAATAGTTAATCTAATGAACTATTTAAACTTAAAGGGAGAAGGGAGCAAAGTCATATATAATTAAATCATATGTGTTTCAGTTTGTAAATGCTTGGACAAAATAGATCCTTGTACCTTTATATAGAGTTAGTATGGATGGAACAGTTACAAATGTAGATTGATAAAGGTACGTGTTGGACTTTGATACCATGGGGGCATTGCACTCGGTGATTTTGATTTTTCTAAACAATGGACAGCTGTTGGTAAAGTTCTAAACTAATCAAAGTACTTTTTGCCCTCAGGTGACACAGAAATTGCCTTCCTAAGAAATTCAGTGTATAAAAAAACCATGTTTTGGTTTCACATATAAAATGGAATTAGGTTCTGGGATCTAATAATAACAAATGGGTTTTCCTCAACATCTGTGTTGGGCAGGGCATTTAAAACTGCTCTGGAATGAATCTTCCCTTGCAGAACAATTTTGAACATTGCAGGATATCTACCGCAGCCCCTGCCCAACCCCCACCACATGCCTTGTAGCCTTCCTGACCCCACGGCCCCCTCCCTCCTTTCCCTAGTCATTGCAATTCACTAAAAAGCATCCACAGGCTTCTAAAAGGCTGCTGTTGGGACCTACTGATCTGAGGTTACTTAAGCAGGCAGCTGAATTCCAGAAGTTCATTTGGAACTCTCAGTTGGCTTTTCTTCGAAACAGTGTTTTAGTAAAAAAAGGAAAGACTCTTCGAAACTGTGTTTTAAATGGTGACTAGACTTCCTTCTCAGCCTAGTAAAGCATTTTAAACCATTATATATCCCCGAATGGAGAACCAATTACTGTTTAAATATAACTCTTCATTCCCTTAACACTGATTCTTTGGGGTGGGATATGATTTTGTGTTCCAACTGTGGGTCAATGGATTTAATCTATTCCCGCCTTTCCTTTACACACCCTCCCCCTTTTAAATGGAGAATAGTAACCAAACTGGCAGATACTTCCAGGGAGGAAACAGGAACTATAATGGAGCACTGTGAGGCAAGTAGTATATAGCATGAAGGAAATCACCACTTTGCCAGTCATTCCCCAAATTTTCTGAATTTAGAGAACAAGTGAAGAATATATATTAGAGTATCAATCACTTATTATTTTACTAGAGGCCCAGTGCATGAATTTGTGTATGGGTGGGGTCCCTCAGAGTGGCCTGTGGGGATTGGGCCCCAGCTTGCTCCCCCAGCCCTTCCTGGCACCCCACTGTGGCCTGGCACCACCCCCTCACCTGCTCAGGCCCCCCACCTGGCTTCCTCAACGCCTCTGAGCTGGGTGGTGGCTGCACACACACCCCCCCCCCCCCCACTGCTGGTTGCAGTCTGCAGGGTGATCAGCTCCTGCTTGTTCCCACCTTGGCCTGGCACCACCCACTCACCTGCTCCACCATGCCGTTGTGGTCCCACTCTCATTGGGGCCCATAGGGGCACTTATACTGCCGCCCACTGCCAGCGCTGCTCACCATGTTCCGTGCCGCCCCCTGGTGGTCATTGCACGTCATAGCGAGTGGTCAAACTCCTGAGGGGACAATTTGCATATTAGGTTTTATTATATAGGATTGTCAACTTAAGCAATATGCCCTTTAAAGTGATTACATAGGAATAGTATTTGGGAGTGCCTAGCCCTATGCTGTTCCTCACAACAGCTCTGTAAGCTGATACTGGTTTTCCTGTTCTTCTGAGGCAAGACCTCAGATTTAGAGGGCACAACAGTTTGTTAAAGATCACAGGACAAATGATTGAGGTCATAGTGCCATAAACAACGGACCTGCACTGCTTTTCCCTTTCCCCCTAAATTTTCCTAATTGCTTTCCAAGTTCTCAGTAGGAAAAAGGAGCAGGTTTATTTTCAGAAATGGGGCAAAAATATTTTGAGCCACATTGCTTAGTAAAATGGTAGATTCTGCCTTATTTTTGGGTAAAAAAATGAGATGTCACCCATAAGTAAAGATACTTTGCTTTTCTTTCTCATGAATAGACTCCAAAAGGAGCTGTAAAGAGTTTCCACTAAGTTTGAGCAATATTGCTATCTAATAAGTATAAGCCATCTAAAATAACTATAGTCTTCATATTTTTTTCAGTGGTAATTATAAGTTTTTAAACATATAGCGGAGGTGAAGGAATTTTCTATATATTTACCACTTAAATTCCACTGTTAACATTTTATTTTGTATTTATCCATCTTATCCCTCTAATCAGTGGTTCTCAACTAGTGGCAGTCTTTTCCCCCTCCCCCGCAGGGGGCCTTTGGCAATGTAAAGAGAGGTTTTTTGGTACTTGAGAGGGGAACACTAGTGGCATCTTGTGGGTAAGAGACTGCTAAATACTCTACACTACCCTTTGTTTACTTTTGTTGTAGAGCAGCCCTCACAGCAAAAACAAACATAACAAGGAAAAAAGCCTCACAACAATTTAATCCCAAAATTTCAATTCTGCCAAATTTGAAAAACTTTGCACCAATTTAACTATTAATCCATCTTATTTTTGGTCTATTTCCAAGTAAATTGTAGACATAGGGACACTTCTTAAGTACTTCAGCATCCATCTATAAATATGTACTTAATCTATATTTTTTCTATTCAGTCCTATATTTTAGAAATAGCTTTAATAATCTGTTATTTTTATTAGTTTTTAATGTAATCATTTGAAATGGTCTTGAAATTTGTGATGTTTGATTTGTATATTTTTTTCATTCTCAGATATTCAGTTTGACTATCAAAAGGCATATCTTTCTATTAAGTTTTCTTGTTAATCATGCTTAGAAAAAGCTCTGATGCTCATTCACTTTAGAATTCAAAGGAAATCATTTTCCTCTTGGACCAGACTCCAAAATATTCAGTCCTAGCTGTACATTTCAAATATTCTAAAAGTGTTTTGTGGTATAAAAATAAATAAAAGTCTTTATCCTATTAGTTGGCAGGCTAGCATGGAGTCTTTTTTATTGCAGCAGTCAGTGATGACCTTCTTTGAACTCTTGAAAACAATTTTTTTTATACTTTCTGTTTTAGAGAGGAATAGTTCCATAGCTACAAGTTTATCTTTTAAGTTTTTCAGTTGTTATTCATAGTCATTTGAAACCTTTTTTGGCTCTGCAGGTGTTGTTTGTGGCAATTAACTGTTGGTGGAACCAGGGGAGATGCAGAAAAAAGAAGCATTTTTTTTATTTTCCTGTAATATATCTGTATCATCGGAGGTAAGACATTTTAAGTAATGTTTCTAATTCCAACTAAGTTTATCAATTTTGAAGTGATTTTTCCCCCCCATTTAAAATATTAGCTAGGTTAAGAAAATATGTATAAGCAAAAATAGACAAAAGGATCTGGATTATTTTATCAGCTATATATAATCATTATGTGTTTAGATTTATAAAAATAAACAAAGCATTACCCTATAGTAATATTTAAAAATAAAGCATTACCCTATAGTAATAAGCAAAGCATTACCCTATAGTAATATTCTTTCCTAAACTTTTTTCTTTTTCAATTTTTTTTTATTGATTTCAGGGAGTAAGGGAGTTGAGGGAGAGAGAGAGAAATAGCAAATAGTTTACGCCCTCTACTGGCGATTGAACCTGGAACCCATGTGCCCTGACTGGGAATCAAACCGTGACCTTTTGGTTCATGATAAACCACTGAGCCACAAAGATGGACTAAACTGGTTTTTCTTAAATTTCATATCATTACGTATATTCTAAAGCATTGTTTTTAATAGTAATAGTTACTCCATTGTGTGGCTGTACATTTCAAATATTCTAAAAGTGTTTTGTGGTATAAAAATAAATAAAAGTCTTTATCCTGTTAGTTGGCAGGATCGCATAATCAAGAGGGTATCTTACCATCTTTTCAACTGGGAAGAAAAGTACAAGTCCATAATTCTATAACCATAATTCTGAAATCCAGAGAGCTTTGGAAACCTAAATTTGTCCCCAAATACATCATCTGGCCTAAAGTAATAAGAGGCTGTCTATAGGCTTTATCTCACTTAAGGTGCCAGTTTATTCATTTTGCTGTAGAAAAATATTGGTGCTTGATTTTGGAGTACTGCCTGGCCATTGCTATGGGTAATATCTAAAATTTGACTTAAAGGATTTTGGATACATGAGATGGGACTCAGACTTTGTTCAATGCAGTTGTCTTAAAGTTTGTTAATGAAAGTAAAATGGGTAAAGAAGATGTGATTAGTAAGATTTTATTTTTTATTTTAAGATTTTATTTTTTCCCCTCCCTCCAAACTTCTTGGACCTTAATAGGGATTTATAACAAACATCAAGAAATTACCATTGTGGATTATCTGTCACATTCCATTACACTTCCGTGACTTTAACATAAAATGTTGTAAATAGTATTTGGGCAAAAACATACTTTTCTACCCCATTTTCAACCTCACATTTTCCTCTAGACATATGAATACTTTCTCAGAGGAACTTTCTCATAGTTCCTTCTTTTTAAAAAATATATTTTTATTGATTTCCGAGAGGAAGAGAGAGGGAAAGATAGAAATATCAATAATGAGAGAGAATCATTGATTGGCTGCCTCCTGCAAGCCCCACACTAGGGATCGAGCCCGCAACCCGGCATGTGCTCTTGACCGTGATCGAACCTGGGACCCTTCAGTCCGCAGGCCAATGCTCTATCCACTGAGCCAGTCCAGCTAGGGCAAACCCATGGTTTGCATGCGGCCCACAACGAATATGTTTGCGGCCCAGCCAATATAACGGTATGTAAGAAACGTTTTAACAAAAGTGTCGTAACTTAATTTTTACAATATTCTGTTATACATAATTATTAATAATGAATTACAATGTTCACTAGTGACAAATTACTATAATCACGCACCTTATGTGCAGGCGCACTATTTCTCTCCACTAATACTAGCAGCTAATATTTTAGCAGCCAATTGCCACATCAGTTGTCTTGTACTGATTTGTTTGGTATGCGCAACAGGAAATATTTTGCTTTTGAAGAACAAGGAAAATAGTTTTTGTGTGTGTGTTTTGTATCGTTATTCAGTGTCTGGTAAGTTAATGTTCAAGAAAAAATATTAACTTTATTGAAATGCTCTATTATTTTATGTTAACGATTACTCATTTATTTCAGCTCTTTTTATTCAGCATGTCTCTATTAAAATAAACCTACATTTCTATTTGTTTTTTTTGCGGCCCATATAAACTTAAACCTTGTTTATTTGGCCTATGTTAGCCTTTGAGTTTGATATGCTTGAGCTAGGGCTCCATTTTATTTATTTATTTATTTAAAATATATATTTTTATTGATTTTGAGAGGAAAGGAGAGGGAGAGAGATTGAAATATCAATGATGAGAGAGAATCATTGATTAAGGCATTCTGATATTTAGAGGTGATTGTGTGTGTGTGTGTGTTTGTGTGTTTGTGTGTGTGTGTGTGTGTGGGTGTGTATAAAAATGCTAATAAATATAAACTATAAAAGGACTGGTTTAGGGTACTTCCTAAAAATACCTGACCAATTTTTTTCTTATTAGGTAATATAGAATATACAATACACAGTGAACCTGCTACCAAAGAATTATTTATAAACTGTTTTTGTGTTTTTTTGTTTTTTAAGATAAGTATAAGGTGCTATGCTTGAAGGTTCTAAAACTCTGTGCTCTGTCAAAGGGATAATGAGCTTGCCTCATGAAGGTTCCTGCATTTCTTTTCTTGGAAATAGGAAATAGGACACAGATGTCTAGCAGGGAATAAAAGACTTGTAACTACATGTAACCAAGCCAGTTGCCAGAGGTGGACTTAATGTGATGTGACATTAAGATTAGAAGAATTCCCTTTAATAGAGTACAAAATGTCATTTTGGTTTATGTGGCGTGTGCATTGTTGTCTTACGCTGTTTGTTTTCTTAGTTTTATAGAAAGATTGAAAAGGCATGGAAAGAACTTTAGAAAAATCTAGTCCACTCCTCTAATTATATAGATGAGGAATTTGAGGTTAGTACTCATCTTGAAGTGTTTGCCCCTCATCTTTATGTGTTAAATTTTTACTTGTTTAAGTCATTCCCAATGTCTCAAAAACAGAAGAAAGTGCTAAAGCACAGAAATATCTGAAAGGTAGCCTTTTCATATTCTTTTTAAGAATTTCCAAGCCCTCTATTTTACATGAAACACATATGAATGAATGTGTTTCTTTAACTAAACTCTCTTGTGAGTATTTGGTAGTCTTGGAGATTTTTTTTTTGGTTAATGTGCTTGCAAATGTGAATCTTGAGTCTGTCTCATCACTGGATAGACTGTTGTGTGTGTTGTTTCTGTTTGTATAATGACTTACCTAGTTGTAGCTGCTTAAATAAATTAATAGATTTTTCTGTTTTGTGAAACTAGATTCCACTTTTTTTTTTTTTTTTTTAAAGTATATGTGTTGCCGAAGGGAGCATAGATTCCTTTTTTTTTTTTTTTTTTGGCTTGTATTAATATTAGTTATAAAGGCTCTGAGGCAGTAGTTTCTCAAAACACTATATGGAGTTAATCAGCCCTAGGTCAGCTTGTCCTACAGCAATGACTATAGCATGTTGCTAAAACATGTCCCCCATCCTGCATTCTGGGTTCTTCTCATTACAAGTACTGGGATTCTGTAAAATTCAGCAGAGCCTGTTTGCTTGAATAGATGAGGTTTCCAGATTGGTTGCCTCCTTTTTGCTGAATAAAATAAGTTATCAGGTGATTTTTATTTCTTCCTTTAAATTTTTTTTTATATATGTTTTATTGAATTTTTACAAAGAGGAAGGGAGAGGGATAGAGAGTTAGAAACATCGATGAGAGAGAAACATCAATCAGCTGTCTCCAGCACAGCCCCCACTGGGGATGTGCCTGCAACCAAGGCATATGCCCTTGACCAGAATCGAACTTGACACCCTTTGGTCCACAGGCCAATGCGCTATCCACTGAGCCAAACTGGCTAGGGCTGGTAGTGATTTTAAACTAATTGTTAAAATTAAATTAGTTGTAATAAGTCTTGACTTATGGAATTCTTAACTGTCTCCCAGTTGTGCACGTAGAATGCTATTTTTACTTTTTTATGCTAATATTTCTTTGCATCATATTCTGCAGTACACACTGAAGAATTGTGTTTATCTTATCACATTATATGTGTGTTAATTTCTATAATCAAATATTATATTATTATGACCATAGCATTTATATAATTCTTTACTGTGCTTTGTCTATGCTTGCTATTAACAGTAAGCTTAATATCAGTTTCTGTTTAGAGAGAAGAATGTTTATGGAGTTGCTGAATGTCACTCTATTTCTTATCCACTCCACATACCATCCATTTATGTTTGAGCAATATCTGTTGGTATTGCACAATATCAAAGAAAGCCATTTGAGGATTCTGATCAGCTTATTAGGAGGTTAACTGAGTGTTAATAGTATGCTTAGCAATACCAGATCAACTTCTTATGCATCCCCTAATACAGGGGTCTTCAAACTACGGCCCGCGGGCCACATGCAGCCCCCAGGGGAGTCTGATCCTGCCTGCCAGGTTTTTTGGGCAGTGAGCGCAGCCAAGGTGTTACAGTAGGAATTAGTAGTTCATATAGTCCGGCCCTCCAGCTCTCTGAGGGACCGTGATCTGGCCCCCACTTTAAAAAGTTTGAGGACCCCTGCCCTAATACAACTGGAATGGAAAATCATTTATACAGGCTCCTGACTTGATCCATCACATAATTTTTTGTTGTAATAAAGCTCTAACTAGGTTTAAGGTTCAATTAGTGATCCTTTGTATAAATGCCTATGTGAATATTTATTTTTAATTTTTAATTAATATTAGTGGCTCAGTGCTTGAATTTGTGCACATTGAAAGGGAATTAATTAGAAGAAATATTTTAATATTGCTGTTGTCCTTTCTCTATAATAGAAGTGTCAACCAATTTCATGATCAACAGTGCCATATTGAAACACACGTGCGATTGGTGCCAGCAAGAGCATTATATGTATCATACATGCATGAGTCAACTTAGCCTTTTATATATATAGAATAAACTTGCTTAATTAGACCTGCTTTTAGATTTAGCTAAACTTTTTCCAGCCCAGTGAAGCACCCCAACTTCTCTTTCAGGTAATTGTGAGCAATACAGCAGTAAATATCAACATGAAGCAGATTATTATTGTAGATCCCACAGGGAGAACAAAGGGTAAAATATTTAACTGCAGCAGTGTTTGATTGTATTCTATGCAGTGAGAAAACCTGAAGTCATTTTCAAGGTCCACCATTTCTTCTTTTCAGTTGTGTTAAGTTCCTAAGCTTTCTAAATTTCCGTTTTCTGGCTAATGAAAAGAAAATAGGATTCCACCTACTCTCCTTTCTACCTTCTCCAGGATTTCTGTGAGGATCAAATGAGATGAGGCATGGGAAAATGCTTCACAGACATTTGGTTACAGTGTAAAATGTTTGCACCTGGCTATAAAGCAAGTTGTATTCCTGAGCTGAAGAAATTGCAAGGAGACTAGTTGCTATGGAGAGGAAGTTGGGCATTGTTATGTAATATTATTACCCAGACAGATACTTAGCATATTAGCCATATATATTGATCTCAGGAAGAGAGAGATAGAAACATCAATGATGAGAGAAAATCATTGATTGGCTGCCTCCTGTACACCCCCCACTGGGGATTGAATCCACAACCCAGGCATGTGCCCTTGACCAGAATCAAACCCATGACCCTTCAGTCCGCAGGCCGATGCTCTATCCACTGAGCCAAAATGGCTAGGTTGGGAATATTTAATAACTGTTTTTTAGTAGGCTAAGGGCCAACTGCTCAATGGAAAGCTTGCCCCTCTACATTGAATTGTGTGGTTCAGATCCTGGAATCCTTTAGGTTTTGGCCAGTTTCCAAGGTTGCCTTTCTATTTTGTTTTTTTAAGGAAATATTGCGGGAATTAATTTGTTTTTCAGAGATTGCTTGTAATGGCTTCTGTATCTTTCCTCACATAAATGCTTCTTAATTGGCTCTCCAGTTGCCCCCTGAGACAAAGAACTTCTCAGTCAGGATCCTAAAGCAGGACCTTTTCATTTTTTGTTGTTAATGATTTCAGTTATACATTACAGGTTTAATGCATGGTGTATTCTTTTTATTTTTATTATTTTTTTTTTTTTGGTACTAGTTTTGGACCAATCGAATACAAAGGCCCCATGAGTGCTGTTTACATTGAGAAGTTTGTCCGCCGGGTGATGAAACCACTTCAGTACATCCCATCTCAATCAGAATTACTAGATTTTCTCTCAAACTACGAGGTACCTATCTTTCATATCTCCTTACATTCCCAAGATTTCACCGGGTTGTATTGGATTGTTTGTATAGAAAAGTTTTTATACCTCCTGATTTTGTAGCAATTAAAAAGTTACATTATAGATAAGCCCCAATTAAATGCTTTTTGAGATAATAGATTATAGGGATGGTTTGACCAAGTGAGTTTTAAGAAAATAGAATGCTTGCAAAACCTTTATTTTTTATTGGGGAATTTTTAACAAACTTTCAATTTGTCTCACAATTAACTTAGAGTATATAAGAATTAACTTATTTATATACAGCGGCAAATTTCTAAAAATTTTATTTGATGCTTTATGGCATCTTATGATGAGGTATCTGGTTTTTCTTGTCAATTGTAGTTTCAAAGCAAAACAAAACTGAAAATACATTCCTTTATATTTTAAGTGTATAACTATTTTAAGATCTGAACTGCTTTTCCATTGCCAATTTCAACACCTGATAAAATATTTTTATAGGTTGTTCAGTGCTTGTGCAGGGCAGCTTATTTTTGGGAGACTAGTATAAAGCTTAAAATAATCTCAATAAAATGTAAAAATAGTTTCACAAAAAATTTTTGGAGCAAGTGTAAAGTCATACTTGGGTACAACAAGTGAAAGTGCTGAATCTACTAGACCCGTGGTCGGCAAACTGCAGCTCGTGAGCCACATGCGGCTCTTTTGCCCCTTGAGTGTGACTCTACCACGGCCTGGGCCAGTCTATTTTGAAGAAGTGGTGTTAGAAGAAGTTCAAGTTTAAAAAATTTGGCTCTCATAAGAAATTTCAACTGTAGTACTGTTTATAATTGGCTCTTTTGACTAATGAGTTTGCTGACCACTGCACTAGACCACTAGGAACTAGCAAAAATGAAAAATGGTGCTTAGATATAACAAAATTAGGACCTTAAGTAACCAGATACAGATAAAAATCATATGAATCCTGACCTCATAATTTAGAATTTAATAATAGTGATGGGTTGAATTTTTGTGCTATGTAGATTGTATGTAGATTAGTTAAGAATTTCTTTCACTAGAACATCATTAACAGCTTTTTCAATCATGTTAGAAATATTATTTATATGTTAATGATAGCAGATTCCCCAAGCAGCAGTATTAATATCTAGTTCTGCTTGTAGTTCTCAGATATGCATTTGAGTAAATTCTTTACTCTTAAGGTAGAAAAATAATGGATTTCCGTGCTACTCACTATCTTGCCTCCCGTTTTGCCTGGGTAGGCTGATAGGCCTGAGCTACACTGGGAAGTAGGGCATTTGGGCCTAGTGTCTTTGGTAGCACCAACTAGGTCTGTTGATTTGCTTCTTGGAATCTTCTCTACCATTGAATCTCTATAAATTGTCATGTCATTTAGTGTATGCTTAATTTCTGACTGGACCTTTTTCATGTCGTTGACATTCTCACTAAGATCCCTGAAATTTAAGATTAAAGATCCTTGAGCAACTTTATAACCATGGTTTTGAACTATGTATCCAGTAGTTTGCTTGCTTCCATTTTTTCATTTGTGACGTTTCTTTGTCTCTGCATTTTGGCTGCTTCCCTATGTCTGTTTCTATGTATTAGGTAGAGCTACTATGTCTCCTGGAATTGGTAGAGTGGCCTTGTGTAGTATGTGTCCTTTAGGGCCTAGTGGCTCAGCCTCCCAATCACCTGAGTTGGGCACTCTAGGTGCCCCCTGTGTGGGCTGTGTTCACAGACTTGTAGTTGAGCCTTGATTGCTGTTGGCGTCTCTGGGAAGAGTTGGCCTCAAGGCGAGTTGTCTGTGAGGACCATCTATGACTACAGTGGGAGAGCTGCTTTTTAGGAGGTGAGGCCAAGCTTGAAGCAAGGCAGTCTTGTACTAGTGTCGGTCTTAGGCTTTTTATTGATAGGTTTGGGGCATGCTGTCACCAGCTGCAGCTTGTTTGATTGATTTTTAGCAAAGTCTGAAGCCTGAGCCAGGACAGACCATTCATATGGAAAAAGAAAAAGCTACTCCGTGGAGTTCAAGAAAGGAATCGTGGAAGACTCTTGGGGCCAAAATCTTACTGCTTTCTGCAAAGAGAAGATGTTGAGTATCCGAGTGGTCCAAAAATGGCGAGCAGAGTATGGTAACCTCATTGAACAAGTGGACAAGGGAAATGCTAAAAAGCGCAAGTGTGGATCAGGTCGGCAATCATTATTTTCTGAGCTGGAAGACCTGATCTGTGAATGGGTTGTTGACAGGAGAGCAGAGGCTTTGATTGTGAATAGGACTCAGATTCAAGAATTTGCCCTTGCAATGGCACCACAGTTTGACATAGCCCCGAAGACCTCAAAGCATCACAACACTGGCTGGATAATTTCCTTCAGCGAAGTAAACTGTCTTTAAGAAGATCTACAACGTTGTTTAGGTTAGAAGATACTCAAGTTATTAAGCGAGCACTTGCATTCAAGTCCTTTATTGATGATGCTGACTTCTCTAAATACAGTCTTTCCAACATGATTGCTATGGATGAAACTGCAGTGTTTATGGGCAAATCATCTCAAACAGCAATTGAACAGCCAGGTGCCTCCTTAGTGTACATTCCCTCCACTGCTTACGAAAGTGCATGTGTTTCCTGTATTTTGGCAATTCGTCTGGATGGCACTAAAATCCCACCTTTAATCATTTCTAAGGGCAAGAAGGAAAAGATTGAACGTATTTTGGGCATTTTTATTCTTGAAACTGAAAAAGCCTGGGCCACACAAGCAGTTATAAGGAAGTGAGTCGATTTAATGCTGCTGCTTGTTATGCGAGGGAGCCAAAGAGGTCTGCTAGTCTGGGATGCAGCCAGCACTCACCGCGCTAAAGATATGAAGACATTTCTTCACGAAAGAAAAATAGATCAGATGATTCCCACAGGAATGACGGCCTATCTCCAGACTCTTTTTAAAAAAATATATATATATATATTTTATTGATATTTTACAGAGAGGAAGGGAGAGAGATAGAGAGCTAGAAATGTCGATGAGAGAGAAACATCGACCAGCTGCCTCTTGCACACCCCCTACCGGGGATGTGCCCGCAACCAATGTACATGCCCTTGACCAGAATCGAACCTGGGACTTTTCAGTCCACAGACTGACGCTCTACCACTGAGCCAAACTGGTTTCAGCTCCAGACTCTTGATATTGCAATAAACAAGCCATTCAAAGACAATTTGCACATGGAAATTAATGACTACATTGAAAATAGAATGGAGAGAAATCAGCGTGGAAACTTTGTGAAACCTAAACTGCAAGAAGTTGTGACTTGGGTGAAGAATTTATGGGAGAAAATCACTGACAGTTGCATTGCAAATGCACTGTGAGCAGGCTACCTTGACAAGAAGTACTCATTTAAAGACAGTGCTATTGCTAAACATGAGAGATTTGGTCCACTGATTCTGAAAGAAATGGAGTCACAAGAAATTCACCAGGAAATTCAGGAATTGGATTGTTATGATGATGTTCCAGAAGATGATGATATGAATGTCATTGAATAAATGAGTAAATTCTTGATACTGTAGGATTCACAGTTTATCTGATTTGTGTTGACAACTACTGTACTACTGTACCGTATATAGGTAATAAATTTCCTTTATTTTCATTTAACAATAAATGTGTACTGTATTCTTCTTCATGGAAAAATAAGACATCCCCTGAAAATAAGACCTAGCGCATCTTTGGGAGCAAAAATTAATATAAGACACTGACTTATTTTCGGGGAAACAGGGTATTTATACTACCATCTTGGTTCTCTCTCAATCTGCTATTATTAATTGGGTCATTAGCATTTATTCTGTAGAACTGGGAGTATGATAATCACAATATTGAGACAGAGTAGGTCCTATAATTTTCTTTCCAGACATGCATTAAAATCATAGCTACCTTATAAATAATGAATTTAGCGAAAAACTTAAGTGAACTTGTCAATGCATACTACAGAGGGAGCTCAAGAGCTTTAAGTCATCTCATTGTAAACCATGTTAAGAAATTTTATTTTCTTCATTTATTCTAAATGTAGAATCTTTCTTCCTGGAGGTCCTTCTTGCCTATTTAAGATACAGACAGGAAAATGTGATTTATTACTTGTGGACAGCATAGCCCAGTGTCATTTTTATTTTGGTGGACATTAAGTTGATTGGAAAGGAGATAGGACTGAGTGATGGTAATGTCACTTTCTCAAAGTCACTAGTCTTATGGCTCTCCTAATTTTGGTATATTTTAAATTTATTGATTTTAGAGAGGAATTGAGAGAGAGAAACACCAATTTGTTCATTTGTCTCAAATCCAAATATTTGTGAACCGTTTGGGCTATTTTTGCATTCATTGATTGATTCTTGTATGTGCCCATGCGGGGGATCAAACCTACAATCTTGGCATATTGGGTTGGTGGCTCCAACCATCTGAGCCTCCGGGTCAGGGCATAATTTTGGTATTTTTTAGGCATCAATTGTTTAAGGTATCAGTAGCTTCTACATCAATAATACTTCTTTCTTTTTTTATTTATAAATATATTTTTATTTATTTCAGAGAGGAAGGGAGAGGGAGAGAGATAGAAACATCAATGATGAGAGAGAATCATCAATCAGCTACCACCTGCACACTTCACACTGGGGATTGAGCCTGCAACCCTGGCATATGCCCTGACCAGGAATCAAACTGTGACCTCCTGGTTCATAGGTTGACGTTCAACCACTGAACCATGCCAGTGGGCTCTTTTTTATTTTTTATCAGAATCATCTGATTTGTATCTTTTATTCTACCCACTAAATGCCAACAATATTATTTAATCCTTATGTTACATATGTGGCCAAAATATTTTCTAAATCTCTTCATGAATTTATAATTTATCCATTTAAGAGTAGTGATTTTGCATGTATGTAGTCATTTATTCTTATCAGTATGGTAAACCAAATTGTTTTACATTTAAACAGAATGGGAAAAAACTTGGCAATCTTTTAGAGATGGAAGCATGGTGTTGAGTAAATTGCCAGGTGACAGAAAACCTGAGTATTTTGGAGAAACATCTAGTAGAATGTCTGCTGCCTGCTGTTATACTGTTATTTCTTAGTAAAAATAGCCTGAATGTTGAGCAAATAAATACTGTTTCTGTCAATTTATAGTTTTATAGCACCATGGACTAAATAGTTTTAAGTTTTCTAGGTGTGAGTTAACATTAATGCAGAAATACTTCAATTGTCATTGATAAAAACACACCACTAGAGATTGTGTACATCATTTGCTGAAATTGATGCCAAACTGCAAATAGTATTCACTTAGGAAATAAATATTTAGTCTTCCATGAGGATTTGTTGGCCTCCTATAAGTAGTCTATTTAACCTCATTCTAGCAGGTACTGAATACACTGTACGTTAGGGAATGGAATTAAAAACACAAACTAGGTCAAATTATAATCTGGCATTTATTATGTTATGTCCTTTGCTAAATTGTAAACTTGATAAAGGAGTATTGTCTTATTCACATTTTTATCCCCAATTCATTCATTAACAAATGTTTATTTTGTGACTGCTCTGTGCTAGAAACATGGTGATGAACAAGAGAGAGCCTCTGTTTTATGGAGTTTTAAAGTGGAGATATATAACAAAGGAAAACAGATGTGACAAGGTGTAGGGGGTTGAGTAGTGTCCTGTTTGCAGTTGAGTTCCCATGATTGTTTACCTGGTAGCTATAAGCATCTGGGAGTAGATTAATAAAACACTGCAGATGGAATCTGGGATCAGATGATCTTACTTATGGTAAGCAGCAGAGTGAGGAGGGTCAACTTCTGTACCAGCAGGGCTTGCACCCCAACTATATAACCAAGTGTCAGACTGGCTTATGTGCTAAAAGCCTCAAAATATATTAGGCAGGGTTACAGTTGTGCTTTGAACCAGCCCCTGGTTTATTTGCAGATGAGCAAACAAGGGATCTTGACCTAGAAAATCTACTTATGTGAATATGCATGAATTTTATTCCCCAAACTCTCCTTTTTCCAGATTTAAGAAAGAACTGTGAAAGGAACTCTGAAATATGTAATCATTTTTTTTAAAAATATATTTTTATTGATTTTTCACAGAGAGGAAGAGAGAGGGATAGAGAGCTAGAAACGTCGATGAGAGAGAATCATCGACCAGCTGCCTCCTGCACACCCCCCACTGGGGATGTGCCCGCAACCAAGGTACATGCCCTTGACCGGAATCGAACCCGGGACCTTTCAGTCCGCAGACCGACGCTCTACCACTGAGCCAAACCGGTGCCGGCTGTAATCATTTTTCAAATACAGGTTCTGTTAGGCGACACTGAAACTTTGGGGAAATGGTTGCAAAATTTGTTTTGATCTTAAGCAAAACCAGAGCCAGTTTAGTTACTTTTCAGTGATAATTTGTAATAGAAATAAACAGATAAATATTAATTTATTATTTAGAAATATTAATTTTAAGTTACATTCTCAAACAGGCCAATTTTCAAAACTTAATATAGATTGTCACAGTATGGTGAATATTTTAAAAATAATACTTAAAATATATTTTGTCTTTTTCTTGTTTTTGTAGCTGGTATATAATTTTAAATAATCTCATACAGTTGTTGAGTCTTATCTGTGTTTTTGGCAATGAAAAGAAAATAATTTTGCATATGATATTATTTGTTTTGTATTGTTTATGAAATTTCTTTGGTCAAAGTACTTGAAAAGTTCAGTACCAGTTCTTCTGAAGATAGGCTCCTTTGTCCAAGCTCTGTAGCCCCTTGGAAAATTGCAGCAGCGATGCCCTCAACAAGAATAAACCTGTAGAAATGTCCACAAAGGACCCCTGCAAATGCTCCAACCTTCGAACATTTTAAAATGTTTATTGCAGTTTCCCTTGAAGACTAAGGTTTAAAAACTTTTTTGCTTCCATTAATGTCTGTACATGTGTGCATTTCTATATATAAACATATATGTAATTGCATACATTCATGTAGATATAAATGTGTTTATGGACCATATGTTTACTTCTGTGAAGTCATTGGTGATAACATGATGTGAAATTCCTCTGATTTAATTTTTAGCAAAGAAACATTTATTGGTATTTAAATTAATTTATTTCATTTGGTTTCAGTTTGGGAGATTGGTTATAATATAAAGAATCTTAAATGAGTCCATTTTGTTTCCACTAGTTTTCATTTTTGTGATCTTGCATACAACATTAACTGGGTGACTAGAATGTCTGAAGATTTTGTCTTCCTTTTGTTCTTGGTAGTAAGGTTTATTACATCATCATAGCATGTTTTGAAACCCAAACAGTATGCAGTTCTTCTTTCAGCCAATTCTGGATTGGCTTGTTAAAAAGATTTTGGAGGAGGCCTGACCGGGTGGCTCAGTTTGTTGGAACATCGTCCTATACACCAAGAGGTTGTGGGTTTTTTCAAATACCTGGGCAGGGTGCATGAGGTAATTGATTGATGTTTCTTTTTCATATCATTGTTCTTTCTCTCTTTCTCCCCCTTCCTCTCTAAACATATTCTTGGGCGAGGATTTAAAAATAAAAAAAGATTTTGAACGAGTTTAGCAAAAGAAAATTTGTTTTCCGTACTTTTCTTTCTAATGTTCTCAGTTGTTTTAGAAGTTAGTTATTTGCTGGATTTTCTTAGATAGTATTAGGATTCAACATTCTGACTATCTCAATTTCTATCAGAATAAAAACCAAGTGATTTATTTAAAATTGAATCTTGCCTGGCTGGCATGGCTCAGTAGTTGAAACAGAAGGTCACAGTTTGATTCTGGATCAGGACACATGCCCAGATTGTGGGCTCAATCCCCAGTGTGGAGCATGCAGGAGGCAGCTGATCAAAATGATTCTCTCTCATCATTGATGTTTCTCTCTCTCCCTTTCCTTTCCTCTCTGAAATCAATAAAAATATATTTTTAAAATAAATAAATAAATAAATAAATAAATAAATGAATAAATAAATAAACTGAATTTTATGAGAGTAAACAAGTGATTTGAATTTGAAAGATAGTATGTTCCACTACAGATCAGAAATTTTCTTTTTTTATACAAATTATTGATTTTAAATTTTACCAACAGATGAAATTCCTACCTTATCTTTTGGGTCTGATTTTGCCCCAATGATCAAATCAGCTCCACCATTATTTATTAAGAGCATGATGTCGCATGCTTTAAGGCTAGAGAGAATTCTTTACATTTGCCTAGTGCTGTATAGTTCATCAAGCTCATTCTTCTCCGTAACACTATGATAAATTGACCCATTTGCTATATAAGGAAACTGAGGTTTCTCTTTGAAGGGTTCACCCAAGATCATTTAGCTTTTGGACTTGAGCTTAAGTCTTCTGACTCCAAGCTCAGCACTCTTTCCTTAGGGATCTCAGTTTGGCTTTTTAGACAGATACAATCATTACAGAACAAAACCAGAGAAAATGAGTGCCACAAGGCCTTCATAGACGGAAGAAATTATTCTGAACAGGAAGGCAGGATGTATCTGGAGAAGATAATTCATTGGTTTAGCAGACTGGAGGGGAATTCTGTCCTAAGCTTAGAGAAGTAGGATGAAGAGAGAGAAATAAGTTTGTGGGGGATAGAGGTGCAAGAGAGTATGAGATGGGTCCTTTGCAGAGGGTTCTGGGTGTGGAGGAGAAAAGAGCCCCTAGAAGAACTACCTGGAATACAAGTGGAGCAAATCAGATTTAACCTGATTTCTAGTAAGTGTGAAGGGGTGTTGGGATTCAAGAAAGCAATTTGAGGGAGAAATAAATCTAAGAAAGATTATGAGGAAATTGATAGCTTGTCTGGAGTTGCCAAACAGAAGTAAGTGAGAACCGTACCTGTAATTGATGGTGAGATTTTGAACCAGGGACATAGGAAAACTGTCAACAGAGAATGGAAAGACCTACTTAAGAAGAGGGAAGGAAGTTTCAGCTCTGAATTAACTCCCCCTATAAAAGCTGCTGCAATTGTATCTCTTAACCCTGTTGCCTAAATGGAAGGAAAGGTCCACCCTAAATCCCAACGTTTTTCATGTGATTAGGCTTTTAAAAAAAATGAAATGCAGCAAATGACAATTGTCATTTTATAATGGCATGTCTTTCTTGTTTTAAAATGTCCCCATTGCACAATGATTAGTGATACCTCAGTCACTTAATTCTGCTCTTGTTCTTGCAGCCTGGAGTACTTGGGTACTTTGAGTTCAGTGGTTCACCCCAGCCTCCTGGTTATGTGACCTTCTTCACTTCAGCATTACATTCATTAAAGAAAGGTAAAAATCATTTATAGTAAGACATTAGAACTTTAACAAAAATGTTTGTATATTGATAGCTTCTTTTGCATGTGTTATCTTTATGATTACTTTCATTTTCTTGATTCTTTTTCTCTGTATTTGTATTACATAATTGTATTCTTTTATGTTCTGTAGTCCCTTACTTTTTAGCCTTTTAAAATATATATTTTATTGATTTTACACAGAGAGGAATTGAGAGGGACAGAGAGTTAGAAACATCGATGAGAGAGAATCATCGATCAGCTGCCTCTTGCACACCCCCTACTGGGGATGTGCCCGCAACCAAGGTACATGCCCTTGACCGGAATCGAACCTGGGACCTTTCAGTCCGCAGGCCGACGCTCTATCCACTGAGCCAAACCAGTCCCGGCTAGCCTTTTAAAATGTAACTTGATCATACTGTCTGCAATTATAGGTTTTGTACTTTAAAATTTATTATATCATAATTTTTTGTGTGTGTTCATAGTTATAAGTTCTGGTCCAACTGTGTAATGGCTATATTGTCAGTTGATGTACCATAATTTAGGAATACATTTCCTTTAAGAAGTGTTTGTAAGTATAAAAGTCATGTTACATTACACTTTAAGCCTACTGTCAGTTTAATAATTCTCAAATGTATTTTTTTCACTTTAGCTAAATCATGTATTATATGAGGTCCTACATTTTAAATTAAACATTGTATCCTGGCCTTTTTTTCATGTTGTTCCATGTTCTTTCTTTAAATCAGTTGTAGCATCATGTCCATTCTCTGTGGAATACATTTTCATCTGCTCTCTCGTCTCCATCTCCTTTGTTAGCACACTAGTCCAAGCCCCTTGCTCTTCCCCGGACTAGACCAATGGTCACTTAACTAGTATTCATTCTAGTCCCTTTTCCCTCACACTTGGGCCTTTGTATGTGCTAGTGTTTTTGCCTATACTGTGGCCCCTCCTTCCCTGATCCCTAGGGCTCAGCTCCCCATTTGTCAAACCCCTATTCATACCTCAGAATCCCCTCAAAAATCATTTCTGCACCCTCTGATCTCAGTTGGGTATCCTGTTGTTTTCTTTCATAGTACTTAACATGGTTGGTATTTATGAGATGATTTGTTTAATATCTGTCTTCTTCCCCAGACTGTGAGACTTTGAGGTAGGACCATGTCTCTTCAGTTTAGCATACTTTCTCCAGTGTCTGGTACATAGCAGGAGCTCAGTCACTATTTGCCAAGTGAGTGATCAGATTAACGGCCATGTACTATCTTTTCCCCAGTAGCTTGACCAAAAATATGTAACTATCCTTCTACTACTGGGTCTTAGATTGCTTTATTACTATTTTTTAATAATAATAGTATACTATTAATACATGACTGGCCATTTTAATATATACATTATCTTAAGGTTTTATGCATAGAGAATCTACTGTATTCATGTTTTTGATCGGGGACATTGGGAGAGGAGATCATGCTGACACATTTTAAAGACTTTGAGATGCATAGCTTCAGATGACAAAGAAGACTGAGTTTGAATTTTGAAAACAAAATACTACCAATTTAAACTTAAGAAGCAGATTTTAAAAAATCTTCTTAGAAAAGTAAAGCCCTTTGAAGAAGATCTCAACTGAAGATTACATATGAAAGCAAAACCTAGAGACATTCACTGAAGTGATGGTAGCATTTAAGTCAAAGGATATTTCAAGATTGTGGAAATATATTTAGTTATCTAGTTAGTTTATATAATGTGCTAATGGTTCATCTTGTATTACTTTTCATTCAGAGGTTTCCAAAATATTGCTTCTTTTTGAAAAAACCTTTCAGTAGCCTTTCACCCCTATTTTTTTCTTTTTTGTTTTTAAGCAAAGGAAGGTACAAAATGAAGCTCTTTTGGGCAATTCATTAATTTTGACAAATGATTACATGAAATTTCTTCTCAGAATATATCTAGTCTGGCTTAGCTTTATTACATTTCTTTCCTACCATGTGATTCTAGTTTAGTTTTGTAAAATCCTGTTGCATATGAACTTTGCAAGAAATGAGATTCATCCTAATTAATCATTTTCACCTCATTTTTGGTGGATAATCTGCCATTTAGCTTAGTAAACCATTTTTAGAAGAAAAAGACAAATTTGGAATGATTTTTCATAATATGTGCACTATGAAGGACTATCTAAAGTAAATCATGCTTTGGGCATCTAGGCTTTTTTCCTCTTTTCTTTCTCTTTGAAGTCAAATAATTTTAACTTATTTATTAATAGCAATTGTTCAATAAGAGAAACATATGCACACTTCTTTTTTAATGGTACAGCTTGAAGTGCAAATTCTGGGTTAGTATTGTGTTTAGATTATATACACAAAACAAGGCCTGAGGAACATTTGACACACTTAACATTTGGCTATAGAGCTTAATTGAAGAAGTGTTTAGACTGTTGTAGTAGAAAACAGATGTTCTGGTTCAACAAACCAAAAGCATTTACCAAAATGCACGTCTTTCCATTGCCTCAGTGATTTTTTAAAAATTGTCTTAGAAATAGCCTGTGAAATTTGTTTCTTGACACTAGCAGGGCATTGGTTTACAAATATTTGGAGCATCTACCATATATTATGCATCATGCCTGGGTGCTGGGGGTGTGCTTAGAGGGCGGGTAGCTCATTCCTGCCCTCAAGAATGTTGTTAGCTCTGGCTTCATGGGACTTTACCATTGCCATTCCTTTAATACTATTTGTCTAATGTTTGATAAATTTGCACCTTAAAATAAGGAAATTAGGGAGATTTTACTTACCATCTCAGCACTTAATGTTAACTGCTTTCTCTTTTTGTTGTTTTAACTATTTGATCACAGTTACCCATGTCCTTTACTTGTTGATCTCAGTCTCGGTGTTGATTTGTCAGTTTATAAAGCTTTGCCTTCCTGTTAGGTGGTGTGGGCAGTAATCCTTTGTTATATTTCTGTTTATTGTTTTCCTAGCTGTTTTATTATCATTTTTTATATAGCAGTTATATATTTTCATGTAATTAAATCTGTGGTTCTTTTTCTTTTTAAAATATGTTTTCCTTACTGATTTGAGAGAGAGAGAGTGAAACATCAATAGGTTGCTTTCCATATGCACCCCAACTAGAGACTGAACCTTCAACCTGGGGCATGTGCCCTAACCATGACTCCAACCTGCTCCCTTTCAGTGCTCAAGATAATGGTCAACCAACTGAGCCAAGGCTGTGGTTTGTTTTCTTCTCTTTTTTAAAAATATATTTTTATTGATTTCAGAGAGGAGGGGAAAAGGAGAGATAGAAACAACAATGATAAGAGAGAATCATTGATTGCCTGCCTCCTACACGTCCCACATTGGAGATAGAGCCTGCAATCAGGCATGTGCCCTGACTGGGACTCAAATTTTGACTCCCTGGTTAATAGGTCCTTGCTCAACTGCTGAGCCATACTGGCTGAGTTGTGGATTTTTTTCTTTCTTGATTAAAAAAATGTTTTTTTGCTGGGCTAGTGTTGCTCAGTGGTTGAGCATTGACATATGCACCATGAGGTCACTGGTTGGATTCCTGGTCAAGGCACATGCCCAGATTGCTGTCTCAATCCCCCAGCAGGGGGCTTTGCAGGAGGAAGCAAAGTGTTTATGTTTCTCTCTCATTGATGTTTTCCTCTCCCTCTCTTTCTCAAATTAAAAAATATATTTTTTAAAAAACCTGATCACTACTTAGTTCACTTTCTTTTTAAAAAATTTACTTTGGCTTAAAATATAGAGCACAGTTGGTCCTCCCTGCTCCCCCTTCTTAACCTCCTACTATATAATAAAAAGATAATATACAAATTGACCCTCACGCCCTCACAAGAGGCTGCCTATGTCCAGGCTGGGGGGTTAGTGAGAGAGAACCAAATGACCAGCAGGTTGCATGGGGCGACCAGGTAGGCAGGGAGGGGGGGCAGTGGGGGTGTCCAGGTTGGCAGGGGGGGCAGTTAGGGGTGACCAAGTTGGCAGAGGGGGGCAGTTGGGGGCAGTTGGGCCAACAGGGGGGTCAGTAAGAGGCAGCCAGGCTGGCGGGGGGTGGGGGGTGGGGAGCAGTTAGGGTTGACTAGGCCAGCGGGGGTATGGGGGTGGGTTGGGGGCGATTAGGCTGGTAGGGGGGCAGTGAGGGGTGACTAGGCCAGTGGGGGGCAGTTGGGGGTGACCAGGCCAGCAGAGGGGGCAGTTGGGGGCAACCAGGATGGCAGAGGGGGCAGTAAGGGATAACCAGGCTGGCGTGGGGTGGGGGGCAATTAAGAGCAACTAGGCTGGCAGGGAGGAACAGTTGGGGGCAATCAGGTCAGTGGGGGCAGGTAAGCAATTAGGAGCCAGCAGTCCAGGATTGTGAGAGGGATGTCTGACTACTGGTTTAGGCCTGATCCTAGGGATTGACAGTCCTAAACCAGCAGATCCTAAACCGGCAGTCAAACATCCCCCAAGGGGTCCCAGATTGGAGAGGGTGCAGGCTGGGCTGAGGACCCCCTCCTCCTCCCCACTCCCACATCCCATGCATAAATTTTGTGCACTGCTCCTCTAGTTGGGTAATAAGTTAGCACCATTTACAAAATAATGCTTCCTTTTACCCTCATCTTGGTGATGCCTGCTTTATCACCAAATATTTTATTGCCTGTAATTGGGTCTATTTCTATGTTTTCTCTTGGTCTAGATACCTCCTTTTATAATAGTAAATATATCATTTCTTGATTTTAAGTAAAGCCTATATTCAGCTTTCTCATTCTTGTGTTTTATGGAATATATTTTTATATCTGTTAATGCACTTGGCTGGATTTTGGTTGGAATTATATTAAACATATAAATTGACTTAGAGTTATTGACATGTTCATAATATTCAGCTTCCTTTTCTAGGATCACAACAGATTACTCATTTATTCAACCTATTTATTTATTTATTTATCTATTTATTTATACATCCTTTATTAATGTTTATACATTTCAAAATGTGGAATGATTTTCTGGGCTGGCAGACTGTGTATGTTTTAAGAACTTGAGTGAAACCAATCTCGGACTTCTCTACTCTTTGGAGACTGCAAAGTCTGATCCTTTTTTAAAAAAATATTTTTTCTTAATTTTTTTACAGAGAGGAAAGGAGAGGGATAGAGAGTTAGGAACTTTGATGAGAGAGAAACACTGATCAGCTGACTTCTGCACACTCCCTACTGGGGATGTGCCCCCAACCAAGGGACATATCCTTGACCGGAATTGAACCTGGGACTCTTGAGTCCACAGGTGATACTCTATCCACTGAGCCAAACCGGTTAGGGCCTGATCCTCTTTTTTTTTTTTTTTTTTTTTTTTTTAAATATTTTTCTTTATTTCAGAGCAGAAAGGACTGGGAGAGAGAGAGATAGAAACATCAGTGATGAGAGAATCATTGATTGGCTGCCTCCTGCACATCCCACAGTGGGGATTGTACCTACAACTCAGGCATGTGCCCCCATTAGAAATTGAACCGTTACCTCCTGGTTCATAGGTTGATCGATGGTCATCCACTAAGTCATGCTGGCTGGGCACCTGTTTCTCTTTTTATCTTTTCACATTTGGTCTTGGCGGACAAACTTCTTTCTATGCTTAATGAAAATTTGGTAGAAGGGGATCATTATTTTTGGTTGGTTGCTTGATTTTTTCCTCATCTTATTTCATTATTTGCTGTAAAATGTTTTCTGGTAAAATGTTATATTCTTTTATGGTTAGTGACTTCTTTTAAAAAAGAAAATTTACAATAAATTGAGGTACTCTTCTTTTCATTCAATCTACAATAGGGATGCAGTGCTGTTGGGAGTAAAGCAGTAGCTTGGGAACTGACAGTGCCTGATCATTACCCTTTGTTTGCCCTTGACAGAATCTGTAAAATCAAACAAAACACTTGACTTTTCTGTGTTTGAGATTGTCTCAAATTAGAGAGGGTGAAGAATGAAAGATGAGACAGAGGGCCAAAAACCAGGACTACAGGCTTTATTAGAGGAGAAGGACCCCTGCCGGGCTGCCCCCAAAAGGGGAGTAGCCCATGTGCAGAGGGGAACACACCTTTTGAGGGGAGGAATGGGAAGGGATGGAGCTTAGGGTACTCTGCATGCGCTGATTGGTGGTTTCATATAAGGCACATGATTATGCACTTAGGTACTTAGAATCAAGGGCTTAGGGCAGTGGTCGGCAAACTCATTAGTCAACAGAGCCAAATATCAACAGTACAACTATTGAAATTTCTATTGAGAGTCAAATTTTTAAAACTTAAACTTCTAACGCCACTTCTTCAAAATAGACCAAGGCTGTGGAAGAGCCATACTCAAGGGGCCAAAGAGCCGCATGTGGCTCAAGAGCCGCAGTTTGCCAACCACTGGCTTAGGGTATTTGGCAGGTGCTGATTGGTTGTTCAATGTATAGTCCATATAAGGTGCCTGGTTAGGTGCTCAGGAATGTCCAAGCCACCGATGCAGTTTAAGTCATACTCTGTCCATCAGTTGGGGGAAGGGAGGCTCTATCAGAGAGGGTAGAATTAAATGCTTATTTTACCAAGTCACATTTGTGTGAAATACATCAGGTATAAACAAAGTCTATTGTAGCTTAATTAAAAAGCCACCTGCCTGAAAGCGCTTTAAGTATTGTGTCTGTTTTCTTAAAAGCATCTATACCAGGTATTATATAACTTGACCAACCATTGGGCACTGGTGTTCCTTCTCCCTTTTCCTTTAGCACTCCATATCTGCTTCTCATGCTTCATGCTGTCCTTACTATAGAACTGTCTGCATCTCTAGGGTAGGTTGAATGAAAAGAATTTGTTTAGATACCGTAATATTTATTGAGTGCTTTGAAACCAAGGTTTTGCCTTCCTACTCCTACATCTTGATCAGTGTTGTAACTGAGAGGTTGAATGGATGACTAATAAAGGGAACTTTTGCTTAAGTGAGAATGATTTTAGGAGGCCAATGCCTTATCCATTAGGCGACTGGGGCTCAAGTGAGAATGATTTTAGTAGTGGGATGTTAAGTCATTTTGGGTCCGCTCGCACCACCACCACTCTCCTTTCAGGTTCCATAGACCAATATGTGGGAATCATTCACAGCAGAACTGTTTAGTGTCCCTGCCTGGTTCTTTTCTCCTTATCTTTTTCCACTGGCTTCTCAGTGTTCTCTGACACTAAAATCCTATTTAATTTAATTGAAATTCACATGATACTTAAGTGTCATCTTGAAAATACACTATAATTGAACTAACAAGCAAAATAGAGACAGACTCATAGAGAGCAGGCAGGCAACTTTGGGAGGGGGAATTGGGGAGGAGGAGGATTGAGCAAAAAAGGCAAAAGAGAAAGAACTCATGGACACAGATAATAATGTGGTGATTTGGGGAGAAAGGGGAGTGGGTGGAAGTGAAAAAGGGTGTAGGGGGGATAAAAAAAAAAAAAAAAAAGAATATACACTAAACTATTAACTAAAGACAACATTTTCACTCCTTTCTAACACCTTTATGAATTTCTAAACTTAGTTGCCAAGGGAACTTTGTGGCATGAGTCTTCTAAGGAACACCCTTTGAGAAATACTGTTGTAATGAATTGCTTATAGGAAAAAACTTATAATTCCAGTGTAGGGTCCCTCTATGGCATCAGGAGGCATCTGATAGTGCTGTGCTTTGCTGGTATAATTCAATCAGTATATATATAAAAGCATCCTCCTCTATATCCTTATTCATAAATAAAGCTTTTTTGGAGCACTTTTATGTTAGATTGTGAAATTTTATAAAATATCAAGAGGTCTGAAGGGTAGGATTTTCTTACCCTGTAGGTGACATTCTTAGAGGCATTTAAAAAAACAAAGAACTGACATTTTAGGCAAGATTGATGTTGAAATTGCTTTATTTTCTTGGGTTCCTGGGTCTAACTCTTTGGTGGTGGTTGTGAATTCTCACCGGAGGATATTTTTCCATTGATTTTTAAAGAGAGGGAAAAGTGGGGGAGAGACAGAGAGAAACATTGATGTGAGAGAGACACATTGGTTACCTCCCACATGCACCCCAACCAGGATTCGAGCCTGCAACTAAGGTACGTGCTCTTAACCGGAATTGAACCCATGAGTCTTTAGTCCATGGGCCTATGCTCTATTCACTAAGCCAAACCAGCCAGGACCCTGGGTCTAACTCTTCAGAGTTTGGACCAGGCATTGGGTTTAACAATTGCCCATGAATGAAGATGGTTCTAGGATCCCTTGGTTTTCTCTGATAATCTCATAGTTGTCACTATACTTACTAATAGAAGGAAATTATTTTCTATCTGTCATGGGTACTGATTAATGCACATTAGAATAAACATATTAGGAATTTCTTGCTTTTGGTACCCATACTTAAAATTGACTTTTTAATATTTTGCTATTTTAGCAAGGTTATCATCATATATCATAAGAGATGCTTTTATTCCCATTATTACATATCTCTTAAGTCTTGTAAATGCTGCTACATAAGAACTAAGGCCAAAAATGGACCTCCTCACACTTTAAGTTAGATTCAGAAGCATGACTTACAAATTCAACGAACATTTGAGGATCCACTGTAATTACAGCTATAAAGATGAATAAAACTTGTTCCCTGACATCAATAGTGCTACCAGCTAGTGTGGCCAACATGTAGGCTTGCCCATAATATGAGTGTGGTGACAGGTCTGTGACAAGCTTTGTTGGATCTTGGAGGTCAGTTGATCTGATTAGTTTAGGGAAGACTGCTCTGAGGAGTTGGCACTAGGGGTATGGAGGGTTTCCCAGGATAATGAGAGGTCAGTCTTCAGGTAAGTGTGTTAAAAACTAGAAAGAGAGGAAGATATAAGGGATTGGAGAAAGCAAAAGTTGTGCAGGAAGCTCAGAACCAAATTTAGTGATCTTTGTATATATTTTGGATTCCTTGAATCCATGTATCTAAAAAATTATACCACCTTGCACAGTTGCCATGGCTCAGTGGTTGAACATTGACCTATTGTATAAACCAGGAGGTCATGGTTCAATTCCTGGTCAGGGCACATGCTCAGTGGGCTCGATCCCCAGTGGAGGTTGTGCAGGAGGCAGCTGATAGATGGTTCTCTCTCATCATTGATGTTTCTCTCTCCCTCTCCCTTCCACTCTGAAATAATAAAAATATGTGTGTTTTTTTAATTGTACCATCTTTACTTTCTAATTGTTTGTGATAATTTTTACCTTTTTAAGTTGTCCTGTGTGTGTGTGTGTGTGTGTGTGTGTGTGGTGTGTGTTTTGGTCCTTCTAGGTTTTTTCTTTTTGTTAGTTTTGAAGCTGCGATAAGACTCTTAGATGAAGAACCACAAACATTAAAAATCTTGAAAAACTCTTATCTAATAAGGTCACAAGCTTATAGTGAAACAACCGAGTGCAGACAAACCCAGTTCTGATCTGTGTAAAGTTGAACATGACCAGCTGATTGTGGACAGAGCCCTTTGATGAGTCAGGCACTTTACCCAGATGATTCAGTCTTCACTGTCCTCTTCGCAGCAGAAACTGTTTGCTCAGTGCTGTTACCTCAGTGAGGATACGGAGGCTTTGAGGAGATTGACTCAGGGTGATTCTGGTAGGCAGAATAATTGCTCCTCAAAGATGTCCACATTCTAATCATCACAACCTGTGAATATGTTATGTTACATGGCAAGGGGTAATTTGAGGTTGCAAATGGAATTGGTTGCTAGTCATCTGATATTGAGGAAGGGAACTTATCCTGGAGTATCCAGTATAATCAGAAGGATGCTTAAAAGTGGAAACAAGAACTAAAGTGTAGTATCAAAGTGGTGGTACACTGTGGGAAGGACTTGTCTGGCCATTATTGACTTTGAAGATGTATGGGAGCCACAAGCCAAGAAATGCAGGTAAACTAGAAGCTGGAAAAGACAGGGAGATGGATTCTCCTTAAAGGAACTTGTCCAACTGACACCTTAATTGTTTTTCAGTGAAGCCCATTTTGGACTTTTGATCTCTAGAGCTGTAAGATAAACTTATGGTGTTCTAAGCTACTAAATATGTGGTAATTTCTTATAGCAGAAATAGCAAATTAATATTGTCAGATACCATATAGGAGGAGCTGAGATTACTGCTGTAATCATGGGATGCGGCAGGTGGTACAATATGCTGATTTTACCTCCAGGCCTTGCCCATGATACTGTTTTAAATATAATACCTTTCTCTAATATCTCCTGTCTAATTTTCAAAGTGTACCTGAAGGCCTATGGGATTGATAAATATTGTCTAGGATGATGCTGGCAAATTGTGGACATGATATGAACATTTCTATACCACTGGTCCCCTTCTTGGAACTTCTGCACTGGTTGGCTATGTCTCCTACTTGGCAGTTAGCATTGTTTTCTTATTTTCCCTTGGATTTCAGTGGTATCTTCCTAACAAGAAGTTCCAATAGACAGTTACAAATCATTTTAGTGGCAAGTATCCTGTATGACCAGGATCCACTCAGTCACCCCTTCTCAGGTTCCCGTCGGTAAGATAAAGGAGCCTTGCCCAAGTTGCCTCTGAAGGACACTTCAGCTTGAAAAATGCATTGGCTCTTGGCTTGTTTTTGGAGGCCTGCGAGCTAAGAATTGTTTTTATATTTGTAAAGGGTTTGTTTGGGGGTGAACATGTGACTCCATGCTAGACGATAAAGAATAGCCTAAAAGGGAGTGTAGAAGCCATTTCTAAGCAGATATGTTTCTTTTATGAAATCCTTCCTTCAACAAGTTTATTGAAAGGAATTTAATTGAAATATATACAAGGGAAGTATTCTAATTGATCGGTTTAATATTGTGCTTTGGTTAAATGGGACCAGCTGGTATGAGGGTAGTTTACTGTCATATTAGTATATGTGCTAGTGCATATTTAACTCTATAATTTATGTTCCCCTAAAATAGTGAAGTTGAAACTGATTTCTCTTCCTCCTTAACTCACAAGAAAAAAAAAAAAAATCACAACTGAGGACTTACATGTTTACTTAGGGTTTAGCAGTATTTTGGCAAACACCAGAATATGCATATTGTATTTATGGTGCCCAAATGCCAGGTTTCCCCCCCCCAGATAATTGCTTTGGCTTTATATTAAGAATTTTGAAAATATATACATTCCAAAGCTGGATTTCTAGGGGAAATTGCAAGTAATAAGATGGTTCATATATTAAAAATAAACATTTCTGTAATCTATTACATTTCTTTCAAGGCTTTTTAATTTTGGTAATGTATTTATCATTGGAAATGCGTGAGTCATTATCCAGTGAGTGAGTGAGTCACTGTGTAAGTGCTAAGTAACATTGGAGAGGCTGTTGTTACCTGTTTTATATAATCCTATCATTTTCTTTTTTCTTCCTTGTCCAAAACCTTGGAAAGAAGAGTGGGAAAGCAGAAGTTAATAAAATGGCAGAGTATAGAGTAAAATGAGGACTCTTTCCAGGATGAAAGGTACACATTACAAGTTTGCCTTTTGGAATGTCACTACTTCCCAGAGTAAAGAAATGAGATAAATTCCCCCAGGAAGGTATATGACTTCCTAGCCATACTGATTAAAAGCTGTGTGATGTAATCCAGTGGTATTTAGTTTTGAAGTATGTCATGATTTATTTGTTAGTAGTGATCTTCATGAGGATTTTTCCTGACCTGATATTCCATTTCATTTCAGTGATCCTAGAGAGATTGGCTCACAAATCTCCACATTGTTCACTCAGGCATTCTGTTTATTCTTTCAGTGTCTTTAGGTACCTTACTTTGTGGGTACAGAAAGTACTGCTTGCTTTAGGCCTCTGAGAGAGAATTTATTTCAGAAGCTCAGCACTTTATTCCTAGAGCCACAAGGTCTGGAGCCCCTCAAACCCTCTCCTCCCCCCTTTTTTTCTATCTGAAGGAGAGAGGGGGTTGGAGGGGTTTTCTCCCCCAAAATTTGAGAAATATTGTCTTATGTATCCTTCTTAGATAATTGCTCATTATTCAGACTTACTGGTTACTCTATTTATTATCTCAGTCTAAATTTCTTCCTGAGTTAAATGAATCTTGCTTTTTCATCATTATTATGCTGGCATTGTCCAAATATAGCATAACCTTGTAGATATTTTAAAATTTTCTGATGGCTGAATTAAAATTTAAGGAAAAATAGCTGAAACTAATTTAATGATATAGTTTATTTAACCCAGTGTGTTCCAATTATTTCAACATGTATTAATATGAAAACTATTGTTATTTTATATTCTTTTTTTGACCAAGTCTTTTATACTTTTACACTTAAAAACACATATCAATTCAGATCCTAAATTTTTATCAGAAATACTTGATTTCTATTTAGGTTTTAAAAAATTTATAGTTGAAAAAATCATTTGCATACCCAAGTTGTAAATATACATAAAAAGTTTCCAATGACTGTGTTGAGCATCACTTTAAAATGAAAATAATTAAAATCAGCCCTGGCAGTGTGGCTCATTGGTTGGACATCTTCCCATACATCAAAAGGTTTCAGGTTTGATTTCCGGTTAGGGTACATACTTGGGTTTTAGGTTCATTTCAGGTCGGGGTGTGTACAAGAAGAAACTGGTTGTTGATGTTTCTCTTCCTCTCTTTCTGCCTTCCCCTCTCAAACCAATAAACATATCCTTGTTATTAAAAAAAAAATCAAATAAAGATGAAAATTTAGTTTCCAGGTTGCTCATATTTCAAGTGCTCACTAGCCACTTTTAGCTAGTGGCTATGAATACAGGATGATGCAGCTGTGGCACAGGCCTTATTATCCAATTGTCCCGGGAAAAGCAATCTGTAATAATCTATACTAATAAAAGGGTAATATGCTAATTAGACTGGACATCTTTCCAGACAATGCCACGGTAGCAGGGGCTGAGGCAGAGGTGGTTAGGGGTGATCAGGCTGGCAGGGGAAAGCAGTTGGGAGCAAGATCAGGCCAGCAGGGGAGGGCAGTTAGGGACGATATCAGGCTGGCAGGGGAGGACCATTGGGGGTAAGATCAGTTGGCAGGGGAGGGCAGTTAGGAGTGATCAGGCAGGCAGGCAGAGAGGTTAGGGGCAATCAGGTAGGCAGAGGCAGTTAGCGGTAATCAGACAGGCAGGCAAGTGAGTGGTTAGGAGCCAATGATCTCAGATTGCATATGGAATGTCTGGCTGTTGGTTATCCCCAAGGGGTGCCTGATTGGAGAGGGATCAGGCTGGGCCGAGGGAACCCCTCCGTGCATGAATTTCGTGCAGTGGGCCACTAGTTGTTTCATAAGATACTTGAGCCTACTGTAGGCATTTTCTTTTTTGTTAGCATTTCAGAGTGTGCTCCTGGTAGTCTGTTACTTGGTGAATGTGAGTTGTGTAGCTTTGCCTTTGGCAGGACCCTTCATTATTAATCTTAAACTACAGTTAAAAACATATTCTCTTTCCTAACAGAAGAAACGAATTTTATTCTTCCTGGAATGTTTGAAAATTTTAATAACTTGTCTCAATAAAGTAGTTTTTGCCTCAGAATGTTTGTGCTTTTCCCTAATACTAAGTTTTAATACTAAAAAATTGAATTAAAAAAATTGGATTTAAGGCAAGTGGTTTTAAGCAGACTATAGTAGTCTGATAATCTATAATAATAAAAGAGATATGCAAATTGACCATAAATCTGCTACGCCCACAAGCTACACCCACCAGTCAATTAGGAGCGAGTATGCAAATGAACCCAACCAAAATGGCTACTGCCACAGAGCAAGCAGGAGGCTTGGGTTTCTCTGGCGATGGAGGAAGCCAAGCTTCCCACTCGCCCTGGCCTGCCTTGGCCTCTGCTCGAGGCTACAAAGTTTCAATATAGAAGGTAAATAAATCCAACAAAAATGGCTGCAGCCACGGCCCGAGCAGGAGGCTTGGGTTTCCCTGGCAATGAAGGAAGCCAAACTTCCTGGCCTGCCCTGGTCTCCGCTCAAGGCTACAAAGTTTCAATTATAAAAGATAAATCCCAGATACCAGGGCCTTTGCTTGGGTCGCCAGGGGATGTGGCCAGCCTGCAAACCACCATAGGCCCCTTGCACAGTCTCTCAGCCCAGCCTGCACCCTCTTCCAATCTGGGACCCCTTGAGGGCTGTCCGACTGGCCGTTTATGCCTGATACCAGTGGGATAGGGCCTAAATGGGCAGGTGGACATCCCTCTCACAAACTGGGACTGCTAGCTCCTAATCACTCACCTGCCTGCCAGCCTGATCACCCCTTTTCCACTCCTCTACCAGCCTTGATCAATGCCTAACTGCTCCCTGCCAGCCTGATGGATGCCTAACAGCTCCCCTGCCAGCTTGATTCCCTAACAGCTCTCTCCTGCCAGCCTGGTTTCTCCCAACTGCCCTCTGCTGCTGGCCTAGTTGCCCCCAACTGCCCTCCTCTGCTGGCCTGATCACCCACAACTACCTTCCTCTGCTGGCCATCTTGTGGTGGCCATCTTTGACCACATGGAGGTGACCATCTTGTGTGAAGGCGTGAGGGTCAATTTTCATATTGCCTCCTTATTACAATACTAGGCACCTGTTGCAGGAATATTCCTGCAAGACTTCTGGCGGGCTTCCCTCCTGCCACCCCACTTCTCCCACCCCCCACCTCTCCTGCTGCAGTAGGCGGGGCGGGGCGGGTGGGACAGGCAGGGCACGCCCCACCCCACCGCACCCACAGCCACCACAGCCACCATCTCCTCATCCATGCACGCTGCCACCACCGCTGCGCGCCTCGCCCCGCATGCCCCGACCCACTTTCACCCTCTGCTACCGCTGCCTCCACAGCTGCGCTTGCTGCCGCCACCTCTGGGGCTGCATGCCACCACTGCGCACCTCGCCCTGCCCCACATGCACTGCCAGTGCTTCCCTCCAGCAGCCAGAGCTGCCTTGCTTTCCACTTTCCCTTTCTCTTCCTTCTATGCTGTCTTCAGTCTTCCCTCCTTCCTCTTTCTGCATATGCAAATTAACTGCCATCTTGGTTGGGGTTAATTTACATACTCGCTCTGATCTGCTAGTGGGCGTGGCTGGTGGGCGTGGCTCGTGTAGCAGAGTGATGGTTAATTTGCATATTACTCTATTATTAGGTTAGATAGGATTTTTGGCTACTTGAATAGAGTTATGCCACTGCCGTACACTTTTTTGTGAAGAATGGGAGAGCATTTTTCTGAATCTATTTAAAAAAAAATTGTTTTAACCAACACCCAAAGATATATTTATTAATTTGAGAGAGAGATAAACATCAATGGGGAGGAGAAACATTGATTGCCTCCCGTACGCCCCCTGAGTGAGGATCAAACTCGAACCCTTTATTGGTATATCAACTATGCTCTAACCCAGTTGTTGGCAAACTCATTAGTCAACAGAGCAAATATCAACAGTACAATGATTGAAATTTCTTTTGAGAGCCAAATTTTTTAAACTTCTTCTAATGCCACTACTTCAAAATAGACTCGCCCAGGCCATGGTATTTTGTGGAAGAGCCACACTCAAGGTGCCAAAGAACTGCATGTGGCTCGCAAGCCGCAGTTTGCTGACCCTGGCTCTAAGCAACCAAGCCACCCGGCCAGACCTAAATTTATTTTTAATCAAGAAATTTAGAGTCCTCAACTGAAATATTGAAGCTTCATTACTTTTGGACAAAATTATCCCATTTCATAAATAACAAAAGACCCCTATTGTAAAAAGCCATGACTTCTTAACAGAGAATGTTCTGGATATGGAGATGAGAAGTGTTATTTTCTTGTATCATTCTTACACTATGAACTTCCTCTGGTAATTCAGTTCCTCCTTGTACACATGAAATGGCAAATTTAAACTGCTTTTCCAGCAAGATTTCCACAATATGCAGAGACGTAAATAGATGTGTGATTTTTATAATTTTCTCAAAGTGGAAAAAAATAAAGTTTTGAAACTGTAGTATGCTTGGGCATGATAAAATCTGTTCCGCTCTGTGTAGGCAAGCTCTCTATTCTTATTAATTAAAGAGATTATTGAATGGACTCTTTCAAATTCTGGGTAGAGTTGTCACTTCTTATTCCTCTGATCCAATAAATCATGTTGGTGACTTTGGCAGACTATCAAGTAAATTTCTTTACTGGCTGCTTTTTTTCCTTTTCTCTTTTTAGCTATTGCTGTCCACCAAGATTCAATCCCCTCCTGGAGAGTGGTGTCCATTGGTTCTGCCAATTCATGTCCTATCTTAAGTCTTGCTTTTTCTTCTGACAGTTTTGGGATCTGAACTTTTATGACATACTTTTTTTTAAATTTAAATTTTGAACTAATTTTATACTTGCAGAATAGTTGCCTTAATAGAGAGTTCCCTAATTCCCTACCTTCACCTAGCCTCCCCCAATGTTAGCATGTTATATAACCATTTGTGAAAACCAAGAAATTAACATTGATACTGTATTATTAACTAAACTGCAGACCTTATTTGAATTTTGCCAGTGTTTTCATTAATGTCTGTTTTCTGTTCCCAAATCCAGTCTGATCCAGTCTGGAGTCCCACATCACATTTACTTATTTTTTTTCTCCCTACTCTTCTCCAACCTGTGACAATTCCTCATTCTTTCCTTATCTTTGGTGACCTTAAGACTTTTGCAAAATAGTGGTGATTGTTTATTTTATTGGCCTTTAGGAGCATCTTGGATTAGTTTCCCTATCTTTTTATATATCTGAAGTTGTGTGTGTTAAAAGCCATAAGTTTATACTGATTTCCTCTGGTTCCAGTATGACACCAAAGGGTTCATGGTTGGGGTCCCTTCTAATATATAACTTCTTTCTCTCTGCCCTGAGAGTCCTAGCTCTGTCTTTAGTTTTACAGTATCCAGTTAAGATACTGTTTCTAGTTTCTCAGTTTTTTATTCCCAAGCCTTCACCCCATCATTGTAGTGTGGTACATTTGTGATAAAGTTAGGTGTAATTTCTTGTGTTTGTATTCCACATTAGGTTTCCCCACATATGGGTTGATTTAATGATTTGTTTAGTTTTTGAGCATGTGAAGGGTGTGAAATAAGAGTCTGATATAAAAAAGTCTGATATAAAAAAGGTCTCCTCAGAGGAGGGTCAAGCCTCCTCATTCTTGTTCTCCAGTTTCCATTCTTCCTTCTTTGCCCCCTGTCATAAAAGCAACCAGTCTCTGTAGTTTTTGGTTTATTCTTCCTGTATTTCTTTGGGTTTGTGCCATTTTAAACTCATCAGGTTTGCATTAAAGCTTGTCCAGCATGGCATTAGGGACATAGTCATTTCTACTTCATCCTTGACAGCCACTCCTCTGAAAGAAGACACCACTGCTGGGAGGTAGACACCACTGCTTGTGCGGAAACCTCTCTTTTGTTTAGTACTTAATACTTTATATTTTAGCTACTTAGGTATGATTTGGTAACTTTAAAATGTAACCAATATTGTATCGCTAATAAAGCAAAAAGTGGATAGGAAAAAATATACCTTTTCCTACACCATCTTATCCATCGTTTAAATATTTAAGTCCATTTCTAATCACACAAGTCTTATATATACTCATTGGGGAAAGAAAGAAAGCTTCACACATAAAGATAAAGTCCTTTTTGCTCTTTATTTCATATTCTTTGAGATACTTTTATACATTTCTGAACGTGTGTGCCAGTAGGAAAAAAGTATTGTTTATAAATGTGAGGTTTTTTTCTGTTTGTTTTGGGTATTTTTATTTTATTTATTTTTTTTACAGAAAAGGTAAAAAAATAGCTTTTTTACTCACATATGCCTTTAAGTCTATTCATGTTTTATAGGTAGCCCTACCCCATTGTTTTTAACATATGCAGAGTGTTTCTTGGTGCCTTTCCTCACCTGACTCTTAGTGCACATAAGTGGATACTAAGAAGTGGAATTGCGGGGCTGTAGTGTGTTCATGTTTCATTGTGATCAGTACAGCGTGTGTCATTGCTTTCCCTCGTGGTTGCCATTTTACTTTTTCTATCAGCATTCTATCAGAGTACTCCTTTCTTTATTAATCACCAACACTTGATATTTCCTATCTCAAGTTCTGGACAATCTGAGGATAAAATTTGTATTTTGTTCTAATTTGCTTTCATTTGAAATGGTGAGGTTGAATGTATTTTCATGTAATTATTAGCCTTTAACATTTTCTTTTCTGTGATTTGCTCATTTTTAACTGTTTTTTCTTATTAATTTGTATGAGTTCTTTGTATGTGTTAGACTTATTTACTTATTGATCTCTTATAATATGCCCAAACACTATTGTAGGTTCTGGGCTAACAGCAATAAACAGGTTTCTAATTTCACAGAACTTACAAAGAAGTTAGATTTTAAAACATCTAAGTAAGTCAGTAAAATTATATAGATGTTAGTAAGTGCTATTAAAAATAAGGTAATAGAGAGAGCGCCAGAGTAGGGAAGGAGCCCCAGTTTTCCCTTACAGACTTAATCCTCTGATTATTTGACCTGAGATGGGATGGTCAGAGAAGCCTTCTCAAAGAAGGTGCAGTTGGAACTGAAACCTAAATGGTAAGAAGGGGCTAGCCATGGAAGTGTCCACACAGGGAACAGCATATACCTGGGCTCTGAGGTGGGACTGGTGAGTGAGGGGGTAGCATAAAGTGAAGTCAGATCAGCACAGATGGTCAGAAACAGTGAAGGTGATTATCAGAGTGTTACTCAGGAGTAGGTGAGAGGTCTGTGTCAGGAGGAGGTTTCTTAGTTCCTCTTCATTCCCATCAGGCTAGGTGACCAAAAGGGCTTTGCTCCAGGGAATTTGTGCTTCTAGACTTGATCATTGGGTTTTGTGGTGGTTTTAAGGCATAGGCCTTTTCTTTAATAAAGGAAAATTTTCTGTTTCAGATTACCTAAGAACAGTACGATTTGGGGTTATCACAAATAAACATCTTGCGAAACTGGTATCCTTAGTACACTCTGGAAGTGTGTATTTACATAGACATTTCAACACATCACTTGTAAGTATTTTGAAATCACGTTTATATTAGTGCAGTGGTTCTTAACCTTATTTAGATCACAGACTTCTTTGAGAATTGGATAAAATCTGTGGATACTCTCCTTAGGAAAGTGCACATGATTTTATATGCAAATTGAGAGTTCTTATAATTCCACTCTAGGACCCAGGCCCCTGGTTAAGAACCCATGGTTTAAAGGGTTCTTTAATTTAAAATCTAGAAATTCTTGTTTATATTCTTAGGTTTTGGGACAGCCTTGTTAGTTTTCCTTCTTGGATAAAATTATAGAACTATTCTGTTGGGGAATTGTTACTCTGGGCCCATGTTCTCAGAGGTTAAGCTTCCATTGGGCTATGTTCTTTGTTTCATTGGTTCCATTTATCTAGAGTAGCAATATGGCATGCTTTTCTCCTTAGCTGATATAATGGATTTTGAAGTTCTTGTCAAGTCACAGTGAGAAGTTGATGACTTCTCACCTCCATTGTCGTCTTTGTTTCCTGATTTCATTTGCTTTTGGTGGTCCAACTTCAACTCAGCTACTTCTGAACTATATCCTGCTAATCCTGTGCATCTGCTCTATTTATTGCTGCTTCCTTGGTCCCAATATTGAGAGTTTATTTCTCTTAAGTATTTTCTATTTCTAACTTCAGTGATAGTGTCAGTGACTTAAAGGTCAAATGATGACCAATAGTATCTCTACCCACCTTGACTCAGCATACAAGTCTTGTGCCTTGTAGGTACAATTAGGCAGCAATCTCTAGGGGACACCTCCTTGGTTGCCAATCACCCCAGCTTCTGCGTATTTCTAGTAGCCCACATGTTATGCTTTTCTTCTTTCAGTTCATATCCTAAAAAATCAAATGTATTTTTGTGTTTTCTAAATAGAAATGTTTATTATGATGTTTGTTATTTTAAACTCTCATCGTCCCACTTTGAGAATCACTGCTGTGCTTATCTCTCCTCTACATACCCATTCTCATTGCGCCCCTGTCTAAGCTTCTTTTAACTCCAACTGCTTTTGCTGTGTGTCATTTTTCTTCATCTCTCTTTCATAACATGCTATATAACCAGCATATATCATATTTATAATAAAGAGTACTGAGGAAGAAATTAAAATAGATGGAGAAAAGAAGATAGAACTATGAGAATGACACTGAAAAATATATTGGGTTTCCTGTATCAATTCCATAAATTAAAGTTGGTTGGTTGATTTACCAGCAGAATTTCTTTTTTCAAATGAAATACCATGATACTAGTATTTTAAAAAATAAATGCAGAGGACATCTTTTTTTATATATAATTTATTGATTTGTTACAGAGAGGAAGAGTGAGGGATAGAGAGTTAGAAACATCGATGAGAGAGAAATATTGATCAGCTGCCTCCTGCACATCCCCTACTGGGGATGTGCCTGCAACAAAGGTATATGCCCTTGACCAGAATCAAATCTAGGACCCTTCAGTCCACAGGCTGATGCTCTATCCACTGAGCCAAACCTGTTAGGGCGCAATGGACATCTTTGTTATGAATCTAAATTTGTTGTTTTGGGGGTGGCAGGGTATAAAATATCTCATTGTATGTAATCCTCCTAAGTACTTTGGTGTAAGTTTTGTTTCAAACTTACTGATATATATTAATTGGAATTTTAAAAATAATTACATATTGACACACTTTGGTTGTTGTAGAAAAACAAAGCAAAAAAATCTAAGTTTCTCTTTCTTTCATTTTGTACACATAAAGTGTGATTCGTGGCCTTACACAAGTTCTAGGTCATTTATGGATTCATTCAAATATTTGTTGAATTTCAGTTCTGTGTCAGGCTCTTCTTAGCCACTTGAGCTATAAATGAGCAAAATAAATATAGATTGTGCCCTAATAGAAGGTTCATTCCTGCCCTTATGAGCCAGCCTTTGAGGGGCAAGGTGAAAATCTAAATGATCCATGACTCCATAATTTCTATTTCCTTAGATATTCACTGATCCTTTTATAAAATAACTCAATAACACTAATAGCTCCCCTTTATGCAATGGTAGAGATCCCTGTTGCCGGCAGCAGGCAAGGAGAATTATTTATTGATGGATGCATCTGTCTAATGGGAAAGATAAATCACATGATATGAAAGTCACCTCTTGCAACTGCTCTTGCTTTTTCCAACCACTTGTGAGAAAATGCTCTGTCTGGAGAAGTAGAACCAGGTTTTAGCTGCACAGGCAGGGGCCGGTCTTGTTGCAGCTCTAGGCCTCATTTTCCTCACCTGTGAAGTGGTAGGGTTGATTGGGCCTCTTGAGGACAGTGCTGCTGTGCGTTGATCCTGCCCTGCCATTTATTCCATGTTTGTCCTTCACAGGTCTTTCCCAGGGAGGTCCTTAACTACACAGCTGAGAACATCTGCAAGTGGGCCTTAGAGAACCAACAGACACTCCTTCGATGGCTGCGGCCACATGGTGGAAAGAGTCTCCTGCTGAATAATGAACTGAAGAAAGGACCAGCCCTTTTTTTATTTATTCCTTTTAATCCCTTAGCTAAAAGTCATCCTTTAATAGATGAGGTAAGAGTTCTGATGTTGAAAGGTATCTGATAAGGAGTAGAAAAACCTCCATCACTTGGACTTCTCTCATTCTATGTTCAGAATAACTTCCACGTGTAGCTGAGTGGTTGCTAGGAGTGGCAGTTGTGTTCCTAAGGTTACTCCTTTCTCCTGTAAAGAGGCAGGAGAGCCATGCCTAGGGTAGGATCCACCAAAGCCTCTCTGGCCACGTTTACTGACAGCTGCTCAGGTCTGGATGAATCGGAGGGGACAGGGAAACCAAACCATGCCTCTCGAGAGAAGGACCATATGCTCCTCTTTCTTTGATGACTAATGTCAGGGAGTGGGATGGACAGCCACACAGGCAGGATTTAGTATGGCCTAGGACCGTGGTGGGCAAACTGCGGCTCATGAGCCACATGTAGCTCTTTGGCCCCTTGAATGTGGCTCTTCCACAAAATACGACGGCCTGGGTGAGTCTATTTTGAAGAAGTGGCGTTAGAAGAAGGTTAAGTTTAAAAAATTTGGTTCTCAAAAGAAATTTCAATCGTTGTACTGTTGATATTTGGCTCTGTTGACTAATGAGTTTGCCGACCACTGGCCTAGGAGATGGTATTTTCATGGGGGCCAGCCAGACTGCTGGCCTTTGCCATCTCAGCTCAAGAGCCAGGAGCAAATAGTGCTGACATTGGGATCTCTTATGTTTCTACACCTTTCCTCTTAAACGCAGATAGCCAGAGTCTGACCCTCCCTCCTGCCTTTGTGCTTCATCTGGTGTACTCACTCTGTCTTGGGTGAGTTTATTTCATTCGTGGATCATTTGGAGCCACTTAGAGAGCAATAACAATCAGCAAAGAGCACCTGGGATTGCTAAATTGAATTTACTGGGGGTTTTTGTTTGTTTTTTTCTTCCCTCAAGGATCCCTTAATTTGGCCAAAATCAATTTCAGACAGCCATTTTACCACTGGCCAGGTTAACCAGACACTGCCTGTCCCCCGCCTGTCTGTGTGAGCCTAATGGTCTGCCTAGAGGGAATGGAAGGCAGGGTTCTTGCTCAGCCAGACCCTTCACTTGGTTCAAGTTATTATCCCTGCAAGGGGACATTCTAAATGTTCGCCTGCTATCCTGGTTTAGAGGAAGAAAGAAGAAATGAAGTAGCTTTGTTTCTGCTTTGATTAAGGAGGATTTGAAGTAATAAGACTTAATTTCTTTAGAAAATCTTCACTATACATTTTTAAAAATATATATTTTATTGATTTTGTACAGAGAGGAAGGGAGAGAGATAGAGAGCTAGAAACATCGATTAGAGAGAGTCATCGATCAGCTGCCTCTTGCACATCCCCCACTGGGGATACACCCGCAACCAAGGTACATGCCCTTGACCGGAATCGAACCCGGGTCCCTTCAGTCCCCAAGCCGACGCTCTATCCATTGAGCCAAACCGGTTTCGGCTTCACTATACATTTTATGAACTGAGACAATCTTCCAAATTACTAGGCCTTTACTGCATCTAATATTAAGAGCTTTAAAACGCTTTGTAGAAAAGGGGTTTTCAAGCAAGATGTGGGTTTTTACCTTAACTTTTAAACTTTCCTTCTGGAGAATTTTATTTTGTTTAGTTTGGGCATACCAGGGTCCTAGGTGGGTGGTATTTTGTGACTGGAGCTTACTTCTGTGTTTAGGAGGTTGTGGTTGGATTTGGACACCTGGTGCAAGGACTCTTGCCTCCCAGCCCTTTGCTCCTGGCTGATTGTCTCTCCCCATCTCCCCTGACTCCTTTGTCTGTGGCTAGGCCTTCTGATTATTACACTTTTGCCTTTGACTCCTTTCCATAGAGATCATAGCATCCCTGCAAGGTGAATGGATTCCCTTAACCTGTGTGGTTAAAGTTGCTGAAAACCAGGTGGCATCTTAGCAGTATTGGGAATTACTTAGCAAGTAAAGTGTTCTGTGCAGTGTAGTTCCCTTTTTATTTCAGATCAGTTTAGGAGATGTTTACTGAGCACCATGTCAGGGAGCCACAGGGGAGAAAGTTGGGAAAGACACAGGCTTGGTTTCTTGGCCTCAGGAGCTTGTCCAATAGGGGAGCAAGAGCCTGCTTATAATTCAAGGTAGAGGAAGGTCTGGGTCAGGAGGAATTGAAGGATAAAGGGCTGTGTCCCAGGAAGCTGGGGACTGGGCAACAGAGGGGTTGGGAGAGGCAAGTATTTGAGACAGACCTTCATTGGTGGCCAGGGTCTTAATGGATTGAGAGAAATTTATGGGAAGGAACAGCTTGAGCAAAGGCACAGGGGTGGGGAAGTTTTGGTTTAGGTTTTATGAAATAGTACTAGTTGCCTGGCCTTTATAAATGGCTGACTGGAGAAGACCCCCCCAAAAAAAAACTTTGGAAGAGTGGCCCTTAGGTGCTTCTTGGAGGATTTTAGCATTCATTGTAGCTATCAAAGTCTCACTCACTGTGTAAAAATGTCAGCAGAGCTGTGTGTTACTATTATCAAAGTTTTCTTGGTAGCAGTGTTCCATAAAAGAGAAGAATAGTAAGATCCTGAACTTGTATGGTGGTGGTGGGATGGCAAGGGGGTAATGCCAGGGAAATAGTGACACTGACCAGAAGTCATTTGCAGGAAGACTGGGAGGAATGAACACACTTCTCAGGGTGAGTTCTAAACTCATCAGCTCCTCAAACACAAAATAATTTAAGCCTTAATTCTTATTTTTCCATTACCACCTTTAGGCCTAATTTTGGGCAGATAGCTGCGGAAGCTTACATTGTGAGAAGAATGAGGTAATCGTGGAATGAGGTAGTAGAGTTGGGGGCTTGCCAAGCAAGGAAGTTTGGAGCAGCTGTAGCGGGCATTGTGATGGGGGTCAGTGAGACAGCCATGCCATGGCCACACTGTGAGGCCCAGTCCAGGACCAGGCAGCTGCTCCCACACACGTACCCATTCTCCTCACAGGAGAGCACAGCCTGTATTCATACAGCATCAGGCCATGACCCCTGGGGTCATTAGAGTCTAGAGAGGTCATAAGACATTTCAATGTGCTTATCGAAAGAGATGCTTCCGCAGCCGGTGAGTCTCTGTGACTTGTTTTCAGATCTCACAGCCCTGCTTTGAAGCATTCACAGTCTGTGAGTTTGGTAAGCAAAGGTGGTTATCTTGTTCAGAATTTCTCTGATTAAAGAAATGGAATGAAGCAGTTACAGTGCAAACAAACTTATTTGCCAAATTTCCATATCAGTTCACGTGAAATTAAATATAGCATCAAATGATTTACATATGGGATGTAACTTGAGCTGTAGTTTTCAAAACTGCCTATAATATAAAAGGAATATAGGCCTGGCTGGTGATTCTCGGTGGTTAGAGTGTCATTCCTCCCTCCCCAATACTGAAGGGTCTTGAATTCGATCCCTAGTCAAGGGCATGTGCCTAAGTTGCAGGTTTGATCCTTGGCCTGGGAATGGGCATAAATGGGAAGCAATCAATTGACGACTCTCTTCCTCTTTCCTTCCCTCCCTCTCTTTCTCCTTCCTACTCTCTCTAAAAATCAATGGGGGAAAAATGCTTAAAAAAGGAATATAAAAGTAAAAACTAGCTCACTTTATACGAGAAAAGTAAAAATTCCTCATTCTTCAAGAGCATTACTCTATACAAAATATTTTCTTTAATTAAAAATATCCTTGATATGGCTGCTATGTGAGAGAGAAGAATGAAAGATGAGGGGAAAAAAGACTTTTTAAGGAATTTTGCTGTAACTAATATACTCCTACTTGGACCTTTTGTAAAAGACTGTAGTAAATACTTGAGTTGGGAGGGGGGGAGGTGGTTTGGGTAGGAGTGGTAATGTACTATTGTGTCTCTGAATATTAAGAAGTACCAAGATGGGGCCAGAGGGCAGCTGGGCTCTTTATGGATTATAGAGGCCTGACCTTACTAATATAATATGCTGTCAGGGCCTTATCCAAAAAGGGCTGAAGGCTTATGTTGTTATGGGGAAGAAACAAAACACTGGTTATCATCTAAAATGATCTTTTTTGTGTGCCCAAGAACTATTCAAACTATTTTTCAGTACAAATGCATTTGTCTTGGATTAATTCTCTCTATAAATATCATAAGTTACAAAATTTGGAGGTTTTTTGAAATTGGAAAGGCACTCATTAAATGGCCTTCACACACACGCACAAGCACATGCACACGAGCACACATTTAATGAAAAATAATCCTGAGTGGCTTAACCTTTTAACTGACTTTGGCAAGATTTGATCCAAGTTAGCATATAATTCTATTTTAGAGAATAAATACAGTTTGGAATATGACTTGCTCATCTTTCTTTTGAAACTGAGGTAAGTGGTGGGTGGTGAAAGTTATTCAGTTTGGAAATGGAAGAGTCTTGGAATGAAATGTAAATCTAAATGGCTAATACTGGCCTGAGGGCAAATAGTTAATCTTACTAGGAAATGGGAGCATGCATGTGCCACTTGTTCACCATGTATTTATTGAGCATTTGTTTTGTGCCTGGCACTGTAATAGGCTCTGCAGATAGCAGGATAAATCAAATGTGATTTCTGCCCTTGAGGATTCATAGCTTGGGAAGAGGGGCATCTCAGCAGATACTTATGAGATACTTTGGAAAAGACTCTGGAACCCTGAAGATGCAGAACCCAACTCTTCCTGGGATAGGGATGGGGATAGCTTTCCTGAAGCAGCCACCCTGGTGCTGGGTCTGAGGGGCGGTATTGAAGTTTGTCAGTTGGAGTAGGTCCCAACCAGGCCTCTAAAGATATGGCATTGTGAGTGGGCCTGGCATGGTCTAAAGAGGGTAGGGTGACACCGGAAAGGCATATGCAGGCCAGATTATGTTAGATTTTTTGCTACAGTTAATAAGGAGCCATTGAATGCCATTTACCAGAGGAGTCTCATGCTTAAGGCAGTATTTTTAAAACTAAGTGGTGCCCTAGTTTGGCTCAGTGGATAGAGCATCAGCCTGTGGACTAAAGTGTCCTAGGTTCAACTCTGGTCAAGGGCATGGGCATCAGTTGCAGGCGCCCTGGTCAGGGTGCTTGTAGGAGGCAACTAATTGATGTGTCTCTCTTACATTGATGTCTCTCTCTCTCTCCTCTCTCCTCTCTCTCTCTCTCTCTCTCTCTCTCTCTCTCTCTCTCTCTCTCTCTCTCTATATATATATATCTCTCTATCTCTATCTCTATCTCTATCTCTATCTCTATCTCTGTATCTCTATCTCTCCCTCCCTTCTACTCTCAAAATCAATGGAAAAAATTCTCAGGTGTGAGGACTAATAAAACAAAAAAAAGTGTTCACAGTGTGGAAGCTCAGTTAAAGTAGAAGCCAGAAAATGGTGGTCTGTGACAGCTGAGGGCCTGAATTGAGGCAGCGGCTATGGGAATGCAATGAGGGACCTGCTTTCCCAAGCTGAAGTCAGAACTGGCTGGATTTGAGGCCTGCGATGAAGCAGAGGAGAGGAAGTGAGGATTAACTGATTTTTCCAGTTTGATGATGCCCTTTCCCTGAAGAGGGTGGGTACAGGAGGAGAAAGAGATTATGGGGGAAGGTAAGATGAATGGGTATGTTTTGAGTTTAGACAAAGAAAGACATATGGAGGAGTTTTGTAGATGTAAAGGAAAATGCACTCAACTGGGAATTGACATTTAAATTCTTTTTCTGATTTTTCATCAACAACCTGTGTGTATATTGTGGGGTGAACCACTTTATTATCCCTCATGCTTTGTTCTTGTCAATGATAAGCCAAAACATCTACCCTAAGATCCTTTTTGTCTCTAAACAGTTGGTTCACTATTGGTTAGTAGAATGATATGTTCTGAAAAATAATCCTTGCCTCCTTATTTATAGATTTTGGTGTGACAGCTTTTGATTTGACACAGTGCTTCCAGCCAGGGTTCCTACTTGTGAATCAGATTAGGATGATTTCTAGGCCTCTGTCATCCCACGCCTCATGAGTCCCACCCTGTGTTGCAGATCACCGAGGTGGCCTTGGAGTACAACAACTGTCACGGGGACCAGGTGGTGGAGCGGCTCCTTCAGCACTTGCGGCGAGTGGATGCCCCGGTGGTCAAGTCTCTGGCATCTGAGCCCCCAATTCAGCTGCTGGACCCGCCGCTGATAACGGCGCCCCCCTGCTGCAACACTGTGGTGCTGCCCCAGTGGCACTCAATCTCCAGGACCCACAATGTCTGTGAACTATGTGTCAACCAAACGGCTGTAGGCATTAGGCTGAGCTCAGTTAGTGTGCCACAGTGCAGCTTTCTTGAGATGGCAGCAGCTCTGGATTCTTTCTACCTCAAGGAGCAGGCCTTTTATCATGTGTCGGACAGCATGGAGTGTAGCAATTTTCTGAGCTCCTACAGCCCTTTCAGCTACTACACTGCATGTTGCAGGACTATGAACAGGGGCATGGCAGGCTTCATTGATTCTGAACCAGATGTCTTCAAATCTCCAAGCATTGCATTTTCTTCACTCGAGAAGGAATGTGAGGTTGATATCCCAAGCTCCGTTCCTCACATTGAGGAGAACAGGCGTGTCTTTCCTGAAGTGGACATGAATAGCACAAACTTCACAGGCCTGAGCTGCAGGACCAACAAGACCCTGAATCTCTACCTGTTGGATTCAAATTTGTTTTGGTTATATGCAGAAAGGCTAGGTGCTCCTAGCACCGCTCAGGTGAAAGAATTTGCTGCAATTGTTGATGTGAAAGAAGAATCTCACTATATCCTGGATCCAAAACAAGCTCTTATGAAGTTCACCCTAGGTACTACAGACACTTTCCTTCTCCAAGCACAATTAAGTTTGCATAACTTGATATAGGTAACTTTTATCTGGGGATCTCATTACATTTGGTCATGGGGGTGATGTCAACTCTTTAGCTCATTTGAAATATTTAGGCTACACTTGGTCATAATTTATAAGAAGCTAAGTTTGTCTATTAAATGGAACAGAAACTTACAAACTCAAAATTTTTGGTAAGTTTGTTATTTAGACCTTGGGGGTAAGAGTCCAACATTCCAGATTGGCAGTACCTATCACATTTCTAAGGTAAGAAGAGCTGCAGTGGTAGAAACCTGGCCACTGTGATGGCGAGCCCTTTTGGTGTAAATATCCCATGAGTGTGAGCCCTAATAGCAGCTTCATTCTCAAGGAACTTAAACAGAAAGCAGTGAACAATAGAACCACCTGACCTCCGGTTTGTCTCAAAGATTTAAGTGTATAAGTGTCAAGGCTTAGTTCTTTTATAAGGGTTGGGAAATGCTGCTGTGACCTTGGGTGCCTAGATTGTAATAAGTGTCAGGTTGCAAACCACCTTTTGGGGGATACGACCTATTCATTATAGGAGAGGTTGCCCTTGAGACTACTAGGGGCTTGACAGTTGCAGTATCTAACCCACCCTGCCCTGTTCCCAGGACCATGCTGACATCCTTGGTATACACACAAGAAAGTGAGAATTCAAAAGCCATGTTAGTTCAGCCTCATTGGAAACACCAGGGAAAGTCAGTGTTTGCCAAATGGAGACAGGAGGAATTTGGTAGGGAAAGAAGCCTTTTGTTTTCAAGTTTTAGAGAGTATTAGAAAAATAAAGTTAGAGCCCTAAGTAACAGTCCTTTCAGCTGTCTTTTTTAGAGTCCAGGTGAAGCTTGTTTCTTCCATTAGACACATTTGAAAAGGCTTATATCAATATGATTTTGTTCTATATCAAGTTATATGTTACTAGAGGCCCAGTGCACAACATTTGTGCACTGAGGTAAAGGGGGAGTGTCCCTTAGCATGGCCTGCACTCTCTCGAAGTCTGGGACCCCCTCACTCTTTACCATCCGCCTGCAGGGGAGGTGGGAGAGACTCTCATCACCACTGCTGCGCTCAGCCTGTGAGTCTGGCTTCTGGCTAATTAGTGCCCCCCTGTGGGAGGGCATGATCACCAGGGGGCAGCTCCTGCATTTAGTGTCTGCTTCCTGGTGGTCAGTGCACATCATAGCGACTGGTTGTTCCGCTGCTTGGTCCATTTGCATATTAGAGTTTTATTATATAGGATAAACAGGAAGGCACTTGAGTGTTTAAAGGACCCTGTGACCTGTCACTTTGTGTATTCTTATTAATTTTTGAAATTGCTTCCAGTCATGTTTTTTTTAAGTTGCAATTTGGTGTACTGAGTTTTTGTAAAATGAAATAAGCCTGTATTTTTTTTTTTTTTTTTTAAGAAAGTGTTTATTGAATTTTCTGAATTCTGTTCGGTTATACCCAAGTACTCAATGAGCTCATAATGTGGTCACTTTGAATTTAAAGGTAATCTGAAAGAAGCCTCCTTAAGATTGCTTTTCGTCTTCTGTATCTTTTCGGGAACATTGAGCTAAGTTGTTCTTTGTCCTGAAGTTGGTGACAAAAATAAGGGTCCTTGTAAAAACAAACCACATATACTGGGAGTCATGGTCAGGAGAGCTGACTCTTTAAGTCAGCTGTCTCTGGGGGCAATCTCAGAATTTAGGATTCATATAGAATAGGAAATAATTCTCGGTTTTATGTTTCAAAACATACCCAAGTAAGTGTTATTCAGTGCTGACAATGAATTCTCTTTAGCATTCACGTGACGTTCTTCACTTCCTCCACCTCTGCAGAATGTCACATTGTTCATTTAAGACCAAAATGGAGAGTGTTACTAGTAGATGAAAGAACAGGAAGTGAAACTCAGATTAGTGCTGTTTCAGATGATACAGTGGCCTTTTCGAGGAGGGTAAAACTTCGTTCAAGTTAGGTTTTTAGATTATTTATGTTTTTTTAATGTGCTTTTCTGCTAAGTATATTTGAGTTTATTTTTTTAACCTTCTAAGAAAGAAACTTGAAGAACTTCAATATAAGAAACAAAAACATCAGCTCCTTGTCCTCAAATTAATGAGTGTTAAACTAATGCATTACAGTAGACTGGTGCAATTACTGCATGTATAGTTATACTTAAAAGTTTTAGTATTGTAGATTGAAATCTCTTAAAAGATGTGTCATGTTGATGATTTATGCAGTCTCAGGTGTCTTGTTAGGAAAAAAAAAAAGCCAGGATATTAGAATATCTACCATGCATGGTGTTTTGTTATCTAAATTACTGAGTTAATACCACCAAACTAAACCTGGTGCCACCCTGGGCAGCTTTGTTCAGGGTTTTGCATGTAGCTGAAGTGTTAAAAATGTGAGCCTGTGAAGTCATCCCAATTTTTAAAATGTAGAGTTTAAAGTAGGCCAGCTACTCTCCTTGTACTTAGAGAAGAGTTGATCTCATTTTCTCTTTATTTTTAGAGTCTTTTATTCAAAACTTCAGTGTTCTCTACAGTCCCTTGAAAAGACATCTTATTGGAAGTGACTCTGCCCAGTTCCCTTCTCAGCATTTAATCACTGAAGTGACAACTGATACCTTCTGGGAAATAGTCCTTCAAAAGCAGGTATGGGTCTGGTTAATGTGGCTCAGTGGTTGAGCATCAACCTATGAACCAGGAGGTCATGGTTCGATCCCCAGACAGGGCACATGCCCAGGTTGTGGGTTCGATCCCCAGTGGGAAACATACAGGAGGCAGCCTATCAATGATTGTTTCCTGTCATTGATGTTTCTATCTCCTCCCTTCTCTCTGAATTCAGTAAAAATATATTAAAAACAAAACAAAACAAAACAAAACAAAAACCCGGCACAGAATCATGAGAAAGACAGAAATCAAGCCATCTACCCTATTAAAATTATCCCTAGTCCTGTCTGGGTTAGTCAGTGGTTAGAGCATTGAACCAAGGGTTCTTGGGATCAATTCCTAATCAAGGGCATGTACCTTGGTTGCAGGTTCAATCTCCAGCCCTGTCAGGGTGTGAATAGGAGCCAACCAATCGATGTGTCTTTCTCGTGTCGGTTGTTTTTTCTTCCCTTCCCCTCCTCCCCCCAACTTCTACTGTCTCTAAAAGGTTGGTTTAGAAAATTAACCACATGATAGTTTTATTACAGGACGGGTGTGTGAATTATGTGGGATTTTCTAATTGCAAAAGTCCTTAAGATAGTACATAATTGGAAACATCTGAATATTAATTTTTTTCACTGTAATATATACACAAGCAGCATTATTGAATGCCTACAGGGTTCTAAGAATGAGGAGCCCAGTCACAGCCATCTTCCCTTTCCCACAGGATGTTTTGCTGCTGTATTATGCACAGTGGTGTGGCTTCTGTTCTTCCCTCAATCATGTCTTCATCCAGCTAGCTCGCCTCCTGCCAACGGATACATTTACTGTTGCAAGGTAAGGAAGCCTGTTCTGCAGCACCTTTGGCTGTGTTCCTGTCTTCACTCTTCCTTATAGCTTAGCCATATGGTTTGCAAGGGTTTGCCCATTTTTCACTAACTTTGGGAAAGACTTGGTTGAATTTAATTATCAGCTTAAAGTCATGAGCAAAACCTCATTGAAACCAAAGATTTCCAGAAGAATTCTGAGTGTTTTTTTTCCATGTTGTTGAGTGTGTTTAGCCCTGATTGAATTCATACGAGGGTGAGTGCAGTTCTGTGGGAGCAGTGCTGACCTGGTTGTTAGGACAGCCCCCTTGAGAGGCCAGCTTCCTGGAATACCTCAGGAAGGGTGCCTTGGAGTTGCATAGCACAAGGGCCTCTGCCCACTGAAAGGAGGCCAGTCCCCGGTGTGCTGCCAGCCGGCCCTGGGATCTGGAGTAAATCTCTCCACCAGGCCTTGTTTTTCTCCTCATTTGTAAAATTGGAAGGAAAGATTGGTTGATATCCACATGTCCTATTTTGTGATTCCTTGGAAACTGTATGTGATCTCTTCAGTAAACAAAAAATTTTAAATTGCGTTTTGTAAAAACAAGGCTCAAAGAGGTTTTAGATAAGGTAGAAAGCAGTTTTTGGGGAAAATTATTTAGATATAAGGCATATCTTTTCTCCCTCTTCTCCAGATAGATTAGAATTAAATATAAAATATCAAATCACAGAGAAAAAAATAGAAGATAGACTATTGGATTGGCTAACTCCTTTGAGAGATGAAAACTTTCCAAAGTGAAGCAGTTTAAAAAAATAATGAAAGAAAATGAACAAATTCCACTAGAAAAAATGAGCAGTAAAAATAAATAAGGAAAACAGACCAAAAAAAAAAAAAGATAATAGTTGTATTTTATGGCATATATATTTCACCTATTATATACTCTGTAAGTGATGATGAGAGCCAAATTTGAGATGTTATATTGCTAATATATACACACACACATAACACACACACACACACACACACACACACACATATACTTAATCTCAGAACATTCAGTGAAACAGACATGAGTATCACTCTCTTTTTACTGAGGAAGAAACTGAGGCACAGAAAGATTAGGTAACTTGCCCAGAGTCACATAACCCATGAGGGAACAAGATTCAGAATCAAGTGTTCATCCTCTAGACCCCGAAAAATTAAAATAGTTTAAGAAACTGCTAAGAGTACTGGTTCATACAATGGAGTACAGCCTTAAAATGGAAAGGAATTCTGACACACACTACAACATGAATGAACCTTGAAGACATAATTTAGGTGAAATAAGACACAAAAGGACAAATACTGTATGGTTCTTGAAGCATCAAGAATAGTCTGATTCATAAAGACAGAAAGTAGGATAGTGGTTGTCAGGGTTTTCAGGGAGGGTAGAATGGAAAATTGTTTAATGGGTACAGAGTTTTGTTTTGTAAGATGATGGTTGCACAGCAGTATGGATGTATGGTACTTAATACTACTGAACTGTACATTTAGAAATGGTTAAGATAGTAAGTTTTGTGTTACATATATTTTATCACAATAAAAAACAATGGTGAGGGGGTGTGGAGAAACAGCTAAGAGGGATTCCAGTATGAAGAAAGGACATGAGCCCTGGCTGATGTTACTCAGTGGTTAGAGCATCAGCCCATGCACTAAAGGGTCATGGGTTTAATTCCCAGTCAAGAGCATATACCTGGGTTGCAGGTTCGATCCTAGCCCCAGTCAAGGTGCATGCAGGAGGCAACTGAACAATATGTGTGTATGTGTTTCTCTCTTCCCCTCCCTTCCTCCCTCCTACTCTCTCTAAAAATCAATGGAAAACATATCCTTGGGTGAGGATTAACAAAAAGAGAAAAGAAAAGGCATAAACAGGTTTTCATGTAGGAGAAAAGAGTAAATAAACAAGTGGGAAAATTGCAATAAGTTTCATTTATATTTAATAAATTAACATGCCTTTATTATTTTTAAAAAATATATTTTATTGATTTTTTTTACAGAGAGGAATAGAAAGGGATAGAGAGTTAGAAACATCGATGAGAGAGAAACATCTATCAGCTGCCTCTTGCACACCCCCTCCTGGGGATGTGCCCGCAACCAAGGTACATGCCCTTGACCACAATTGAACCTGGAACCTTTCAGTCCATAGGCTGACGCTCTATCCATTGAACCAACTGGTTTGGGCTAAATTAAGATGCTTTTATTTATTTATTTATTTTTTATTTTTTATTTTTAATATATTTTATTGATTTTGTACAGAGAGGAAGGAAGAGAGATAGAGAGTTAGAAACATCGATGAGAGAGAGTCATCGATCAGCTGCCTCTTGCACACCCCCTACTGGGGATATGCCTGCAACCAAGGTACATGCCCTTGACCGGAATCGAACCTGGGACCTTTCAGTCCCCAAGCTGACGCTCTATCCATTGAGCCAAACGGGTTTCGGCTAAATTAATATGCTTTTAAATTACAGAATCTTGCTTTTATAAAATAAAGTGAACTTAGCATAGTTAGATATAGCTACCAGAATAAATAAATTGGCATAACTTTTTTGAAAGCATTTTAGCAACAGTGTATGAAATAAAAAAAATAGTTGTGCATTTTTGACCTAGTTAATTTCACTTTGGGGAAATAAGGAAACAGAACTTCCATAGATGCATGAGATAGGCATGGTAGCATTATTTATACAGCAGTAGATTAATGGTTAAGTACATTATGGTTGGGCATTTGGTGGAATTTTGAGCCACTTATTAGAACAATGCTTTGCGTACAATTAATGGAAAAGAATAGAGGATAAAATATATGATTACTGCTCTTAACAATATGTAGGCATGTATATCAAGCCAAAATGAGAGTCCCAGAAAGAAGGTCCTGATTAGTCCAATGGAATTCTGAGTGGATGTTTACAAATAATTTTCTTTCAATTTTACAGTTTGGTCTTCCTTTGAAGCCAAAGTCAGGAGGAAAAAGGCATTGTAGAATAAAGTATTCATCACCATTTGTTTAAAAAATGGAACTCAAATGTTTTAAGTAGGCAGGAATGCTGTTTTATTAGTAAAGCTGTTTAAAACCATTATAATTTGGTTATGTCATTTTTAAAAAAGTGAATTTTATCCTTTTGGACAAATGGCACTAATCCCACCAGTACTTTTTGAAAATTTCTGTCAAGTTAATGAGTCAAAACATTTCCATCTTTTGTATGCACTATTTGTAAGAATAGGGTTGAGGGGCCAGTTCCCTCTAGAATATTCTTTTTATGCAATCTTAGCCCCAATATGTCCCACTTATAGCTAGCTGCAGGAGGGGCCGCCACCTAGTTCAATAGTAATTAAACACAGGTAGGTTGGGTAATTTAGCACAGATGTCATTTTCTGTATTAAAAAAATTAATTTTAAATCTGCTAAGAAAATACACCTTTTTGGGCCTCTGTCCAGATTTACAAAATATAAAATATAGCATTTCTTTTCCAATTTCTTTTTTTTTTTTTTTTTGGTGCCCTCTCTGAAGCTTTTTTCCAATTTTCTTGCATCTTCAGAGAGGTTTGATGTATTTTGCATAATGATTTCCTTTGTTTTTTTCAGAGCTAATTTAGGAATTAAAGTATTTGCCCAGCTGAAACCAGTTTGGCTCAGTGGATAGAGCGTTGGTCTGTGGACTGAAAGGTCCCAGGTTCTATTCCGGTCAAAGGCATGTGCATTGGTTGCAGGCACATCCCCAGTAAGGGGTGTGCAAGAGGCAGCTGGTCCATGTTTCTCTCTCATCGATGTTTCTAGCTCTCTGTTCCTCTCCCCTCCTCTCTGTAAAATAAATGAATAAAATATATTAAAAAAAAAAAAAAGTATTTGCCCAGATCCTGTCAGGTAGGTGGGACTACTCCGAACTTGTCAGTGAGGCATTTTTTGGGAAGTTCATTTTTACTTTCATAACTTTACATTTCTACTCAGTAAGTGAAGTGGGAAGATTCATGTCATGGAAGTATTAGTGCATCTGGCATGAACTGTGTCCAATTTAAACCTAATGGTGCACTCACCGAGAAGGGGCTGGTCGAAGAAAATGCTATAGGATCTTCAGTTATTTGACAAAGTTCTTTCAGGTCAGAGTTTTTTTCACAGATCTTTTTCTTTTCTTTCCCTTTTCTAGGATTGATGTATCTCAGAATGATCTTCCTTGGGAATTTATGGTTGACCGACTTCCTACTGTCTTATTTTTTCCTTGTAACAGGTAATGCAGAATTTTTTTCAATATTTGGACAGATGGGATTCTTTTACTGAAAATGAAGTGGATTTAAGATACTTAATGGAAGTGAAATGTGAATCATTAGTTATTACTAAATTACTTTGAATAAAATGTATTGTGCAAAAACTGTGCTATTAGGAATGAAAGGTCAAACAGCTTTAGTGTCACATTATGGTGCTGGTGGTGTGTTTTTTTTTTAAAAAGAAGCTTGCCCCTCCCTGAGCATGTGTTTTACACCAGCAAAGATGTCATCATTAAAACTCATTTGCTTTCTTGGCCTTATGAGCATATAATGGATGCCAAGATTGACAGCAGGGAGCCCCACATTCCTCTGGGGCAAAACAACAGGCACCTATTGAGCCTTACAAAGTGTGTTGGTCCCACCTGTCCAAGATTTCATGTGTATAATTTCTTCTCATTGAGTCCTGGCCATGACTACCTTGTTTCTCCAATGCAAAGAGGAAATAGGGGTCAAGGAGCCTTCTCCCAAGTGTGCAGACTTCTGTGAACATCTACTACAGGGCTGTCACCTGGATCTCCTCATATTTGTCAGGGTGCTACTCCAAGTTCATTGATTACTGCTACTATTCTGAAAGCCCAGAAAGTAGGGTGAACATTTATCAAAAGGAATATGAATTGGCATTTAGCATATGTGGATGTGGATGTTTTGGTAGAAAGGGAAATTAACTCTTGGCCTTTCAAAGCCAATAAACCAGATGTTCTCTCCCTTTTTACAGATTTCCCTTTTGTTATTAAAAGGATGGGTCCTTGGGGACCCAGTCACATGGCTTGACTGGGAAAAAGCATTTGCTGGGTTATTTCAGTGAGGTCCCTAACTCATATATGACATTTACTGTTTTAATTTCCTGCACTCTTGCCATTTATTGTAGCCACTACCTTGCTTTTTGTGTTTTGCCAGGAGAGGGTTTCCTTCATACATACTGAATCATTTCCTTGTTTTTTCCTCTTTATCTCAAAGATTTTTTTCTGGAATACTTCCTGTGGTAGTAGAGTCTTGTCAAATCGCACACTAAAAGCAGAGCATGACTCACCCTATTGTACTAGTGGTTGTGTCTTGAGGACCCTTTTCTTTCTAAGGAGCTTTAAAGAGTCACACAGTCACAGGATCATGGACAATAACACCAGCATTTCCATCTGGATGGGTCAGAGGTTGGGCATGAAATTTAATGAAACATAATTTTAGAATTCCAAACACAGTTTAGAAAAGTATTAAAGCCATAACATCCAGCTCTGGCCTTTGCATAAAGAAGTTCTCAGCAACTAGAATCCATGAATATATATTAGGAGACAGGGAAAGACATCCAGAGACTTGGTGGTAGGGAGTTGTGTGTTTGGAGGCCTGAGTCTGGTTTGAGTAGCTTTCATTCTAAAGTTGTCTGATGTAGTCAGCATGGAGGTGAGATTGTTTTCCACACCCACATTGGGGTCACTGCAGCCCCTTGGTATATTCCTTGAATTGAAAAATCAAGAAGGTAAATATTGAACACGAAAAGACTGTCCAGTTCTATTTTAATGGAAAGAGCTTACTTGATCAACTAAAACATCACTGCTTTGGGATGGAATTGTACTTATTTCCTCAAAATAAATTATAATCAGAAGTGCCTCATTACCTCATCCGAAGTGAGTCTTCAGTTTACTCAGGAAGTAAATGGGCAAAGGATATGAGCTGACAGCTCGAAAAAGAGGAAATAAAAAAGACTGATTGGTAACATGTAACAAGACCTTTTTCACAGTTATTTTTAGTGAAAAGAATATAAAATGTGTTTTGATAAAATACAAATTTGCACTGGTTAAAATGTGTACATAAGGGAAGAAAAGATGTCAAGATGTTGACAATGATTGAGGATTACAAGTGATCTGATGGTACCTCTTGTGTGCTTTTTGCATCCTTTGCAAATTGTCTAGATCTTATTTTATAATCATTAAAGGAAACCATATGAAAGAGCTTGTCCTCTGACCCAGTATGCAATCCAGCCCCTCCTGCTCCTGGCTGGGCCAGCCTTCCTGTTCAGGGGCATCTTAGAACTACCTTCCTTCCACCACTATGTGTGATATTTCAAAATATAGGTGCTGTGGCCCCGCTCTGGGCTAGGATATCAGAAGCGTGGCAGGGTTCATTCTAATGTATCCCCTGAGGAAGGACCTTACTTCTTCAGAGAAGCAGGCCCATTCTCCCTCAGTACGAGAGCCCCTTCTTTGGAGTAGAGCCTTAGACCCCATTTGTCATTTTTAAAATCTGGATTTTTACGTGCCAGAGTTGCATAAACATGCTCCTAGTGAATTTAGAGGAGAGTCAGGTAAATAGTGAGACCTCTACCACCACACTTTCAAAGTGATTTTTTTTTTTTTTTTTTTTGGAAGCAGTTTGTTGACACTCTTTCCTTGCTACTTATAAAAAGGTTGGAAGCATTTCAACATACTCATCAGGTAGATTCATGGAGATTGCTCCAGAAACTCTAAAATGGCATTCTTAGAAATGTTTTCTGCCTGTAACTATCTCCAGATACATACACTGGTCTCTCAGCAGCTCTTTCCCTGGGCAGTAATTCACATTTACTTTCTGCCCGGTTTGTGCTGCAGATCAGCCTCTGCTTGTTGTTCCTCACCTGCAGAGGCCAGCTGAGAATGGCTGGGAGGCCCCACTTAAGACAGCTTGCATGTTAAGAAGATTATGCTTTAAAGAGGGTGTGGTTATATACTTATCCCCAAAATGTTTGAAATTAATCCATTTACCTAAAAATGTCCATTAACATTGTAAAAAATGGGGCACATCTGATTTTAATTTCCCTGTGATTTTTATTTCCTAGGGAAAGTAATAGAACACCTCTTATATTTTCTTAGATATTTGGCCACTGGCTCTGTGTATGAAGAGGGTGTACAAGCTTTTAATGAATGGTTTCTGGTTTTTCTAAGGAACAGGGTTTTTTTAAGCTGACATTCATTGAGCATTTGGGTAACTTGTGTAATCCTGTGAGGGAGATGGTGCTCTTGTTAACCTTTTATAGATGAGGCAGTGGAGGGACATGGAGAAGCCACTTTTCTGGGACCTCCTGACAGTGAGCAGTGGCACTGTGAGTTGGCTCCAGACAGGCAGCTTCCAGAGGTGCTGCTCTTAAACTCCATTTCTTTAATACTAAAAGTGACAATAAACATTATTTGTCCAACTCATACATAAAACTAGTGGTTTTGATGTATTGCAGCCAGGGTGTGTACCAGTATATTCAGGAAAATATATCTGTGGTAGAAATTTGCTCATCAGACAATTAAATGACAAATTCTAAAAAGGAATTTTCTACAAATGGACTTGCAGTGAAGCTTTGGGCAAACCCCCTTCTCATGTCACCCTCCCTCCTTATCATGTGTTCTCAGGACCAGGTAGCTTCAATTCCTCTGTTTGTCAAGGGTCAGGGCTCCAGTAACAACTTCTCCATCATGGCTATCAAAATGTCTCCAGGTGTTGTCAAATGTCCTTTGGGGGCGGGGGAAGATACAGTCACCCCCAGTTAAGAACTCCTGCCTTGTATAATATGGAATACATGCTAGCTGAAGAAACTGAGCTGTGTTTCAGGTTTTTCCTATTTTACCAAGCATTGTTGATGGCCACAGGAGTGATGGGGGACAGCCCTGTGCCAGGACACCCTTCCTGACATGCCCTGGGCCTCTAAGAGTGTATAGGCCATTCTGCCCCTGCATCACTGGCTTTAGGCTTAGGCCTGGGAGCTCTTGTCTTTCTTGGAAGGTTGTGAGTAGAAACAGCTCTTTGTCCTTAGCAACAGGCCTGTTTGAGATAAGCCACCTTAATTACAGAATGAGCATGTGGCATAACCTCAGCTTTGTAGAAAAATTTTTGCCCTAAAAGCATTTTCCTTGCTGATTTCAGTTAAGTCCAATCCTCAGAATATCTTTTGTAGGAAATAAACGGCCTGACCTTCAGTAGCAGTCTGGTTTTGGACTAAACATCTTGGTGTGACTCTCATCTTTGACTCTTCCCTTTCTCTTCAGAAAGGACCTAAGTGTGAAATACCCCGAAGATCTTCCCATCACCCTTCCAAACCTGCTGAAGTTCATTTTGCATCACTCAGACCCTGCTTTTATCCCCCAGAACTTGGCTAACCCTCCTACCAAAGAGTGTCTTCAGAGGGAGGCAGTCTTACAGCAGCACATCTCCCATTTGGAGAGAGAGATCCAGAAGCTGAGGGCTGAAATCAACACCCTTCTGCGAGCGCAAATGCAGGTGGAGGCTCAGCTTTCCGGAGCACGCAGGGATGAGCACCGGCTGCTGCTGCAGCAGCAGACCTTGAAGAAGCAACACAGCTTGCTCCAGCTGCACACTGAGCAGCTGCAGACCCTGTATGAGCAGAAGACCAGGGAGCTGGAGGAGGTGGCCCGGAAGCTCCAGGAGCTGGCTGACGCCTCAGAAAACCTGCTCACGGAGAACTCATGGCTCAAGATCCTGGTGGCGACCATGGAGCGGAAACTGGAGAGCAAGGACGGAGTTGAAAATCTTGATGCCCCGGAGGAGGAGGCACACTCTGACTATCTTGAGCCCTCAGGGTCCCCCGGGTTACCTGGCAGCACCCCTCCGCCTGCCAATATCAGCTCCCCGCTGGCGGCTGAAAGGAGCAATGAGAATAGGACAGACTAACTTTTTAAGCAACATGAAGAAATCAGAGGTGAAAACTGTACATTGGGAATATATTTATGCAAATTTTATTGAAATTTATTGTAAATAAAGATTTTCTCAGTGGTCTAGAAAATCAATGTGAATGCCATTCAGCTTTTATTGAACAGGGATGACATCCCTTCCACTTATTGCACAAACTTGGTAACTGAGACAAAAACAGTAGCACAGTCCATCTGAAGGTTTGTCTGAAAAATTAGTCCATATTTTAGTGGCTGCGTCAGAGTTCCCTCTCCATTCTCCTATTGTTGCTTCTGTGATGACATACAGGATGAAATGTTAATTTCTTGACTGACTAGTCAGAAAACTTGAACACAACAGTAGGCAATTCAGAAAGAATTTAATGAGAGGTCATAACTTACTAAGCCAGTTGAGTGTGTGGCTCTGGTGTCTACACTAAAAAAAGTAGCTATTGACAAATAAGAACAGTGAGAGCTATTGTGTGGTTGTTCGCCAGTTCTACAGGCACTTTCACTTTCCTCCCAGAGACTCCCATGAGTGCCCCACCATGCCTGTGACCCTCACCTGGCACTGTCACCATGCTGATGGGATGGGCCTGACTCAAGCTGCAAAGATGTCATCCCTGGCAACCAAGGAGTGGAATAAAGGACTTCCAGACGTGAAACTAAGGAGAAAGCAACATTTCAACATTTCAAAACCCAAACTTCACTGGCACGGTAAAAACCTCAGGGTAAGTCTGACAGTCAAGTGATGGTCATTTTCAGAGCCAGGCTCAGAGACTGAAAATGCAAGTCCCAGGTGCCTCCTGGGTTACTAGGGTGAAAGACAGCCTAGGTGTAAGCTGCTGGCTGCAGAAAGTTAGAGGTAGAGAGCTTGGAAGTTCTGGAATGCGAGGGGAATGGATCAAATGCCCCTACACCTTCCGTTTTTCTTGAGCATCCTTCATTAAAAAGCAAATCTCCCTGATTTTCAAGTCGGCACCTTTGGAATTTGTCTCCACTCCCAGCCCAAAGGGAAAGGGCCTCTGCTGATTTCCAACTTAAGTCTCATGCTTGGCCATCCTCAGTTAAGGGCCAGCGACATTTCTCCTTGCCTTCAACTCAAATTGCCTAACTGCCCATATCCCTCTCTCTAAGCTATTAATGTTTGACCCCCAATTTAGAATTATGGTGCTAAAACAAGAGCTCCCTAAGCTCCCTCCTTGGGGTTCTGGAAAGTAGATTAGTTCAACATGCTTTTTAGAGGAGACCTGAATGAAGCCATAAGTAAGCTGCCTTCAGCCTGACCAGGAGGCCAGGGCTCCTCTGATGGTGAGAGCTGGCGGGCAAGGCTGAGGGCCTCCTGGGAGCTCCATGCCCATGCTGCTGGCAGGCTACTCAAGTGCTAAAGGCCACTGCACTGAGGTTAAAACAAGGCTGGCCTCCAGTTTATTACCCAGGATGCCGATATAAGTCCTAGTTAATCGTGACAGATAATGTGTTTACAGTGGTGGAATAAAAATCCAAGTGATTTCATACAAGGGACACCTTGGAGATGCAGGCTGTGGAGGCACTGGCCCGATCCAAAAGCCACTAACACCTCATCTTTTTGAAAACTTAAGTGCAGGACCGGAAACTCACTCTCCCCCTCCCCCGTTCCCCCAGGTGCTCACTAAGCACAGGCAGTCAGGGCACATCTGGGGCTCCTGTGAACATGAACATACATGTCCTTCCACTGCACTTGGTGCTCTCGTGGAGTCAGGGGACTCTCCTTCTAGGACAAGGGTGGGAACCTTTTTTCTGCCAAAGGCCATTTGGATATTGACATCATCATTAATGGGCCATACACAATTACCAGCTTAAAGGTCAGCCTGCTACATTTGGTCAAACATTTAACTCATACCTAATGCCTTGGCAGGGCCACACAAATGATTTCATGGGCCTTATATGGAACTGTGGGCTGGACGTTCCCCACCCCTGTCCTAGGTGATCTGCTGAGGAAAGTAAAATCCAGTATCCAGTAGGTGAGTAGTGAGAAAGGAAACTAATTAGTGAAAAGGGAAGGAGTGGAGGAAACCCCAGTCCCCTCCCCCTTCCCTCCAGTGCAGAAAAGATTAAATACAACAAATAAAAACCACAATTTTCTCTCCTGGGCCAAATGGGCTTTGGATAAAAGCCACTGCCTGCTCCCTAAGCCTGTGCTAAGTAATGCCCGGTGGGGGTGGGGGTGGGGGTGAGGGTGGGAAGGGGACAGAGTGCTCAGCATGCTCAAGACCAGGGGGCAAGAAACTGCTCTGCCACTAGGATGCCTGGCAGCCCTCAGGACGTGTGCCTGACTCGTCCTTCACTGGCTCCCAAGCAGCTGCAGTAGCTTCCTTGCAATATCAACAGCAACTGGTATTTAACGACCGAACCTACCTAGAGAAAGACAGTGGTGTGGTTCTCCCATCTATTGCTAACCAAGCAGAAATCACCACAGCACCCCAACCGGTCAGCTCTGAAACTTAAAACACACACATATATTAGAGGCCCCTGCCAAGTGCATCTTGGGCCTTACATGTCCAAGACCCTCCCCCACAGTCTTGACTCAGCTTATTAGTACGGTGAATCCCCTGTATACTATGCAGTATTTTTTTTAAAATCAGCAAAAAAGGTTTAAGCACGTGCTTCTGGGTCCTATTTACAGTTCACAGGTTTGTGAGTTTACGCGTTACAGTAGTAGCGCCATCAAAACAGGCTCAGCTAAACATTCAAGTAACAAAAGCAAGGTCAGGTCTGCCCACTGCCTGCAATGGGCAGCCCCGCCAGGAGGCAGAGGGAATGCCCAGGGCCACCAAGTCCTGGCTTAGGACGGCTGGGACCCCAGGAGTCAGTGCATGCGATAATGAAGCCCAGCGAGGCCATGCCAGCGTCAACCCCTCCTCTCAAACGGCAGCACATCTGTGGTTTTCCCCTCCCACGCCTCTTGGCTGGCTGCAAACAGGCCCAGGAGCCTTCGCATCCCAGCTCAGCCGTGCACTTCTGGGCCGTTGGGGGTCAGCTTGGCCTTCCTCTCCACACACGGTCCCTTGGCTGAGTACTGCACCAGCAGGAAGGGCTCCTTGGTGTCGCCATCCCCCACGATGCTCTCCTCGTCCTCTGACTGGCTGATGCGCTGCAGCCGCAGGTAGCACCAGCAGCCCAGGATCAAGGCCCCCAGGGCAGCGATGGCGATGAGGATGACGATGACTGTGACCACGCCCGTGGTGGGGCTGTGATCCATAATAGACATGGTCAGCGCTGGGGGAGGCTTCCTCAGCAGGGAGGTCTGTGGGTGACAGGCTCAGTGAGGCTGGAACTCAGGCCGGACACGAGAGCCCTGAAAGACAAAGCGACATGAGGCTCCACTAGGGACTCTGCAAGGTACCCACCTGGACAGCTCACGAGCTCACATTGGCTCTTCCACAGGGTCTATTTTTAATCCGTTGTAAAGCCTGACCATCCTGCCCTCATCCTAGTGAAAACATGCTGGTTGGCTTTTGTTGTTTCGTTGCCTGTGGTGTTACCAGCCTTCTCCTTACTCACCCTGGCCCACTTCCATTCACTGCCTCTGGAGCTTCTGCTACCAGACAGGCGGCCACCCTGGCTCAGCCAGAGCCTGACATGTGGAGGAAAAGGGTATGTACAACCTGTGACCCCACAACAGCCTAGAAAGAGGGTCTGTGTAAGGTGAATGTTCTGGAAACCCAGCACCACTAGGTGTTCACAGCAGTTCAGGGACGAAGCCAGTGCTCCGTGATGGCCAAAGATGAGTGATTTGACAGCAGGGAAGTTTGATTTGACAGCTACCTCATTTGAACAAGTGGTAGCACAACCAAGTCTTCAGGAACACCTGTGAGAGGGTGCAGGAGATGACAGTCTTTGCCCCTAGGAGAACAGCAGCTGCCTGGGAAGAGCCCGGATCCACTACACTAGGGGTGTCGAACTCAATCAGAGAAGGGGCCAAAATCTAAAATCCAGCCTAAATCGCATGCCGAATGGTTTACTGAACAGTCATAAACTGACAATGTCATAAACTGACAGCGGAGTGCAGTGATGACAGCGCGGTGCGGGCCACATTGCAAGGCCTGGCGGGCTGGATTTGGCCCGCGGGCCTTGTGTTTGACACATGTGCACTACACCATCTGAGAGGGAAGCCAGGCAGCAAAGGAAGCCAGGAAGACGGAGGCACTCAAGACAGACTTGCTGATGCGCTGCAGCCACCCTCCTCAAGCTCAGCTTCTGGCGTAGGAGCCAGACTACAAACAGGCCAATATACCAAACACCCGTCATGACAATGCAGGAATGCCATGCCAGCACAAAAGGGGACCAGGTCCCATGATGCTAGACTGGGTGGGGCAGGGCATACTTAGGGAGGCAATGCTGACGCTAAGATGTGCATGAAAAGCCAGCCCTTGGGAACAGCATCTGCTAAGGCTCTGAAGGCAAGAGAGGGCTGCAGGCAAGTGCAAGGAGCTGAGGGTGCTGGTCGCTGAAGTTGGAGCATCAGCTGATTTGGGTGAAGGTGGGAGGGGGTGTTCATGTACTGGACCACCATTTCCTGGCCTCCTAACCTCAGACAACTCCACAGAGCCCCCTGTTAATGGGGTGAGGGGCAAAGGAGAGTGCAGCTGTGGGAAGTGCAGAAGACTCTATAGGTGAGGCCACTAACAGCCCGTTGAAATTCAAATGCTGAAGCTAGCAGGCTCCCCTGGGTCCCACGTGCCTGCACTTTTTTTCTCACGTCTCACCATATGCAGAGCAAATAACAGTAACTAACACCCAGGTGGTGTGGTTACGAGGATGTGGAAAAGCACCAAGTTGGCACTTAGTAAGTGACCTGTTTGAATTCGTTTTTTTGAGAAGACTGATATCAACGCAGGTAGACAGCGTTGGAAGGGGAAGGTTTTCCCTCCCAATAAGATGGGATTTGTCATCCTTGAGCAAATAACAGCTTTAATTAGAAGTGATTTTTATCCTGAAGGTCAACACTCCGGAATCTGTTTGGGGACCAAGCCCTGTGAAAACTATAGACCCAAGTTCCACCTGCCACCATGCCCACATTTGCAGAAGGATCCTGGGCAGCAGGGGGCAATATCCCTGGAGTCTGCCTCCTTCTTATCACCTCCAGGGTTAAGCCACTGCCATCACTCTCAACGAGCCTCCAGCTCCCTGGTCTACCATGTGGGCCCACTGCAGCCAGTGCCCCTGTGACCCAGAGGAAAAGCCCAGTCCTTACAGTGACCCACAGAACCTTGCATGATGCATCCCCAAGCCGTGCTGCCCAGGCCAGTCCCTCTGCCCAAGTGCTCTGCTCCCCTTACCTTTGTTCAAGGGTTCTTAATGGGACAACTTTGTCCCCTAGGGGGCATTTGGCTATATCTGGAGCCATTTCTGGTTGTCACAACTGGTGTGTGTGTGTGTGTGTGGGGGGGGGGGGGGGGGGTGATACTGGTACTGAGTGGGTAGAGAGCAGGGATGCTGCTCAAGACCCCACAGAGCATGGGACAGCTCCCCAATCCCAACAAAGCTCAACAGTGTGCAGGTGGAGTCACCCTGACCTAGTTAACGCCAGCTCATGAAGGGAAGCCTCCTGATCCTACAATCCAGGAGTGTCTCTTGGTTTTGAGTCCTCCCTCCAGGGCACTAGCCTCAGCTTGCAACCCTGCTTTTGTAGCATAGCCATCTGGTTAGCACCCACCTACCCATCAGACTGTGTGCTCCATGAGTGGCCCTGCACACCCCTGTGTCCCAAGTGTACAGGTGACCATCAGGACTGCTGTATTCTCCCACAACCCTTCTTACCCTGTCCTCTCAGCCCTCCAGATGGGACAGGTGACTACCCCTCCACGCCACCCTGACCTCCATTTTCTCTTCCTGCTGGGGAGACCACCTGCCTGCCTTGTCCCTCCCCACCTCCCTCTCTCTACTGGACCTCTCCTGTCCAGTGTCTGCTGGGGTGCCTGCACTCCCACAGCACTCGTGGACAGGAAGGGAAGTCAGTTATCAATTCAGAAGGGGAAGTCTGCGTGCGTTTGGGGAGTGGGGGTGGTTTGGGAACTCAAACAATGGCAGCAAGACCTGGGGATGGGGGGAACCCAAGGGCCAGTCCCACTGAAGCCAGAAGCCCCAAGCTAACGAGGAAGCCAAGGCAGAGGCAGCCCCCTGGCTCACAGGGACTTTCTGGAGGTGTGGTGACCTCAAAAGACACTACCAAGTACCTGCTGCCCCTGACCAGGCCAGGAGTGGGCATAGCCAGGTCTGGGACCCTCACCCCCATGAGCACAGAGCCAGGTGACCAGGCCACAGTCACGCCTGGCCTGTGTCTCTGGCCCTCCCCTGAATGTATTCGTTTGTTCCTTCACTCACTCAGCAAGTATTTTCTGGGAACTCATCTTTTAAAAAATCTGATCACATCATCCCCTGCTCAGCAGTATCAGCAAAGAATCTGAACTACTTGCCTCCCGAAGCTTCTGCACACACTCTACCCTCCCACCTCAAGGCCTCTGCATTTTCTGCTCCTTCTGCCTGGAATGTTCTTCCCTGATTGTCCCATGTCTGGCTCCCTCCTGTTTTGGGGGGACTTTCTTAGAAGGTACCTCGCGGGGGATGCCCTCCCAGACCACCCTGGCTCCAGATACCCCTCCACCCTACACTTGCCACCACCTTGCACTCCTTCATTTTATTTCCTAGCACTCTCTGCTACCCGACATCCTCTTGGGTCAGGGGACACGTTTCCCTAGCTACTGTCTCCTTCCTGCAGTGGACTGAGCCAGAAAAACTATCTTGCTCACTGACTATCTTGCTCACTGCGGGATCCCTAGCCCACAACAGGTGCTCGATACATGTCTGCTGACTGCTCCAAGCCCAGTGAGAGAGTGATGAGTCAGAGGAGACCCTGTTGTCATGGGGATCACGGTTGGCAGTTACCCATCCCTGAGCCAGCTCCCTCACTCCAAAGCCACTCACAGGACTCTGGACATGGGTCTGTCTGAACAATTCAGGAAGCCACCAGCCTGCAGGGGAGGACGGGCTGCAGCCCGAGTGTGGGGGTGGGAGCAACATGTGCAAGTGAAGGCCGGGCAGGCCCGAGCCCATGGAAGGGCAGCTGTCACTGCGTGTACTGAGCAGTGGGGAGGGGAGGAGGCCTCCAAGAAGCAGAGTCCAGACGGGACATGAAGCATGAGGGAGGCTGGCTGGCTGGCTTGAGTGAGACCCCACCCTACTTGTGTTCTCTACTGGGGCTTTCCCTCTCCCCCATCCCTGTGCCCCTCTGGGCCAAGGTTTCTTCTGCAAGTTAGCTGTCTCCTCACTCTAATCCAGGAAAGCCCCCAGGTGAGCTAAAGAGGGCCATGGCTTGGACTGAGTAAACACCCAGGATGGCACCCTGGAAACCTGACAGCCTCAGAACAGTCATCAAGCCCTAAAGCCTGGCCTCTCCAATCTGCAGAGGCCACTCCTCTGAGCTCCCCATCCCATGCCCCTCTGCCCATCAATGGGTTCAAAAGGATAGTTCTCCCCACAGCCAACACCTCTCACTGTCCTGCTGCCCCTAAGAGGCCCACAGTCTAGACCTTTCCCAGTATTAGGTGGGGTTTCTTTCAGTTATCCCTGACACTTCATGGAACCCCCAAACTGAGCCTTAATCCCACTCCGTGGGTCACTGCTCACACTCAAGGCGCAGTGGGGCCACAGCCAGCAAAAAGCAGTTTTGAGGCCCCTTGTTCACCCACCCCACTTCTTTCTTGACTTGCTATTGTGAGCCGTTTTGACCCAGCCAAGCAAGCTGCTCCTAATGGCCTGCTTCTCAGTGTGCCAAATAGGAATGAGGCCCTGACCTCACCCATCAAGTTGCGTGGAGGATGAGAAGTGATAAGAAATGTGAAAACGGGAAGGGCCAGGGGGTTCCCGGTTTGAATGTCACCGGGTACCCTGTGCCTTCCTGGGTGCCATAGAGAGGACAGTGAGCCCTTAGGATCCCTTTTCCCCAAAGACTTGCCTCCCAAGATGGTACAGTCTGGTCCAAGCTCAATGCCACAAACTGTCCCTTCCTCGGGGACACTGCCTGATCACTTAACTGAGCATATCATGAGTGTCATCCAGCCCAGCTGGACACTAGCTTACCACCCCCGCCTTCTGGGGCTGCCCTGCTTAGAGGGGGCCAACCCCCCTAACCCAGAGGCTTCCAGCCCTGCCCCTAGGGGTTAAGCCACACCCTTCCCCTAACAAAGCCATCTGCTAGATATGCCAACAAACCCAGCTCCACCTCTTCATGGGACCCCAGGTCACAAATGAGAAACATTTCCTACCCGGTTTCTGATTAGGAACACAGAATAGTAGAGAGGATGAGACATTGCTGGGCACAGTGAGGGCACAGGGGGAACATCAGCTCTGTGCCAGGCCCCAGCTGTCCTTGGGACCCAAGGACACATCACACAAGGCCCCTGTCCTCTAAATGCCAGGACCAAGAACAGTGGGGATCCTCATGGGAGACTAACAATTACAGGGCTGTGCCCAGCTCTGTGATCAGTGTCATCTCATCCTCTACCCTACCCCCCAGAGAGGAAACTCGCATCAGAACCCCCTAGGTTCCCCTGTGCAGAAGAGGAAGCTGGCCTGGGGCAGAGCGCGGGGACTGTACCAAGGTCAGACTGGGTCTCTCCTGCAGACCAAGGCCTGAGGCTCATGCCCCCACCCTGTGAATCAGCCACTGGTAATTCTCACAGGCTGCCCCAGGGTCAGCCACTTGGCTAAACAAGTTTGGTAATAACAGATGCCTGACAAAAGTTGGCGATGATTACTATGTGCCAGACACCGAGCTAAACAACTTAACAGAATCATCTCCTTTCAGCCTCAGAAACAACCCAGCGAAGAGTTTTTACTATGCCCACTTTGCAGATAAAGAATCTGTGGCTCAGAGAAGTTAAATCAATTGCCCAAGGTCACACAGCTCAAATTTTTGCTGCACAGGGATTCAAATCCAGCCAGCCTGCCTGAATCCAGAATTCCGGATTTCAACCTTGACTCTAAAGTGATATTCTATTTTATTTTATTATGATGTTCTTGACCCACACCTCCCCAATCCCAGGGCCAGGGGACAGGGAAACCCCAGTCAGCCTCCCCCGCACCCCAACCCAGCAGGAGCAGGCTGGGTGAGAGGGGCTGAGGCCTCGATGATGCGGGGTACACAGGGATGACAAGCGCCCCAGCAGCTCCCGCGTGCTAAGCGCGGGCGACGTGCAGGCGCGGTGCCAGGCGCGCTCCAGGCATCCTCTGGTTTAACCCTCCCAGCCAAAGCCGTCGTCTCTCCCATTCTGCTAGGAAGCTATGCGAGGCTGGAGGAAGGAGCTTGGCCCAGGGGGCGACAGCTGGAGGGGGTTGGACAACTGGAGAGAGAACTCCCTCGGCCAGACTGCGGGGAAGGAGGGGGGTAGGCGGGCAGGGGGAACTGGGACCACGAGACCCAGTCCTGCCCACGCCGCGCAGCCACCACCGACGGAACCCGGCACCAAACGCTCCACCTGCCAGATGGGTGCCAGACCTCGCCAGGACCCCATCCCTGCCACCTGGAACCCTCCTGACCACCCCGGGGGCTGCCAGGATCCGCGCCTCCTCCGTTATTTAAAAAAACAACACAACAAAAGACACCGAAGTATCGGGAGAAGCCGGGCGGCCGGCCAGGGCTCGAAACTGCGGGCCGCAGGAGGGGGCATGCACCGCGTAGGGGGGGGGAAACACCCGCTCCCCGCAAAGCGGCCGCCGCCCCCCGCCGCCTCCTTTGTCCCGATCTCGCCGCAGCGCAGCGGACAAAGAACCCCCGCCCGCGGGCGCGGCCCCCCGGAACAGACCCTCCCCCGAAGCCGCGTCCCAGCCCGGGCTGCCCCTCCCCCGCCGCAGGGACACCCCCTCCCTCCGGCCCGCGGCCAAGCTGCCCAGCACGCGCCCCAGCCCCATCCAGGGTCGCCCCTTCCCCTCCCGTAAGTCTCCGCCCGGCCGATCACCCAGCTCGTTCGGACCCGCTCACCATGGCGCCGCCTGCAGCTTGGCTGGATCGCCCCGCAGCAGCCCTGCGGACCCGCCTCTGCCCGCACGCCAGCCCGGTCCGGCCGCGGCGCTCGCTCCGTCGGGACGCAGGAGCCCCAGCTCAGCGGCGGGCGGGGCATTCCAGGCACCGCCCCTGGAAAGGGGGCGGGGCCTTTGTGGATAGGCCAATGGGAGCTCGCGCTGGGACGGCGGGGCGTGGGCACGTGCGCGCGGGGCTGGGTCAGCCTGAGGCGGGCCGGGAGCTGGACGCAGCTGGCCGAAAGGGGGACGGGATGGGGGGAGGGTGTGAGGGGGACACTTTTACCTCGGCGCGCGAGGATTGGGCGCCCGGGGCTGCGGGTCCCCGGCCAGGAAACCTCCCTCTGACCTTAGAGGCTGCTCGTATTCACCCGGGGCTTAGGGAGGGGGAAACTGAGGCTTAGCGCAGATGAGTGTTGCCTGGAAGCAGGAGCGGTGGGATCCCGGGCCGGAGCTGGAGAGAAGCAGGACCCCTTAACTGAAAGTCCTTGCTTGCGGCGGGGAACTGGCTATTCACTTATTGGCTAGTTCATTTACTTATTTTCATTCACTCACACATTTATGGAACACCAACCCTGTGCCTGGTACACAGCTCCCCTCGGAACCGCTGACAAACAAGATCCCGGCCACCCTCACGGAGCTCTCCTGCTGAGGGCTGAGGCTGCCGGGAGTTTGCCTCTCCTTGGCTTCGTATAAACATGGTTATTTAACGTAATAACCTTGATTAGCCCCCACCAAGGGCCACGCCCTGTGCTAACCACTCAACACGTTTCTCAAGATTACTCGGGAAGGAGAAATATCTCTTTTAACAGATGAGAAACATGAGGTCCGCAGGGTAGAAGTACCACAGCTAGCTGGTGACGGAGGCAGGATTTGAGGCAAGGCCTGGGAACGCCAAGGGGCCAATAAGTGCAGGGATTTCCACTTGTTCACCCAAGAAGGGAATCCAGTGAGAGGACAATAAGTGCAGTGAGAGGACAGTAAGTGCAGTTCACCCAAGAAGGGAATCTAGTGAGAGGACACCGGCTGGCCCTGTGGCAAGCTAGAGCATGCAAGAAGGTAAGATGGGTCCTTCAAGACCTCTGGGGCCCAAGACCCTTGGGTCACTGCCTCGGGATTGGAAGATAGGAATGGGCAGGTGAAGCCTCTCATTCTGAGAGCTGGGGGGCTTGACAGCTGGAAACATCTCTCCCAGCCTCAAGCAGACCCTCTGGGGGAAGATGGAGGACTCAACTCATAATACCATGGTGACCAGGCTCTCCTTACTCCCTCCAGAGCAGCCTGGCTGGTTTGGTCTCTTTCCTGCTTCAGGTGCACCAAGCTGTTTCCCATCTCCGGGCCTTTGCCCATGCTGTGTCCTCTAGCTGCAGTATTCTTCCACTTCATCTTTCAGATCTCAGCTTAAATGTCCTTCCTCAGGAGGGCCCTCCCTCATCTCTACCTAAGTGATTCCTTTTGTTATTGTCTGCCTGGAGCATTGTGAAATTGCACATTTTTGAGGGTGTGTGATTAAATTTGGTCTGTCTCTTCCCCAGGAGTAGGGCAGTTTCATTCATTGCAACTTTTGCAGAACAGTACCTGGCACACATTCATTCAATATATATATGAATAAACAAACGAATGAATGAATGATTAGTCTGCAGAGGTCCAGGCCTGGCCCAGCTGCATCCTTGCCAAGGGGCCACGCCCAGATGGTGAACTGGTGGTTGAATAGGAATAGGGGACAGAGCCTGAGGGAAGCCCGGCTTTAGAGGCCTGAGCCAAGCGTCTCAAACAACCCCAGTCTGTCCAGCACTGCCTTCAAAGGCTCCTGTCACATCTGGGAGCCCAGAACAGAAGGAAACAGGTTTTTCCAGCAGACCCAGTTCCAGTGGCCTCTGTGGTCCCAGCCTGAAGTTTTCAAGACCTCATAAAGGGTGTGGGAGGGGCAGGCTCAGAGCCCCAGAGCCAGGGCAAAGTGATGACAGAGAAGACAGGGACACTTGGGGAAAAGATTCTGGGAGAAAAAAAAAATGATAAGGTGGAATGTAACATGGCACAGAAGTCGAGAGTCAGACATCCTTTGGAAAAGCAGCCTAACCTCTCTGTGCCTCAGTTTCCTCATCTGAAAAATAGGGGTGACAGAAAGGTTGACTTCACAGAGTGGTTGTGAGCACCTCAAGTGCTTGGTGCAGAGGCAACAATTCCACCTACCTTAATGTTAACCTTAGTAGCAGGGTCTGACAGTTGGGGTGAACTTGGACTTCCCCATTTGGAACTTGGGCAAGTTACTGTACTTCTCTGAGCCACAGGCACCTCATCTTCATTTGGGTCTCATGTAGTAAGTCCCTCTGGGGTGCTGAGAGATTGGGGTGGGGGAGGGCCTTGAGAGCAGCCCACCTGGGCCCAGCCATCATCTTGCCCAAGTTGAGTTGCTTCAAGAATAACAATAAATAATAATGGCAGTAAACACTGTTTAAAACACTCCATCTGCATAAACTCATTTTAATCCCCATTTTACAGATGGGGATACTGAGGCACAGAGTGGCACATGAACACGGAAATTACCTGGGGGGTCTTGTTAAAATGCAGGTTCTGGCCCTGGCTGGGTTGTTCAGTGGCTAGAGCATCAGCCTGTGGACGGAAAGGCCATGTGTTTGATTCCCGGGCAAGGTCATGTACCTTGGCTGCACATTCCCCAGCCTCGGTAGGAGGGCACGTGGGGAGCAATCAATAACTGTGTCTTTCTCAGGTCAATGTTTCTCTGTCTCTCTCTCTCCCCCTCCATACCTTCCTTCCATCTCTCTCTAGAAATCAATGGAAAAAATATCCTAGGGTGAGGACTAAGCACACACACACACACACACACACACACACACAAAATCACACATGCAGATTCTGTCACAGAAGTTCTAGGTGTGAGATTCTGCATTTCTTACAAGCTCCCAGGTGGTGCTGACATTTGGGGAACCACACTCTGAGCAGTGAGGGACTAAAGCCCTCGCTTAAGCCACATAGGTGATGAGCAGTGAGCCGTGACTCAAGCTCTCATGGCAGGCTTCAAAGTCCTGTGCTTAACTGCCACCCTGCCTGCCCCAGCTTTCTCCCCTACAAAGAAAAGGCAGGAAGTAGAGCTCCCCTCCCCAAGCTCATTTCCTCTCCTGGGGCCTCTACCTCCTTGCTGACATTTGGCCTGTCACACCTCCCTGCCTCCAGTGTCCCAGGGGTCCTCCCTGGCAATGGCACGGAGGTTCTCAGATGCTCATTAGCCGGGAAGATAAATAAGGGCTAGGGATGAGCTCATCCTGGTTCCCTGGGGATTGCCATGGCTCAGCTGAGTCTGCCCTGTGCCAGCCTGGCCCTGTGCCTGCTTCCCTTTGCTGGTGAGGCTGGGACAAGAGAGGGACTTGCTAGGGAGTAGGGAAGTCTCAGCCAGCCTCCTGGGAAACTCCCTCCAGCTGGGCCTTTCTGCCTCGCCACCAGGCTGCACAGGCTTCTGCATCCAGGGCATCCCCATCAGCGTTCTGGACCTAAAATGAAATGAAAACTGCTTGGCCAGAGGGGAGTTTCCCAAAAGGTGAGAGGTGACCCACCAGGGAGTTCTCTAGGGTTAGGATAGGTGGGACAGCTAGCAATGAGTCAGACAACAATTTTTAAAAATATATATTTTATTGATTTTTTTACAGAGAGGAAGGGAGAGGGATAGAGAGTTAGAAACATCGATGAGAAAGAAACATCAATCAGCTGCCTCCTGCACACACTCCACTGGGTATGTGCCCGCAACCAAGGTATATGCCCTTGACTGGAATCGAACCCAGGACCCTATTAAGTATGCAGGCCACCGCTCTATCCACTGAGCCAAACAGGCCAGGGCCAGACAACAATTCTCGTTCAAGGGGAGAAAGCCTCACTTGCTTTAACATCTCTCCACACCGGCTTCCCTCATAACCAGGAGATTGCAAACCTCAGGCTCAAAGTTTGGGCAATCTACATTCTTGAACTAGAGGTTAATAATGTGTCATTTTCTGCATATTTATGTTTATAGTTACCTTCTATTTGGGCTCAGGTATTGCTTTTCCATTTGTGATAATGACATACCTATCCCTTTAAAAATCCATCCATTAAGGGGGAAAAGAGAGTTAAAGCGAAGTATTAATGGAAGTAACTAAAGCTGGTACAGCGAGATGAAAGCAGTGGGGACAGTGGCAAACGGATAGCTGAAGTGGGGAACCTGCTCGAGGTGAACCAGAGGCTGCTCACAGCCCAGGCACCCCACAGTCTTCTTACTGCAGAGCCCAGCCGACCACCAGCCTGAGGCAGAGACACCCCACAGGCTCTGTGTCTGCCAGAAAAGTACAGTTATGTTTTCCTGGGTTAAGTGGGGCCTAGGTTGACTCTGGTCTTTACTCCTGAGGTCTGTGGTCAGTGTCAGTGTGATGAGGAGCAGACTAAGGGAGGGGGGTCGGCAGGCCCAGCCTGAGATACACCCCACCCCCAGCCTGTCCTGCTTTCCATCTGTAGCACCAACACAGCCAGACACACACACACACACACACACACACACACACACACACACACACACTCATACACACAAGCACTGGAGCCTGTTAATCATACATTCATTCAGTTATTCATTCATTCAACCAATCTTTATTGAGCACCTACTATGTGCCAAGCACTGCGTTAGGAGCTGGGGAGACAACCATGAGCCAGTTAGTCAAATCTTAGTCCTCATGAAGGTTACATTCTTCTAGGGCAGTGCTTTTCAACCTTTCTAATGCCACAGCCCTTTAATACAGTTCCTCATGTTGTGGTGACCCCCAACTATAAAATTATTTTCGTTGCTACTTCATAACTAATTTTGATACTGTGGTTGAGAACCATGAGGTGTCAGCAGGACCACACACCTCTGAAGGCTCTGGAAAAAGATCTGTTCCCTGCCTCTCTTGATTTATGATGGTTGCCAGCAATCCTTAACAATTCCTGGCTTCTACATGCATCACTCCAGTCTCTGCCTCTGTCTTCACATGCGTTCTCCTCTGTGTGTCATTGCATCTTTTTTCCTCCCAACATTATTGAGGAAGAATTGACATATGTAATTGTATATATTTTTAAAATATACAACATGATGCTTTTATGTACATACACATGATTATTCAGGTCAGTTAACATATCTTCCACCTCACATACCCTGTTTCTCCAAAAATAAGACAGTGTCTTATATTAATTTTTGCTCCCAAAGATGCGCTAGGTCTTATTTTCAGGGGATGTCTTATTTTTCCATGAAGAAGAATACAGTACACATTTATTGTTAAATGAAAATAAAGGAAATTTATTACCTGTATATGGTACAGTAGTACAGTAGCTGTCAACACAAATCAGATAAACTGTGAATCCTACAGTATCAAGAATTTACTCATTTATTCAATGACAATCATGTCATCATCTTCTGGAACATCATCATAACAATCCAATTCCTGAATTTCCTGGTGAATTTCTTGTGACTCCATTTCTTTCAGAATCAGTGGACCAAATCTCTCATGTTTAGCAATAGCACTGTCTTTAAATGAGTACTTCTTGTGAAGGTAGCCTGCTGGCAGTGCATTTGCAATGCAACTGTCAGTGATTTTCTCCCATGAATTCTTCACCCAAGTCACAACTTCTTGCAGTTTAGGTTTCACAAAGTTTCCATGCTAATTTCTCTCCATTCCATTTTCAATATAGTCATTAATTTCAATGTGCAAATTGTCTTTGAATGGCTTGTTTATTGCAATATCAAGAGTCTGGAGATAGGCCATCATTCCTGTGAGAATCATTATCTGATCTATTTTTCTTTCATGAAGAAATGTCTTCATGTCTTTAGCACAGTGAGTGCTGGCTACATCCCAGACTAGCAGGCCTCTTTGGCTCCCTGGCATAACAAGCAGCAGCATTAAATCGACCCACTTCCTTATAACTGCTTGTGTGGCCCAGGCTTTTTTCAGTTTCAAGAATAAAAACGCCCAAAACACGTTCAATCTTTTCCTTCTTGCCCTTAGAAATGATTAAAGGTGGGATTTTAGTGCCATCAAGACGAATTGCCAAAATACAGAAAACATGTGCACTTTCGTAAGCAGTGGAGGGAATGTACACTAAGGAGGCACCCCGCTGTTCAATTGCTATTTGAGATGATTGGCCCATAAACACTGCAGTTTCATCCATAGCACTCATGTTGGAAAGATTGTATTTAGAGAAGTCAGCATCATCAATAAAGGACTTGAATGCAAGTGCTCACTTAATAACTTGAGTATCTTCTAACCTAAACAATGTTTTAGATCTTCTTAAAGACAGTTCACTTCACTGAAGGAAATTATACAGCCAGTGTTGTGATGCTTTGAAGTCTTCGGGGGCTATGTCAAACTGTGGTGCCATTGCAAGGGCAAATTCTTGAATCTGAGCCCTATTCACAACCACAGCCTTTGCTCTCCTGTCCAACAACCCATTCACAGATCAGGTCTTCCAGCTCGGAAAATAATGGTTGCTGACCTGATCCACACTTGCGCTTTTTAGCATTTCCCTTGTCCACTTGTTCAATGAGGTTACCATACTCTGCTCGCCATTTTTGGACCAAAAGGATACTCAACATCTTCTCTTTGCAGAAAGCAGTAAGATTTTGGCCCCAAGAGTCTTCCACGATTCCTTTCTTGTACTCCATGGAGTAGCTTTTTCTTTTTGCGCTTATTTCTAGGGGTAAAAAAAAGGATTGGGGTATCAAGGTGGGGGGAGGGGGATCACTTAAAATGACACAGGGGGAATTAGAGGGGGAAATCAAAATGGCACAGGAGGCTGAAGCCGGGTTGGTTCAGTGGAAGAGCTTCAGCCTGGGGACTGAAGGGTCCCGGGTTCGATTCTGGTCAAGGGCATGTACATTGGTTGCGGGCACATCCCTAGTGGGGGGTGTGCAGGAGGCAGCTGGTCGATGTTTCTCTCTCATCGACGTTTCTAACTCTCTATCCCTCTTAATTCCTCTCTGTGTAAAATCAATAAAATATATTAAAAAATATTTTTAAAAAATGGCACAGGAGAATCAGAGGGGGGATTACAATTTTAGTAACCCCCTCTGATCCTCCTGTGTCATTTTAAGTGATCCTCCTCCCCCCACCCCTGTGCCACTGAACACCTTCACGACATACCCCTACCCCTTTATCAGACATTTACCCCCTGGGGCCTGCCTGGGGACTGTCACTGGGATTGCTGGGGCCTGGATCTGGGCTGGAGCAGGGTCTGCCACTGACTGAGAACCTTCAGTCATCATGAGGGCAGCTGCGAGCATCAGGTAGTGTCACCAGAGACAGACCAGCACTCACCACCTTCACCGCATCCTGTCCGCTCTAATCCTCCTGTTCTTCTACACACATCTGTGAAAGTCTCCTCCTCTCTCCTGCCCCGCGCTCACCGCTCACTCTGACCTCCGCTCCGCCTCCACACAGCAGTGACGTCAGGACTCTGCATAACGTCACTGGTTGCTAGATGCCAGTCGGGGCAGCCCTAGGGACCAGATTACGGTAAATTAATTTTCATTCTGAGTCAGAGCCTGGGGGGGGGGGAGGGCTTATTTTTGGGGGGATGCCTTATATTTCACTCAGAAGGAAACCTGTAAGTAGGTCTTATTTTTGGAGGATGTTTTATTTTCAGGGAAACACGGTAGTTACCTCTTGTGTGTGTGTGTGTGTGTGTGTGTGTGTGTGTGTGTGTGTGGTGAGAATGCTTAATATTTACTGTCAGCAACTTTCAAGTATACAATAACAAATTATTAACTATTAGAGGCCCGGTGCATGAAATTCATGCCCGGGGGTGGTGGATGTCCCTGTACCCTCTCCAATCTGGGACCCTTCGAGGAATGTCTGACTGCCCATTTAGACCCAATCTCACTGACAGGCAGTCAGACATCCCTCTCACAATCCAGGACTGCTGGCTCTCAACTGCTCGCCTGCCTGCCTGCCTGATTGCCCCCTAACCGCTTCGCCTGCCAGCCTGATCACCCCCTAACCACTCCCTGACAGCCTGATCGATGCCTAACTGTTACTCTGCTGGCCCGATTGCCCCCAACTGCCCTCCCCTGCCATCCCTAACTTCCCTCCTTTGCCAGCCTTATTGCCCTAACTGCCCTCCCCTGCCAGCTTGGTCGCCTCTAACTATCCTACCCTGTAGGCCTGGCTCTCCCAACTGCACTCCCCTGCTGGCCCAATCACCCCTAACTTCCTTCTCTTGCCAGCGTGGTTGCCCCTAACTGCCCTCCCCTGCAGGCCTGGTTCCCCCTTCAGGCTTGGGTTCCCACCAACTGCCCTCCCCTGCAGGCCTGAGTTCCCCTGAACTGTCTTTCCCTATGTGCCTGGTTGCCCCCAATTGCCTTCATCTGCTGGCCTGGTCACCCCTAACTGCCCTCCCCTGCAGGCCTGGTCACCCCAACTGCCCTCCTCTGTCGGTCTGGTCACCCTTGACTGTACTCCCCTGCAGGCCTGATCCCCCACAACTGCCCTCCTTTGCTGGCCATCTTGTGCTGGCCATTTTGTGTCCACATGGGGGTGGCCATCTTTGACCACATGGGGTGGCTATCTTGTATGCTGGAGTGATGGTCAATTTGCATATTACCTTTTTATTATATAGGAGAGCCACCACGCTGTACATTAGATTCTCAGAACTTATTCTTCTTATAGTTGAAAGTTTGTACCCTTTGACCTACATCTCCTTATGTCCCCCTCCACCGAACCCCTCTACTTTATGTTTCTACAAAATCAGTTTTCTTTTCTATTCTTTTCTTTGTTTCTTATTCCACATTTAAGTGTTTTTTGGGGGGACATCCTGAATCTATACAATGGAATGTTATATGTGTATGTGTGTTTATATTTTCCATTACTCATATCTATATCTTTTTATGTCTATACACACACACACACACACACACACACACACACACATACACATACACAATATATATAGTATATATATATTCAATATATTCATCTGTTGAAGGACCTTGGCTATTGTGAATAATGCTGCGATGAATATGAGAGAGTAGATATCTCTTCAAGATACTGATTTCATTTCTTTCACATATATTCCCAGGAGTGAGATTGCTGAATCATATGGTAATTTTATTTTTAATTCTTTGAGGAACCTCCATATCACTTTCCATAGTGACTGCACCAATTTACATTCCCACCCATAATACACAAGGGTTCCCTTTTCTTTACAACCTCACCAACATTTGCTATTTTTAAAAAAAATAATAATCATTCTAACAAATGTGGGGTGATATCTCATTGGGGCTTTGATTTGCATTTTCCTGATGATTAGTGATGTTGAGTATCTTTTCATGTGCCTATTGGCCATTTGAATGTTTTCTTTGGGAAATATCTATTTAGGTCCTTTGTCCATTTTAAAATTAGATTATTTGCTTTTATTGTTATTGAGTTCTAAGAATATTTTCTCAAATTCTGTAGGTTGCCTTATCAATTTATTGTTTTTTCTGCTGTGCAAACGCTCTTTAGTTTGATGTAAGTTGTTTATTTTAGCTTTTATTGCCTGAACTTTTGGTGTCTTATCTAAGAAATCATTGCCAAGACCAATGTCAAAACTTTTTTTCCATATACTTCTAATAGTTTTATGGTTTCAGGTCTTATATTTAAATCTTTGATCCATTTGAGTTAATTTTTGTGAGTGATCTAAGACAGGGTCCAGTTTCATTTTTATGCATGTGGATATCTAGTTTTCCTGGCTGCCTTTATTAAAAAGACTATTCTTTCTCCACTTTGTGTTTGTTGACCATATATGCATGGGATTATGCGTGGGCTTGTTATTCTGTTCCATTGGTCTATGTGTTTTTTTGTTATGTCAGTACCATACTATTTTGATTAGTATAGCTTGTAATATAGCTTGAAAACAGGAAGTGTGATGCCTCCAACACACACTTTGTTCTTCTCTCTCAAGATTGCCTTGGCTATTCAGACTCTTTTGTGGTTCCATACATATTTTCGAATAGTTTTTTTTTTTCTTCCTATTTCTGTGAAAAATGCCATTGGAATTTTTATAGGAATTTCAGTGAATCTGTAAATTCTTCCAATCCAAGAATACAGTATAGCTTTTTGTTTTTTGTGTGTCTTCTTTAATTTCTTTCACCAGTGTCTTATAGTTTTCAGTGTACAGATCTTCCATTTCCTTGGTTAAATTTATCCCTAAGTATTTTATTGTTTTTGATGCTATTAAAAATGGAATTGTCTTATTAAATTCTTTTTCAAGTAGTTTGCTGTTAGTATATAGAAACACAAATAACTTTCATTGATTTTATATCCTGCAACTTTACTGAATTTATTTATTCTAACAGCTTTTGGGTGGAGTTGGGTTTTCTATATATAAGATCATGTCATTGCAAACAGAGATCATTTTACTTCTTCCTTTCTAATCTGGATGCCTTTTATTTTTTTTCTTGCCTAATCACTATGGCTAGGATGTTCTCCTTTTCTTATAAGTTTACCAGTCATTTGATTTAGGGCCCACCCTAACCCAGTATGACTTTATCTAAACTTAACTTATCACATCTGCAAAGGCCCTATTTCCAAATAAGATCACATTTATAATTAACGGGAATTAGGACTTGAGCATAGTTCTTTGGGGACACAATTCAATCTGCAACAAAGAGAATCCAGGCAACCAAAAATGAGTGTAAGCTGTATGAATCTTATACTTATTCTGGGACTTAATTTCTTCATGGAATAGTATAAAGCTAAGACTGACCCATAGTGTACATTACTTGTTTTAACTGTTGTGCCTTATTCTACCAGGTCATTGTACCCTCTGCTCTCGAATGGATGGCCTCTGGGTGGTGTCCAGGTGTCTGCTAAAATGAACATTCTGGTAAGTGGCTCTTGCTGCATGTGTGCAAGGGTTTCTCTAGAGTAGGGTGGGGAACTCCTAGCCCGAGGGCCATAGAAGACCCATGAAATCATTTGGGCTGGCCCTGCCAAGGCATTAGGGGTGAGTTTATTAAACGTTTGACCAAATATAGCAGGCTGATTCTTTTTTTTTTTCTTTAAATATATTTTATTGATTTTGTACAGAGAGGAAGGGAGAGAGATAGAGAGTTAGAAACATCAATGAGAGAGAATCATCGATCAGCTGCCTCTTGCACACCCCCTACTGGGGATATGCCCGCAACCAAGGTGCATGCCCTTGACCAGAATCGAACCCGGGACCCTTCAGTCCCCAAGCCGACGCTCTATCCATTGAGCCAAATCGGTCTCGGCAGCAGGCTGATTTTTATGGTGATAATTTTTATGGTGATACCTGTGAATGATGTTATAAATATCCAAATTTTCCTTGACAGAAAAAAGGTTCCCTACCCCTGCTCTAGAGTGTTTACCTAGACGTGGAATCCCTGGGACTCAGAATATCTGGATATTCACCTGTAGGAGATAATAGCAAGCTGCTTTCTAAAGTAATTGTACTAATTACACTGCCACCAGCAACGTGTAAGATCCATGTCCTCTCCTTTATTTGGCATAACTAAATTTTAAAATGTTTGCCAGTTGGAGGTAAAATTATTACTGGTAGAGATCTTAATCTGCACTTACTTGATCATAATGATGCTGCACAACTTTCTCAACCCTAAGGTCTAAATTGTATTCACCTATGTTTTCTAAAGCTTTGTTTGTGACATTTAAGTTCATAATCTGCCATCTTTCCCAACATTAAGGTCTAAAAGATATTTAGCTATACTTTCCACTAAAGATTTTAAAGTGTTTTTTTTGTTATTATTTGTTTGGGCATTTAAGTTCTTAATCTGGAGTTGATATTTGTGTACTGAGTGATTGGTTGTGTAATCTTAGAAACTTTTATAAGGGACAAATATATTTTGGGGATCATGGGACAGGATTATCGACTGGAACTCTTAGTGTACTGGAAGTTGCTCACTGGATTTGAGTTTAAATCCTCAATGGACTGTCTAAGATCTTAACTTCATCTCTGAGAGTCTCAGTTTTCTTGTCTGTAAAATGGGAATTATACTAGATACTGCTTTGGGTAGCCATGAGGATTACATGAAATAAGTTATGCAGAATGCTGCCCACATCGCCAGGTACACAGCATAAGGACACTAATTAGCATTTATTGAGCACTTACTGTGTGCCAGGTGATGTGCTAAGCACTTTACATGTGTCATTAACTCAACCCCTGACAACAGTGTGAAGTAGATAGAATTTTCTACACTTTACAGATGCATCTCAAATAGGATGAATAAGTCCCTCATCACACATCAAAACCATTTTCCTTCCTTTTTTCTGTCCTCCAAAATCCAGTTCCTGGGGAAGTCCATCCATCCTGCCCTCTAGAGGTAGTTGGCCAGGCACTGAGGAGGTGAATCACAAGGTCACACAGCTAGCATGTGTCAGAGGACTTGAACCCTGGTAGTCTGGCTGCAGAGCCCTCATCCATCACCACCACACATCAAAACCATTTCCAGCCAAAACTGGTTTGGCTCAGTGGATAGAGCTTCGGGCTGCGGACTGAAAGGTCCCAGGTCCGATTCAGGTCAGGGGCATGTACATTGGTTGCAGGCACATCCCCGGTAGGGGGTGTGCAAGAGGCAGCGGGTCGATGTTTCTCTAACTCTTTATCCCTCTCCCTTTCTCTCTGTAAAAAAAAAAAAAAATCAATAAAATATATATTTTTAAAAACACACACAAAACAAGTAAAAAAAACAAAACATTTCCATTCCCTTCCTCTGTCCTCCAGAATCCAGTCCCCTGGGCTTGGGGAAGAACTGGCTGCTTTTCCAGAGGAAGGGCTTGGACATTGAAACGGAGGGGAGAGGGGGGAGTGGTAGACAGTGGGGTTGACCCCCAATTCCCTTGTGGGCCCTGCCTTTGACTCTGAGGCTGGAGTCCATTCATCCTCCCCCTCCACAGGTAGTTGGCCAGGCACTGTGGAGATGAATCACTGGCCACAATGGTTCCCTTTCCTATCCCCCTGGTGTCATCCATTATTCATAGCTGCCATCCTGGGCCTGAGGTTGCTTTGTGGTCAGGCAGGCATTATTCCCTACGCCCAGCTGTCAGGGATTTTTATCCACAGCTGAGCCTGAACACAAGCTACTCTCTTCTCTAGATCTGAGGGCTGTGGCTTCCCACTGGAGGGGAACTTGGACAAAGGGCTTTGAGCTGCATTGGAACCCAGCTCTGCCACTTCCCAGTTACCTTCTCTGAGCCTCAGTGTCCTTATCTATAAAATGGGAATAACTGGCCTTGCCTTGCTAAAAGATTTAGATGTAACCCACATAAAAGACATTAGCCCAAGTGGCCTTAATCATGGAGTCGCTGTTATTACATTTGCTCTTTCAAGGCCCTACTGGGAATATGGAGATTGTGTGACCCCCTCAGCAAGTTTGCACCCTCCTGAGAGAGACAGACCCCCATTGTATTACCTGCAAAAATGACTTTTAATAAGCCAATATATCCCCCCATAAAAGTGGGTTAAAGGTGATTATTTATGGAATAACTTTTTATTGAACACCTACTATGTGTCCAGCAACCTGCAGTGGTGATCAGGTCAGTCTGGCATCCATAACACCTACAGTCTCAGGCCTCAGGAAAAACAGAGACTTCCCAGGATCAGGCTGATGCACAGGTGGGAAGGACTCCCAGGCTTGCCCATGGCTGGGTGGAGGCTCATGCCCCCCCATGCCAGAAACTGACCCTGACTAAGGGAAGGGGTAAGAGTGAAGCCCTTGGAATCACAGACCCAAGTTTGAATTATGGACTGTATAGTTTCTGTTGCTGCATAACAAATTACCCCAACACTTAGCAGACAGTGATTTTTTCATATAGATTCTGTTGGTCAGAAATTCAGAAGCAGCTCAGTTGGATGGTTCTGGTTCAGGGTCTGTCTTGCAATTGCATTCAAAATGCCAGCCAGAGCTGCAGTCACATGAAGGCTTAGCAGGCTGGAGGATCTACCCCGATGTGGTTCACTCACATAGCTATAGGCAGGAGGCCTCAGTTCTTCACTACCAGGGCCTCTCCAAGTGACACAGCACAGTAGCTAGCGGTTCTCCATAGAGAGCAAGAAGAATGCCTTTTATGACCGAGTCACAGAAGTCATCATCTGTCAGTACCATATTCTACTTATTAGAAGTGGGTTACTAAGTGTAGTCCACATTCAAGGTGAGACTCCACTTTTTTAAAAAAATATGTGTTTATTGATCTCAGAGAAAAGAGAGGAGAGAAAGAGAGAGGTAGAAACATCAATGAAGAGAGAGAATCATTGACCGGCCACCTTCTGCACACTCCCTACTGGGGATTGAACCCGCAACCCGGGCATGACTGAAATTGAACTGTAACCTCCTGGTTCGTGAGTCGACACTCAACCACTGAGCCACACCAGCCAGCCAAGACTCCACTTTTTGAAGGGAGGAGCGTCAAAGAATTTGTGCATCTATTTGAAAATCAACACACTGGGTGATCTTGGGCAGGTCTGTTGTTTTAAGTTCAAGCCTCAGTTTTCTCACCGAAGAGGTGGGAGTAATGAGTCATGGCAGCATTATGAAGACAAGACAAGAAGATACAGTGGCGTGTTTGGTGCAGGGCCTGTTAATTACATGCCTAGTAAACACTACTTATTATCCCAGTAGTTACTTAAAGGGACTTATCTAGGGTGAAATCCCAGCTTCTTCTAGCCCAGTGGTTCTCAACCCCGGCTGCACATGAGGATCACACAAAGAGCTTTAAAAAGTACCTCCAGAAACCCCCACCCCATTTTCTGATTCAGCAAGTCTTGAATGGGGCTTTTAGGCTTACTGTTTTTTAAAGTTCACCAAGCAATCCTTATTTGCCGCCAGGGTTGAAATCACTCTCCTCACCTGGGAATTCTTAAGGGTGACCCATCAACAGATAAAATGCAATGAAGAAATAAAAAGTGAGGGAGGGGGTTCCTATAATGCAGTAGTTTTCCAAGTGTGGCCCCAGCCTCACTTGGGAACTCATTACAAATGCACCTCCGTGGGCCCCACTCAAACCTGCTGAATCAGGAGCTCTGGGGGCAGAGCCCTGGGAGTTTCCTCAGAGCCTCAAGGTGAGTCTGGTGCACACTCAAGTGCCCACTGCTCACTCTCCTTCTCTCACTTTGATCAAACAAGTTGCCGTGTTGGAGGGACCAGCATGGAATAGAGTGATGGGCCACTAAATGCTGCCAACACCTACTGGGTGAGCTTGGAAGCAGATCCTTTCCCAATTACCCTGCAGGCAGGATACCCCCTAACATCTCCCCCCCCCCACCCCGCACTGAGATTGCAGCTGGTGCAGGACCCTGAGCTGGAGGGAGTCAGCCCAGATTCCTGCCTCACAAAAACTGAGATAACAAGTATTTGTTGTTTTAAGTCACTAAGTTTTGTGGTAATTCATTATGCAGCAAATAGATCACTAATAGGATAGATATTGGCAGGAGGGGGAGAGACAGGCTAGGGCAGTGGTCGTCGGCAAACTCATTAGTCAACAGAGCCAAATATCAACAATATGACAATTGAAATTTCTTTTTTAATATATTTTATTGATTTTTCACAGAGAGGAAGGGAGAGAGCTAGAGAGCTAGAAACATCGATGAGAGAGATACATTGACCAGCTGCCTCCTGCACCCCCTCTCCCCCCAACTGGGGATGTGCCTGCAACCAATGTACATGCCCTTGACTGGAATTGAACCTGGGACTTTTCGGTCCACAGGCCGATGCTCTATCCACTGAGCCAAACCAGTTTCGGCTGAAATTTCTTTTGAGAGTCGAATTTTTAAAACTTAAACTTTAACGCCACTTCTTCAAAATAGACTGGCCCAGACCGTGGTATTTTGTGGAAGAGCCACACTCAAGGGGCCAAAGAGCCAGCATGTCATTCATGAGGTGCAGTTTGCCAACCACTGGCTAGGGTGATAGAGGAACCTACTAGGTGGGAGTAATCTAGAGTCTAAATTAAAAGATATTTAAGACCTAACTGGATGGCTCAGAGATTGAGTGTCAAACCAGGAAGTTGCTGGTTCAATTCCCGGTCAGGACACATGCCTGGGTTGTGGTCGAGGTCCTTAGTGTGGGGCATACAGGAGGCAGCCCTGATCCATGATGTTCCTTTCTCATCAATGTTTCTATCTCTCTATCCCTCTCCCTTCCTGTCTCTCTCTCTAAAAAAAAAAAAAAAAAAAAAAAAAATTAATAAAGACATATTAAAAAAAAAAAAAAGATAAACCGATTTTAATGTGTAGACCTTGTTTGGATCCTGAATTGAAAATGTTAACTGTTTGTTTTTAAAGTTGATCTTTGGGAAATGTAAACCCTAAGGGGACCCTGCTATTATTCACTTTTATTGGGGATGCTAATGGTATTATGGCTATGTTTTAATAAAGAGGCTTTATCTTTTAGAGAAACATATTGAATTACTTACAGACGCAGTGATATGCTGTTGGGGATTTGCTTTAAAGTCAGCAGGGCGGGGAGGGTTATGTGTGGAACAGAGTGATTGGCGGTGAGCTGATGGTTGTTGAGGGGAAGGGCAGTATGCGTGAAGGCTCCCTTGACTATTCTCTCTGCTTTTGTATATGTTTGAAAATTTCCAGAGTAGGAAGTTAAAAACAAATGGAGTGAGCGCAATGTGCTATTTTACAGATGGACAAAGCAAATCCAGCAGCAGGCAGGAGGGCTAGAGGGAGCAGGGGCCTTAGCTCATTGACACTGCTGGCTGTCCCCAAGCAGCCCTGTTTTGTCATCCTGGGAAAGGGGTTTGCTCAGGGGACTCAGGGGGTGCTTCCCTGACCGAGCCTGGGGTGTGAAGAGGAATCCCTCCTGTCATTTGAGAATCACAGCTTTTGGGCTGTTCCTGGTTGACACCATCATCTGTCTGAGGGCACCTGATGGCTGACTGTTATGTTTATACATGTAGGAAGCATCTCTTAGTACAGTGGTCAGCAAACCGTGGCTCGTGAGCCACATGCGGCTCTTTGGCCCCTTGAGTGTGGCTCTTCCACAAAATACCATGGCCTGGGCGAGTCTATTTTGAAGGAGTGGCATTAGAAGAAGTTTAAGTTTTAAAACTGTGGCTCTCAAAAGAAATTTCAATTGTTGTACTGTTGATATTTGGCTCTGTTGACTAATGAGTATATGATGCAACTGTCACCTTGTCTTAATGTATCACCATCACCATAGGGTGTGTTTATTATACTTCATTGTAGACCTCTTATTTTTAAAGGAGTTACTCATTCATGGCAAATCAAAGGGAATGCAGTGAAAAGCCAGTCTCCCTCCCTCCTTTTCTCCAGTCACTTCTCAAGGATAACTATTTAATTTATTTATTCAGCAGATATTTGTTGAGCACCTACTATGTGGCAGGCACCATGCTAGTTTATGATGTTTAATAGAAATATTACAGAAACCAGGAGCCATATTTAAAAAGTAGAAAGAAACAAAAAAATTAATTTTAATAATGTATTTCTTTAACCCAGCTTACCCAAAACCAACATATGGGATCAATATAAAAATTATTAATGAGATACTAATGATTTTTTTATAGTGTACTAGTTTGCTAGGATTGCCACAACAAAATACCACAGACTGGGCTTAAACAACAGATGCTAACTTTCTCACAGCCATAAGTCCAAGATCAAGGTGGGCAGTGCTGATTTCTCCTGAGGCCTCTATCCTTGGCTTATAGATGGCTACCTTCTTGCTCTGTCCTCATGTGCTCTTATCTCTGTGTGTATGTCTCTGGTTTCTCTCCCTGTGTCCTAATCTTTTCTTATGAGAACACTAGACAGATTGGATTAGGGCTCACGCAAATGGCCTTATTTTACCTTATTCACCTCTGTAAAGGCCCTGTCTCCAAATACAGTCTTGTTCTGAGGAACTAAGGGTTAGGGCTTCAACACCTGAATTTTGAGAGGAACACAGTTGAGTCTATAGCACACATTAAGTTTTCAAAACCTAACATATGTTTGACCCACACCACATCTCAGTTCCAGCCAGCCCCATTTCAAGTGGTCGGTCACCACACAGGGTTGGTGGTTACAACATAGGACAGCGCTGTACTGGTGTGGGAGTCACAGTGGCAAACACAGCAAACAAACGTATCTGCCCTTATGGGGCTTCCATTCTATTGGAGGAGATGGACAATGAATAAAGATGTGAAATGAATAATATGCCATATATGCCGAAACCGGTTTGGCTCAGTGGATAGAGCGTCGGCCTGTGGACTGAAGGGTCGGGTCCCAGGTTCGATTCTGGTCAAGGGCATATACCCTGATTGCGGGCACATCCCCAGTAAGGGGTGTGCAAGAGGCAGCTGGTTGATGATTCTCTCTCATGGATGTTTCTAACTCTCTATCCCTCTCTCTACCTCTCTGTAAAAAAAATCAATAAAATATCTTTAAAAAAAATATGCCATATACATTCTGGGTAAAACAAAGGAGAGAGAATCATAAGGGGGAAGGGTCCAGGGGTACTTAAAAATATATATATATATATATATATATATATATATATATATATATATATATATATATATATATATATATTCCAGAGAGGACGAGAAAGAGAGAGAGAGAGATAGAAACCTCAATGATGAGAGGGAATTATTGATTGGCTGCCTCCTGCATGCCTCACACTGGGGATCCAGCCAGCAACCCGGACATGTGCCCTTGATTGAAAATGAAACCGAAACCCTTCAGTCCGCAGGCTAACACTCCATTCACTGAGCCAAACTGACCAGGGCAAGGGTGTCCTTCCAGAGATATCCTGTATAAACACAGGACATGGATGGATGGATGGATGGATAGATGGAGAGAGATATAAATATATCTCTATTTTTTCAGCCTTTTAAAAAGATATAATTGGTATGTAACTATATTAATTTCAGGTGCAACATATTGATTTGATATTTGTATATACTGGGAAGTGATCAGCACAATAAGTCTAGTTAACATCTATCACCATACATAGTCACAAAATTTTTTTTCTTGTAATAAGAACTTTTAGGATATTCTCTCTTAGCAACTTTCAAATCTGCAGCACAGTATTATTAACTGTAGTCATCATGCAATGCACTGCATCCCTATGACTTATTTATTTTATAACTGGAAGTTTGCATCTTTTGATCACCTTCACCCATTTCACCCTCCACCATGACAACCTCCCCTCTGACAACCATCAATCTGTTCTCAGTATCTATAAGCTCAGGTTGTTTTTTGTTTGTTTGTTTTTTTGTTTTTGTTTTTTTAAGATCCCACATATAAGTGAAATTACATGGTATTTGTCTTTCACTGTCTGGTTTATTTCACTTAACATAATGCCCTCCATATTTAGCCATTTTGTTGCAAATGGCAAGATTTCATAATATTCCATTGTGTATGTGTACATATACACATTGTGTGTGTATATACACCCCCCCCACACACACACATATACATATATACCATATTTTCTCAATCCATCCATCCAGCAATGGGCTCTTAAGTTGCTTCCATGTCTTGTATCTATATATATAAAAGCCTAAGCAATGGTTCGACCATTTGATTGGTAGCTGTGATGCTCACTGACCACCAGGGGGCAGACGCTAAACGCCCAGGCCTGGAAACATGGAACAAACTGATGAATCTCAGAGGGGAGGGCGGGAAGAGATTAACCAAAGATCTTATATGTATACTAGAGGCCTGCAGGGATTGGGCCAAACCAACAGTTCGACATCCCCCAAGGGGCCCTGGATGGTGAGAAGGCACAGGCCAGGCTGAGGGACCCCACCAGTGTAAAATCCATCCTGTACACCAGGCCTCTAGTTGAAAATAATGCTGTAATGAACATGGAGAAGGGGAAGTCCTACAGATAGCCTTTCAAGTTAGTGTTTTCATTTCCTTTGGATAAATTCCCAGAAGTGGAATTGTTGGATCATATTGTAATTCCATTTTTAATTTCTTGAGGAACTTCCATACTTCTTTTCCACAATAGCTGCATCACTTTCTCACCAACATTGTAGAAGGATTCCCATTTCTCCACATCTTCACTAACATTTATTTCTTGTCTCTCTTATAATAGCCATTATACAAGTGTGAGGTGATATCTCATTGTGTGTTTTTTATAATTTTTTAAATTTATCTTTATTGTTGAAAGTATTACAGATGTCCCCTCCTCAATAACCCCCTCCATCCTGCTCCCCAGGCCTTCACTGCACTATTGTCAGTATCCATGGGTTATGGATATATACATATCAGTTCTTTGGTTAATCTCTTCCTGCCCCACCCCCTACCTCTGAAATACATCAGTCTCTGGTTCTGTTTGTTCATCAGTTTCATTGTGGTTTTGATTTGCATTTCTCTGATGATTAGTGATGTTGAACATCTTTTCATGTATCTATTGGCCAGTATCTATTCAGATCCTCTATTTTAAAATCAGATTGTTTGCTTTTGTTGTTGAGTGTGTGAGTGCTATGTCCCAATTTTAAGAAACATGGGTGGTACTATTTCAGACATGCAATGGCTGTTCTTTGCTTTCCTCACTTAAAATATATCTTGAGCCCAGCGTTTGAATGTCATCCTATGAACCAGGATCTCACCATTCAATTCCCGGTCAGGGCACATGCCCGAGTTGTGGGCTCGATCCCTAGTGTGGGGTATATAGGAGGCATTCAATCAATGATTCTCTCTCATCATTGAGGCTTCTATCTCTCTTTCCCTCTCCCTTCCTCTCTGAAATTAATAAAAAAAAAATATTTAAAAAAAATATATTGAAAGTCACCCCCATCATCACACAGAGACATACTTTATTCTTTTTTGATTTCTTGCTTTTAAATAATAATTTGAAGCATATAAAGACACGGTGCTGCTGAGCTAGAATAACAAAACTTAGCATTTGTTGAGAGCTGACTATCCTGATCCTCCCCACACTCCATAAGGTGGGTTTTGTTCCAAAAAAACAATCTAAGTTCATGGCCAGCTTTTATAAACAGGTGGAAAATAAAAATACTAACTTCAGAGAAATGTCAAACAATAGGGTCTGAGAGACCTGTTGAGGTTAACAGAATAATAATATTCTAATATATAGTATTATTATATTACCATTAATATTCAGCAATATTATAATATATGGTAATATATTAACATAATATAACATACTCTTTTGTACTAATATATGATAAATATATATATGTAATATATATATATAAAACTTATTATAAATATGTTTAATACAGGTGTGGCAAAAGTAGGTTTACAGTTATGAATATATAAAATACACACTTTATTCTTGTATCATTGTTTATTACTAGAGGCCTGGTGCATGAAAATTCATGCACTGGAGGAGGGGTCCCTCAGTCTAGCCTGCCCCCTTTCACAGTTTGGGAGCCCTCGGGGGCTAAAGGTGACCCGGCGATCAGGAGAAGGAGATGCCCCATCACACCTCTGCTGCTGCCACTGCCAGCAGCGCAAGCCTTGGCTGGCCCTAGTTACCTGAGCTTTGGGTGGCCCTGGGCGCCTGGACAGCCGCCACCTGAAGCTTGCCTGTACCTCGGGTCAGCCCTGGGTGGCTGGGGGGCTGAGGGGACTGGGGGACTCTGGAGGCAGGCAACCTGGTGGGGTTGAGGGGACTGGGTGCCACCATCTTGTGGCTGTGGACACAGCCATCTTTGAGGGTGGGGCAGTCAATTAGTATAGTCCCTCCTTATTGGCCATGGGTGCTGCCATCTTTGCGATGGTGTGAGGGTCAATTAGCACAATCCCTTTTTATTAGATAGAATTTTCCATATGCAACTGTAAACCTACTTTTGGCCCACCTTGTATATTAAAATACTTAAAGATAATCCTACATAATAAAAGCCTAATATGCTAAGTGTCCCACAGTTTATTTGACTGTTTAACCAGTCGCTATTATGCACACTGACCACTAGGGAGCAGATGCTCCAAATGGTAGGTTAGCTTGCTGCTGGGGTCCAGCTGATTGGGACTGGGCAAGATGGATCAGACATGCCCCAATTGGGCACCAGTGGTATGCCTCAGCCTGGCCTGTGTCCTCTCGCAATCTGGGACCCCTGGGGGGATGTCTGCAGGCCAGGCCGCAGGACACCACCAGTGCACTGGGCCTCTAGTAGAATATATAACATAAGGAGAAGAAAAAAAAATAAATAATTGAGATGAAATACTGGGAGAAGAACAAAACCAGAGCTGAGAGGTTACTCATGTAGGAATTGAGAGAGGTCCTATGTGGCTCAGGGCTGGCTCCGGGGTCCAGGCAGGACTCTCTGCTCCCTCTTATCTCACCCCACTAGGGGAGAAGCTTCTAGAAGAGAGAGAATTGCTAGGAATCAAGATAGAACCCATCTGCTAGCAGGTTCATGTGTGAGGTGAGAGGTGGATAGAAGGCACATCTGGCACCTTAGTCCAGCCCCAAAGCTCCAGAACTCTCTGTACCCTGGGGTCCCTCCTGTTCCTGGGGACCCCAGCCAGTGAGCTCTGTCAGGGCATGCACGGGGCCTCTGTAAACACTGGGGTTCCAGGTGGTGTGCCTGCCCTGTTGAGAACCCCTGTACGTCTGGAATGGGCTGATGGGGTGGCATAGTCCCTGCCTCTGAGGCTGTGGTGAGATAGAATCGTTTGTATGTGCCGAGTGCTCAACCGGGCCCGGAAGCACCTTGTGTGGGTAGCTGATGCTGGTGAGATACTCCTGAACCCTGACGGGCCCTGCAACTCCAGGAGGGGCCTTTGCCCCACCTGGAACGGGTTCTACAGGAAATGAGACTGGGAACATTGTTCTGGGCTCTGAGCCATACAAGCTGTGTGGATTCAAGCCTGGCTTTGCCCCATCACAGCTCTGAGGCCCCACTTCTCCGAGCCTCAGTTTCTCTATCTGTGGCATAGGCTTGGCACATGGGCAGCCAGGGCACTTGTTAAGAACTCTGGCTGAGGGGGGTGTGCAAGAAAATGAGACGTGTTTCTTAGCAGAGCTGGTGCCTATCAGGGCTCCCTGATTCCTGATCCACTGACGGAAAACCACCAGCACTGCCCTGGGCGCCGGCCAAGCCCTGCCCCTGCTGCCTGGCCCTGAGGGAAGGGGTTAGAGCTGGTGAGTTGTCTCTTGCAGGCCCTGACCTGTCCTGGATGAGAGACTGGAGGGGAGTGAGAGGCTGAGGCAGGAACTCAGCTCAGGTCCTGAGTTCCTGCTCGGACTCTGGGGCCTCAGCCTTCCCATCTGTCATATCCTCCGCTCACTTCCTCCCTCCCTACATTGCATCCACGCTCAGCCACAGCAATTCCCTGACACCCTGTCTCTTTTCCCATCTCCAGGCCTTTGCACAGGCTGTTCCCACAGCCTGGGGTTCCCTTCCCCCCCTTGACAACTTCTAGCCCCTGTTTAAGACTCTGCCCCAGGATGCCTTCCCTGAAGTCCCACTCTGTGGCCCAGTCCAGGTCTGTAGCTTCTGTGGTCCCCTGAGGGCCTGGATCAGATCTGTGCCAACTTTGTAGCCAGCGACAGTGGATTCTCAGTAGTAAATGCTTACTGAGAGCAACTAAATGAATGTAGGAAGGAAGTTACACGTCTCCCCTCCCGCCCAAACTTTGATGTACCAGCTTCTATGCTAGCTGAGGCCCGGAAGAGAGGGTTCCTGCCTCCAGGGCATTTGAAGTCCAAGGGTAGGCAGATGTGAAACAAGTAATTGTGAAACTACCTCATATGGTCCCTGAAGGCAAATATGGCACCATGGGTGTGTGTAGCTGAGGCAATGTGTCCTGACCAAGGGTCTGGGAGGTTTTCTGGAAGAAGCGATGTTTCAGAAAGAACAACTGGGCAGAGAGAAGCAGAAAGATCTTTCCAGGCAGAGGAAAGAGCCAGGGGTTAAAGGACACAGGGGTCAGAGAACACAGAGCAGAGCCAAAGAGGCCAAGAGGCTAGGGTGGGAAGGTGGCTGAGCTTTATCCTCAGAGCAATTTGAGGACATCAAAGGGTTTTGGCAGCCTGGGAAGACGGGACCCTGGGAAGATGGCTGTGTCTGCCTGTGGAGAACACTCAGAGGGGCTGGACGAGCAGGCGGAGGCTCCTGCAGCTTCTGAGTGACTTGGACTGAGAGGGATGGAGAGAGGCACTGTGTCCGGAGGGTTTTTAGCAAAGAGCCGGCGACAGGCTCAGCATGGACTGGGTCTGCAGATAGAGAAAAGGGTGGACCCAGGTGTCCGGCCTGAGCTGGTCCAGGCCAGCAGGGAGCAGCTCGCTCTCAGGAGCAAGGTCCAACAAGCCTCCAAGTGCCTGGCCCCCCACCAGCCATCGACCAGCGCAGAGCCAGAGCCACAGAAAATTGTGGCTGATCAGCCACAGGATCTGTGCTGATCCTGTCCCCACAGAAAACTCGGGAGCCAGACCCTTCTCCCTCTGGACACAGATATCTTTGAGACCCGCTCCCCCTGGAGCTGCTGGGTGACCACCTCTGGGAGCCTCCCTGCCTTCTGGGCTAAGCGCCCAGGGCCCTCCCCAGGCTTCCTTGGGGACCCAGGGCTCCCTGAGGCCCCTCCCAGAAAGCCCCTGCCCACCTGGGACTGTCCCTTCAGCCTCTCAGGATGTGCATGGCGGTCCTGGGGGTGGACTGTGAGCAAGATCCCTGCCCTCATGGGGCTGGCGTTATAGAGGGGGAGACGGAACACAAAAGTACCTTAATGACAGGTTGTGCCATAGAATTTCAGAGAGGGACACATGCTCTCACAAGTGATGTGACGGAGTCTAAGAGGGAGGGTGCCCTGGGACTGCGTCATAGAGGGGCTCAGGGTGGGCCCCTCTGAGGATGCCTAGAAACCAGTCTTGGAAAGAACATTGTGCCAGGGCAAAGGCAGGGGCCTGGGAGGGGAGGAATTGGAAAGGGACAGAGAAGAGGTAGACCAGGCCTGGGGGAGGGGGTTGAGCATGACACCGAGGAGACATGGCGGGTTTCAGACCGGGAGTGATGTATTTTATTCCCTCATCCTCTGGAATCTCCCTTCTCCTTCAGCCTAGAAACCTCATCATGGTAGTTCCCTGTTTCAGCCCTTTTCTCAGGGTCTTTCCAGCTCTGTCTCCCTTCCCTGTGACAGGTACTCCCTGGGCTGGACTTCCCCCAGGGTCTATAGCCAGAGAGGGATCTATCCCCCCATCCCATCCCCCCGCTTCCCACTATGAAACACAGGCCGTGGGCCTCTGCTGTGGGCCAGCCCCCAGGACTCTCATACAGACCCTTCAGATTGCACAAACCCGTTTACAGAGCAGGAGACCAGGCGCAGGATGAGTCACTCAAGGCCCAGGGACTCTCAAAGCAGGAACTCAACTCAGCCTCATCCTGAAGTTCTGTCAGATCTCATTTGAGCCCCATGACAGCTTTGTGAAAGTGGGAGCTTCAGATACTTCACCCTTTTTGTCCTGTCTCTCTTCACTTCCCTCATTTTGGCGAATGTCGCCAGCAGCTCCCTAGCTGCTGAGCTGCACACCTTAGAGCTGTGGTTGGCAAACTGCGGCTCTCGAGTCACATGCAGCTCTTTGGCCCCTTGAGTGTGGCTCTTCCACAAAATACCACGGCCTGGGCGAGTCTGTTTTGAAGAAGTGGCATTAGAAGAAGTTTAAGTTTAAAAATATGGCTCTCAAAAGAAATTTCAACCATTGTACTGTTGATATTTGGCTCTGTTGACTAATAGTTTGCCCACCACTGCCCTAGAGCCATTCTCCATCTTTCCTTAAATGCCCCTTGGTGGGCCCTCTAGCAACTTTAACACCCTCCACATCAGAGGAGGTGATCGCTCCCTCTCTCTCTTGAGAAAAAAGGAAATTAAGTTGTGGCAGGTTTTTATGGATCTAGAGAAGCGGTTCTGAGGTCTGTGGGCACCTTTCTCTAAAGATACACTGTACTTCACACAATTGCAGGAAATGTATTGCGTCTTGAAGCTGGGTCAGCTGGCAAGAACACCACAGCACCTGCCCTTGGCCCCACCGGAGAGAAGCCCCAGGGAGATGGTGGCCCCCACAGCCCACCCCTCTGTCATAGGGAAGTCATAAGAGGGCTCTCAGTCACTACCCCACCTTTCTTGAAGCGGTGCCCTGTTTTGGGGTAATGTTCTAAAACAGATTGGGGTGATAGTGCATAACTCACTCCATGCAGACAATAAAAACCACAGAACTGTACTACACTTTAAATAGATGAATTCTGTGTAATGTGAATTATCTATATCTATATCTATCTTTAACCTCAGCGCAGCCAGCATGGCTCAGTGGTTGAGCATTGACCTCTGAACCAGGAGGTCAGTTAGATTCCTGGTCAGGCAGGGCACATGCCTGGGTTCTGGAATCGATCCCCAGTAAGAGGCATGCAGGAAGCAGCTGATCAATGATTTTCATCATTGATGTTTCTTTCTTTAAAAAATATATTTATTGATTTTTTATAGAGAGAAAGGGAGAGGGATAGAGAGTTAGAAACATCGATGAGAGAGAAACATTGATCAGTTGCCTCCTGCACACCCCCTACTGGGGATGTGCTCGCAACCAAGGTACATGCCCTTGACCAGAATCGAACCTGGGACCCTTGAGTCCGCAAGCTGATGCTCTATCCACTGAGCCAAACCAGTCAGGGCTTCATTGATATTTCTATCTCTCCCTCTCCTTTCCTTTCTGAAATCAATAAAAATATTTAAAACAGAAAACCATCCAAAAGGGTGGAGATACAGATCTGCTCAGAGAAATGAAAAATTAAAATTAAAAAAAAAATCATGAGAAGACTCAAATATTACCTCATAGCAATAATCAGAACTAACTTTCTTTAGTGCTGGTGATGTGCTGGACCATGTTCTAAGTGTTCACGCCTGTGACTCTCACAGCAGCCCTATCAGGCAGACATTATTATCCCCCATTTGGCAGATGGGAAAACTGAGGCACACAGCAGGAATGTGAATCACCAAGGTCACCAGCAAAAAAAAATGTCCGAGGCAGGGTTTGAACCATGCAGCCTAGCTTGAAAACCCTCACTCCCTCACCCCAATGTACACAAAAATAATGAGGCTGGCTGTATAATAAACAAGTGCCAGCACCCCACAGTGAACCAACAGCAGGTCCCCTCCTATTCTTTTTTAAAATATATTTTTATTGATTTCAGAGAGGAAGGAAGAGGGAAAGATAGAAACATCAATGATGAGAAAGAATTATTGATCGGCTGCCTCCTGCATGCTACTGGGGTTTGAGCCCACAACCTGGGCATGTACCCTTGATTGGAATTGAGCCTGGGCTCCTTCAGTCCATAGGCCGAAGTTCTATTCACTGACTAGGGCTCCCCTCATGTTCTTATCAGCACCAGTAAACCGCAGGCTGGCCCAGTTTCCAGACAAACTGCTTTTACTGCAATCATGTGAAGCATATATTTGGAAAAAGGTGCAACTTCCTCTAGATAAGCTTGTCTCAGCTCTCCCTGTCCCGTTTCCCTGCTGAATTATTCTATTGCAAATCATATCACCATATTACTTCATAAATTCTTCAGAATGTATCTCTATCTGATAAGAGCTCCTTTAAATCACTACATGTTTATTTAGTTACCATTTTCACACCTAGAAGAAATCCATGATTCTGTAATGGCCCCTAAAATCCCATTTCCCCCCATTGTTTTCCTAGATTTGTTTTTATGGGTAATGGTTTAAATCAAGCAGCAGGGTTCAGAAATTGGATTTGGCTTATTTCTCTCTTAAATTTCTTTTAAGCTATAATGATTGTCTTTCTTAAAATATATTTTTTATTGATTTTAAAGAGAGAGGAAGGAAGAAAGAAAGGGAGAGAATGAAATATGTGAGAGAAACATTGATTGGCTGCTTCCTGCATACCCCCTACGGGGGATCAAGGCCACAACCCAAGCATGTGCCCTGACCCGGAATCGAATCGATGACCTTTTCAGTGGATGGAGTGTCGGCCTGTGGACTGAAAGGTCCCAGGTTAGATTCCAGTCAAGGGCATGTACCTTGGTTGCGGGCACATCCCCAGTGGGGTGTGTGCAAGAGGCAGCTGATCGATGATTCTCTCTCATCAATGTTTCTAACTCTCTATCCCTCTCTCTTCCTCTCTGTAAAAAAGAAAAAAAAGAAAGAAAGAAAAAGAAAAAATGAAAGTGGAGTGGAAGGGTTATGGGGGTGCAGGGGCTTGGCCCGGGCTCCAGACCTGTGGGGAGCCTGGTATTTCCACCGTACTGGTTATCTGAAAAGAAATACAATTAGGCCTCGGAAGGCACATGGATGTTGGCAGCAGCTAAATATACTCATTTGTCCATTTCGCCACAAGTGTGTTATGCCCACCTTCAAAGCATATGAGGAATGGGCCTGCTTCTCTTTGGCAGAAAGCAGATTGAAGGAGCGAGGAAGGGAGCAGGGAGGCTGATGGAAGCTCCCACAGTCCAGGCAAGAGCTGACGGGGGGGCCTTGCTGGCTGTGATGAAGAGGGAACAGGTTCCAGGATATTCTGGAGGTAGAATGGGTCAGACACATGGGCCGTATGGACACGGAGGGCAAGAGATGTCCAGGGTGTGTGGGCAGCAGGCTTCTTTCTCACTGGGAAAACAGTCTTCCTGCCTCTAGTTCATATTTGCAGGCCCTGCCCCCCAGCTCCCAGCTGCTGCTGGGGAGATGACACGCACAAAATGAGGGTGACTCACTCCTCAGCATGGGCCACTAGCACCCCACGCCCAGGCTTCCAGGGAGGATGAGCCAACAAGAGGAAAGAGTAGGGGGTAGGACAAGGGCACAGATGCCAGAATCAGCCGCTTCCCAGTGGCATAAGCTCCCTTAGTGCTGTTTTTCCATCTGGGCAGTGGGAAGGCCCGTTCCCACCTGGTGAGCATTGTGAGGAGTTAAATGCTGATTCCTGCTCTTCTGTGATCATCTTGAGGAAGAAAGCATAGGAGGCCTCAAGTGGACCAGGAGGATGTGAGGAGTGGCTGGTAAGGAGGCTGGGTGTGATGGGGGCTTGGTCAGTAGCTGACCAAGATATGAGGACAAACAGATCTCAGGTGGTCCTTGATCCCTTCTGGGGTCAGCCTCTGAGTGCCTTAGTTATAGGCAAAACTGAATGAAAGATGGAAGAAGTGATTGGGGTGCTGTCCATGGTTCTAAGCCCTCAGCGGAGCCTCAGGGTAACTTTCCTCTCTCCTTCCCCCCCTCCCTCCATCCTTCTTTCCTTCCTTCCATCAATGATGAGAGAGAATCATTTATTGACTGCCTCCTGCATGCCCCCAACTGGGGATCAAGCCTGCGACCTGGGCATGTGCCCTGACCAGGACTTGAACCATGACCTCCTGGTTTATAGGTCAACACTCACAGAGCCACACAGGTTGGGCTGCTTTCTCTTTCAACAGAGCAATATTAGAATGGTGATGGAAACGGCAGTATTGAGGATGCAGAATGGGTGAGGCTGGAGGATCATAAGTCCCTGGGCAAATGTTACCACGGAGAGCATAGATGTGTTGGTCACTTGTTTAGCCATTTGTTCTACATCACACAGCATGGGTTACCCATACAGCTCTGAGGAAAGGACACTCTGCCACTTGACTAGAGTGGGGGTGGCAGAAGAGAAAAGGATACCAGAGCCCATGTATGAGCACTTTCCTACACATTACCTGCATCTAATCCCCCTCATAATTCTGTGAGAAAGGCATTAATATTGTATGCATTACATGCAGTGTTAGAATTTAGACTAATGGCCACATTTGGGGAAGAAAAAGGGAGCAGTGACTAGGGGTGAGCAGTATAAGTTTTCTAGGATGCTGATTATGCGTCAGTTCTTGCCCTGGATAGTTCACCAGTGTAGTTTAAAAAATATATTTTAAATTGCTTTTGAGAGAGATAGGAAGGTAGAGGGAGAGAAGAGAAATATTGATGTGAGAGTAAAACACCTATCGATTGACTCCTATATATCCCTGAGCAAGAATCTAGTCCACAACGCTGGCATGTGCCCCTGACTTGGAATCGAACTGGCAACCTTTCAGTGCAAGGGACAGTGCCCAACCGAGGCACACTGGCCTGGGCAGGAGTGTGTTTTCTTTGTGAGGATTCCTTGAGCTGTGCACTTAAGATGTGTACCTTTTTTATTTTATGTAAGGGCTTTACACCTCAACCAAAAATATAAAACACATGTTATATGTTATATGCATTTTACAAATGACAGCACATTGGGTTAAGTTTTGAGGGGTTCAGTGGCACACGTAGGTTCCATTAGTAGGTGATAGAGCAGAGATCGTAGCCCAGGAGAGCCCAAGCCTAGAAACCCAGCTTTGGTGGCTTTCAATCAAATTGCCCTTCCCAGAATGACCTACAGGGGGAGGCAAAGAACAGGGGAGGCACCAGGAAGGCAAAAAAAGTACCCAGCCAGAGGAGGGTGCTACTGTCACTGTCCCAGGCTCCAGGTGCTGGGAAGCTTGGTGAATGGTGCTCAGGTGAGTCAGGACTGGACAGCCTCCAGGGAGTCAGCGCCTTTTAAAAAAGAGTTTAAATTGATAGTTAGAGAGAGGAAGGAAGAGAAAGAGAGAAAAACATTGATGTGAGAGCGAAACATCTATCGTCTGGGCCTCCTGCACATACCCTACTAGGGATTGAACTGCAACCTGGGCACGTGCTCTGATGGGAATTGAACTGGCAACTCTTCAATGCTCGGGATGATGCCCAACCAACTGAGCCACACTGGCCAGGGCAGGAAGTCAGCTCTTAACCCCGAGGCCCAGAGAGCAGAAAGGGCTACCCAAGGGGGTGAATCAGCATCGTAGGCCCCCTAATCCAGTGTTCCTGCCCAGGAACCTGAGCAGGGGAGGCAGGGGCCTGCTGGAGATTAACCTCAGGGCTGTGGTCCAGGGATAAGCCCAGACACCCAAAGGCAGGGTCTAGGCTTCTCCCTGTGGCTAGGTGCCCAGCATGCCCTGTGTAAAAGGTGGTGAGGGAGGGCCGAAGCCAGGTGGCACCCATCAGGCCAGAGCACCAGGTAGCACATCTGCTGATCTTTTCAATTGTCTAACTGGAGGTTTCCAGAGCAACCGGGGGAGCCCTCTGAAGTTCCACCCTGTGGGATTTCTCCCCGAGGTTGGTGGTGCACTCTGCATAGAGGGTGGAGGATCCAAGCTGGTATAATTTCCCAGCTTCCTGGTCAGCAGTTAGCTTTAGCAAGCACAGCTCAGTGTGGGTGGGGGGAGGTAGGTGGGAAGCTGGTGGATTCAAACCCTACAACAGCCACTCACACAGTGTGAGCTGGAGCTCATCACTCTGCCTCTCTGAGCCTCAGAAATCAGCCTCCCGGGTGAAATTTTAATGCTTCTCACACAGAGGGGGCTCTCTCTCCTCTAGCAGACCCCATTCCACCATCTGGAGTCTGCAGATGACAGCCAGAATTTAGGGCTTTGCTGATAATATATTTTTAATTTGGGGAGGGGTAAATCTTCTATGCAGAAGAATTCCAAATAATTCACCTTGATGAGCCAGGTATTTAAGGTCAATACCAACAGTGATAGGGCATCTTGAGAGCATACACCCTTGAGATGAAAATGCCCTTTCACCTCTGTGGTTTTTCTCCTAAAACACACCACCCCAGTCTAACCATCAGAAAGACATCAGACAAATCCCACTTGAGGGACATTCTACAAAATATATGACAAATACTTCTTAAAGCTGTCAAGGTCATCAAAGGCAAGGAAGTCTGAGAAACTGTCACAGTTCAGAGGATCCTAAGGACACATGAAACTAAACATAACATGGTCTCGCTGGGCCTTGTGCGTGGCCACTTTCTACAATTACGCTGGAACTACCAGGAGGAGCTGGGAATGTTGGGTACTGTACCCAGAGAGGGGTCTTCCGGAAAACTGGAGCACCGGCAACCGAATCGTGCATTGCAGGCAGTGTGGTGCATATGTTTATGAAATAGTTTATTCAGTTTCATGCTCGAGTTTACAGAAAAAAGAAGTCCTTAAACTCGCATTCACTCTCAAAGCACGAGACCGAGATCTGTGTCTCAAGTCTGAGTAGCTACAGAATGGCAAGGAATGTGTTCATCAGATAAGTGATATTGGGCTCATCACATTTTCTGGACCAGTCTTCACAGAGCTTGAAAAACACAACCCAGAGACATCTCCCAAGCCTTTCTATTTAGGAAATAAGTTTTACGTTTCGCTGGAAAGGCTCCTTGCTCATCGCAAGGCGAGCCGCTGATGTGATCACACAGACATGATGGAAGGCTCCTTGCTGTCACGGGAAGACTGAGCCGGGATGGTTCTGCCCTGAGGTGGTTTGTGCGAGGAGAGCCAGTGAGCGGCAGTCCTGAAACTCAGGATCTCAGCTATAGGTGGGCTCACTTAGAAATGTTTTGTGTAGTCATAATTCAATAACGTTTAAAAAAATATACCTTTATTGATTTCAGAGAGGAAGGGGGAGGGAGAGAGAGAGAGAAACATCAATGATGAGAGAGAATCATTGATTGGTTGCCTCCTGCATGCCTCCTACTGGGGATCGAGCCTGCAACATGGGCATGTGCCCTGACTCAGATTCAAACTGTGATGTCCTGATTCAATGCTCAACCACTGAGCCACGTCGTCGGCCAGGCAATAATTCAAAATTACTTGACTCGTTCTTTTTTTTTTTTTTTTTTTAAGTAGGTTTATTTTGTTTGGGGGTGTGTAGAGAGTTCCTGATATGCTTGTTTGTTTTGTTGAAGTCATATGTTGACATTAAACATTTTTAAAGGAATAAATAATATATGTAATGTCTCCTGGCTGGGATCCTGGAACATAAAATGGACATTAGGAAAAAACTAAGGAAATGGGAACAAAGCACAGACTTTAGTTAGTAATGATGTATTGATGTTGGTTCACTAACTGTGACAAATGCATGAGCCACATAAGATGCTAATAACAGGTGATATAGTATATGGAAATCTGCACTACTTTCACAATGTTCCCCTAAATCTAAAACTATTTTAAAATTTAAAGTTTATTAAAAATTTTTGAGGATGGACATAAGATGGCTAACGTTTTATTTAAACGAATGAAGGCATTAAAAGCCACACTAAGATACTTTTCTTCCCTCCCTTCCTTCCTCCCTATCAGAAAGGCTAAGTGACCATCCATCTGTCTGACTGTCGGACTGACCGATGGGCCGGTATATATGATGCACACTGGCAATTTAAAAATAAATGTTGGCTGGCATATGCGTGATACATATTAAAATATTTTGTATTTTAATTTTATAGTACTATATTATCTATCCTATATAATAAAGAGGTAACATGCAAATTAACCCTCATACCCTCACAAGATGGCTGCCTACAACCAGGCCAGCAGGGGGGTTAGTGAGGGTTGGACAAATGACTGAACAAGCAGGCTATGTGGGGCAACCAGGCTGTCACAGGGTTAGTGAGGGATGACCAAACAATTAAACAGCAGGCTGCGTGGGGAGACCAGGCCAGCCAGGGGTCCATGAGGGATGACCAGGTCAGCTGGGGGGAGGGGGGCAGTTAGGAGTAACCAGGTCCACGGGGGGGGTGGAGGGGGGTGACCAGGTCCACGGGGGGTGACCAGGCAGGCAGGCAGGTGAACAATTAGGAGCCAGTGGTCTAGGATTGTGAGAGGGATGTCCAACTGCCAATTTAGGCCCGATACCTGGGATCGGCCCTAAACTGGCAGTTAGACATCCCCTGAGGGGTACTGGATTGGAGAGGGTACAGGCTGGGCTGAGAGGACCCTCCCTCCCCTGTGCATGAATTTTGTGCACTGGGCCTCTAGTAATATATAAAGACCTAAGTGGCTGAATGACCGGTCAACTGGTCACTATGATACACACTGACCACCAGGGGGCAGATGCTCAATGCAGGAGCACACTCCCACAACAGGAGCTCCACTCAGCTGACTAATGGGTGCTGCCAGACACAGAGCTCATGGCTGGTGAGCGCTGCTGTGGTGGCACGAGCCTCTCCCAATTGGGACGGCCAGAGTGCGAGCCTGCGGCAGGCACAGAGGGGCCGGGATGAGCAGGAGCAGCAGGCAGGAGCAGCAGGCGGTGTTGGACTGATGGTTTTGGCCCAATCCCCGCAGGCCAAGGGACCCCACAGGTGCATCGGGCCTCTAGTATATACTATTTTGTCATGTAATTTTTTGAAGTAACCTAATTACCGCATGAATCTTTCTCCTAATTAATTTCCTTTCAATGTGCACAAATCCATGCACTGGGCCACTAGTTGTTTGATAAAAGGAAGGACATTTGGAACAACAGGAAGGTCTCTATCTCAGAATGGAGTAAGTCTAGGTCAACGAAGAATTCAAACTCTCAATTTTTCTTATCTTGCCAAGGACCTATGAGAAGTTTAGGGCTGTCCTTAGCCCTGGAGAATATGGGCAGAGTGAGAAATGGTTAAAGATCATGACCAAGATCATGGACAAAAGCTGGAGGGTGATTGTGCAGTGAAGGGTGCTGGGGAGCAGTGGTAGATGGCAGGGGTAGCAGGCAATGAGGCTTCAGGGCCAGTAAGATGACCAACCATCCTGTTTTGCCTGGGACAAAGGACTTTCTGGGCACTGGACCTTCAGTTTGCAAACTCAGACAGACTGGGCAAACTGGGGTATTCATCCTAACCAAGCAGGTGGGCCTGTCTGAAGGGGACGCACCTGCCCGCAGGAGCTGTCACCAACCTCCTGGAAAGGGAAAGGCAGGCCCTATGGGGCCAGATCTTGTGTTTTTCATTATTTTTTTTTCATGAGAATCTAGAAATCGATTTGCTGTGTTTGTTTGTTTATTTTTAAACACAACTCCCACATTTCAAATGTGGGCAGCTAATACAACTGTGAAATGCTTTCAGTCCAAACCACACACAGTGTGTCCTGTGTGACTCCCAGGCTACCAGTTTGAGCTCTCTGGGGTAGCTCTGACTTGGGTCCTTGAGCTGGTCCCTTAGCTCCTGTGAGCCTGTTCCCCTGATTGTAAAGTGGGGACAATTTTTCCTCTTCCAGGGCCATGTGATCTGTCAGCAAGTCAGGTATGCAGGCTGGCACACAAGAAGTTCTCACTCCACAGGAGATGAGAAAACATGCATGTGGTAACAACAGAAACATCCATCAACACATGAATGCACAGACAGAGAGTACTCTGTCCACACAATGAAATAATATTCTGCCTTGAGGAATGACGTGCTGATAACAGCTTGTACCTTGGATGAATTTTGAAAACATTGTGCTAAGTGAAAGAAGCTAGTCCCTAAAGACCATATCTTGTATGGGTCCATTTATGTGAAATGTTCAGAATAGGCCAATCCATAAAGACAAATCAATGGTTGCCAGGGCTGGTGGAATTGGGCGAAACAGGGGTTTGGGGACAATTGCTAATAGGCATAGGCTTCTGGGGAGGGTAATGAAAATGTTCTAGAATTGGTGGTGGTGACGGTTGCACAACTCTGTGAATAGACTAAAAGCCATTGGATTGTGCACTTTTAAGTGGGTAAATTATATGGTATGTGAATTATCCTATCTTATAAAAAAGTAATATGCAGATTGACCATCACTGCAACACACAAGATGCCTGTCTCCAAGTGGTCAAAGATCCTTCCCCCATGTGGACACAAGATGGCCACCACAAGATGGCCAGCAGGAGAGGGCAGTTGGGAGGGACCAAGCCTGCAAGGGAGGGCAGTTGTGGGCGATCAGACCAGCAGGGGAGGGGAGTTGGGAGGGACCAGATTGGCAGAGGAGGGAAGTTGGGGGTGACCGAGCCTGCAGGGAAGGGCAGTTGGGCAGGACCCAGGCCTTCAGGGGAAAGCAGTTGGGAGGGCAGTTAGGGGTGAACAGGCTGGCAGAGGAGGGAAGTTGGGAGCAAACAGGCTGGCAGGGAAGCAGTTAGGCATCAATCAGGCTGGCAGTGGAGTGGTTAGGGGGTGATCAGACTGGCAGGCAGAAGCAGTTAGGGGCAATCAGGATGGCAGGCAGGCGAGCAGTTGGGAGCCAGCAGTCCTGGATTGTGAGAGGGCAGTTGGACATCCCTTGAGGGATCCCATATTGGAGAGGGGGCAGGGACACCTCCCCTCTGTGCACGAATTTCGTGCACCGGGCCTCTAGAATTTCAATAAAGTTATTAAAAGAAGAGCAAATAAGCTACAAGCACAGTCAGTCCTCCTTCCAGCTCTGCCCCAGATCTCTGTGCAGTCATAAGCAGGGTGCTCCCCTTCTCTGAACCTCCGTCTCCCACTTGGAGAGCACAGGTGTTGAATCAAGTACATTTTGGCTCCAACAGCTTATGATTTTATTGTGACAGATGGTCACATATCCAGGGCCACTGCCCACTGAGACCCGGGATAATACGGGCCAAAGGTGGCCCGTCAACCAGACCCTGTAATTCTGCCCAAAGCTGACAGACCGCAGGAACTGTAAGGAGCCAAGAGGACGCTAGCATAAACACACAGACGTTTTCAGTTGACAGTAGGCATGTCCACCGACATAAGGAAAGAATTTGCCCGCATTTGTTGTCTGTTGACCAAAACTTCCTTGGTGAAGTTAATCCTCACAGAGGAGGTCGCTTGGGCCGAGTCAGGATGTCTGGCTCCGATGTTCACTTACCCGGGCAAGTCACTTGATCTTTCTGAGCTTCATATTCAGCTTGCTCCTGAGGGAGGCAATACCAGTGGTGGCAGAGATTCGAGCTGGCTCTGATTCCTTAACCTCATTAGGCCTTTATTTTCTCAGTCTGTCATTTGACAGGATTTATCCAGATCAGTGGTTCTCAACAGTTTACCTCCAAGATGACATTTTTGATCATCACAACTTGGGAGAGAGGGGAGTGCTACTGACATCTAGTGGTAAAGACTAGAGATGCTACCCTGTTTCCCCCAAAATAAGTCAGTGTCTTATATTAATTTTTGCTCCCAAAGATGCACTAGGTCTTATTTTCAGGGGATGTCTTATTTTTCCATGAAGAAGAATACGGTACACATTTATTGTTAAATGAAAATAAAGGAAATTTATTACCTGTATACAGTACAGTAGTATGGTAGTTGTCAACACAAACCAGACAAACTGTGAATCCTACAGTATCAAGAATTTACTCATTTATTCAATGACAATCATGTAATCATCTTCTGGAACATCATCATAACAATCCAATTCCTGAATTTCCTGGTGAATTTCTTGTGAGTTCTGGGGGGGAGGCCTTATTTTTGGGGGATGCCTTATATTTCACTCAGAAGGAAACCTGTAAGTAGGTCTTATTTTCAGAGGATGTCTTATTTTCAGGGAAACATGGTATTAAGTGTCTTCTGGTGCACAGGACAGTCCCCAGAGCAAGGAATTATCCAACCCCAAATGTCGTGTGGCTGAGGTAGAAAAATCCTGGACTAAGATAACCTCTAAATTGCCCTTCGGCTCTAGATCTTTGAACTTGATCTGCCTTGCCTGGAGCTGGGAAAGGCCGTCTGGAGTGCACAGTTTTCCCACCCCCAGTCGGCTGCAGAAGACTATGCCTTGGGGCCGGAACCCTTCCCTTCCAGGCGATAAAGAGCCTGCTCAGCCTCAGCTGGCTTATCGCCTTATGTGGGTATATCTTCCCCGGATTCAGACTTAATGTGTGCTCCTTTGTTCTGCTCAAGTATGTGACTCATGTGGCACCTGACCCACCCCACTGATATATCTGTCCCCTGTGGGGAGGAGACGAGGTCCTTTCTGAGACACAGAGGTGTTTGTGCATGCAGGCCCATGGCCCTGGCTGGCTGCCAGAGGGAGCCTCAGGCCATGAGGGACGGATGCCCACTGCTGAAGCTGACTTGTTCTATCTCTTCTCGATATGACTGGAGCCTTGGCCCACTCAGCGCCTGACCAAGTTGTATTTTTCCAGGTGACTGAGATCAAGAAGCAGTGGGCACAAGTGTTCAGACTTCTACTCTGGTGATAGGCAGACTTGAATAGTGCACCATCATGGTTTTCTCAGCCAACCCCCCTCCCCGGGGCAACTTCCACAAAGCTGTTATCTGATGACTCTTCAGTTCCCCAGAGTGCACATTCCTGCAGAAGCTCTGTTTGGCCTTATTCCCTCGCTTTCCTTCCCGGCAGAATGGGGATAATGCGTGCCTCCCAGCACGGCTCTGCTGACTGGAAGCTGGAGTAATAATAGTAATCAACAATAAGTGTAACACTTGGTATAACTTACCATGGGCCAGGCATTGTGCTAAGTGTTTTGTACATATGAACTCATCTGAGACAGGTTTGGTTATTTCTCCTAAAGATGAACAAACTGAGAGGCTAAGTTAGCTGTATAGATTATACCTCCCTCCCCAAATTGGGGTGGCTTTTCAGCTCACAGTAATTTTCCATGTGGCAGTCCCCTCTCTTGGGCACTAATCCTTGTTACTCTACTCCTTTGGGATATAGTGATTGGTACAGTAATGCACACAAGATGGGCCAATTAGAAGCCTTCCCTGGGATTTTTGCCAGTTGGAGTTGGCACAGAGGTGGTAAGATGTGAGCCCAGGGGGGTCTGCCAGTGGTACAAGATGGTTTGCCCATGTGGAGCCAATTTACAGAGAGAAGCACGTGAGAAGTGAGAGAATTCTGGTGGCTTCGATGCCTGATTCTGGACCCCACCATCGATCTCTAAAACATGCAGGTTCCCTTTATGCCTGCATTGGTTCAAGTTGCAGTTTTGAGTCCTAACTGATCCATTTCCTACCCCTGCATGACCCTGCTCACGTGTAAACGTGTTCCCCTGTGCACACATGTGTATGCGCTCAGCTTGTATGGATGTGTGCACCCACGGTGTCTACACGAATTTACGCTCACAGGCCAATGATCCAGGTGGTCCATTCCTGGTCCCATTCTGCCATGGCCTTGAAATTGACCTCCCCCGCCTGGACTGATGATTTCAGAGGATTAAAACCTGAAATTCTGGGCTGACTGCCCTTTAGGCTAGGGCAAACCTCTTCCCTGGAGACCTGGGCAGCATCTTGGAAGTATATTGGGGACAATTCCAGAGCCCCAGGACATCTGAGCTGGCAGGCAGGGCCCTACAGTGGGTGTCACATTGCTTTACCTACCCAGGATCATTCCCCAACCCTGTCTGGGACCAGCACCCAAATTGCATGATTCCATTTATATGAAATGTCCAGAATTGGTAAATGCATAGAGACGGAAAATCAGACTAATGGCTGCTTAAGACTTAGAGGAGTATGGATGAAGGCTAGGGACACGATAGCTAAAAGGTTTCTTTTTGAGATGATGAAATATTCTAAAATTGACTGGTGAGGGTTACAACTATCTGACTTTACTTAAAACCATTGAAATGTACACTCGAAATGGGTGAATTCTGTGGCATCGAATTATATCTTGATAAAGCTGTTTTTTTAAAAAAGACTCCAAGGCTCCCGGCTGAGCCAGGCCCTTTTCAGGGTATTTCTTTAAAAGTCACACGCTTGGCCTCTAGGGGGCATGTTTGGCTGATGAGAAATCAGGACATTTTTATTTCTGCTCTGTGCTCTGCAGCTGCACAGATCCCTGTATCTGCCTTGCTTACCTCGGAGCGAACATTTTGCATGTACACCGCCTGCTTTCTTTTGCTCGGCATAGTTGTCTGTGTTCCCATCTGCCTCTAGGCTGTCCATCCCTCAGCCTTAGGTCCTTGTTCCAGCTCCGTTCACACTCTAACAGGGGCTCCTGGGAGGGTAGCATGGCCAAGGCAGGAGATGTACATGTGAATAGAAGGGCCTCAACGTGGGGACCAGTCACACCAGTGCAGGAGAGCCCGAGGCCTGGGCTGGAACCACAGAGGGGATGCGGAGAGGGCGGCAGGTGGGAGAAACACCTAGCTTCTCCCTTCCTGCAAGGGGTCTGAGAAAAGAGGTGGGCTCAGTGGACGAAGAGCAGGGTCCAGAAGACAGGAATAGCTGGTAGGCCCAGGTGGTCAGATGAGAGGGCAGGGAGGGGTGCGCTTCACTGGAAGCCGTCCCACCCACCAGCATGTGACAGGGTGAGTCACCAACTTTTCTGTCCCAGCTCCTACATGGGAGGGCAGCCAACCCTCAGCCCCTTCCCAGCCACAACTTCCCAGGGGTGTCACTAGCAAATGTTCTTTGTGTCCCATTCCTGCTCTAGTGCATGCAGACATGGGTCACTTTTGTTGGGGCTTGTCTAATAGAGGGGCCCCGGAGTAAGAGGGAGGGTGAGACTTTCTGTGGCCAGGGAGTGTTCCTGGCCTGGAGGTCACTTTACCTGTACAGAAGTGACCTTCAGGCCAACTGTACAGAAGCCAAGAATCTGGACGCCAATCTGACAAGACAGGAGGCACTGGGTGCAGAGGAAAGCGCCTGGGCACTGGAGATGCACTGGGTTCCAATCCTCCCTCTGCCAGCCCCTGGGCAAATTTTCTTATTCAAGCCTCAGTGTTCTCATCTGTAAAATGGGGCTAAACACAGCATGTAGCTCCTAAGCTTGTGGTAAAAAAGAATGGTTCTAAACGCTTGACATGTGGCTCTGGGGTAATTGTGGCCAGCTGTGCAACCCGGTCAAAACCCGCAACCTCTCTGAGCCCTGTTTCCTCTTCTGTGAAATGGAGATAACAGGGCTGACCATTTTGCAGGGGTGTGAGCAAGGATTAACTAAGCACCTTGTGGGCCTGGTGATTCTCGGAATCGTGACGCAGTTCTCTCCCCGACACACGGGACATCGGTCCAGGCCGCCCACCACAAACCAGCCCCCTCTCTTTGGGTTTGCTCACTTCCTTCCTCCTCGGCAGTGTCTTGCCCGTGAGCAGACTTGAAGACAGCTGAGCTGTGTGGGGAGGGGAAAGCCGGGCTGGAACTGAGTTTGGAATGGACAGTGTTTGTCAAGACCCACCCTGTCCCTTGGCTGTGTGTGACTCAGCCGTTAGGATGAGATTTCCTGTCCAATGGAGCAGAGCATCCTTGTGAGCTGCCAGAGGGATTCTCATGACCCCGTCCCAGTATGGAGTGAAAAACCCCAAACCGGTCCCTCCTGCTGGTGTGGTGCTCAAGGGTAGCTTGTGATTGGGGGAGCCTTCTGCTGTCTGTGCCACCAGGGCTGGAGGAAGTCAAAGAGAGAGCCCTCTAGAGCTCTGTGTGCATTGCATGCGTCCCTCTGTACTTACAAAATAGTTATAATAATAAAAGCATCATATGCTAATTAGATGGATATCCTTCCTGACAAAGCCAGGGCTGTGAGGGAAGCCTGGGTCCTGGGTGCCAGAAGGAAGCTGGTGCTGGCAGCCGGGGGAAGGAAGGCCTACTCTTGCGTGAATTTGTGCATCGGGCCTCTAGTTTCATAATAGTAACCTCAGATGTGTGTAGTAGGTGGCTCCGCCCACTTGATGTATGTGACCTCTTTCAGGGGTGCAGGTACGGAATGAGATAGTGTTTGTCTGGTGTCCACACCTGGAACAAGCTTGACATGTGTTAGCAAGGCAGAAAAAGGCTCCGGCCCGGGGAGGCAGGCAGCACAAAGGCCCTCACCTGGGAAATGCCTCCCAATAAGTCCCAGAGCTCAGGCATCCCTGCTGCCCCTGGGGGTAAATCTCAGGCTCAGGGCTGACTTAGCTCCATGCCTGGCTCTGGCAGGAGGGGGAGGATTGTCACTTGGCCAGATTCCTCCCAAGGTCTCCTTGCTCTGAAGCAAGAACCAGAGGGACCAGAGCGCGTGCCTGCCTGGTCAGGGCCAAGGCCACGGCCCACAGAGGGTCAGGCGACTGTCACATGGTGCCTCTTTTCATGGCAGTCATCTAAAAACAGGGAAGGAAACCCCAACCAGAATCCCCATGATTATCAAGGGGCAGGTGCACCGGGGACCAACTGGGACACCTCGATTCTTAGGACCCCTCTGGCAAAGCCCATGGACTCCTTCCAAAATAATGTTTTGTCTTATTTTTGAAGATGAACTAGGGTTTTATTTTTGTTGATTTAGCACTGGATATTTTAAAAATATATTTACCATATAAAAATTTACTTTTTTTTCTAAATATGTTTTTTAAATGTTTTTTTTTTTTTAAATTGATTTTAGGGAGAGGAAAAACATCAATGAGATGGCTGCTTCCTGCACACCCCCTGAGGGGGATCAGAGAATCGAACTGGCGATCTCTGGGTGCATGGGACGATGTGCAACCACCTGAGCCACACAGGCCAGGGCTCTTTCTGAGTATCCTGAGCACGAGTTTGGCAGTGCCTCTCCCGGATTACTGACCATAGGAAGAAGGACTGAAGTCTGTACCCCCCAAAATAACTGAAGGACAGCAATTCTGCTTTTTCTGGCACAGCCACTTCTGGCCTGCCACAGAAAGGACAAGAATAATTCCAAAAGCATGAGAAATGCATGCATTTTGGTAAATTTCTCAGAATTTTCACACTTCGTGAATCTTCTCTCTTTGCCCGTACCTTGAATGTTGCCTCACTTGCCAGTTTTATCCTTTTCTCTCTTTTAGAAAACATTTCCCCCGACATTTTATTGTGAAAATAATCAACCATGCAGAAAAGATAAAAGAATTGTACAGTGAACACTCATGTTCCCAGCACCCAGATAACATTTTATTTTGCTTTGTCACCGTTTTAACCATCCATCCATCCATCCATCCATCCATCCATCCATCTTTCCTTCCATCCAACCATAACTCTATCTAGGCATCTTATTTTTTAAAAATGTACATCAAAGTAAATTGCTAACCTCAGTACCAATCCCTTTAAACACTTTGACATGCATTGTAATAACCAGAATTGAATATTTAGAATAATATTTTCAATGCAGAAAATTATACACAGGTTACAAAGAAAACTAGCTATATATATCTGCAACAGTCACAGAATATAAAAATACCTGTGATTCCTGCCTGGCTGGTGTGGCTCAGTTGGTTGGAGCATCATCCCATGCACTGAAGGGCTGTGAGTTTGATTCCCGATCAGGGCACATTCCCAGGTTGCAGGTTCAGTTGGGGAGCCTATAAGAGGCAATTGATCGATATTTCTTTCTCACATCAATATTTTTTTTTTCCTCTCTCTCTCAAATCAATAAAAACAAACCCTCAGGTGAGGATTAAAAAAGCCCCTGTGATTCATGAGGGTGACAAAGTCACAAGTCCTGCTAGCACTACTGAGGGTGTGTTGCTACATTAGGAATTCAAAGATGTATTTTTTTCCCTATCTAAATCCACGATCCTTTGTATTTGAGGAGCCCCTACTCAGTTCTTATTTGATAAAATCCAAATAAATTATGCTGTCACCAAGTTAAGGCAAATGTTACCAATGGAAATACTTCCTGGGCATTTGTTATGTGTGTTATCTCATTGGATCCTCACAGCAACCTCTGGGAATAAAAGAAAACTGTTTCTCTGCTCACAACACTTCTGACCCCAAATGTGTGCATCTCCCCGCCTCTCCTCTCCCCAATCCAACCAATTCTATAACCCCTTGGACTCCAAAGTGGTGTCCTATAAATTAATTCAGTTCTGACCTAACTACCTGCAGTTAGTGTCAGACCCCACAGGTTAAGGGCTCAGACCTACAAGACCGAGCTCACTTTAGACACCCATAAGGATAGGGTCCCATGGTACCCCCAATTCCGTCTGACTTTCCTACAGTGTCAAAGTTCTCACAACCCCCACCGCACTCTCAGTGATGTGCTGGAGCAGCTCACAAAACTCAGAAACACTCACTTATGTTTGCCGTTTATTATAAAGGAGGTGGTAAAGGATCAGATGTACAGACAAATGAAGAGATGCACAGAGTGGGAGGTCTGGAAGGGTCCTGAGCCCAGGAGCTTTTTTCCTGTGGAGTTGGGGTGCACCACCACCTGGCACGTGGGTGTGTTAGACCCCAGAGCTCTCTGAACCCCAGAGTTTAGGGATTTTTATGGAGGCATTCTCATGTAGGCTCTGTCGATTATTAACTCAGTTTCCAGGCCCTCTCCCTCCTTGAGTATTGGGGAGGTTGGGCAGGGAGGGGGACTGAAAGTTTCAAGCTTCTAATCACAACTTGGTCTTTCTGGTGACCAGTCCCCTCCCAGGAACCCACCCAGAGTCACCTCATTAGAACAGAAGACACTCCTGCCGTCCAGGAAATCCCAAGGGACTTAGGAGCTCTATGTCAGGAACTGGGGGCAGAGACCACATATCTATTTCCATTCCTGTCACAGGGGGATGAACTATTATAAGCCCATCTTACAGCTGAAAAGACTGAGGCCTGGAGGGGTGGCGTGATATGCCCCAGTTCCTGGGCTAATGACATGTTAATAGCACATTTGCCAACAGGATCTGAGTCCTCCAGTGGATGGCCGCACTCGCTCCTCACAGCTGACGTGCAGGGGGTGGATGAGCCCTGGTCCCAGCTGCCAGCAGCAGGACAGACCCGGCCGATGTCAGCAGAGAAGAAATCTCCAGGAGGAACACCCGAGGACTCAGGCCCAGGCTGACTCTGGTCTGGAAAGTGGGCAGCAGATGCATGCCTGGAGCCCTTCAGGTGGGTGTCCCGGCCTCCTGCGGTGGAGCCCCCATTCCTACTTCTTTGTGGCACTAGCGCCCTCTCTATCTGGGGCCCGTGAATGTGATTTCTCAGCCGGGGACACATGCCCGCATCCTGGCTGCCAGGGGCTGGCGAAATGCAGGGCTGCCATCTTCAGTTTTCCCTGCGAAGAGCAGGGTTTTCTCCCACCGGGACGCCTAAGGTGGAAATTTCTCCAAGTGTGGGACGGGGCAGCCCCAAACAGTGCCCATCGCCCACACAGATGCTGCTCCTCTTACCCTCTTCATAGGCGAGCAGACGGAGGAGGTTCAGGGAGGAACAGTGCCCCAGCAGCCCTGCTCCTCCCTGCTCTCCTGCCTCTCCATAAATGCCCAGGGTCTGTATGCCCCGCACTGCTCTTACTCCAGTGTGGTGCTGGTGGGAGGCCCCCTGCAGGCCTCGGGGAGCTAAAATGCTAGAGTCCTGGGTCAGAAATGCCCTTTGTTGTCCGACAGACAAGAAGTTTCAACCCACAGGTCAGGTGGGGTGCTGGTGACAAAAGGGGTTCTTCTGCCAATCCTGATCTCCCCAGAGGCGGGAGGACCTGTTGCAATTGTTTTTTTGTTCATTTCCCCCTTTGGAACCCAGCATGGGAGAGGGGCCCCAAGCAGTGCCCGCTGAGGTTCCCACTCCTGGCGCCAGACCCCAGGCAGAGCAGGGCGCCAGACCCCAGGCAGATAAGGGAGCAGTGGGTGCTTTGGGGTGGGTATCTGTGGTCAGACCAGCCTATGGGTGATGGTGTGTTGTAACCTGAGAGATGTCACAGGTGCTTCTTGAAAGACAGGGAACACTCTGGTCCCCATGGCCACTCCCAGATGTGCCCTGTACACAGCTAGGCAGTGGGGGAGGAGAGGGAGAGGGAGCACTGAAAGGGGGGTGAGCCAGCCACAAGGGCTGGCTGGAAGGTTCCCTGTGGTGTCTGGTGTCTGTGTAAAGTCATGTGGGCACATGTGAACACCACTGTGCACACATGCATGCATGTGGCATATGTGCACCACTTAAATATTCTGAATGTGTGTCTGCGTGGACCCATGTGTACGAGTGCCTCTGTGCACACAAACATGTATCTGTATTTGCATATGAGCTTTCATTAGGACTTACTATGTCTTTCTACACAAGTTTCTGTGTGTAGGTAGGTGGCCTCATACATACCTGTGTGCTTATGCTAACGATCGTAGCAAACACTTACACTGCACTTGCTGTGTACCAGGCTGCCGCGTGCTTGCGAGCGTTAGCTCAGTTAACCCTCTCAACAACCTTTTGAAATGGGTACTACCGTGTTTCCCCGAAAATAAGACATCCTCCGAAAATAAGACCTAGCGCATGGAAAGATAAGACATCCCCTGAAAATAAAACCTAGCTCAACTTTGGGAGAAAAAATTAATATAAGACACTGTCTTATTTTCGGGGAAACAGGGTAACATATCTGGATTTTCAAATGAACGCAGAGCGGTTGAGTGACTGGCCCGAGGGTGCAGAGGCAGAACTGAACCCAGGCTGACTTGCTCTCCTCATCCCTCAGGCTCCCCCTGCTTCCCCTCATCCGGTCCTGGGCTGCCCGTGTCCGCCTAATGTTCCGCCCTAGCGTGGTGTACACGTGGGAGAAAGGCACCGCACACCTGTGTGTGTGTGTGTGTGTGTGTGGTCAGGCCTTATGTGGGTGTGTCTGTGGCCCCTGTATGCACATGTGTGTTGGGGAATACATACATATGTATGCAGGTGTGATGGGGTCCAAGAGGCCTCCATCACCAGGCCCTGCCCTGGGAGCTCCACACCTGGGCTATCCTCTTCTCTCTCAGGCAATGGAAGCGCTAGCTGCCCCCTGCCCCCCTCCCAGGCCCAGAGCCGGCCTTTGCTTCCTTTACAGGGGGCCAAAGGCAGGAGGTGGGAGCAGGAGGTGCTGTGGGAATTCACAAGGAATTCCAGGCACTTGGCCTTTCAGGGGCCTGGGAGGCGCCTAAAACTCTCCAGCTGGCAGGGGGTGGGGGGTGGGGGCGGTGCTGAGGGCACGGTGGAGTGTGTGTATGTGGGGGCCACACTCTCGGTCCTTGGAGGGAGCGGGGAAGGTGGCACTTGCAGAACCGAAAATAGAGCCTGGGTGGCATCTCCCTTAGGCCTGGAGTCTGGCCAGCAGCCTGGTCTGGCTCTGTGGAGCCTCCCCCAGGATGGGCCTGACCAAGGGGCCCCAGGCACCAGGACACCGGCCAGAGGGCCAGCAGTGTGGGCAGGGCATCGAAGGCTCTGGGGAGTCAGATGCAGCAGTGAGTCCTGAGCTGGGACTGGCGGGAGCTCGGGGCCTTCCTACACTGCTCCCTCTGTCCACGGTTTGGAGCCGGGAATGAAGCCTGGTGGCTCCCTGTCCCCGCTCGTCTCTGCACCCCCACTTTCCCCTGTCCCTGCTCCTCCCCTGTGTAGCTCAGTCCTGCTCTCTCACCACCCCTGCTGTGCTGGAATAGTAGCCCCCTAAAAAGTGATGTCCGTGTCCTGCCCCCAGGGCACCCCCACGAATGTGATCTTACTTGGGAATAGGGTCTCTGCAGAGGTCCTCAGTTAAGGATCAGAGATAAGATAATCCTGGATTTAGGGAGGGCCCTAACCTCAATGACTGGCATCCTTATAAGAGGAAGGAGGGGAAAACTGAGACAGGAGATGCAGAGGAAAAAGCCGGAGGCAGAGATTGGGGTTATGAAGCCACCAGACCGGGAATGCTTAGAGCCATTGGAAGCTGGAAGAGGCGAGATTTCACCCTAAGGCCTCCAGGGGGAGCCTGGCCCTGCCGATGCATTGATTCCAAACTTCTAGCCTCCGGAACTGTGAGAACGCAGCGTTTCTGGGTTGTATTGTTGTTGTTGACAGTATTACAGACATCACCCATTTTCTCCCCTTTGCCCCTCTCTACCCAGCCTCCAGCCCACCCCAGGCCTTCACCACGCCACCAGTTTGGTAATTTGTTACAGCTGCCCCGAGAAACTGGCACAGCACCTACAGCCCCTCCCCTGCGGTGCCTACTGGAGTCTGGTTTTCTCTTTTCTGCAGGCCTGGGCTCAAACCGCCATTCCACCACCTGCCCTGGGTGGGTGATTGTAACCCTGTTAAGCCTCGGTTTCCATAAATGTGAAACAGAGACAATTCCTTCTTCCCTCCCTCCCTTCCTCCCTCCCTCCCTTCTTCCCTCCCTCCCTTCCCCTCTCTCTTTTATTGTTGTCAGTATTACAGATGCCCCCCATGTTCTCCCTCTTTGCCTCCCCCACCTAACCCCCCCTCCCCCAGGCCTTCCCCACACTATCCCTTATGCATATTTGTTCTTTGGTTAATTTCTTCCTGCCGCCCCCCCCCTCCCCCCCCCCCCCCCCCCGCGCGCCCTGCCCACCCTGAGATCTATCAGTCTGTTCCATGCATCCATGTCTCTAGGCCAATTTTGTTCATTAGATTCCACATATAGGTGAGATCATGTGATATTTGTCTTTCCCTAATGGCTTATTTTGCTTAGCATAATAGTCTCCCGGTCCACCCAGGCCAGAGACAGTCATTCAAACAATGCTTGGACAGTGCTTAGCTGGGCCAGGCACCTCGACAGCAGCAGTGATCGCCATTGTCATGGCTCAAGGGGTGGGGCCTGTACTCCACGCACTGAAGGCAAACGGTGGATTTTAACTTGATGGGGAAGGTGTACATTATAAATAAATGTATCTTGCCGTCTAAAACCGTGGTCAAAATTAGCTGGCAGGACTGGCTTAGCTTGCTGTTTGGTGCAACGTAAGTGTATATAATTAGTGGTGGCATCTGATTAGCCACGGGCAGAAGGGACCGTTCATCCCACTCACCAGCTTCCATTCATTCATGCCACACCTATTTCCGGAGCATCTGCACTGTTGATATCAAATCGGTCACATCCAGATGCACTCAGTCTTGTTTCGAAGGCAGGTGAGGATGGAGAGTGATGGCGGGGGAGGGGGGATCGGAGATGGGCACAGGATGGGAGGAGGACCCCATCCAGAGGGGCCTGGGTCAGGGAAGGCTTCATGGAATCAGGGAAGGCTTGAGGTCAGAGCAGAAGGACAGGTAGGCCCCAACAAGGTAGGGGAAGGCCTTCTGGAAAGAGAGAGCAGCATATGCAGAGGCTCGGGGGCAGGAGCCTGTGGGACTCGCCCATAGTTTGAGCAGCCAGGACACAGGACGTGGCTTATGGGAATAGTGAGTCCTAAGAGGTCTCCCCCAGCAGAGAATATGGGGCTGGCACTTGTCCTCAGGGCCTTTGGGGTCAATGAAGCATTTGAGCAATTCCAGTTCAAGGCCAAGCTTCCTGATTTCTTACTGAGTCACTCACTCTCCGTTTGGACTTGCGCTTTGTGCTCCACACGTGATTCTCATGCCAGTTGAGGTACTTTTCCACCAGATGGACTGAGAATGGGGAGGAAAGTGGGGAGGCAGGACTTCCCAACACAGAGAGGTTTGGACACCCCAAGGACCAAGGGTCTGGTGACACCTGGCACACTGTGGGTGCTAAGAAGGGTCCAGGAAGACCCCCACTTTGACCCCCATGGCCCCAGGCCTAGGACCCTGGAGATATGTGCAAAACTGAGACTTTTGGGGAACCCCACACACACATTGGGTTCTGTGTGAAGGAGCATCTAACACTCACGATCATGTTTCACCGGCACCATGTCCTGCGAGCTGTGTACCACTGCAGCTCCAGGCAGGAGCCTGAGTATCCCAGAGGCAGGATTCGAGTCCAGCTCTGTCTTCCCCCAAAGCCCTGGGCGCTCAACCACTGAGCTACACCCTCACTCATGGATCCCCCACCCCCATCCCACCTGCAATCAGTCAAGGAGTCTCTTCCCGGAAAGCAGGTATGTGGTCCCAAGGAAGGAGGACAGGCTGCCAGACCCTCTTTACCAGGCTGCTGTGTGCCAGCTGCTGTGAGTGTTGGCCAGCAGCTCAGAGCTCTCTTACCCCACCGCCTTAGCCACCCCTCCTCCAGGGAGCATTCTCCTCAACAAGCCATGTGCACCCAGAGCCCCAACTCAGGCTCTGTTTCTAGGGAGCTAAGCTAAGGTGAAGGCATGTCTGTTTTCCCCAGTGGAGACTCTCCCCCCTACAGCCTCAGTCCTTCCAGAAAGTCTCACTTCCTTGGCTCAGCCTTCGATGCCATTCCTCACCTGGCCTGGCCCCTGCAGACCTCTCCCCCTTGCTTCTGAGGACCCTTGTTAGCCCACCAGTCAGCAAGAAGGGGCAAGACCTGCTGCTTTGATCTTAAAGAGGCGGGACTTCTGAGGCCTCCTTGTGCCCTGCAAGCATTTGCTGGTGTTAGCTTGGCTGGACGTTCTATAAGGTGTTTGATTGGGGCTGGAGAAAACCCAGCTGCCAGGACTTCGAGCTGAAGGAGAAAAGAGTAATGACACAGACATTCTTGTCACGTGACCATGGAAAAATCTGGGGAGGCTCTCAGTGTAGCAGGCTCTCGGGATGTGTTGAGTAATAGTTGCAATGCAGAATGACCTGCTTGAGAAATGAACTAGGTCTTATTTTGGCTATTGATTCATTACAAAAGAATGAGGAGTATTTTTCCCTCCCACCATGTCCTTCAAAGAGCAACTGTGTCTTTATGTTCTGAGGCGCTGTGTTTGCCTTGGGCCAATTAAAGCCTCGTTAGTATGTTAGGAGGCAGCCAGCTACAAATATTGTTTCATGTCACTGGACAGTCAGGAGTGTGACAGCTTCAGGAACAGCTGGATCCAGGGCTGAGGCGGTGTTGTGGGGGATCTGTCTCGATCTCTTGACTTTGCTTTCCTACGTTGGCTTCATTCTCAGGTGGGCTTTCTCCACCTGCTGGCAAAGATTTCCTCTCACTAACCTAGTGGAGAGTTCCTCTTACTCAATAACTCCAGCAAGAGTCTTGGGGTTGAGTCTCAGAGGTTCAGCCTGGGTCACGTGACCATGACTGAGGCAATAGCTATGGTCAGCCTGGTCATGTGCATGACTCAGCCCCAAGAGCTTCGGGTGGGTAGGAAGAAGGAAAGCTTTGGCTGCAAAGTTAAGAGATGCTGTCTACATGAGGGGTGCTTGGGGAATGGAACCTGGCTGCCATGGAGAGGCTTAGTGAGGGTCTCTGGGGAGACTTCTGAGTTGCAAAGTCTTGCTCCCCTAGCAAGGGGCATCAGATCCCAATTTCATGAGACTTAGAAAAGGAAAGTAACAAGATTTTTCTCGCAAGTATTTATGGAGCTAATTATATCATTTATGGGAGCAAGTTCTACATTCCGGGACTTCCCTCACTTAGCCCAGAACTCCTGCAGAAGTGGCTAAGAATGTGGGATCTAGGGTCAACTCCTGGGTTCGACTCCTGGCTCTGGCATGCCACTGCCTAGTTATGTGACCTTGGGGAAATCACTCAACCTCTCTGTGCCTCTTTTCCATCATCTGAAAAATGGGCACCATGACGTTTCTGCCTCAGAAGACCACTGTGAGGACTAACTGCAGTTCAGAGGGTGGGTGACTTGCCTCTGTCTCAGACTGGGGTTAGCTCCAGCGTAGCTGACTCTGAGTTCTGGGCTCTTTTTATCCCCAGAACTGGTACATAGGAGGAGCTCGTCGACTATTTGTTGAATGAATGAATGAATGAATGAATGAACAAGTGAATGAAAGATGAGAAGGAAAGGTTTATCTCTTTCTACTTGGAGCTGTCACTGGGCTCCTTCAGCACACAACACAGGGGCACTTGGGGTCCCCTGAGGAGCCTGTCTTAGGCTCAGTTCCTCCCGAAGCAGAGGCTGAAACAGGATTTGGGTACAAGTGCTTTGTTTATCTCAGGAGACTGTCACCGCATTGACCAAGTTGACCTTTATGTAGTTTCATCCACTGTTTTGCTCTCACTCTCAAATGTCGTTCATGTTCCTCTTTTGGTGAACTCTAACCTGGAACCATGTGGGGAAGCTTCCCAGTTTATGTGAATTAAATCTGCCTTAAATAGCTCACCCCAGAAGTTTGTGCCACCTCCTGGGGCCTTTAGTCCAGAGGCAGGCGGCTGGGCACCTGGGCTCTCCCTCAGGTGACTCTCATCCCCCATAGGCTACTCCCTCCCTTGCATGCTGGTCTCAAGCAGCATTTCCAGGGGGCGAGAATGGAAACCTGGCATCCTAAGGCCCAGCCTTCTAATTTGCATCGTCACTTTCCCTGCATTCTGTTGGTCAGAGCAAGTCACAAGGCCAGCCCAGATCTACAGGGTGAGGACACAGATTCTTGATGGTAAGAGTTACAAAATATTGTGGCCATGTTTTTCAATTCAGTCATAAGACACTTACCGGTACAGTGACAGTGCATGTAAATAGAGTTCCTTCAAAACGTGCAATGCACAGCCTGTGCAATGGTCACGGCAACCTTGCAGGTGCCCTGGGATCCATCCATTCTGTTCTGATGCCTCCCTGTGGTAGGCACCTGTTATTTTTGAATGCCCAGTGTCCAGCCCAAATTCTGGTGCTGTAACTCCCCATCCCCACCTATATTTCAGCGAGGCTGATCCTCTCAAACTCCAGGGGTGAACATGTGGTCAGGAACCTATCACCCTGACTATAGTCATTGGTCAGAGGATGGGCCCATGACCCAAGCTGCACCAATGAGATTCAGTCAGGGGACTTGGCCCAAAACTTTCAGGAAAGAGGAGTTCTTTTTCTCCTGAGGGTTGCTAGGCTGATTGGAAGCCTGGACCTGCTGGGGATCATCACAAGCATAAGAAAAGGGCCTGCCTGAGAATGAAACAGTCACAGAGGAGAGCAGAGCCAAGAGATGAAGACAGAGATTCCTCATGATATCGTTCAGGATATTCATCCTGCCTGAAGTCCTTACTGTGGACTGTCCAATGATGCAAACCAATGAAGTCCCTTTGCTGTAGGTTTCTGTTCCTTGAACCCAAAAGATACCTTTACAAAAGATGCCTGAATGCAGTCCTATGCAGCTATTTGAGTCGCGAGGAGAATTAAATGCGCTAACAATATATGAACTATGTGGCCCACCCGTGGCCCATTAAAGGCCAGCTCTCAGGAATTTCTCTTCTCCCTCCCCTCCCCCAGTGAATACAGTTCCAACTTAAAATCTACTAAATTCATGAAACAGCCCTGACCAGTTTGGCTCAGTGGATAGAGCGTCAGCCTGCGGACTGAACGGTCCCAAGTTCTATTCCGGTCAAGGGCATGTACCTTGGTTGCGGGCACATCCCCAGTGGGGGATGTGCAGGAAGCAGCTAATCGATGTTTCTATTTCTCTATCCCTCTCCCTTCTTCTATGAAAAAAAAAATCGATAAAATATATTTTAAAAATAAAATAAAATAAAATAAAATAAATTCATGAAACAATTTAGAACAGGCATGGATGGGTTTGGCTGGCTGTAGGACAACACACAGAACCACCAACATTTTACATCACCCGCTTGTGCTCTTGACACCTGTATTCTTAATTTAAATCCTGAAGAGGCAGCTGAAAAGGGAGGCTTTAAATAACCATGTGAATTGGTGCAAAAGGAATCTCAGGAGACACCCTTTTGTTTCCTCTGCCGGAGGAGAGCAGGGGCAGCGCAGGGAGATGGAAATCTGTAAAGACAGCCTCCTCCATCTGCACAGAATTAAAAAGAAGTTCAGCAGTGTGGGGTCTGGAAGCAGCTCTCACAACTGCCTCCTCCTCGGCGCTCCGGCCCCCTCGCGTTTGTTTTTCCTGGGCCTGAGTTTGGATGTCAGGCGGTGGAGGGGTCCTGGGATTTCTCCCCACCCTGCGAGCCAGGGGAGGCAGCCGGCGGCGCAGGGTCTGCATGTTTGAAAAGCATGCAGGCTGATTGTTTACTCTGGGGCTGTTGCTGGCTCAGGGGGACCACGCCAGGCCCTCCAGATGCTTCCAGCTGGGATCCCACAAACACTCCATGCAGCCTGGCCTGCCACGGGCCTCCTCGGCCTGTCCCCACTCAGGCCACTAGGTGAGTTGAAAGCACCCCTCTGACCACGTTCCGAGGTCTGCAGCTTTCTGTGCTCCCTTCCTCCCCTTCCCCCCTCCCACCTCTCAGCTCTGAACTGGCAGGTCTGTAAAGGACCGGGTGGGCCTATAGACACGTTTTGTTTGGGTTTGTTTCTGTATTATTTTGTTCCGTATTGTTTAATTTGAGCTGGCCATGAAAACTCAGACGGTTTCATAGGAAACTCTGGATTCTGGTTTCTCTGAAAAAAATTGGCAGCCCTTGCAATACTGGACCTGCCTTTCCATCTGGCAAAAATTGGCTGTAGCTAAGGAGCAGTTAGATGGTCCCTTATCTTAGTTTTGGTCGCCTCAGAAGCAGATTCTGAGACCAGAATGCAAGCAGTGTATTAGGGAGGGGGTCCCAGGAAGCGCAGGGGTGGGGAAGGGAAGGGGCCAACACACCACTGAGCGTCAGCGAGCGGTTACTGCTGTGGGCAGCTGGCGCTCAGTCCCTCTGGGAACATGGGAGACTGCACTGAATGTTCCTCAGAGCCCACTGCCCGTGGGCCGAGGGGACTGGGTATTTCCCGCCAACTCCTGTCTGTCATTGGTGGTGGGCCACGTCTGGGGTTTGAATTTCCTGGCACTGCCAGTTTGTCCAAGAGCAAAGCCTCAGGTAGAACGTCACAGATGGGGAATGACCCCCCACACTGTTGACATGTACTCGAATGGCAGCTGCCACAGCCTATGGGGCCTTGCTCTCCAGTTTGCCACAGTCCCTACCACTCCCTATTGCACGCCTCCGTGGCGGGAGGCTTAGGATTAGTTCTTCCCATCATCATTCTGGTACTGATGATTTTCTCACAGAACAGAAACATCCTTTGCCCACATTGTCTTGAAAAAAACAGTAAAGTGAAATATTAGCTAAGAATGTCCTCTGGTTATCACCACACTCTGCTCACTTCTCCTATTTCTGTCGCTGACCTGGCCCCTGAAGGGGACCGAGTTGGCAGCCTCTCACCCACAGAGTGAAGTGCCCCAATGTTCACATGACATTTAGGGCCCTGGGGACGCCAGCTTTCAGCAATAATACCACAGGGCGTGTCTTCCTCTGAGCCCACTGTGGAGTGCCTTCCTCTCAGCCCACATCTTCCCATCCTCCATCCTCAAGACAGGCCTGTGCACCCCCTGCAGTCCTCCACCCACCGGGAAGCGAGGGCATCACCCGCGTTCATTACCGGAAAGAAAACCATCTGCTGTTAGCCCACCCCACACAACAGAAGCCCACAGGAGCCCGTCAGACACCCTCTCTGATTCTCCGACACCCTCTAGCTGTCCTACTACCCAAGGCTGACCCTGACCGGAGTCAGCGCAGGCCCTTCAGACGCCAGCCATGAATGGTGTCCCCAGGCCACCTGCACGTCTGCCTGGCCAAGCACAGGTTCAAAGATTTGCTAGAACTGGAGAAAGTGCCATCTGTACCATTACAGTTTATTACAAAAGATACAGGTGAAGCAGACACAGGGCAAGGTCTGGAAGGGCCCTGAGCACAGGGGTCTGCCCCAGGGCAGTTGGAGTGGGCCACCCTCCTGGAAGTATTCACCAACCTGAAAGTCCCCTGAACTCCATCATTTAGGGGTTTTTATTGAAGTTTCATTACACAGGCACTATTGATTAAGCCATTGGCCCTTAGTGCTTGAGCTCAGGCCCCTCTCCGTTCCCAGGAGGTCAGGGGACAGGGCTGAAAGTTCCTACCCTAATCACTTGGTTAGTTTTTCTGGTGACCAGCCCCCTTGAGTCATCTCACCATACATAAGACACTCTTGCCCGGCTGGTGTGGCTCAGTGGTTGAGTCTTGTCCCATGCACCAAGAGGTCACTGGTTCGATTCCCCATCATGGCACATGCCTGGCTTTCAGGCTCCATCCCCAGTAGGAGGCTGTTGATCGATGTTTCTCTCTCATTGAGGTTTCTGTCTCTCTCTCCCTCTCCCTTCCTCTCTCTCTCTAAAATCAATAAAAAAAATATTTAAGAAAAACCTCTTGGATAAAAAGCTGTGGTACATTTATACCATGGAATACTATGCAGCAGTAAAAAAGGAGAATATCTTACCCTTTGAGACAGCATGAAAAAGTCTATCAGAGAGAGACACGTATCACATGATCGCACTCATATGTAGAATCTAAGTAACAATATAAATTGTTGAACAGAGGGGATCCAGAGACACGGAAGCAAGGAACAGAGTTCGGGTTCTCAGAGGGAAGGCAGGGGAGGGTGGGTGGGTGGGATGTAACCAACCAAAGACCTTGTATGCATACAAGCATAACCCATGGATGCAGACAGTGGGGTGGTGAGTGCCTGGGCTGAAGGTGGGGATGGGCTGGAGGGGGTTGGTGGGGGGGAAAGGGGACGTGTATATGTAATATTTTCAATAATAAAAATTAAAAAATGAAACACACTCATCAGGAAATTCCAAAGGTTTTAGGGCTCTGTGTTAGGAACCTGGGACAAAGAGCAAATATATATTTATATTCACCCGCATCTTTACTTTTCCACTGAGTTGCCACCTAGGCACATGCCCTTGACCGGAATCGAACCTGAGACCCTTCAGTCCACAGGTCAATGCTCTATCCACTGAACCAAATCGGTTAGGGCAATAGTTCATTTTACATTATGTGGATGTTACTACAATTAAAAACATGAAAGTAAATGGGAGAACTTCATTTGAATACCCTTTTTTAACCTGATCCATCCAAAATGTAGTCTTTTCGGCATGCAATTGATACGAGAAGTTAGGAACGAGGGCTTTTACCTTTTTTTTCTGGGCTACGTCTTTGAAATTGAGTGTGGTGAACACGGGCACTGCGGTTGCACTCTGACCAGCCACATTTAGGTTCTCGGCAGCCCATGCGGTTGGCAATTCCCGCACCAGATAGCTTGGCCCTAGGAGGAGGCGAGGGCTTCTGGCTTCTTCAGAGGAGCTGCCAGGAAGTAAACCTTTTTCTGGAAGCCCCTCCCTTATCGAACTCCCTGGTGTTGATTTGTTCAGAACCTGTCTGGGTCTTGTCCCCTCGGACGAGCCCTCCCTCCCAGAGATGAGTGCAGTGGGTTGAATGGAGCCCAAAGATGTGTCTACCCAGAACCTGTGCATGCGACCCTCTTTGGAAAAAGGATCGTTGCAGGTGTGACTAAGTGAAAAATCTCGGTGTGAGATCATCTTGGATGATGTAGGTGAGCCCTGAATCCACCAGGTGTCCTTATACGAAGAGGAGAGAGCACAGACGGAGGAGGCCTTGGATTGACGGAGGCAGAGGTTGGGAGTAGACACCAGCCAAGGAACTCCCAAGCGTTTTCATTGACTTTCCCAAGACAGGTCAACTGGAGGGGAGGACACACGTCTGATGGAATTTTACATGTTCGTGGGAGCCATCCCAGGAGAAGGAAGACCCCAATAGTGACCAGAGCAGGGAGCTTTTGTACCTTTGAGACAAAGAAGCAATACATTTGTGAAGAATGACAAGACCAGGGGGGCTGGGGGAGTAAGTGGTGAAGAAATAACCTGGAACACAAGGCTGTTTACCGAGGCTTGTTGTTCAGGGCTCTCAGCCCCAGGTCCCCATGCTGGCGATGAGAAGGTCTCATTTCCTCCAGGTGCAGAAAGGTACCTGTCACATGGAGGTTTTACTCACCTGTTTGAGGGAAGATGGGCAAGCGGCCAAGGTTAGAGTGACATTTCTGCTTCTGCCGTTTATTCAAACTCCTTCAGCCGGAGGTATTCAACAAGTTCAGGTGCTTTATTTGGGGGTACCATGTCCTGAACCCCAGAAGCTGGAAGAAACTGGGAGAAAGGCATGGGCCAGATTCTACCTCTGGAAGGTATCTTGATTTCGAACTTCCAGTCTCCAGAATTGAGAGAAAATACATTTCTGTTGTTTCAAGCCGTTTGAGCCACCTGACGTGTGGTAATTAGATATGGCCACCCCAGGAAGGAAAAGGAGAGTGAAAGACACCTGCACCCACATCCCAAAGGGGTACCACCCCCACACCCATCTGTGGAGCAGTTAGAACGTAGGCTTTGCATTGCTGGACCTTGAGACCCAGGCTGTCTTTCTGAACCTGCACGGGCCTCTACTGCCCCATCTGTACAATGGGATAACAGTGCCACCTGCTTACCAGTGGTGCTGTGGGAATGCATGAGATGTGCAGGTGAACGGGTACATGTGCAAATGCAGGGCCTGGCAAGGAACCCACAGAGCAGCGAAGCTCATCTCTATCATTGCTCCCATCTTAGGGATGGGGAAACTGAGGTTCAGTGAGTAAAGTGGCTCTGCCCGGAGTTACCCGTCATCATGCAGCATGTGGCAGGGTGAGGCCTGCCATCTGAGTTCAGATCTTGGTTTCTAGGATGCCCATTCTGTTCAGCCTTTTCTCTGCCCACCTCCTTTCACCCCCGGCCGTGTTCTCAAGGCCACCAGCCTGAACTGCCTAACGGTTACCTGCTTGCTGAGTCTGCACATGCGCCCCACCTTCGACCTTACTGTGTCCTCCCCCCCCCCCCCCCCCCGTGACAATGCCCTTACCACTCCTCCCACAACCAATGCTGGCTCCCACCGGAGCTGCTTCTTCCTGGAAGTCTTCCCTGACTGCCCTCTCTCTGAGGCTTTTCCAGAAGCCTCGCCTGAATCAGCAGGGTGCTGCCTTCCTGCGTTGGCAGTCAGAGGGGAGAAGGTGAATCACTTTTGCTCCTAGCGGGGCCGGTCTGTCTGAAGCGGCAGAACAGCAGGGTCTGATACTTGAAACCCTGTTGTTACCGAATTACCCAGACAATGAGGAGAAAGCAGACCAGGGAGCTGACATCTGGCTGTGTTGCATGTTCTCCCAAGGGGTGCAGGAGTTCCGGTCTCTTTGTCCATGTGGGTGTCCTTTGCTCTCCCCATAACACAGGGGTGAGAAGTAGATCACTCATGCCATTGGCTGGCCCTCTGATGAGACGAGGGCACCTCTGGCCTCAGAGTTGTGTCCCACCTGGGGCAGCTTCTGCAGTGACCAAGTGCCCCCGTGCCTCTCCAGGGAACAGGAATCTGTTCCCGTGATGGGGAGGGACCCACAGTGATCAGGAGCCCAATCGCCACTGGTCTAGCAGAGTGGGATTGTGCCTAAAAGGCTGGCTCCCCCCTTAAGCATGTCATTTCAGTCCCTCCTCGCCTGGCCACCTGCCCTTGCCAGGGGCACAGAAGGACAGGGATGTGGGGAGCAGGAGTGGGGGAGTCGGTGGGCAGTGGGGAGCAGGGCTCTTCCAGGGGCTCAGGATCTAGGCCCGGCCTGCCTGGCCCCTGGGGAACTTCCTGTCCAGGTTCCCTGTGCATGTGGGTGTCCTGCCAGCTGGGCTGGCTCCCGGCCCCACTGGCCACCTGCAGTTTGCTCTGGCTGCAGGTGGCCCCACAAAAAGTCAGCCCGCTGTTCTCATGGAAACCACCTGGGAGTTGCCTGAGGTACTTCCTCATTCTCTATCTGCCTCCCAGAAAGCCCGGGACAGCCTGGGAGGGGTCATAGACTACACCCTACACCTCCCCTCCCATCTCAGATGAATGAGAGGACACCGGGGCCCAAGGCCACCAAGGCTCCCAGGGTCACCATGTCACTGTCTCGGGAAACCACCTGCTCTCACTTCCTGGAGAGGCCTGACCTCATACAGGGCAGTTGATCGTAAATCTGGGCAGAGCGAGCAGGCCTTGCGCAAGAATCTCCAGTTTCAGGGGCGTGGGCAGTGCCCTGCGATCCTGAGGCTCAGTGACTCTGCTTCCACCCTCCCCCCCACACCAGGGCCACGTGGCCCTGCTGGCCTCCCACATCCAGATAGGCAGCCCGGGCAGCCAGGCCACTGTGGTGGTTTCAGAGCCCCCAGGGGAGGAAGGAGGCCGCTGCGATGACGTATGCGTGGGGTGGGGAGTGCTCTCACGCCTCCTATCCTGCCTACGGCGCTGCAGCCAAAGGACTTGGGGGGACATGTTCCCCGTTTGCTGCTGGTGTAATAGCTGTCTCCAGGCAGTGGTGGGTGGGGGAGAGTTGTCATAGGCATGAGCTCCGGGGGTAGGGCTGATAGATTTGGCAAATAAGAGCAGAGGAAGCCTCGTTAAATTTGAACGCCAGACAGCCAAAGAGATAAATTTCTAGGGTAAGTATTATCCCATGCGGTATTTGGGACATGCTTATGCTAACTATTATTCATTGTTTATCGGACATTCAGATTTAATGGGGCGGCCTCTGTTTTTTCTGGCAGCCACACCAGTGTGGTAGGACAGCCCACAGATTTTGAGGCCCTCACGCCCTTGACTTTTCCTTCTTTCCCCTCCCTCGTAGATGTAGTTATCTGCGGAGTGTGTGTGTGTGTGTGTGTGTGTGTGTGTGTGTTTGTGTGTGTAAATATTTCGATCAGGATTGACATTTGTGATGAGGTCTTGCTGTCCCCCACATACAAACTGGCTACTCGGTCACATCCCCCCAGCTCCCACTCCACGTGAGGCCCCAGCCACGTGGCCAGCTGGTCCTCCTGGTACCGTACAGGCCAACTGGAACGGCTGTCAGGCTTGCAGCGTGACTCCGCGATTGAGAAGAGCACCCTCTGCTGTTGTGCAGTGCGCCGGCACATCTGGATTTTGACTACCAGGACTTTTCTTCCTCAAACTGGGCCTCCTACGGACTCCATCCCACTCCCCCAGCTCCCTAGACCCAAGGAAAATTCGAGCAATTCGGAAGGCCCCACGGCACCGTGGAAAACAGTTGAGTGCTCGGGCTGTGCACAAAAGGGCTTTTGATTCCTGGGGCGGGCTGACATCTGCTGGAGGGGCACGCCCTTCCCACTGCCCAGCGTGCAGGCGGGGGCACGGGGAGCAGGATTAAAGGTTTCCTGCCCGCCTGGCCACTACATCCTCTCCTGCTCCTGGCCCTGGCCAACCTCCCCCCCACCCCCCACCGTCCCCCGCCACTACCACCCCCTCTCCCCACCCCCCGACTAGGCATAATTTTAGAAACATAATAGTTGCTGCCCTGCACATTCTTGGCCTGGAGCCTGCGGGGGCAGGCCCTCACAGCATACAGGCGTTTCTTTCTTAGGCCATGTCCATAGAGATCCTCTGTTTTCCCCGGGGACAGGTTTCTGAGGGGCCATTGTACGCCGAGGTCCTCGCACACTCACTCCTTTGTGGGATCTCCCCACCACCCCATCCTATCCGGACTGCATGGGTTTTGCAGGGTCAGTGCCAGCCCCTCATTGCCTTGTTGGGGTCCCCAACGCCACCAGGAACAGTGGGGTCAACGGATTCAAGGGCCCCACGTGGTGGTGGTGGTAGTGGTGGCGGCCACAAAGACCCCTTTGCCGGTCACTGGGGTCATTTGGTGTGGTAAGCTGTACATGACCGGCTGGACCGCGGGCCTGGGGAAAGATGCCGGCAGGGCAGTGTGCTAGGACCTGGAGCTTGGACCACAGTCAAGGATTTTGTTTCCTCCTCAGACCAGGAAAGCCTGCCGTCTTTTCAGATTTCAAGGAATTGCCCCGTTCCTGGAACGGGCATTCTCGAGGCTTCTGGAGTGTGAAGCTTCCGAAGTGGGTAGGAAGGAGACACATTCAGAGTCTAAGCACTGCTATGGCAGGCTCTAGGCTGCAGGCTTCCTCTCCTTACTTTCTCTGCAACCCTGGCAAACGGGGGAGCAGTGATGCACCCCTTTACAGATGAGGAAACTGAGGTCCTGTGAGGTGACCTGCCGATGGTCACACAGCCTGCACAGCAGCCTGAATCCTCTACCTTGGGAGTACCCCTTCTTCTCTTTCTCTTTTTACAAAAACTGCTCTATTGCGCTGTCATTTGCATACCATACAATGCGACCATTTATCAAATGTACAGTTCAACCACTGGGTTTTAGTACAGGAGAGCTGTGCAAATATCACCACAGTCAGTTTTAGGACGTTTTTATCACCTTGAAAAGAAACCGGTGCTCTTTAGCTGTCACCTCCCAGCCCCCTGCTCCCCCAGCCCTAAGCAACCACTTACCTACTTTCTGTCTCTAGAGGGATTCGCCTCCTCAGAGTACTTCGTATAAATGGAACCCTGCACCGGGTGACCTCTGCGTCTGGCTTCTTTCACTGAGCACCGAGGCTCATCCACGTCGAAGCCATGTGTCAAACTTCACTCCCCTTATGACTGAATAATATTCCATTGTCTGAAGAGGCGGCCTTTTGTTTATCCTCGGCTGATGGGCATTTGAGTTGTTCTCACCTTTTTATTATTATTGTGAATCATACTGTTACGAACGTTCGTGTGCACGTTTGTACTTCTCTCAGGAGTCTCCTGGTCTTAAGCAAACCATCAAATTCCTACCCGTAGGCCTCCCCACTTTGGGACTCCCCAGGCAGGGACCCCTGCCCAGACAAATCCAGTTTACTCCTCAGGTTCCAGCGTTCAGCCTTGACTCACTGTGGCCACTCCCTGTCCTCTCCGCCATGGCAAGAGACAGGGAGTCCGCTTACGGCCTTTGCTGTGTGATCTTGGGCCACTCGCTTGGCCTCTCTGGGCCCCAGTGCCTTTGTCTCTGAAGTGAAGATCTAATTCTGGCCTCAGGGAGCTGCTGTGAGGATCGAGATGGCAAGCGATCTGGGGCTGGAAGCCCGGGGAGGGGGGACGTGGTAGTGGGCGGGCATTTGTTCATCTTTTATCAGCGAGCCCTGCCAAGTTCCACCTGGCTGTGGTCCAACCACGCTCGTCCTGCCTTTAAGAAGCTCAGGCTTGAGCAGAGGTTCTTACCCGGGGATGAGTTTGCCGCCCGGGGACATTTGGCAACAGGCCTGACTGTCATGATGGGAGTAGGTGTTACTGTATCTGGTGGGTAGAGGCCAGGCAGGCCGCTAAACACCCTGCAACGCACAGGACAGCCCCTAGCAACAAGGAATGATCCAGTTTTAAATATCAACAGTGCCAAGATTGAGAAACCCTGGTCGAATGATATCCTTGTTACTTACTCATTTTTCACATGTATATATATTTATTTGTAACCTTGGCTCTTGCCAGAATAGATCAGAAGTAACTATCAAAGATTTTTTATAATAATTGGATTTTTTTTAAATGAGAAAACTATGGTAAAAAAAAAAAAATTAATGAGAGGGAAGGGAAATAAAACAGCACCTTTGCTAAAGCACAGGACTGCCTCCAGAGCCTGCTGTGCCTTTGGTCTGAGGTTCCTAGTGGCCAGAGCAAAAAGGGAAACCATGCGTTTCACGATTCTCACCTCTCTAAGTTGAAAACAAATGAAGAGGGAAGTGTGGCTTTCCTGGGCCTGGCAATGGAAGGATTTTTCTCTAACCGGCCCTTAACCAGGGGCCATGGAGAAGTGCTGGAGGCGACAGCTCTGTCCTCAACAATAGCCCTACAGGGAACACAGCAGTGAGTGTCACAGCTCCAAAGCAGCCTGTGATGTAAGGCTGGGAGTGGCTTGACAAAGGCAGTCCTTCTTCCAGCTCCTGTGAGTGTGGTGGTTTGTGTTCCCAGCTAATGGGCCCATTCAGAACAGCGACAGGAATGGGTGTTCTGAAGCCAGTCCGCCTGGGGGCCAAGACCTGGATTCTCTCCCCAGTAGCTGAGTGGCCTTGGGCCATTCTCTAGTCTAAACCTCTGTGAGCTCCCTTTCTTTATCCATAAAATAGGGCAGGAATACTATGTACCTCGCAGGGGTGTGAGGGGAATTCAATGAGATAGTATGTACCTTGGGGTGAAGTGTTTGTGTTTGGGATCCAGTCCTGATCTGGCCAGCAGGGGAGTGAAGATTTTTGGCTGCAGGACATCCTGTAGCCAGAAGTGGTCAGATCTGCTCCTGCTGTGTTCCTGCCTAAAACCTTCTCTGATTCCTCATCACATAAGGGCAGCATTCAGACGCTTTATCCCAGACCCCTGGGGCCCACTCCTGACTTAACCACAATCTTTTTTTTTCTCTACACCCTCTTCTATTCTATGCCCCAGTAATCCCAAACTCCAGCATACTGTCAGCCTGCCAGGCCTTTGCCCATGCAGCGCCCTCTGCCTGCAATGCTCTCCCTCCCTGTCTGCTTCGCCCAGATGTTAACACTTGACCTGAGCACCAGCTCCTGTGTAAAGCCTTTATTGGATTTCCTACCCCCCAGGGAACGATGGTTTCTTTGTATTCAGCTCCTCCCCAGCTATTCCGCTAAGGCTGCTGTCAGAATGCATATTAATCACCCATCATTGATTCATACACTCATTCTTTAATTCACCCAGTCACTCATTCACTTATTGATTGATTGATTGATTGATTGATTCATTCATTCATTCATCAGTCAACTATTGGGGGCCTACTGTGGCCAGCCAATGTTCTGAGCAATGGGGAGACAGCAGTGAACAAAAATCCCTATGTCTTTAGGCCTTATACCTAGTAAGCACCCAATAAGCTACCTGATATAAACTTCTCCGACTGGACCTTCTGCCCCCCAGCCCCATGCTCTATGTCCTAGGGACCCTGCTATCTAGTCTCCCGAACATGTACCGCAGGCTCCCACCTCCTTGCTCTTGCTGTTCTTCCTGCCTGGGATGCCTCACAAGTCGGTCCCATTGTCATCCCCACTTTTCAGGGGTTGAGGCAGCAGCTCAGAGAGGTTGCAGAGCTTGCCTCGGGTCACACAGCCTCTGAGCCTCAGAGCCATTGTTGAACTCAGGTTCTCCCAACTGCAGGCCCATGCAGGCCCACAGCTGGGCTCTGAGCGCTATTGACACAGGGCCTGTGGCTCTGAAGACTGGTCATATGTCTAACTCCATGTGTCAGACCTAGGGTCCAAGGCTAGAGAAGGGAGATGACCTCGAATGATGCCATGAGGCCCCAGGCCGGGGTCCATCAGCGTGGCAGGGCTTCTTAACAGAAAGGAGAGGCCAGAATCCGACTGCACTCTGCGACCTGGCTGGCCTGAGTTCAAAGCCCAGCTTCACCACCTACCAAATTCTGTGACTTTGCTAAATTATTTCCCCTTTCTGAGCCTCAGTTCCCTCATCTCTAAAGAGGCGTTTGTCATGGTCTCATTGGATTATTGTAAAGATGAAAGGATACGCTATATGTGAAAAAAGCAAAACAATACAATCTAGTAATTGTTAGCCATTGTCATTATTGTTTGTAAGTGTTATTTTAATAGTACTTAGTTTTAATTAGAATTGTTCAAAATAAATAAGAGGACTCAACCACGAGCTTCAGAAGTTTACATTCCTCAGCCTTGGCCCCACTTCCTCCTGGAAGCCCTCCCAGGTGCTCTCAGAGCCTCTTTCTCCTTCCCTTGTGACCTTTTCCCACTGACAGCTATAAGTGCATCTGATGGTTTCATTTAAGGCCTGTCTCCCCGCTGGACTCAAACTTGGTCTTGGCCACTACTGGTTCTCCATGGCCCGCCCCCATGGCTGGCATCTAATAATAGTCAACAGATATTTGCTGTGTGGCCCGATGAGGACAGTGAGAGGCCTCGGGTCCTCCCTCTGGGGCCCCGGGAAAAACTGTCTTGGAGTCCTCCGGGAGGAGGGAAAGCAGGTCAGGAACTCCTCTGCAGGGCACCGATGAGGCCACGGGTGCCCACGTGGGTGTTGGCAGAGTGAGGAGTAACGCCCAGCCCTGGAAACTGTGCCACATGCCAGTCTGTCCTCACGGTGCTGGGGAGCAGGTCGGGGCCGGGGAGGCTGGCCCGGCACAGCCTGCTGGTGGATGTGTGTGTGTGTGTGTGTTTCCTCACCTGCAGGTGGAGGGCTGCTGTCAAGTCAAGTGTAGCACCTGGCCAGGGAGCTATCGGTAGCTCCCTACACACTCTTCCCCTGTTCCTGCGGGAGTCCCGCCTCGCTGTGTGGCCTTGGGAAAGTCACTTCCTCTCTCTGTGCCTCAGTTGTATCCTCCCCAAAAAGGGACGACAAAAGGTGTTACCTCTCAACATGGCCGTCAGGATGAAACAAGGAAGTCCATGGTGTCCAGCCTCAGAAGTACTCTGAATATAAGAATTTTTATTTTTTTTAAACCATTCCCTGTCCGTATCTGTTCAGTCAGCAAGTATTTATGAAGGACCCACTCTTTGCCAAACAAGCCGATTGCCAGGTGACGGGAACGCAGTGAACAGGATCCTGTTTCGAACAAACCAGATTCTTTTTCAAATGTTTGTGAGACGGTCAGGGAAATGTAAACCTGGGCTGGACGGCGTGGATGCAGTCCAGTAATCTTTCATTTCTTTTCTGGGACATCGTAGCTCTGTGGTTATATTTTTTTAAAAAAAAACAGTCCTCGTCTTTTAGAGACTCCAACTGAAGTGTTTACAGATGAAATGATGTGATGGCAGGGGTTTGCTCCAACATAATGTAGTCCCCCCAAAAAGAGATTATTAAAAAATAAATCCCGCGATGGAAGGGGTGAGGGGGCTAGCGGTGACATCAGATGATGGGGAAGGCGTTTTGTGATGGTCCACAATGAGTTTAACAAAAAAGCGAGCCCTTAACTCAGTGGAGGATTGTATGCCCCGCATGAGAGATGCTCCAAGGAGAAAATGGGGACCCGAAGGTGAAAGAGGGAGGCTTTGGGGGGCCGTGTCCCGATTCTAAGTGGGTGGTCAGTGGCAGGGTTGCAGCAGGGATGGTGGCGCCGGTCTTGGGTGTGGTTGTGTGTAAACCGCTCAGAACACGCGGTCTCACCTTTACCAGCCCTTTCCCCTTATATTTTCCCCTCAATCTCTCTCTCCCCCCTTGTTTCATTGCAATTCCCTTTCTTTTCCTTCCTCTCTCCCCTCTTCTTTCTTTGTTGCCCATGCTCTTGCTCTCTCCCTCTGTACTCTCCTCCTGCCTGGCTCTGACCTGCCACACGCTGGGAGGCCGGCAGCCCAGGGAAAGTGCTTGCCAACCCTCCAAGGCATGGGGGTCTTGTTTGGAAGCAGGAAGCAGCAGCTTTTCAGACCTGGGGGACCCGAGGTCTTGTGGGGGCCCATGGGGGTCCCAGAAGGTAGAGCTGGCATTGAGCTGGGTCCCTACCCACCCATCTGCCCTGTCTGGACAAACGATAGCCCTGCCTCCTCTGCTCAGCATGTACCCAGAGTTATGTTTGTGTCCCCCTCCCCACATCACTTACTGAGACTTACCCCCAATATGGTGGCAATTAGGAGGCGGGCCTTTGGGAGGTGACGAGGTCATGAGGGTGGTGCCCCCATGAATGGGATTAGTGCCCTTAGAAGAGAGACCCACAGAGCTCCCTCCTCCCTTTTACCCTGGGAGGACACAGAGAAGACGTCCATCTATGCACCAGAAAGTGGGTCCTCACCGGACACGGAATCTGCTGGTGTCTTGACCTTGGGCTTCCAGCCTCCAGAACGGTGAGAAATAAGTATCTGTTGTTTATAAGCCACACAGTCTGTCATTTTCTGGTAGAGCAGCCTGGATGGACCGAGACACCCACATTCTTCGTGGTCACAGCCGACTGACCAAGTCTACGTGCATAATTCAGAAAAAATGCCCTCCTCCCCCGCCCTGGCTTTGGGACGCTGAGGACCTGGCTTCCAGGTGTCTGAGGTGAAAGGAGAGGAAGGCACCTTAGCCCTCGGGCTAAGTCCGTTCTCGCGGGCCCTGGCTGGTTCCTGGCGGCACAGAGGAAGCCTCTCTCCTGCATGGGTCCCGCAGGAAAGGGGGGCTCTTGGGTCACAGGTGATTCAGGTCCCAGGAAGGAGGTGGTGGTGCCTTAGTCACTCCAGCTGGCCCCGCCCTTTCCCAAAGCAGTTTGGCCTGAGAGTCTCCACTTTCCTTTCCAATTTGCCCAGGGGAACTGATCCTAAAAGACAGAAAAGGAAAGCCAACCGCCTCTCCCCTCGGTTGTCTCCGGACATCTATAATAGGAGACAGTAGGATCCAACGGGTATGTTGTGACTGCACGGGGGAGTCTGAAAGTTTTTATAAAAAGGAGTTAGGACAATTCTTTACCAACATGGAAACGCCAATATCATGCTAAACCGAACACATAGTACCCACATGTGGAGATGGTCTGACTGGGTCGGGGGTCCAGAGACTCTCCTAACAGCCTGGGAGATTGTCCTATTGCTCCGAGTGCCAGGAAACCAGCCTGCGGGCGGCAAGGGGGGTCCCAGCTCCGCTTCCCAGCTGGCAGCCACGTCCCCAAGACTCTGCCGCCAACCCCACGCTCCAACCCGTTTTCGAAAATGAAGACTGATATCAGAAGGCGTGTTTCCTTTCTGGAGGACCCGTGGCTTTCTGGAGAGGAGGGGCGGCCACCTGGAAACCAACCAGGGCGGCCCGCAAGCCCCTGGGAGGCAGAGCCCGCAGGGCCGGGACATGGTCTTTTTCACATCAAAAACCTGTCGACAGCTCGCCCCGCCCCGCCCCTCTCCTGGAGACTGAGGCAGGCGTGTTTATTTTCTCTGAAAGGTTTAAAAAGGTCTTTATTTTATTGCAAAAGCAATACATGCTCATTGTTTAAAAGAAAGCCCCAAACAGTACCGAGTTGTATAAAATAAGGCTCCCACTCCCTTCTCTTCAGAGGGAGCCTCCCGGCCTGTTTGGGTCCTTCGTTTCGTGTAGATATTTTCCATATCAAGGGTTTCCAAACTACGTTTTAGCTCCAAGCCACAGTAAAAAAATAGCTTTTGCATTGCAACCCAGAATGCAGACAATAGCATATTCTTAAAACGTTAAGTTTTATGCAGTGGTACTATTGTAAGGATGGGCTTGTATTCTATTTTGTTCCGTTCCATTCCATTCCATTCCATTCCATTCCATTCCATTCCATTCCATTCCATTCCATTCCAAGACAAAGGTAGGTGCTGGTCTTAACCTAGTCAGATGGATTCATGTTCCACTGGAGTGGCATGACCATCCATGAAACAACTGCTATAGATTCTGATTGCTCGTCACTATTTTAAAAACATTTTTTATTTTTAAATGACAGTTGACATAGAATAGTATGTTAGTTTTAAGTGCACAAATATAGTGATTTGACACTTCTTTGACTTAGGAAGTGATCACCCCCATAAAGCTTATACCCACCTAACACCACACATAGTTATTACGGTATTATTGGCTGCATTCCCTAGGACAAATGTCGGCAAACGGCGGCTCAAGAGCCACATGTGGTTCTTTGGCTCCTTGAGTGTGGCTCTTCCACAAAATACCATGGCCTGGGCGAGCCTATTTTAAAGAAGTGGCGTTAGAAGTTTAAGTTTAAAAAATGTGGTTCTCAAGAGAAATTTTAATCGTTGCACTGTTGATATTTGGCTCTGTTGGCTAATGAGTTTGCCGACCACTGCCCTCGGCCATGTGTTAGATCCCAGGACTGTTTTTATAACTGGCAATTTGTACTTCTTAATCTCTCTGCCCTGGGGGATTTCAGAGCCTTCTTTCGCTGAGTGGACATGCAAGGCTATTCCTTCCTTCTTAAGCAACAGAGGAAATTATGGAGTGGTTTTTCATGATGTATTTGTCAGCTTCTTCTTCTTCTTTAAAAAAAAAAATATTTGTATTGATTTTTAAAGAGAGGAAGGGAGAGGGAGAGAGAAGAGAAACACCAATGTGGAGCAAAACACAGATGGCTGCCTCCTGCATGCCCACCCCCCATCGGAGAAGTGAGCCCCGAACCCCAGCATGTGTCTGGACCAGGAACCAAACCAGCAACCTTTTGGTGCATGGGTTGACACCCAACCCACTGAGTCACACTGGCTAGGGCTGTCAGATTCTTCTTAACAGCTATTTGTGTTGTCCAGTTTGGGCTGTCACCAGCAATGTTCCGGATGGGTCTCCCATCCATGCACAGGCAAAAGGACATCTGAGAAGTGACGCCAGCATCTCTCAAACCTCGGGATTGCTGCTGGGAATGTCTCAGGGAAGGGTTCAGCAAGAGCGCTTCTGGGGTGTGTGTAAAAGGACCCTTTGTTCCCCTACATCCAATGACCACACAATATTTGTGTCTGCCGGGTTTCTCAACCTGCTTACGATGCTGGGAAATACCATCTACATTTTAGAAATGAGTCAGCTCTGTTCACTTCTCCTTTCTCCCCTCAGCTTCCCCTTTAGTCACTCCAGAGTGTTGGGGAGGGGACCCTCTTTAAACCAGATTCCAAAGCTTGTCCACCTGCTGGCTTTTCTGTTCCTAGGTTCAGGCCTTTGTTTTCTCTGGCGTGGTGGTGAGAGCTGGCTCAGGGGTACATGCACACAGCTGGAATGGGCCCGCGGGGGCAGTGAATTAGAATGGGCCCTTTAGTTGCAGTCCTGTCTTAGGTTCAAATGCTGCTGCTGACACAGCGGCAAAACCTTGGGCCTCAGTCTCTTCATCATTTATAAAATGGGGATTATAATTCTTAGGCAAAAAGGGTAGAATGATGGGTAAGCACAGATTTTATATATATATATATATATATATATATATATATATATATATATATATATTTTAATTGATTTCAGAGAGAGTAAGGGAAAGATAGAAACATCAATGATGAAAGAGAATCATTGATTGGCTGCCTCCTGCACCCCCCCTTCTGGATTGAGCCCACAATCCAGGCATGTGCCATTGACTGGAATAGAACCTAAGACCCTTCAGTCTGCAGGTGGATGCTTTATCCACTGAGCCAAACCAGCAAGGCAAGCACATAGACTTTAGAAAGAGCCTGTTTGGATTCTGATTCTGGCTTCACACTGACTAGTTGTGTGACTTTGGGCAAGATACTTCATTTCTCTGTGTCTCAGTTTCCTCATGTAAAATGGGGAGAGTAGTTGTGTCTACCTCATAGGGAGAATGAGTTAATAGGATTTGGCATATAGTAAACAATTGCATTTTTTTTAAATTATGGTTTTAAAAAGAGCATATTCTTGGTTCAGAAGGCAGAAGGTCTAGCAGTGTTTCCCAACCTTCTCTCATGATGAGAATCACCTGGTGGAGTTGTTAAAACACAGATTCCTGAATCCCAACTAAGAAGTGCTAAACTAGAATTTTTGAGAACATATAGGTAAAATTGCATACCTAACTTAGTGCTCTGTATATAAAATCTGTCTTAGAGCACTAGTTAAGTATACAATTTTACCTATATGTTCCCAAAAATTCTAGTTTAGCACTTCTTAGTTGGGATTCAGGAATCTGTGTTTTAACAACTCCACCGGGTGATTCTCATCATGAGAGAAGGTTGGGAAACACTGGTCTAGAGCATTTAATCCTAACTCTAGCCAAGGAGGGAGAAACGGTTTTAGAGGTCCCTTCGGCAGCAGGTTTCTTCTGTTTCTCAGTGTCTCACTTCAGTGGCCCCAGAAAGGTGTGTCTGAGGGGGACAAGGCGATGGGTAAGAGTGTCCACCTCATAGGGTTAAATGAGTCAACGGGATTTGGCATCTCAGAAAGGTAGGTAAGTGGAAAGGTAAGTAGCACAATTCACCTTTTTGTGTGTGTGGAAACTCAGGATAACAAGGCTTCCTGATGATGCTCACAGGCCGAGCAGGAGGCAGGAAGGGGGAATGAAGAGTGTGGAGGCTGTCAGGGTTCTCTCTCTTCCCTCCACGCTGCCTTCTCTTTATTCATCTGCCAGGCCTGTGCTGGGCATCTGGGACACATGGACAGCAACACACAATGATCCCTGTCCTCCCAGAGCCGACAGTCTAGCTGGGGAGACAGACGTGGAATAGCAGACATGATGCTGATGACTAGAATGTGGTGTAGAAGAGTGGGGGAGGTGTCAGGAAGGTGGGGGAGGGTTTCAGATAGGGTGATCCACGTGGGCCTGGTTGTGAAGGTGACATTTAAGCAAAGGCTTAAATAAGGGAGCGAGCGATATAGCTACGCGGGGTGCCAGTGGTCCTGGCAGGGGGACAGCCGGTGCAAAGGTCCTGAGGCAGGACTGTAATAGACAGCAGGGAGGTGTGCACGGCTGAAGCAGGTGAGCAAGGGCCAGGGTGTCTGGAGCTGAAGGCAGAGAATGAATGGGGCTTAGGTCCTGTAGGGCTCTGGAGGCCTTAGGAAGGGTCCTGGCACTTCTCTAGACAGTGAGGAAACCGAGTCAGGAGCTCAGGCTGTGCTAGGTTTGTGCCATGAGTACATTTGCCTGAGTAAGACCATTTTTACATCATGGAGCTTGGCTGCTGCCAGCAGATCAAAACCAAGATTCCAGAAACACACGGGGCACGTCCACCGGCCTGTGGATTTTTGTTTTTGGTGGAAGGGGGCTTACAAACAACAGCAATACAACGAAAGAATTGCCGCGGATGACTGAAGCCTTACTGGGTGCCAGGCCCGGGGCCACGCGGCTTCCCTTCAGGAGTTCGTCTCACTGTCATGGCCACACTGGAGATGGCAGGGCAGCTGAGAAAGCGGGGGGAGTCTGGCCAGAGAGGTTGGCTGAGGTCCTGCCAGCAGGAAGCAGCCAAGAAGGTGACATGGTCTAGGCCTCATGCCAAACTCACCACTAGGGCCTCACCACTGCTCTGCCCATTTCCCCCAAAAAAGGGGCCTGGCTGCCCATCCCCCACCCCCAAGCCCTGGCCAGACCCTCTGGACGTTGGACAATTCCAGGCTTCCCCGGACCAACATGCACGGCCCCTGGCCTGCACTCCTCCCTCCAGCTGGGAGAGAAACTGACTTTGAACCAAGTTCAGCAGCTAGTGCTAGGCAACCTAGGACTGATGGACAAACACTGGTGTTCAGGTTCAAACTCCAGGAAACACAGAAGCCGTCCAGCAATGGCGTGCCTGGGAGAAAGCCCCAGAGGAGGAAGTTCCTTTGAAAGCTGGATGGGAAGCTGGCACCCGTGTCCAGGGCACCTAGAGAGACAATGGTGCGAGGGACAGAGGGCCTCTGTGGGTGCCCTCTGCTGGGGGAGGGACCTGCTTGGAGACCTGGTTGGGCCGGGGAAGTTGGCAGATGGTTCCCTTCAGACTGGGTCTCGTTTCAGCCCACATAGGAACTGCTTGTTTCTGTTTTGTGAGTTGGGGCTCTGCAGAGATTGCACGGGAGGAAAAGGCTTTGAGGTTCAAAGGCCTGAAAGACACGGATTTGGGTGATCTAGAAGGCTCTAAGCTCCAAGAAGCTCTCCATGACCTGGTGACTAAACACAGACTAGGTGCCAGGCAGCCTGGGTTCAAATGCCATGGCTACCATTACTACCTGTGTGACCTTTGGCAACTTGCTTAACCTCTCTGAGCCTCAGTTGCTGCATCTGCAAAGTGAAGATATAATACTTCCTCATAAGAGTTGTTGGGAAGCCAGTGCCTAGTGCACCATGGGACTTATAGTAAAACTAGTGGCCTGGTGCATGAAATTTGTGCATTGGGTGAGGGTGGTGGTGGTGGTGAGGGGTGGGGGGGATGTACTTCAGCCTGGACTGTACCCTCTCCAATCCGGAACCCCTCCAGAGATGTCTGATTACCAGTTTAGGCCTGATCCCACCTGCAGTCAGACATCCCTCTCGAAATCTGGGACTGCTGGCTCCTAACCACTCACCTGCCTGCCTGCCTGATTGCCCCTAACCACTCTGCATGCTGGCCTGCTCACCCCCAACCACCCTTACCCCTTTCCTTCCTTCCCATCCCACCCCCCCTCCACTAGCCTAATCACTCACAACTGCTGTTCCATCTTGGCCTCATCACCCACAACTTCCCACCCCTCTTGGCCCCTAACTGCCTCTATCTCGGCCCCGCCACCATGGCTTTGTCCAGAAGAATGTCTGGAAGGCCTCCTGGAAGGTCTCCCAGTCTAATTAGCATATTACCCTTTTATTAGTATAGATAAACAGGATTCTGGGATGTATGCTCCACCACACCATCTCTCCTCACCTCCCTACCCCCTCTACCCCCCCCCCCCCCCCCCACAGAGCTACAGAATGGATTGCAGAGAATGAAGCTCTTCTGGGCCACTAAAATGTGTTTCCTGGAGGCTACGAGGAGTCAGCGATGATTGCAAAGTCACAGGGCACTCACTTACGATTGCTTTATTATTTATCTCCCCTGCTGCCTATCAGAACATAAACTCCAGGGGAATGAGGACCTTGACCTTTATTACCCTGGCCCTGGCTCCAGGAACAGTCGTGGCAGCCAGTACATAACCGCGGAGGGAATGAGGAGGCTGTATGGTAGCCTCAGGGGTCAGCCGGACCCAGTGCAACTCCATCTTCAGCCACCTTCCTGCTGTGTGATATAGAGCTTGTTACTTACCCTTTCTGGGCCTCAGTTTCATCTGTAAAACAGGAGGGGTTTGGGAGAATAGAAATGAGATCATGAATGAAAAAGCGCTTTGGTCAGGGTCCAGTACCCAGTGGGGGCCCATCACCAACATTGTTACCATTGTTGTCATCATCAGTCTGCGGTGGGCGCTCACCAGGGGCCCTTGCTGAGTGCCATGGCTGCTGCGTGTTTTGTTGGGTAGAAACAGAGGCAGAGGCACTCAGCATGGCATCTGAGTGTTGTTATTAAGGGCGTCAGGCCTCTCTCATCCTGAGGTCACATGTTCCCTGTCGTTTGTGGTGTGCCTGAAGCAGGTAACCAGGTCCTCCCTCTAGGCCACATGTGTCAAACACAAGGCCCGCGGGCCAAATCCAGCCAGCCAGGCCTTGCAATGTGGCCCGCACCGCGCTGTCATCACTGCACTCCGCTGTCAGTTTATGACATTGTCAGTTTATGACTGTTCAGTAAACCATTCGGCCCGCGATTTAGGCTGGATTTTAGATTTTGGCCCCTTCTCTGATTGAGTTCGACACCCCTACTCTAGGCAGCCAGAAAAGGCCCCACCTGTTGCTTGGTGGGCCTGGTGAGGACACCGGGGGTGGGGGTGGGGGTGGTTGTGGGGGAGGAGCTGTCCAGGTAATTATGGGGCCCAGGAAACTTACCTGGCCTCCACCTGGGCAGTGGTTGCAGGTGCTGTCGCCCACAATCAGAGACCAAGGACTGGCTTGGACCTCCCGCCCTGGCCAGAGCAGACAGGCAGGTGACATTGCCAGGTAGAACAGAGAATACCCGGTCGAATATAAATGTGAGGCAATGAGTGGTGTGGGCTTTTTGTTGGTTTGTGTTTAGTTTCAATGTGTCCTGTGAAAGACTGGGCATGTATTACGGGTCTGCAACATTTGGGACATACTTATACTAAGCAATCACTTGCTGTTTGTCTGCAATTCAAATTTAACAGGGCATCTTGTGTGGGTTGTTTGTGTGTGTGTGTGTGTGTGTGTGTGTGTGTGTTTGTGTGGTTATTAAAGCATGTATATTTTTATTGATTTCAGAGAGGAAGGGAGAGGGACAGAGAGATAGACACCTCATTGCCCCCCACTGGGGATCGGGCCGCAATCTGGGCAAGTATGCTGAGTGGGAATCGAACTGTGACTTCCTGGTTCACAGGTCAACACTCAACCACTGAGCCACGCCAGCTGGCCAGGCATCTTGTGTTTTTATTTGCTATATTTGGCAATTCTACCAAGGCCTCTCTCTGCCCCTGAGTGTCCAGAGCCCCAGCCCCAGCAAGGACAGAGAGCCAGGATCAGGCACAGGGTCGGAGTGCTACCTAGTCAAGTCTCTCCTCCCCCTGGCCTCAGTTTCCCCATCTGCATAACTCGGCAGTCAGAAGGTCTGCTTTCTCCAGGATGAATTGTGTGATGTGCGTGGGAAATGTGTTTTGGAAATGGAAGAGGTGTTATGGAAACATTAGTTACCAGAATTCATTATTATGAATAACACAGACCAGTCCGTGGAGGCTATTTCTGGAAACCGAATTCCTTTTTTGAAAATTAGTTTTCATTTTAAAAGCAATTTGTATTTGTTCTTGAAATGTGAGATAATGGAGAGTAGCAAAAGGAGAGAAAAAAAAATCCTAATTTATATCACTCAGAGACAACTTTTTATAGTGTGCTGTATCCTTGAAAAAGTATGAAGACTTCTTTCCAGGTGTGTGTGTGTGTGTGTGTGTGTGTGCGCGCGCGCGCATGTGTGCATGTGTGTATTTTTCTTTTAAACAAAAATGTATCTTATTTTGTATTTTTTTAGGCAACCTGCCTTCTCCTCAGGCTGCTGTCATTTTTAAAGTAGAACAAGGACCTTTCACCCAGAGGAAGTCTCTCCTTTTCTGTCCAGTTCCTGTGATTCCACAGAATTGGCATGTGTGTCTACTCCCCAGATCTTGTTCTGGGCCCTTTTGGGTTAGAGCACAGCAGTGAAGTCTTCAGTGGAAAGAGAAAACAGATGTCATGTAATGCTGTGTGTCCCCCCTCCTTCTGTGTCCAAACAGGGCATACAGGAGAGGCCTGGTTTACTTTTATTAAAATTGAGGTAATAGTCACGTAGCATACCGTTTAACATTTTAAACTCTACAATCTAGTAGCATTTAGTACATTCCAAATATCGTACTCACCAACAGTACATACCACTGTTGTCAACTTCCAGGACTCATTTAGCTTCCCAGAAGGAAACCCCATAGCCATTAGCAGTCACTCAGCCCCTGGCGACCTCTGATCAGCTTTCTGTCTCTATGGAGCTGCATATTCTCAGAATTTCATGTAGATGGAATCATATGACACGTGACCTTTTGTGACTGGCTTCTTTCACTTATTGTTTTTAAGTTTTATCCACGTGGTAACATGTATCAGTACTTCCTTCCTCTTTATGACCAAATAATATTCCATCATATGGATATTCCATTAATCAGTTGATGGATATTTGTTTTTTTCCCACCTTTTGACTATTGTGAATAATACTGCTGTGTATATTCCTGTATTAATTTTCATTTGAATACCTGTGGGTGAAGGAGTAACTGCACCATTATATATATATATATATATATATATATATATATATATATATATATATATATATATATTGATTTCAGAGAGAAAGGGAGAGGGAGAGATAGAAACATCAATGATGAGAATCATTGATCGGCTGCCTCCTGCACGCCCCACACTGGGGATCGAACCTGCAACCCAGGCATGTGCCCTTGACCGAAATCAAACCTGGGACCCTTTGGTCCGCAGTCCAAAGCTTTATCCACTGAGCCAAACCAGCTAGGGCAGTGGTCGGCAAACTCTTTAGTCAACAGAGCCGCAGTTTACTGACCACTGAGCTAGGGCATAACTGTACCATTTTATATTCCTACCAGCAACATGAGGGGTTCAGTTTCTTCACATCCTTCCCAATACTTATTTCCATTGAAAAAAATGTTACGACCGCTACAGGGACAATGGGGTGGTATCTCATTGTGGTTTTCATTTGCATTTCCCTGATAACTAACGATATTGAGCATTTTTTTTCTGTGTGCTTGTTGGCCATTGGTATATCTCCTTTTAGAAATGTCTATTCAAGTCCTTTGCCCATTTTTAATTTAACTTAATTTTATTGTTTTGTGGTAAAAACATACATAACGTAAAATTTACCATTTTAACCTTTTTTAAGTATACATCTCACTGGCATTAAGTGCATTCACAATGTTGTGCAACTATCAACACCATTCATCTTCAGAACTATTTTCTTAAAAAAAAAAGACAATTTTAAAAATTTTGTTTGTATTTCTTTTAAAATATATATTTTTATTGATTCCAGAGAGGAAGGGGGAGGTTACAGGAGAGAAACACCAGTGAAGAGATAGAATCATTGATCAGCTGCCTCCTGCACGTCCCCTACTGAGGATCTAGCCCGAAATCCAGGCATGTGCCCTGACCGGAAATCCAACTGTGACCTCGTGGTTTATAGGTCAATGCTCAAACACTGAGCCACGCCAGACAGGCAAGACAATTTTTTTTTTTAAAAAAAAGCAGTTTTAGGTTCACTAAAAGATTGGGCTTACTAATAACATGTACCTGGCAACTCCCCATGCTTGGAGGACTTTGAAATCTCCTCCTCTGATTGAGTAACACATGCATGACTGATGGTGGCGGGGTTGACATAGTGAAAGGTGGTGAGTGCTTTGGATGGGGAAGGGAAGGACAGTTTGCTGTGGGACCTTGGGCAAGTCACTCTCATTGTCGCCCTGTCTCCGTGTAAAGGCAGGAGATTCCACCACCAGAGGAGTCCTAGGCCCCGGGTCTATGAATCCACTCATGACAGGGTTCAGAAGCTATCAGCCCAAGTGGCATTTCTCTAGACTAGGGGTGTCGAACTCAATCAGAGAAGGGGCCAAAATCTAAAATCCAGCCTAAATCGCGGGCCGAATGGTTTACTGAACAGTCATAAACTGACAATGTCATAAACTGACAGCGGAGTGCAGTGATGACAGTGCAGTGCGGGCCACATTGCAAGGCCTGGAGGGCTGGATTTGGCCCGCGGGCCTTGTGTTTGACACATGTGCTCTAGACCGCCAAGTTAGGGTTCCGCCTATCTCCAGAGTTCTATATTCTCAAAGCCAAGCACAAGCTCATTAATGCCTTATACTCACCAGGGAATCTTGCTGCATTAGGACTGCTGCTATTACTGTAGCAGGCAGATGGGCTCTTATCAAACAGGCAGGAAGCACCCATTTAGGGGCAGAGGGTTGAGTGGCTGTTGAAACAGGAGTTACTGATTTCCAGAGCTTTTTAGCCATGAATTGAGACAGCTCTTAGGGGCCACTGACCATTCTGGGGCATACAAGGCAGTACAACAGCAGCTAGGTTTGATTTCACACAACCTGTGCTAAACCCCGCGCCTGCATCATCTCAGTTAATTTTGACTAGCTCTTATGAGATAGGTAACTGTTATGCCCATTTTGTAGACAGGAAACTGAGGCCCAGAGAAACCGACTTGCCCAAAGGCACAAGGAGTATGTTGGGCTGTCTGGATACGCCTGAAAGTCCAGATTTGACTTTTGGGGATTATAAAGGCCCCCCTCACAAGGATAGGGAGGGGGGCACCGGGGGTCCCTCAACGCGGGATCTGGGGTTGGTGGTCCGGGCGTCTGAGGATGGGGGAGGAGAAGGCATGCCAGAAGTGGAAGACTAGAGGAGTGCGGAGGGCAAAGGGGGGCCGAAATCTGGGGGATCAGGGGTGTCCCAGACACGCGGCGCGGGTGCCGGCGGCGCGCGGAGGCGGGGAGGATCCGGAAGCCGGGGCAGCAGCTCCGCCCCAGCGAGTGCAGCCGCCGCGCCGCCCGCGCTGCGGGCTCAGACCTCCCGGCTCGGCTGGCGGCGCGCGGCGGTGAGTGCGGCGGGCGGGCGGCCTGACGCCCGTGGGGGCGCGGAGAGGGAGCCGAGGGGCTCCGGGGCTGGGAGCGGGGGTCCCTGCGGCGCCGGGCACCTGCCCGGGATTCGGGGCGGTTGAGGCCGGGAGTCCCGAGGCATCGTGCCTGTGGCGGCGGCCCGTGAACCAGGCGGGTCCCGGGGTGCCAGACCGGGTGGAGGGCGCGGGGCTCCGGCCAGAACTTCCTCGCGGGGCGGGCGCGGGCCGGCGTCCCGCCTCCCAGCGCCGCCGTGGCCGTGGGGGCCGTGGGGGCCGTGGGGACCGGCGGGTCCCGCTCTCGCGCCCCGATGGGCCGGTGGTCCGCGGATCGCGTGCGGTGGGTCGCGCTCCTGCGGGCGCGCGGTGCTCCCTCCGCGGGAAGGACGCCCAGGGTCGAGTCCTTTGGGGAAAGTCGAGGTTCGCTCTGGCGTTCTGCGACCTGAAAGTTGAGATTTCCAGAATCATCATCACCCGTGGGGTTTAGAAACCAAACCAAACAGAACCCAACCAATTTTCGGACGTAGTTCTCAGAAGTTCGGCTTCTAGGGGCCACGACATCTGCCTGCGCTTTTGTCCTTTCCTCCGGAGATCCATCCCCGCCGGATCCAGGGCCGCCCTTTAGCGGGTGCCTGTGTGGGTGCATCAGAAGGGAAAACCCGGGCCACAATCCCATCCCAGGCTTGGCGGGCCGGGCGCCCCCGCCCTGAGGTCGGCGCCCTGGGAGCGCAGGCGGCAGCCCAGTGCCCAGGAGGATGAGCGCCGGTGGCACAGGCAGGGGAACCGGTGGCCGAGGTGGACCTTGCCCCTCCCGCCACGCGAGGCAGGTGCCCTCCCCTCCTCAGCTCCCCAGGTCAGTGTGCATGTGGCAGTGGGTTGGGTGTTATGCCAGGAGCTCCTGATCCAGGTTAGTGTGCGAACGGGTGGGGGCGGGGGACGGGAGTGATAAATCTCCCCTCCCAGGGGCCTTGGTTCAGGGGCTGTCTGGAAGGAAAGTTGGCCCCGCCCGGCCCTTTTAAGGAAAAACCATGGCTTGCATGAATGTGTGCCTAAATTACTTTCCTACCCCCACCCCCTGGGCCTCCTCAGGGTGGCTCTTGTACATTGAGACTCACCTGGATGACTGTACAGAGAGATTGTATCTGGGATTCTAACACCGTTCGGTTTTATCACAGCCGGATCAGAATCCAGGGAGCAGGTGACTCCTCTGTCTGGCTCTAGAATAATACCCATACTGCCCTTGGCTTTCCCCACAGCCAGCCCTGGCTTTGGATCCCAATGTGCACCAGCCTCTCTAAGAAACACTTACTGTAGCTCTTACAGTGGGAGAGGCCCATCGTCCCTCTTTCCTGCTACTTTAAGGCATTAATAATAGATGCTTTTATTCACATTTGAAAAAGTATCCTGGTTGTAATGTTTCCATGGATTAAGTGACTTGGTGATTGATCTGAGCCGGAGGATCAATTGGGTAAATCTCTAAACTACCAGCCTGAAGTAATGCGCTCTCTCTGATGAGTAAAGGTCCCTTTGTTCCTTCAGTCCATTTTGTGGGCTGGCTGTGGGGAAATCAAGGGCCACCCTTGCCCTGGAAAGGACACGGGAGAAATGGTTCTTGGTCCTGAGGGGTTGATGCTGTGGGTGGAAAGTGGAAACACCCAGTTGTGCAAGAGCCAGCGCTCACTATTGCTTGGAAGGAGGGGTGGGAGGAATGGGAGGGAGGGTGCTACGATCTTGTTACCCAAGAAAAGTTTAGTAGCAAAGCTGAGGCCTGAGCACCTTTGGCAGAGGGACGTGTGGACACGGTGGGCAGCATCCCATGTTTGCAGAAGCATCTGAACAAAGCTTTGGAGGAGGCACAGACATACCGGGGGCTGAGGACACTAAACGGGGGACCATGGAGCAGGAAGGAGCCAGAAGGCATTTCCAGGACAACTTAATTTTCAAGGACACAAACATGCATTGCGGCCCTCGACCACCCATGCTGACCAGAGGTGTGAGAAGAGGCAGGTGCCCATCAGGGGCTGAACATTCTCCTGCCCAAAGTGAACCTCCCCACGGCAGTAATCCACACGGGGACGTCCCAGAGTCTTGGTAAGGGACTCGTCCTCTGGGTTGCTTTTGCTGCTGTGAAAATAGCCCTGTGGGTAAGGGGATCCACCTCTTCAGGCAAACAGACCACCTTTACTCTGTCTCTCTTTAGCATAGATGTGGCTCTGACGTCTTTGGTGCTCTTTGGGCTGCCCGTAGCCTGTTCTGCCCTTGATTGGCGTTTACTTATCGTAAAAATTGTTATTTGAGCCTAAAGGGCTCCTTTCCTGAATCCTCAAAATTTCATCCTGTTGTTTGAACCTGCCATGGCGCTCTGGGCAGCTGTGGTAACACTTGGGTACCTAATGAAGTTATCCCTTCAACGTACTTATGTCAGTGGAACTGTGTGTAATTCCATAGGGTTTAAGGTGTGGACAGTATCGAGGGTGTCTGTATTGATTTCCTGTCACCTCCTGGTAGGTAGGAAGTTAATTCACCAGGATCCTCAACGCCTGAGGCACTTTTCCTTCTGTTTCGCTTTCTTATTGGTGTTACCTGATGGAGAATTGAAACTATTCAGCTCAGGGAGCTTTAGAATTGACCGTGTTCCTGGGGTAAATTTAAGAGCTTAGTACAGTCTTGCCTGTGCCTTGAGTCCAGGAGGGTTACTCATAGATAATGCATTGATATTTTTTAAAGTGATATAGACAATAACAATATTACAGAAAGTGTGGGAGATAGGAAAAAAATGAGGCTAATCTCACTTTGTGAATGAAACAGCTAGCACGTTTGTTTGCTAATTCAGTTTTGTCATGGTGCCTGTTTGTTTTTTTTTAATGAAGTTGCAATCAGGGTACACACACTTTTGGTCTCTTGATGCAGTCCCATTCATGTTTTCATTGCACAGTTTCACCAAAAACCTTCATTCATGTGGAAACTGGGGATGTGGCTTCACCAGGAATCCAGAGGGAAATTGCCCTCTCTGGTTCTCCCCAATGGAAGCACTTTCCATCCCACAATTCACTGTACTTTGTACTCTCGCTCTGCTTGAAGCTGGCTTTCAGGCTGTGGTACATTTATCTTTGACTTGTGCACAGGAAACAGATTAGATTCAGAAGATGGAATTTGAAAGCATTTCTCTGAACATTTCACTATGAGCTTCTGTGTTTTCATGGAAGTATACTGAATCTGAACTTGAATAGCCTAACACTGTGGTCGGCAAACTCATTAGTCAACAGAGCCACATATCAATAGTACAACGATTGAAATTTCTTTTGAGAGCCAGATTTTTTAAACTTAAAACTTATTCTAACGCCACTTCTTCAACATAGACTCGCCCAGGCCACGGTGTTTTGTGGAAGAGCCACACTGAAGGGGCCAAAGAGCCACATGTGGCTCGAGAGCCGCAGTTTGCAGACCAGGGTTCCCACTACCATGGTACAATTTCTCACTTCCTTCCCTGAAGATGGCTGGAGACCCCAATTTCCTCTTTTGTCTTAATTCTTCCCCTTATTAACTTAGAGTTTAAGAAACATCATTTATGTTGGACATTTTCTGGAGGTTAAATTCCATTACAACAAAAACAGCCTCGCGGAGTCTTTGTATTTTAAAGATGCCTGGCCAGTGGCCCTTACTTTAAGAATTCTGAGCGATGCTCGATTCAATAAATGCACAAGTGAAAGAGTTCCTTGGGGCGCTTGTAGTCAGGTTTCACTTATGCTCACATTGCTGTAAAGAACCCTTTCTCCAGAGACAGGAAAAGACCAGATATTTGGGGCCTTCCCCAGCTGGTCCTCCACCTTGTGTACAAACTGAGCCATTTTCTTTGGAGCCCTGACAATTCGCATGCGTGCCCTTCTTTGGCTGAAGGAATCCTTTCTTCCTTGGGGTCTCCTGGGGTCACTTGCATTAGGCACATATTCCGGGATGTCTCCTGGGTTTCTTTTCTGGGGCGGGAGAGTGGAGGCGGGGAATGGAATTGAATAATCTTCCTTTTTTTCCTTCCTGAAAGAACTGATCTTAGAGGATTAAGTTGGTGGTGAAAACACTGCTTTATCTTCCCTCTGAAGGCCTGGTCCTTTTGTATGTGGGTCTGATACCTAAGTCTGGAAAACAGCTCTATACACATCATGAAGATGTATTTTTAGAAGAGTTTCTTACCAACATGTGGTCAAGACCACTTTGTGCGTCTTTTAAAGTCTACACCTTCGGAGAGGGGGTGCAGATTTGTGGGGTATTGATGTATATTCAGCTGGTACGAGTTTGGGAGATTCCTTAAATCTTAAGGCCTGACCATTCAATTAAATTTGGGGGTATATTTTTCTTTCTTAAACATTCCCAGGTAGAAATACTAGAAACCCTAATTTTTTTTTAACCTCCCCAATTAGAAATATTAGAAACCCTGCCTCCACTTAATCTTTTGCATTTAACCAAAATACAATTAAAAAAAAAAAAACAACTTTCTTTTTTTTTAAAACACATACACACACACACACACACACATATAATTGAACTTGAACGACTTTAGATGAGGCCTGTCTGCCCCAGTTCACCTTACAGTTTAATTTTAGATCTGCAGGAAAATTGCAGTTAATACTGGGGACCCCATGTACTCTCACCCCGTCCCCCTATTTGTCAACATCTTACATCGTCTCTGCAGCACATTTGTCACACTAAGAAACGGACACCGGAACCTCACTGTTAACCAAACGCCAGTGTTTCCACTGATGTCCATTTTCCTGTTCCAAGGTCCCATCCACAGCACCACGTTGCTTTCAATCCCCCGTCTCCCAGTGTTCTCTGGTCGGCTAGTTTCTCAGCCTTGCCTTGTTTTCAGGACTGTGTTTGAAGAGTACCAGGCAGAGATTTTGTAGAATTTCCCTCAAATTGCGTTTGCCTGATGTTTTTGTCACGATGACACAGGGGTTATGGGTTTGTGGGAGAATGCCACAGAGGCGAAGGGCCCCTCCTGTTACATCACATCACCTGGGGGTACATGGTGGCCACATGGCATCGCAAACAACATTAACCTTCATCACTAGGTGAAGGTGGGGTTTGCCAGGGTTTTCCACTGTAGAGCTACTCTTTCTTTTCATTTATTATTTAAAGATTAGAGGTTTGGTGCATGAAATTCGTGCACTGGAGGGGGCTGTCCCTTAGCCCGGACTATACCATCTCACAGTCTGGGAGCCCTCAGGGGATGTTAACTGCCGGTTTAGTGGGCCTGAGCAGGCAGTCAGACATCCTTACCACCATCGCCGCTGAGCCCGGCCTCTGGCTGAGCAGCGCTCCCCCTGTGGGAGCACACTGACCACCACGGGGCAGCTGCTGCATTGAGCATCCGCCCCCTGGTGGTCAGTGCACATCATAGTGACTGATTGTTCCACTGCTTAGTCAATTTGCATATTAGCCTTTTATTATCTAGGATAATATGCTAAATCTAGCTCCCAGCCAGTATTTGGAGGGAAAAGATTAGGCTCTACCTCCTAGAGGGGAGTGTGTCAATGCATATTACTTGGAATGCTGTAAGAAAGACTTGTCTTCTTCATTTAAAAAATACACACTTCAGCCCGGCAGGTGTGGCTCAGTGGTTGAGCATCAACCTATGAACCAGGAGGTCACATGCCCAGGTTGTGGGCTTGATCTCCAGTAGGGAGCATGCAGGAGGCAGCTGATCAATGATTCTCATCATTGATGCTTCTATCTCTCTCTTCTTCTCCCTTCCTCTCTGAACTAAAATAGATCCAGAGACATGGAATCATGGAACAGGCCATGGAGCCTCAGAGGGAAGGCAGGGGAGAGTGGGTGGGGGTGGGGGAAAGAGATCAACTAAAGGACTTACATGCATGCGTATAAGCATAACCAAAGGACTCAGATAGTAGGGGAGCGGGAACATGTGCTGGGGTTGGGGGTGGGGAGAAAGTGGCCAGGGAGAGGTCAATGCGGGGGGGGAGAAAGACATATTGTAATACTTTCAACAATAAAAAATTTAAATAAAAAAAAATAAACACTTCAAAAGAGCTGGCATTATAAAATATATCATGGAGGGAGGGTCCATGTCTCCCCAACCCCTCAGCCTGTTGTCTGGGGTGATATAGGTCATATACATGCATGAAATCTCAGCTCTACAAAGAGGTAGGCTGTGGGGAATCCAGAGAAACAGAACAGCCCTGGCTTGGCCTGGAGGGGTGTAATGTGGTCCATTTGGGCAACACAATCTAACTTGCAGACAGGAAGTAATTAGAACGCATGAGGAAGGCATATGTCACAGGGGCTGGAGGGGGGTGGGTTGGGTCCAGGGGAATGGAAAGAGCAGAAAGCAGTAATGTTTAACACCCAGTCTCACTTTATTCCTAAGTCTTGCTAAATGGGAGACTATTGTTTTCAACGACATGACAGTTACAGTACCTGCAGTCATCTGGAAGAGAGCCAAAATGGAGGAAATAAGCAAATATAGGACTCCCGGGAGTGCAGATGTTATCATTAAGCCAGATGTCCAGGTTGTTTACCTTTCTCATAGGAGGCGCCCAAGTTCACCAGTAACTCTTACTTTACCTGGAGCCCTTATGCCTCTTACTTTACCTGGAGCCCTTATGCCTCTTACTTTACCTGGAGCCCTTATGCCTCTTACTTTACCTGGAGCCCTTATGCCTCTTACTTTACCTGGAGCCCTTATGCCCCGGGTCTGGTTTTCCAGCCATGGGAAGTCCGGAGGGAGCTGTGAATCGGCAGGAGGAGAGGCGGACTGGGGCCACCTGGGCTAGCATGGCCGACACAAGCATTTTGTTATTTATTTACTGTCCGCACATCCAATCTGGTACCACTGGCTCCTAACCGCTCACCTGCCTGTCTGCCTGATCTCCCCTATCTGCCTCTGCCTCGGCCCCCACACCCGGGACCCAGGCTTCCCTCCTCTGACCGGTTGCAGGCAACCAGGACCCAGGCCTCCCTCCCTCTGGTTGGCTGCCACAGGCACCCAGGACTGGGCCCCAGCTTTGTCAGGAAGGACGTCCAGAAGGTCGTCCAGAAGATGACCGGTCTATCCAGTCTAATTAGCATATTATCCTTTTGTTAGTATAGATTTTTGCTCATTTTAAGAAGGCAGAGAGATGTGTGGGATCGGTTTGAGAACTTGGTTAAGATACTTTCTGGGGAGCAATGTTGAAAGAGACTGTCAGTCAGAATGAAGCAACACCAGGAATTATGAGAGCGGCGTTTTCGTTGTGTTTAGACCTAATCTGGAGGAGGACCCCCTTGGCCGTGGGCTGTGGGGCCTGTGATGTGTGTTTGCCGGACGGGGGAGCTGGTGGTGGCTTCTTCCTCATAGGCTAGGTTTTGAGACTTATTTTTGGAATCTGAACTCCCGTTGGCAGGAGTTGAATACTTTAGGGGGGTTTTGAAGTTGCTCTTGGGCTACGGGTTCGTGAAACAGAACCCCTGCGTGAGGTCCCTCCTCAGAAGGTCCAGCCTGGTGCCCGGACCCTTTGCTGGCCTTAGAACCTGGACTCCGTTTCCCCTTTGTGTCTGCCTCCATATCTTCCTATATGGGCTTCTTGGGCCATCCAGGGAGAGTCCATTGTCTCCCCAACCCCTGGCCCACCACCAGCCTCCAGACCTCCCCCATGAACAATGGATCTTGGCACAACATGCAAAGAGAAGAACTCTGTTTTGGTGAACAGGATGTGGTCGGTGCAGATTGGGGAGCTCTATAGCAGGAATGGTAGAGTACACCTCTCACCAAATAGAAACGATCGGCTTAATCACTGTGCAAACACGCAGGGAGGGGCCGAGGCCAGGTGCGGGGCAGGGAGCCAGCGCCAGTCCACGGACAAAGGGCTGTGTGATGTCATCTCACCCTGAGGCGGGAGGACCGAGGAGGCCAGCCTGGGGGAGGCAGAGAAGGGTTTGCAAAAGAGGCTTTTTTCCCCATTAAAAGATTGAATTTATTTTAATTATAAATATTTTGATTATAAATATATATTGTTATAATCAATAAATTGTAAATTCATTGTGTTGTAAATAATACATAATTTATTTTTCTTAATGTGATTTTGATTATATAATATAATCAAACTCATTTGATTATATAATATAAACAAACTCATTAGTCAACAGAGCAGCAAACCACGGCTCGCGAGAGGGATGTGGCTTGAGAGCCGCAGTTTGCCGACCACTGCTCTGGTTCAATATACAAGAGATCGGCAAGGGTATAAATATGAAAAGTGTTCATCCCATTGCATCCCTAGTCCACCTCCCTGCTCACAGACAGCCACTGCTACCAGTTTCTGTGTATCCTTTTAGAGGTATTTCATTCCTCTTATGTAAGGAAATATGTATCTCCTTCTTATACACAAACTAGAGGCCGGTGCACGAGATTTGTGCACTTTGAGGGGGGTCCCTCAGCCCGGCCTGTGCCCTCTCACAGTCCGGGAGCCCTTGGGGGATGTTCAATTCTGTGTGGGGAGCGGATCTGAGCCATCAGTTAGACAGCCTTAGCGCTGCCCTGGAGGCAGGAGAGGCTGCCGCTCGACAGCAGTGAGCGGGGCTCAGGGCTTCTGGCCGAGCAGTGCTTCTCCTGTGGGAGAGCACTCATCGCCATGGGGCAGTCCTGCATTGAGCATCTGCCCCCTGGTGGTCAGTGCACATCATAGCGACTGGTTGTCCTGCCATTTGGTCGGTTTGCATATTAGCCTTTTGTTATTAGTCGGGTTACATCAGACTAGACTTACGTCATTTCGTGGTTATGTCACCATCTCCCATTTACAGTATTTATAAAAAATAAAAGTTCCGTTATTTTGATGTATGCACATATGTGCTTTATGTTTTTTATTATTTATTTACCACAAGTAAAGGTCAGGGATTTTTATCTTCCTTTTAAAATTATTTTGCTGTTTCACTTCATTACTGCTGTGTATGTGCTCCATGTGAGTGACGTAGGTGCTTATGTATGTGGGTTCTGACTTACAGCGAAAATCGAGTTACGTCATGCCCTAAGAACAGATCTCTGACGTAATCCAACAGATCTCTGCCTGTATAGGATGCTGACTTGCTCTAATTGCTGTCCAAGCTATTCATGCAATGATATATTTTAGGGATTATTGCATTTCTGCACATAAAACTTCCTTGTTCTGCTTTAATGGTTGCATACTATTGCCTTGGGTGGATGGACCACCCCTGATCTACCCAGCTCCCTGCTGATGGACAGTTAGGTGGTTTCTAGCAATGTTGAGTGAATATCCGTGTGCTCACCGTTCTGTCACTTTGCCCATGCATGGGGTTGTCTCTCATACAGATTCCTTGAGGGGGAAGTGCTGGGTCAAAAGACTCGTGCCTGTTAAATTTTTGGCAGATGCTTCCATTTTGCAAGCCTCAGTTTACCTTCCCACCAATCCTGTGTGACATCCACAACCAGAGAGCTCCATGTGGATTCAAATGCTTTGCCCTTTGCCAGGGTGAAAGTGCAGATCTAATGATGGGTGAAAAATATCCTGGTATCGGTTGTGAGTTTTTAAAAACACAAATCTTTTATTTTAGAACTAGTGGCCTGGTGCACGAAACTCATGCACATTAAAAGGGAATAATCAGAGGAAATATTTTAATATTGCTATTTGCCCTTTCTCTATAATAAAAGTGTCAGAGATGAAAGAAAATTAGTAAAATGTACTTGAAAATCTTCCTCCTATTAGAGTCTAGGGCACACTGCGGGACTCAGAGTCAAGTCCCTGCCCACCCACGTGAGTCCTCAGACCTGGCTGACCCCATGCCCTTTGGGTAAGATCCAGATCTGGCCATCCCCACCCCTGTCAAGCCCCACCGGATGGGGGTGTGCAGCTTCAGGTCCCATGGTCTGGCACTGGGCAAGGGGGCACAGCCTCAGGTCCCCCGGCACACCCTCAGGTCCCCTTGCCTGAGGCGAAGGGCACAACCTCAGGTCCCCCAGCCTGGTACTGGGGCAGGGGATGTGCCTCGAGGTCCCCTGTCAAGCCTGCTAGGTTGGGGGCGTGGCCTGGGGTCCCTAGTCAAGCCCCTCTGGGTGAGGGGCGCAGCTCTCCCGCCCTGCCCGGCTCCATGCAGCCTCAGGTCCTTGCTGATCGCTCATTATGGGCACAGCCATCTTGTGATGATGTGACAGTTAATTTGCATATTACATTTTTATTATATAGGACTAGGGGCCCAGTGCACGAAATTGGTGCACTGGGGAGGTATCCCTCAACCCAGCCTGCCTCCTCTCACATACTGGGAGCCTTCAGGGGGTGTCCAACAGGGAGCGGGCCTAAGCCCCAGTCTGACCTCCCTTTGCGGGAAGTGACCAGGTTGACCAGGGGAAGGTGCCAGCCCCATCACCCTGCTATTGCAGCCCCTGCCAGTCGCTTCAGCTGCCAAGGTATTTTCATCAACGGGAACTGCAATCCCTTCACCATGAAAAAGTTACAACTTTATTTAGGCATTTTCAAGATGTGTCTTTCATAGGATATGACATTTTTTTCTTTATTTTTTTTATCCTCACCTGAGGATATGTTTCCGTTGTTTTTTCCCCCCTTCCCTCCAATCGCAGGCTCGGCCCCTGCCCCTCTGATTGCCAGCTCGGCCCCTGCCCCTCCGATCACCGGCTTGGACCACACAGGCTTTAGGCTTGGGCAAGGGGTTGCTGTATCCCCCTCCAATGGCTGGCTTGGAGTGACCTGGGTACTGAGGATATTCCCAGGATCTAGGTACATATGCAAATTAACTGCTATCCTTGTTGGGTTAATTTGCATACTCACTCTGATTGGCTGTGGACGTAGCGGAGGTATGGTCAGTTTACATGTTTGTCTATTATCAGGGAAGGTAGTTTCAGATTTACAGAAAAGTTGCAGAGTTAGTGCAGAAGTCCCATATACGCCATCTAGCTTCCCCATTGCTAGCATCCTACATCACCAGGTGTTTGTCACAACTAAGAAAATGACATTGGCACCTTACTATTAATGAATTCCAGATTTTATTTGAAGGTCACCAGTTTTTTCCCACTGGATTCTGTTCCAGGGTCCTACATTGTATGTAGTTGTCATGCCTCCTCCTCCTCCGGTTTCTTTGACCTTGACCGTTTTGAGGAGTGCTGGCCTGGTCCCCTGTGAAAAGTTGTTCGATCTGGGGTTTGACTGATGTATCCTCATGATGAGCCTGAGGGGTCAGAGGTTTGGGGTCAGAGGTTAGGGGGAGGAAGACCACAGAGCTGAAAAGCCCTTTTCACCCCATCCTATTAGCAGGTATGTGATGTCCACGTGACTTCTCACCCAGGCAGGATGTTAAGCCTCACCATCTGCTTCTGTGTTTTAAGTGCACCCCCTTGCTTGGGAGAGAGATGAGTATCTTTTTGTGTGTGTGAAAACGAAGTTGTCCAGAAATGATCATGGTCATCTCGAGGGGTGTGGGGTTCAGGAGTAGAGGGACCACAGGAACTGTGTGCAGGTCCCCAAGTCCCAAGGGACCTGCTGCAGAGGACTGATGGGGAAGGAGCAGCCAGTGTAGGAGACAGAGGTTCAGGCCCAGGCCAAATGAGGAGGTCCTCCTTCCAGAGTGGGTGCCTGGCAACTTCAGGAGAGAACAGGAAATGGAGTGGGCTTAGGGGGGTGGAGGCCGAGGGAGGAAGGAGGCTGAGACAGAGCGTGAACCCGTTGGTGAGGGAGAGAGGCAGGGAGCCCCAGGGGCTGAGGCCCAGGCTGAGGGTAGAGGGGCGTTTTGCTTTTACATTTTAACAAGGAAAGATTGGAACCACTGCCGAGAATGGGACGCACGCAGTGCGAAGGGGTCTGTGCTTGGGTCTTCCTGCCTCCTAGCGGTGAAACCTGTGTCACTGTGGGCAGGTGACCCCGTTCCTGACCCCGTTGCTTAGCTTCCCTGTAGATAATGAGAACTGTATGCTTACAGCAACCCACGTGCCCAGTGTTCTGAGTACATCCACTCACTTCACTCGTACAGCAGCCCTCCAAGGGGGTCCATACTTTTTCCAGCCCATTTTCCAGATGAGGAAACCGAGGCCACAGAAATGAAGCAACCCACCCAAGTTCAACCAGCCCGGAAGTGGCAGGGTTGGAATTTGAACTGAGGGAGCTTGGTGCCAGAGTTTCTGCTCTTCAACATTCTACCTGCCTTCAAATTCTGTTGTCTTAAATATTGTTTTCTTTTGGCATTTTTCATTCCCCTTTGCATGCCCTGCCTGCTCACATTTTTTCATGCCCTCTCTTTCCTCGGAGTGACTGTTGGGTATTCAGTAGGCCAGGCCACAGTCCATGCCATTCCTACTGTGCCTTGAGAGATGAGTGGTGCCTGACCACTCATCTTGTCCATGTCAGGGGAACACAGACAGATGTTTCCGAAAATACCACATCTGGGCACCCGGCAGAGATGTCCCTCCTGTGACCTTTCTGAGCTCAGCGGCCTTGGTTTCCCCACCGGGTCATTTTCCGATTGGATTTTGCTATGAAGCCCTTTGTATCTTGAGCAATTGTCGGAGGAGAATTCTCAGTTGTTGGGCATTATCTCTCTGTCCTCTTCCTCCTTTGCTTTTGGGCCCTGCCTGCCTGTGGGTCATTTCACCAGAAAGGGATGAAGGGTGGGAAGGAAAAATGACCCAAAATTCCATAAGTCCCTCATTCGCCGCTACCCGCCCCTCCCTGCTTGCCCGGCATGGACAAGCACTGAGGATGGAGAGGCGTGAACTCTCTAACTCCTTCCTGTCCACACAGTCAGCAGGAGGTACTGATGGTCGGGTCTCAGGGTACAAGCGACTTAGAGCCCCTGCATTTTCTCAAGAAAAAAGACAGGTTGTCATTGCTGGAGAGTGGATGACACATCCTCCACGTTGAACGAGTGGCTTCAGAGCCACACGCAGGACCAGGGCGTGAACACGGAGGGACAGGCCTCTCTGAGCTTGGTGTGGGGGCAGTGGTCACGAGTCAGACCTTGAGTGGATGATGAAGTCGCAGGCACTGCCACTTCCGTAGCCCCGGCCAGCATCGAGGAATACAAATGAACCGATCTTGAGGTTCGGAGACTGTGGTTTTCTTCTCTTTCTGATTTTTATCTTGTTGGTGTTTGCACGCCTCCACACTTCCCCTTTCAAGTTCTTTCCACCCACGTCTTGACTTGCTTCCCTGCTGCACATCCCAGGGTGCCCTTCTGAGAAACATCTCCCCCCAGGAATCCTGGAGGAAACGAAGGATTCCAGACCCCATGAAGTGATTCCAGTTCTGGAGCATGTTTGGAGACGCGTTGGCCAAATCCTCATGCTGCCTTGGGACAGACCCTCCGTGATGGAGGCCTGTCGTCCATGAATGTCTTTCTTTAAAAACTTTCTTCTCAGGTTCTACGTTGAGGCTCTGAGGCTAAAACCCTCTCGTTTACAGCAGCTTTCAGACCTGATGCCACCCAAGGTGGGTCTTTCTTGGTGTCCTTCTTACACCCAGGCATTTCCCACAGACGTTCGTGGAAACATCAGGGTGATCCATGTGTCCCGGTTTGCCTGGGACTTTCCCAGCGTTAGCACCAAAAGTCCCGTACCCAGGGACACCCCTGGGCAAACGGACGGCGTGTCACCCTGGGAGGCACCTGTGGTGTTTGGAGCTGGAGATGCAGATTTTAATCAATTCCCGCTCCTTGTTCTTATAGAGCCTACAGACTGGTCAGGAAGATATAGTCAAAACAAAACAAAAAAACTCTGTGCCAAGTACAGCAGAGGAACACTTAACAGCTGACACATCTGAGTACTTACGTGTCCTTCGTGGTTCTGGTACTTTGCACAAGGATTCATTTCATCCTCCCAAGAGCCTTAAGAAACTACCATTGGCTGAAACCGGTTTGGCTCAGCGGTAGAGCTTCGGTCTGCGGACTGAAAGGTCCCAGGTTCGATTCCGGTCCAGGGCATGTACCTTGGTTGCGGGAACGTCCCCGGTGGGGGGTGTGCAAGAGGCAGCTGGTCGATGCTTCTCTCTCATCGACGTTTCTAGCTCTCTATCTCTTTCCCTTCCTCTCTGTAAAAAAAATCAATAAAATATATTTAGAAAAAGAAAAAGAAAAAGAAACTACCATTGTGCCCATTATACAGATGGAAAAACTGAGGCTCCAGTGTCGTGCTGTGGGACATGGGAGAGCCTGGGTGTGACCACAGGCCATCTGGCTCCGTGCCCTGCACCCTTGATTCTGCACTGGGTGGAGAGGTTTGGGGAGGAATTCTGCTCTGGGAAGGCCACAGGTGGTTTCTTGGAGGGAGTGACGTGCTTACTGGGCTATGATAGGTGAAAAGAATTTGTAGACACTCTGGGAAGGAAGGAAAATAAGACGGAGAGAAGGAGGGTGCCTGGCATGTTGGAGATATGTAAGCGAGGCTGCAGATGCACAAAAGATCTGCATTTGCACTGTTGGTAGGGGGTAAAGTGAGAGGGGTGGGAAGTAGGGGCCCAGTGTATCCTGGGAAACCCCTCCATCCTGGGAAACCTGGTGTCTGATCATCTTGGTGGGACACATTAGGGGGTGGATGGGTGTCAGAAAGACCCCAGGGGTCTTGATGATCATAAATGGGCATCACTGGATGGGCTGAACCAAGACTATGGTACATTTGGAGGCTCGGCTTGTAGGCCTTGGCTTGTGACACGGAGACCAGAGATTTCCAGCAATGCCTGCTTTTATCTTTTTATTGAGGTAAAGTTCGCATACCATAAACCCTCCACTTAAAGTGCACAATTCAGTGGCATGTAGTACACTCACGGGGTGTGCAACCTCTCTCTAGTTCCGGAGCGTTTTCATCTCCCCAAAAAGAAACCGTACCCATTAACAGTCGCTCCTTATTTCGCCCCCAAACCTCCCTCCAGCCCCTGGCTTCCTGTCCCTGGATTCACCTTCTCTGCACATTTCAGATGGATGGAGTCACATGAAGTGGCCTTTTGTGTCTGGCTTCTCTCACGTGGCATCCTGCTTTCAAGGCTGGCTCCGGGCTGCCTTGGAGCTGAGTTATCGGTGACAAAGCTGCTCGGCCAGCCCTCTCTAGGCTCCCGGGAGTCAGCTTCTTCCCTTAGAACTTAGGGTTCCAGGCAGCTGCTGCCAGTCTTGGCTCCCAAACGTTGAACGAATGTGGGTGCAGGCACAGGACGAGAGAGATGGCCCTCAAGCTCGTGGTGAGTGCCTGACAACAGCAGCCCTCCTGTCATGTTTCCGGGGATTCTAAAGCTGTTGAGGCCAAATTTTTGAGGAGCAGATCCATTGCTGAAAGTGAGTTTATTCCCACATTCTGGGGTTTCAGGATCAGTTAAGGCAGCCCAGGACCTGAAGGTGTGGCTTTTCCCTAGGATTTCCAGGGCTTTCCCCTTCTCTTTCTTTTTTAATATACTAGAGGCCCAGTGAATGAAAATTCATGCACTGAGGAGGGGTCCCTCAGCCCGGCCTGCCCCCTCTCACAGTCCAGGAACCTGCACCCTTGATTCTCCACTGGGTGGAGAGGTTTGGGGAGGAATTCTCAGGGGCGAGAGATGACCAGGTGATTGGGAAGGCGACGCCTCATCACACCTCTGCTGCTGCCACTGCCGGCAGCGCAAGCCTCGACCTGCCCTGGGCGGCTGGGCAGCCAACATCTGAGGCTTGCCTGCATCCTCAGGTGGCTTTGGGGTTGAGGGGACTTGGAGGACTCCAGAGGCAGGCTCACGGAGCAGCTGGACCTGCCTGGGAGCCAGCCCGGCTGTGCCGCATGCCTGCTGCCTTGGTGGGCCTGGGGGGATGGGGTGCCGCCTTCCTAGTGGCTGTGGGCACTGTAATTTTTGAAGGTGTGGCAGTCAATTAGCATATTCCTTCCTTATTGGCTGAAGGTGCCACCATCTTTGAGGGCGGGACAATCAACTAGCATATTCCCACCTTATAGGCTGTGGCCACCACTATCTTTGAGGGTGGGGCAGTCAATTAGCATATTCCCTCTTTTATTTGATATGATTTTTTTTTGTTTGTTTCAGAGAGGAAGGGAGAGGGAGAGACAGAGATAGAAAATCAGTGATGAGAGAGAATCGCTGACCGGCTGTCTCCTGAACACACCCCACTGGGAATTGAGCCTGCAACCCAGGCATGTGCCCTGACTGGGAATTGAACTGTGACCTCCTGGGTCAGAGGTCAATGCTCACTGAGCCACACGGGCTGGGCTGCCTTCCCTTTCAACAGAGCAATATTAGGAAGCCAGCACTGCGCTGCTCGGAGACTCAGCTGGTTAGAGGCCTTTGCCCTTTTCTCCCTTGGGGTCGCAGCCTGTGGTGGAGATAACCCTATCCCACCGTCACTTACAAAGTGTGTACCTCAGAAATTCTGAGATTCCCCCATCATTGTTGTCTCCCCAGATGAGAAGGAAGAGCTTCCTGGACACCTGCCTTTGGTTGATCATTGAGACGGGCCCCACCCTTCGTAAAGCAGATCGTGTTTGCATTGCAGAGTCCCCAGTGACAAAATGACGCAGAACCCGTTCTGGCCATGTCTTCCCTTTGTCTCGGTTGTGTGGTGTGAAAGTCTGAAATGCATCTTTTCACCCTTTTAGAGAGAGGTGACACCTTGAGAGCTGTTCAGATGTGTTGCTTCCTCTGAGAATTTCTTTAAAGAGTTTTCTTTAATTTTTTTTTATGTTTAAAATCTTTATTTTTGAAAGCATTACATCTGTGAGAATTCATTTTCTATTCGTTTCATTTGGGGGCAGGGTGGGTAAAACGAGGCCGTTGATTGTACCTGGATCGCCGAGCCTGGGAGGTGCTTTGGTGGACTCTGAAGGACTCCGGAGTTTCTGGGCCTGGGTTCAAACCCCAGCCAGCCCTGCCACTTTGTCTGTGTGACTTTGGACAAGCAGCTTAACCTCTCTGGGCCCCAGTTTTCTCATTTATAAGTTGGGATGATGATAATAGTTTCGGACTTAGTGGGTTGAAAACTACATGGGATAGTTCCTGGAAGGACGTAAATTACAGAACAGTAAAGGAAGAGCCCCCTGTGGTTCATGTAGATCAGTGTTTCCCAAACTTCTCTCATGATGAGAATCACCTGGTGGAGTTGTTAAAACACAGATTCCTGAATCCCAACTAAGAAGTGCTAAACTAGAATTTTTGAGAACATATAGGTAAAATTGCATACCTAACTTAGTGCTCTGTATATAACATCTGTCTAGAGCACTAGTTAAGTATACAATTTTACCTATATGTTCTCAAAAATTCTAGTTTAGCACTTCTTAGTTGGGATTCAGGAATCTGTGTTTTAACAACTCCACCAGGTGATTCTCATCATGAGAGAAGTTTGGGAAACACTGATGTAGATGCAGCTGTGCATCTGGGGTGGAGGTGGAGTGTAGTAGATTTTGCTCAGGCCAGATGTCTGAACTCAAAGATGCCAACATAAGGTTTAACAGCCTCCTTATCTGGTTCGCCTTAGTACTCCTCAGCTTCTTTCTGGGGTGAGAACCCAGCAGATTCTAGACCCAGACGAGTGACTGGTGACAAGAGGAATTGGCCGGCCCAGCCCTGCCTGGCTCCATTGCAGAAAGGAGTGCCACCCTATCCTGCCTCCCCCTCAGTTGTGACTCATTCGATGGAGGGGGTGAGAGGGTCGGGCTTGCCCTCTCACATACAGATGTAAGCGGTATCAGGACTTGGTCAGGAGGAGGGTAAAATGCGTTTGGACGGTTGCATTGATGACAGCAAGAAAAGAGGAGACACATTTTAGAAACACTAGATGAATAAATGTTGGTGATTTTGGAAGATTCATTGGACCCACACTGTGCATTCTCAGGGGAGACCCGAGGGATTGAAAATCGGGTCTTGGGATTGGGGGACGGGAGAAGCGAAAAAATACCTTAGATATTACAGGGGTGTGTGGCCCTCCAAAATCCAACCCTACCCAACAAAATCTTATTTCTTAGTATTTCACTACTCTTGTTAGGCAGAAATTAAATTACATTTAAATTAATTAATTAAATTTAAATATAATTTAATTTCACTCTCCGGAGCGGGGGTGGGAAGGTAGTGGGGGAGATAGTGGTAATGAAAACAAGCTTGAGAAATCCTGTTCTTAGTCTACGGGTTCCATGAATGAGCGGCCCCCAGACTCATTCCTCCAGGCTCAGGGGTAATAGCCACATAACCCCCACTGCCCATTGACGAGAGTACGCTTCACTAAGCAAATCGTTGAAACTTGGGACAAGGGAAATTTTCAACATTCCAAGTGGCATAGTTACAGATAAGAAAGTGGGGGCTAGGGTTATGCATCTGGTCACGAGCCAACATTTCCAAGGCCAAGCCCAGTTCTTGTGTCAGAAATGCAGATCCATGGATTGGAAAGGCCTCCTTTTCCTTCTTTCATATATATATATATATGGCCTGGTGCACGAAATTCATGTGCAGGGTAGGGGAGGTCCCTCAGCCCGGCCTGCACCCTCTCCAATCCGGGACCCCTCTGGCGATGTCCGACTGCCTCTTGCAATCCAGGACTGCTGGCTCCTAACCACTCACCTGCCTGCCTGCCTGATTGCCCCTAACCACCTCTGCCTGCCTGCCTGATCAACCCTAATTGCTCCCCTACTGGCCTGATTGCCCCGAACCACCTCTCCTCATCCTACACTCAGGACCCAGGATTCCATCCTCTGGCTGGCCGCAGTGACCGTGCTGACCGTAGCCTCAGGGGATCATGGGTGGGCTTTCCCTTTCCCAGGCTTCAGGTGCAGGAGCAGCCACTGGTGCCCCTGACCATGGGGCAGGCAGCTTGTCCATCTCCCAAGCCACTGGTCTCTTTTCCTCTCTCACGAGCTCATTTGTGCCTGGCTGGTCCCCATTCCTCTCTCATGAGCTCATTTGTGCCTGGCTGGTCCCCATTCCTCTCTCCCCTGTGTTGAGTGTCTGAGCTGGTGTGATGAGGGTGTGATGACCATTTGCATATTATCTCTTATTATGTAGGATATTTTTATTTATTTCAGAGAGGAAGGGAGAGGGAGAGAGAGTTAGAAACATCAATGATGAGAGAGAATCATTGATTTGCTGCTTCCTGCACACTCACTGCTGGGGATCGCGCCTGTAACTGGGCCATTTGCCCTTGGCTGGAATGGAACCTGGGACCCTTCAGTCCACAGGCCCACACTCTATCCACTGAGCCAAACCCGCCAGGGCCTCCTTTTCCTTTTCTTTAACCAGCACTGACGTTCATAGACAGAGCATTGGGCCCTCCTTCCAAAGGTGTCCAGAGTGTCAGGTGGTGCCCGGAGTTCCCACTTTTGAGCGCCCTTCCGAGCGGAGTGCCCTGTGGGACTGACTGCACAGGTTCCTGCCTGGCCTCACTTCCCATTCCTCAGCATTTTCTTGATTTCTCGGGGGTGGGGTGTAAGGTCCTGGAGACTGGCCTTCCGTGTGTTCTTGCAAATGGACAATTGAGAAAAGCCACTCTTGGGTTTAACAACAAAGTTAAACAATGGGGGTGGGAGAGGTACCCCCTTGTTTATTCCTCTATTCCCCCCCCAAAAAAAAAACAAAACAAAACCCGATAACCATGGCAACCAGGGCTCTGCCTTGATGCCTCAAAGCCCAGGATGCTCAAGGCTGTGTTTTTATGAGCAAAACCGTGGCTTTGCGTTTTGTTAGATGCTGAGATGCTTTCCCAGGGTTTCCGTTTGTCCCAGAAAAAGGGACACAAGTGTTTGACATAACGGTGCCAGCACCTCAGCGCCCAGGCAGCCCGGGCAGCTTGGCAGAGGGTTCTCGGTGGCAGTGGAGTGTGCATATGTTGTGTGTGTGGGGGGGGGGGGGGGAGCATCTGCGTCTGTGTGTGTGTTGGGGTGAGGCCGCTGCTCTTAAGCGTGTCATGTGTGGGCTAGGAGGAGCGAGTGGAGGCGGGCTGAGCGCATTCTTTCTGGAAGGGTGAGTAGGTGGGTGGTTGGCTGGGCCTCCTGCCCCCGGGGGAAGTGAAATAAAAAGAAATGCGGAGGGGGTGGACGTGGGACTGAGTGAAGTGGCATTTCCTGGCCTGGGGCCTGGGGAAGGAATGCTGTGGAATTTATTTAGAAAGCCTTCAAACCCGCTGGGTATGGGTTGTTGCTTGCTCTCTCTCTCTCTCTCTCTCTCTCTCTCTTTCTCTTTTTTTTACTATTCTAGTTTATTGCTCTTGTTCTTTTCAAAGCTATAAGCATGCTTATGTGGCTGTTTGATCAAAAGCAATGTTCCCAAGGGACAGTGCCCTGACAGTCCAGAAAATAGGATGTGACTAAAAGAAAGACGATGCCTGGTTAATGAGCGGGGACCTGGGCCTTGATTTCCAAAACGAGGCATTCTTTACAGTTCAGGGACAGGAGGCCCTGGCCCGACACTTGTGATCTTCTTTATTCACGTTTCTTTACTTTCGGAGGAGAGAGGTGGTGGCTTTGAAGTAAAGGAATTCCGCCTCTGAGTGGAGTCATTGATTTCCAGCGGTTTGACCCAAACTATTTGCAGGATTGAGGGTACCCCAGACCTTATTTTCCCCTCTCCCAAAGGCACTCCGATTGCAACCACAGCAAGCAGGGCTATTTTAGGCTTGCCGCACGCATGGCGTTTTCTGCTCTCCTGGTGTTTTTCCATAGGACTTGGTGTCCATAATAAATTGTGTAAGCAGCCAGGGTCTGCGTTTTCTGAGACAGGAAGGGACAGCAGGTCCTTGACGTCGAATGTGGATGTAAAGTCCTGCAGAGCATCATGGCCTGTTCCCCCAGCTGAAGACTCGGGGAGCCCGGAGCCCAGTCCCTGCCGGAAGCTGATGGGGAAGTGCCTGGGGCAGCCTGAGGGGACCTCAGCAGACGGAGGGCGTGAGCCGGATAGAGAAGTGTCCTCGGCTGGTCTTTGTGGTTTCTCTGTCCTTCTGCATTTCTGTGTCTGTATGTCAGAGGAACCAGTCCTTAGCCACTTTTCACGGGGTTCTCGTCTGTAACCCCTGAGCCTGTTCCCACAGAGACGGTCCGCCCTCCTGCTTCACCCTCCCTGTGGATTTGGGTGTCCGACCTGTCCTGTCACCCGTACATGGGGCCGTCTGTGGTTTTCTTCTTGCTTCCCTTACGGGCCTTCTGTGTCATCTACATTTTCTAGGGATGGACCTTCCTCTTCTCCATAACCTTCCATGGTTCCCACTGCTCCACAGCAGTGCTCTCCCGCAGAACCAGGAAATGGGCCACATAGGTATTTTAGATGGTTTAGTAGCCACATTTTTTAAAATTGAAAAGAAACAGCTGAAATGCATTTTAACATCATACTGTAACTCAGCTCCATATATCCGAAATAGTATCGTTTTGACATACAGCCGATATTTTAAAATTATAAACAAGATATTTCACATCCATGTACTTTAAAGTACTTGAAATCTAGGGTGTATTTTACATCGACGTATCCCAAATTAGATGCTAAAATTTTATCAAAAACATTTGGATATATATATATATATATATATATATATATATATATATATAAAATTGATTTTTTTAAAGAGAGGAAGGGAGAGGGAGAGGGATAGAAAGTTAGAAACATCCATGAGAGAGAAATATCAATTCAGCTGCCTCCTGCACATTCCCTACTGGGGATGTGCCTGCAACCAAGGTACATGCCCTTGACTGGAATCTACCTGGGACCATTCAGTCTGCAGGCCGATGCTCTATCCACTGAGCCAAACTGGTTAGGGGAGTGGTCGGCAAACTCATTAGTCAACAGAATCAAATATCAACAGTACAACGATTGAAATTTCTTTTGAGAGCCAAATTTTAAAAACTTAAACTTCTAATGCCACTTCTTCAAAATAGACTTGCCGCAGCAGAATGAATTGCTGCCTCTGTTCCCCAGGGGTTCGAGAAGACCCAGCCGGATGGGCAGGGGTCGCAGGCCCGTCGGAGCCCCGGCCCGGCCTGTGGCTCGCTGTCCCGGGAGCTCATACCCCATCTCTCCTGGGACAGGTTTGAATGGATCTCCTAACAGCAGCCTTGGCCCTGCCCCGTCGGAACACAGAGCCGCACAAAGGACGGCCCTGTGTCCTCCCCGCGGCTGCCCGGGGGCTGGGAGCGGGCCGTCGACCGGAGCGCACCCTGGGTGCGGGCCATGTAATTCTAGGCGGGCATCGGCTCCGAGAGGAAAAACAACCCTTTCTTCGCCCTCACAGAAGGAAATGTGGGCCCGGCCGCTCGCTCGGAGACTCATTTTCCAAACTAGGAACCGTGTGTGTGTGTGTGTGTGTGTGTGTGTGTGTGTGTGTGTCCTTCTTAAAGAACTATAACATATATACAGGAAGTGCATAATTGTACAACTCAGATGTTCGCAAAGTTAGCGTGCCCATGTAACCAGCCCCCCCCCCCCCCCCCACCACCGATGAGGAAAGAGAACATGACCGGCACCCCAAAAAGGCCTCCTTCCCCCCCCTCCACACTCTTCCCCGTCTCCTCGGAGCCCCCTTTCCTGCTTTCTAACCCATGACTCATCTCCCTGTTTCGGAACTGTGTGTCCAGGGAGGGCAGCGCAGGCTGTGCGTTTCAGGCGTCTGGCTTTTGCTCAGCACTCTGTTCGCCGTAGCTTGTGGTTGGTTTCGAATTCTGGCATCGGAAACTTTATTCGTAAAAAAAACAACCGCGGTGGTTCAAAACGAAGCAGACACTCGGTGTGAAAGGCAGGTTGCTGTTGGGTGGCGGTCTGAAGTGTGAAGAACCTTTTGCTTGCGTGCGTTCTGAGACGTTTGTCCTCGGGGTTTTCTAGGATTGGGCGATTTTCGGTTGTCCAACATTTACCTTTTATCTTTAATTAATGAATCCTGATTAAGGTGATCATTCTTGGGTCTTGGAAAGATGTGAACTCCCTGTCTGGCTTTTGGCCACAACTGGACAGGAGTCATTTCTCCAGGTTTTCTTTGTGTCGGGTAAAAAGTTAAAGAAGAGGGCGGAGGAGGGAGAGAGAGAGAGAGAGAGAGAGAGAGAGAGAGAGAGAGAGAGCGCGCTGTCCATTAATAAATTGCTTATGTGGTGTCTTCTGGTTTTGCCGTAGGTGAAATGTCTGCTCCGGGATTGTACCAGGCGGCTGCCGGGCCCTCGTCGGCCCCCTCCGCACCCCCAACTTACGAAGAGACGGTGGCCATTAACAACTACTTCCCCACGCCTCCCGTGCCCGCGCCCGGGCCCACCACGGGGCTGGTGACCGGCCCCGATGGGAAGGGCATGAACCCTCCTGCGTACTACACCCAGCCAATGCCCGTCCCCAACACCAATCCAAGTACGTGCGACCTCTCCTCCGATCTCTCCGCCTCCCGGTCCCCCTTCCCGCCCCGGCCTTCAGTCCAGTTCTCCTCCGTGTGAAACGTTACATACCGTCTCGCAGGTTCTGCACCGCTGAGGCTCACGGCTTTCCCATGATCAAGGACCGTTTATGAGCTTCCTCAAGTCCGCCATAAATCACCCCTTTGGCACTCACACTGTGCCAGAGAAATCTGGCAACGGCGGCTTGCTTTCAGAGACCTCACCCTTCCCGCCGGGGTTTGCTAGAAGCCTGGGCCCTGAGTGGAGGGCGGGAGTAAGAGGCGGAGGAGAAGCCGCCCCGCGTGAGGAATGGGGGAGCAGAAACCCCTCCCCCAGCAGAGCCCCCCAGCGCTCCATGTGCAGAGGGTGCTTCCCTGCCTCCCACAACTTTATTTTTATACCCGCTCAGGGTTTAGTATCCAACATACATGAAGAACGCATACAGCTTAACGCCAAGAAGACAACCCAGTTAAGAAACGAGCAGACAGCCTGAAATAACACTTCTCCAAAGGGGACACACAGATGGCCAGCAGACGGGAAAATTTAGGCTCCTTGTCCCTAAGCATCAGAGAGACACAAATCAGCACCACAATCAAGTATCACCTCACACCTGTCAGAAGGGGATGGGGTGGGGGGCTTCTTTCCAAGCTTGTTCTCCAGTCATTGCCTCCCAAACTACCTGAAAAGAAAGCTCATGTAACCAAGTGCACCATGTGCTGTGCACAGAGGGCTCGTGGCTGAGGCCAGGCCGTGCTTCCGGGAGCGAGCTCGGGGCTGTCCGTCGGCCCCTGCAGGACTGACCTCCAGGGCAGACAGGGTCTCGGCACACCGGTGTTCATTTGTGTCGCCCAGGGAAGACACCCGTGTGGACACGACACGTACAGTCCGTGTGCAAGGAGAGTCTCACCCCCTTTCCCGTGGCACCCCATCGGCCCTCACACCTTTTAGGTCACCGCTTTCAGCACTGAGGTCCCCTCCCACATTCCTCTCTGCAGACATAATGAATACAAATACATGTTCTTGCCACTTCCTTTTCTTACAGAAACGGTAGCGTGCTATACACGTGCTGTGTGTGTGTATGTATATTCTTTTGTACCTCGCTTTTTTCCCCCTCCACTTACCAAAGTGTCCATATGAGTCCACAGACAACGTCTTCGTTCCCTTTTACAGTGCCGACAGAGTATCATGTCCAACTTTAGAAATGTTGCCGGCCTGGTCAATAAAAAAAATGTTATCTTAGTACAGTTTTAAATTTCATGCACCTTAGAACACAGGAGGCTTATCATCTTTTCATTTGTTTAAGCCCATCTGTATTTCCTAATAATAACTCCTCTTTTTGCTGGAATTCGCTGAAGCAGGTTCCTGTGGTTTGCATACGGTCACGCTGTTTTATTTATTTTTAAAATATATTTTATTGATTTTTTTTTTTTACAGAGAAGAAGGGAGAGGGATAGAGAGCTAGAAACATCGATGAGAGAGAAACATTGATCAGCTGCCTCCTGCACATCCCCTACTTGTGGATGTTCCTCCAACCAAGGTACAAGCCCTTGACCGGAATCGAACCTGGGACCTTTCAGTCTGCAGGCCGACACTGTATCCACTGAGCCAAACCAGTTAGGGCACTGTCACGCTGCTTTACACCCCCTTTTCCCGGAAGCCAGAGTGTTTCTTCATGCCCTTATTTTGATATCAGTCCTTGAAGGGCCAACATGGAAGAGCTGGATTTTGCCCCAAGTGTCTGTCCTTCTAGAGATTAAGGAAAAGGGGTCTAAGGTGAGGGGAGGTGGGCTCTGCCTCCAGCTTCCCAGACTTGATCGAGTTTTGCTGCTAAATGCTTGAGTTGGGAACAAGCAATAGGGTGGCCTGTTGATCATGATTTAATAACTCCACAAACATCCACAGATGGGACATTCTTATAACTTTTTCCTTTCTTCTCTTCGTGTCTTCTCTTACTCTTTCTGCTTTTGTTATTCCACACGTTATTCCGGGTTAGAAGTCTGACAGGTCTCCCAGGCTGACACGAAGGTCTAGGTGGGGCTGCCTTCCTTCCTCCAGGCTCTAGGAGAGAATCCATCCCCTCGCCTGCCCCACCTCTTGTCTCACGGCCCCCTTCCTCCATCCTTAAAGCCACACCAGCAATCCAAGTCCCGCTCACTGTCACATGGATAAGGGCAGAGATAGAATACTGGGGGCCCACTAGAATTGTAAGAAGTATTAATCATGCTCCGTTAACCATGATGGTTTTGTTCTGATGAAAGAAGGCACATTCTAGCCCGACTGGGAGCTCACCTGCAGATGCAGCCCATCTTCCCCCCCAGGGAGCTGCCTGTTATCAGGGCAAGTTTAACAACCTTGTTGCAGAAACCAGAGCGACCAGCCCTTTGAAGACCCCCCAGCCTTTGCATACCCACGGGCCTTTGCAAATCTCCAGACCTGTCAACTGCCCATTTGGCATAACCTTTTGCCTACTGACTCGCCCTTTGAAGACCCCCAGCCTTTGCATACTTTCGGGCCATTGCAAATCTCCAGCCCCCATTATCTGTCGCCTACTTCCCCATGTAATCTTTGTCCTTCTGCCCACTATAAGCAGCTGGCTTATGGGGGGGGGGGGCTGCAGAGCAGATTTTTGTGGGTGACCTGCTGCTCTCCCACACTGCCGGCAGTATGGGAATAACCACTCATAGATGGCTCAACCCTGTCTCTGCTTAATTGGCTCAAGTAGTGACAGGCGGCCCAGGCCCATTGATTGTCTGTCCGGTTACATCACATTATTGCTTCACGGCCATGGCCCCTGGCCTGTGTCCCTTGGCAGGGGGAGGGACACAGCCAATTCAAAATCACAGGCAGCTCAGGAGGAAATCGCCTGCTCAGACTGGTCCCCGGGGTCTGCCCGGGTCACCTCACCCGCTTGGGCCTCAGTTTCCCCATCTGTAAGTAAGTAAGGGCTCATCGGGTACCTCTATCAGTGAGTTCTTAAAATGAGATAACATTTTATGAGTAATCGTTTCATAAAAGTGCTCAAGTGACTTTGACCTCTCGAGAAGGGAGGGGACAAGATAACTTTTGATTATTTTCGATGGCCGCTCTCTGCTCGATAAATGACTCATTCTTGCAGCCCACCCTCAACCCCACCCCAAAAGTCTTACTAAAACTGACACGCAGGTGCTAAAGCAGGCTCAGTGCTGCTCTTCCTGGAGAAGTGTCAGGCTCACCTAGCCCTGGGCGGCGTTCATTTCCTCTGAGGGCAGGGGCATTCCAGCAGCCCAAGGACGGACCAGGAGGAAGTCCCCGTGACAGAAATATGAGCTTCAACACCTTTGCCAAACACCACAAAGAGCACGTAAAACGCGCAGGGCTTTGGGACTGACACGCCTAGATCCTCTCCAGTTGCGAATGTCTGTCTGGACACGTCTGCCGTGGAGTTTCCTCTCTTTGGCATGACCTCACATCCTCGCTGCATGTGCTCAGGTGGCTCCCGGCTTGTCCTGCTCAGTGACCCGGCCTTTCCCCTGGCATTGGAGTTGGTAAAGGGGCCTGTTTTATGAAAAGAGGGAGTTGTTTATCGAGGAGCCCCTCTGTCCCAGAACCGGTGAGAGGGTCTTCCTTTACCAGCATTATCTTATTTAATCCCAACAACAACTCTGTTACATCCATTTCTTATTTTATTTTATTTTTTAAATATATTGATTTTTTTTTTTTTTTTTTTAAAGAGGAAGGGATAGGAATAGAGAGTTAGAAACACTGTTGAGAGAGAAACATCAATTAGTTGCCTACTACTGGCGATGTGCCCGCAACCAAGGTACATGCCCTTGACTGGAATCGAACCTGGGGCCCTTCAGTCCTCAGGCTGATGCTCTATCCACTGAGCCAAACCTGTTAGGGCTACATCCATTTTTTAAATAACAGCTTCGTTCAAATATAATTCTCAGACCGGAAGGTTCGGACTCTTTAAGTGTACAACTCACTGGTTTCTGTCTGTTCGCAGCACTAATTCCAGAATGTCCCATCACCCAGAAAGAAATCCTGTACCCTCTACACCCGTTAGCAGTCATTCCCCAGCCCCCTCCCCTAGCCCCTGGCCGTCTAATCTGTGGGTGAGGAAAATGGGAGCGAAAACCCGCCATGTCACAGTCTCTGAGATTACATCTGCAGACCACAGTCGCAGAACCATTCGGAACTTAACACAGTTTGGGGACCCTTCCTGGACCGGCTGGATCAGGCTGTGCCGGGGCGGGGCCCGGGCACGTGCATTCTCAGCTCCTCCCATGGCTCCATGGCCAGTTGCCTTCGGAAGCCTGGCCCAGCTGAGCACAGGCCTTGGCCGGCTCGCCTGTGGGGTTCTGAATGTCCCTCAAAGGATATTTCTGGAAATCTGCCACTTTCCTCTTTTTCCCTTTTTGTCATCCCCCCTATTATTTTTAATATTAGATTTGTGTTTTGTTTTTTTTTAATGTTAGAATTGTGTGTTTTTTAATAGCGCATACATGTCAGAGCAAAGTGCTGCACATACAACTACAGGTCATTTTGGGGGGAGCGTGTGAGAAGTAAAAGTGCAGCTGCTTTAGTTGTGCAGTCCCACCTCAAGGGAGGACTCCGCAGTGAAGGTGCTCCGGCCCCTGGCAGCAGCTTCCTGGTGGTGCTGCCCAATTTCTGCAGCCCCGGGCCTCTCCACCTCATTTTTTAAGTTAGGGTAAAATCTATGCTAATTAAAGGGTAATATGCTAATTAGACCGGGTCAACCAGACATCTTCTGGCCATCTGACTTCCAGACAGTTAGAGGGCAAGCAGGCCAGCAGGGGGGCAGTTAGGGGGCGATCAGGCCAGCAGGGGGTTAGTTAGTGGGGAACCAGGCTGGGATGGGGCCTGAACTGACAGTGGGACATACCCTGAGGAGTGCCAGATTGGAGAGGGTGCAGGCCGGGCTGAGGGACACCCCCCGCCCCCCGCCCCACCATGCACAAATTTTGTGCACCAGGCCTCTAGTATACAACATAAAATATATCATCTTAAGCATTTCCAAGTATAAGTTCAGTGGCATTATGCACATTCATATCGTTGTGCCACCAGCACCCATTTCCAGAACTTTTCCATATTGTAAAACTGAAACTCTGTCTCCATTAACTCCCCAGCCTCCTCCCTCAGCTCCTGACAACCACCGTCCACTTTCTGTCTCTATGAGTGTGACTTCTCGAGGTGCCTCCTGGATGAGGGATCCGGCAGCATCTGTCCTTTCTTGTCTGGCTTATTTCACCGAGCGTAACATCCTCAAGGTCCATCCATGGTGCATAAGTGAAGGCGGAATCATACTCCGCTGTATGGATGGACCACATTTTGCTTATCTGTTCACCCATCGGAGGACATTTGGCTCTAGAAATAGTGCTGCTGTGAACAGGGGTGTGCCTCCACCTTGTCTTCTAACAGATGTTTCCTGGTTTACTGACCGGCTCTCTCCTCTTCCCTCCCATCAGTTACCGTGCAGACGGTCTACGTGCAGCAGCCGGTCTCCTTTTTCGACCGCCCGGTCCAGATGTGCTGCCCTTCCTGCAGCAAGATGATTGTGACCCAGCTGTCCTACAACGCCGGCGCCCTCACCTGGCTCTCCTGCGGGAGCCTGTGCCTGCTCGGGTGAGCCAGGTCCCCTCGGAACCCCGGCTCTCCCTCATTCCTCGCTCTCAGGGTTTCTCAGTGGTAGCATGCACTTCTGTCTCGTGGGGTGCCGTCCTGCGCATGGAGGACGTTGCTCAGCATCCCTGGCCTCCACCCCTGTGTGCCAGGAGCTCCTCCGAAAATCGTGTTAAATAGTAGGAATTGTCTCCCGTTGAGAACCACTGCTCCTGAGCATCTCAAAGCTTGGGAGCTGCTGTCCCATCATTGCTTCTTTCTTATTCGTTTGTTAAATCCACACACAAGGATATTTTCCCATTGACTTTTAGAGAGAGTGGAAGAGAGAGAGAGAGGAGGGAGGGAGGGAGAGAACCATCCATGTGTGAGAGACACATCAATTGGTTGCCTCCTGCACGCACCCCAACCAGGAATGGGGATCGAACCTGCTATCCAGGTGTGTGCCCTTGGTTGGGAATCGAACCCGAGACCCTTCGGTGTCGGGGTTGATGCTATAACCCCTGAGTTATACCGGCCAAGACCCATAATTCCCTCTTGCTCATCTGCTCACACCACTCCCTCTATGACATCTAGTGTATGCAGTGACCGGCAGAGCATCCACGTGCGTCTTATAGCGTGATACCTTAGGGATCTCTGTTTCTTCCAGGATTCCGTGATCTAAATCACAATGTTTGCCTCGCTCCGAGAGAAGCTTTAAACATCTGCACATTACATATACTCGATAGTCATCTCTTTAAAATGTCTTACCCTTTTATGAGCCCAAGTGTTTTTCTCATTGCCTCCACAAGGGGATGTGTAAATATTTATGTCTGCACCAAGGACATTTTATTGAAAGAGACAATAATTTCTGTTCTGAGAGAAACTTGAAGATACACAATCTAATCCCCCCCCCAACAGATCCAGGCAGCCTCCTGGCTCCTGGCCGTGGACTCTCTCGGAAAACCTTGGGGCTCTGTGTTCTTCCCCAGAGGCAGGGTGTTCGTGCATTTCTTTTCAGGAGCCCCGGCCTCTTGTGCGACTGGCTCTGCCTCCTTTGCTGCAGGCCTGGTGAAGGCCCTGCCCGGGCCTGCTGGCTGCGTGGGTTAGAGACAGTATCGGGGGGAACTTTGTGTGGTGGCTGCTGTAAGAAGCAGCCTGTCCACGTGGAAAGGGGATCAGTCCGAGACAGAGGTCGGCAAACTCCAGCCTGCTGTGAGTTGGACTGGAACACATCACCTCCGTCTATGGGTCATGACCTCTGGCTGCTTTCACACTGCGGCGCGGATAAAAGAGGTGCTCTCTGGCCCTGTACCAAAGAGGCCCCCCAACCTTGGTCTGAGGCTCTGGAAGGCGCCCAGATAACCCAGGACTTGAAAACACACTCGGCACAGTCTGTCGGTGGGAGCAAGCTTGGCAGTGGTTGGCGTAGTCCTTTCCTAGAGCTGCCATAACAAATGACCTCAAACCTGTTGGTTCAGAACAATAAGGATTGATTCTCAATTTTGGAGGCTTGAAGTCCAAAATCAAGGTGCCATTCACCCCCCCCCCCCCCATTTCCCCCCCAAGGCTTTAAAGCAGTGGTTCTCAACCTTCCTGATGCCACAACCCTTTAATGCAGTTCCTCATGTTGTGGTGACCCCCAACCATAAAATTATTTTCGCTGCTACTTCATAACCGTAATGTTGCTGCTGTTAACGAATCGGAGTGTAAATACCTGTGTTTTCCGATGGTCTTAGGCAGCGGTTCTCATGTAATAAGATATCCATGATCATTCTATACGTTGCTTGCCACAGACCTGGAATCAACCATTTGTTCAGGAAGTCTTGTATTCCTTAATGGGAAATACATTTATAGGCCACGCTCTTGGCATTTTAAGGGGAGAAAAGCATGCACTCTAGATTGGGCAGTCTGGGAGACCAGTAAAATAAAACGCTAGCAGGGTGCCCTAAGACCATCGGAAAACACAGATATTTACATTACAATTCATCAACAGTAGCAACATTACAGTTATGAAGGAGCACCGGAAATGGGAACTGTGGTAAAGGGCCGCGGCATCAGAAAGGTTGAGAACCACTGCTCTGAGGGGAGAGTGCTTCCTGCCTCTTCCGGCTTCGGGAGGCCCAGTGTCCTTGGCTTGTGGCTGCATCACTGCCACCGTCTTCACGTGGCCTTCGCCTCCCTGTGTCTCTGTGTGCTTCCCGTTATAAGGATACCAGTCATTGGGTTTAGGGTAAGGTGACCAAACCTTTTTGCAAAATTCGGGACTTTTTTAAAACGCCGCAGGACGCGGGACAGATTGTTAAAAGGCGGGACTGTCCCGCCAAAAGCGAGACATCTGGTCACCTTAGTTTAGGGGGCCAGCTGAATACTCTGTCATGACTTCATCTTGAAGCTAATTCTATCTCCAAAGTCCCTTTCTCCAAATAAAAGTCCCTTGCCTCCACCGTCCCCACGGCTGACGTCGCTAACCTGCCCCGTGGGGACTGTGCTTGTCTCCAGGTGCATCGCGGGCTGCTGCTTCATCCCCTTCTGCGTGGACGCCCTGCAGGACGTGGACCATTACTGTCCCAACTGCAAAGCTCTCCTCGGCACCTACAAGCGTCTGTAGGACTCGGCCAGACCCGGAGGAGAGAGCCGTGCGTGTGGCAGGAAGTCCTTCCCTTCTCTCACCGCTCCACCCCTGACGGAGGAGGGTCCACCTCAGTGGTCTCATCTCTCTGTCTCTTCGTGTCTTCTTTTATTGGGGGGGAAATATCGCAAAAGCAACACACTTCCGGGCCCCAGAAACTGCTGCTTGGAGTCGTGCACAGGACATGCAAAGACATTGACCTTGAGGACTGGGTCAAGGGCTTTCCCGCCTGCCCACGACCCAAGCCGTCCATCCAACTGTGATCGTTGCCCCTCCTGGATATCTTCTGGTGATTCGCCTTGCCAGCTTCTTTCCTCACCTCCGTGGGCCTTTCCGGGGGCGGCTCGGACTGAGGAGCCGCAGGCGGCTTTGTTTCCGAGGCCGCCGTGGCCCGGATAGGACTAAGCCAGCCTGTAGCGCTGCCATCGCACCCTCTGTCCTCACGTCTGACGGCAGCAGTCTTGCCTTAAGGCCTCGGCTCTCGGATTCTGTAACCGCAGGCTTTCTGCTCGCACGAAAATCCACTTTCATTTTTTTTTTACTTCGTTTTTAACGACATGGAGGGGACCACGCCCAGCCCCCCGCCCCACAGGAGCTCGCTAGGGACACTGCGCTGGCTCCCGTCGCGGGCCGGCTTCCCTCCGTTCTGGGTGCCAGACCCTCAGCCACTTTTCACGAAGGGCTTTTTCTTGTGGAGAGATTATTATTTGTATGAACCGTTTTTAGTACCCTTTGGCCTTAAACTGCCTCGGAACGTGATTTTGACAGAAGGGGTTTTATAGAACCATTTTCCGTGGCCGTATAATTGGTGTCATTTTCCCTTTTGCCAGGGCACTCTCGTATAAATATATCTATTTTTTTCCTCAATAGAAAAAGCCATGGGGAACTGCATCCCCGGCCTTCCCTTGGGCTTCAGTGTGGTCCTTACGAACCTCTGTCAGGGAACTCAGAGCCGGGCCCCTTTTGGGGGTGTGTTTGGAAAGACGAGGAAAAGCACGTGTGAGCATGTCGGGTTCCCTGGTGCTGGAGAGCGTGGGCCCTGAGTGATTTCAAAGGAATCTAAAGTCTGGTTTTAGTTTTCCGAAGTAGAATTCGTTGTATAGCCTCGGGAGGCATGATTTCTGGGACTCCAGCAGCAAGCCAGGCTCCTCGGGCGGCTGCTGCGTCATCTCTGAAATCGAGACAAAGCCGGACTCGACTTCCCCGAGTCCCCATTTTGATACTAAGTAGGTCCAAGGAGTGCATGTGAATAATACCATTTAGAAATCAAGCCTCGTCCTTGTGGAAAATCTGTGTTACCGGCTGAGAATTAGTCATGATCATTGATTCAGCGCATTCATTTGATGTTTTGGAAGTTTCAGTAATTATTTTTTTTCTCAACGAATATGGATACTACATTGTACTTTGGTGTTTATATCTGCTTTAAAAAAATAAATAAATAAATAAAGTCTTTGGTTCACGTGGTGAACTATTTATCTGCTCTTCCCGTGCGAAGGAAGGCCTTGTGCTTCTAGTCCCCGTGACCAGGGACCTTTATCTGCCCCGTCGCAGTAGAATTTGGACCCACTGCGTAGCCCGCGGTGCCAAGATGCAGACACTGAGCTGGGTGGGTTGCTGGTGAGTCCGATTTGAGCGTTAGGCTGTTGGGACTCAACAGGCGTCATCGGTGGCAGCCAGCCACAGCTTTCGAGTTTTAATAAAACGCACAGAAGAGAGCTGTCCCCATTCATTCTCTGAACAACACACGCTTTGTTCACGTGTCCGGGTGGCTGTGGCCGCTGAAAGGAGAGCTTTGTCACCCGCAGGGAGTGGGACTGCCATCCTCCCTTCCCTACCTGGCGACACGGCTTCCTTCTGGCAGATGCAGGAGAATAATGTCCTCGGTGTGGCGAACGTCGTCATTTAAACCCATCTTAGGGTCTCGGAAAAGTGCCCCTCCCTCAGTTTGGGTCCTGTTGTTTTCCTTTTCATTTGACAAAATGGAGAGCCATGCATATTCAGCAGTTTGTTCAGATGGTGGTCCAGGGAGGGTTTCCAAGCTGCTATTAATTACGTATGCAAAGTCTTCAAAACAAGAGCCCTGCTTCAGGGGCCATGAGTTATCCGGTGGGACCTTTAGTGTCAGATGCCTGGAGACTCCCTCCCGAACCCGGGCTCCGCTGGGCACTTATTGGACCTGCCATTTCATTGTTCTGTGTACAAGGCTCACTCCTGTCTGTGTACCAACTTAAGGCTCTTCCGTTCTGCCACTGTTTGTTAGGGATGTTGGCGTGCAAAGACTGAGTCACATTCGATTAATAAAGGTGTTTGTATCTATCGATCTCAGCGAAGAATTCTACCAATTTCTGAACCCCACATGGCTGTGTTTCATATACACCGTTAGGCCATCGAGGTGAGGTGACCTTGTATGGAAGAGTTGTCTTGTTCACAAAACCGATTCAGTTATTGCATCTAGCTAAGCCAACTTGAAGCACATGACCGATTCCTGGCAGATCACAGCACTGCCCATGGAAAAAAAAATTTTTTTTTCTGGCACAACTGGCTTCCCAGTGGCTATTGCGAACACTTCAATAGGCACCGAACTATTTCTAAATGTGGCGTCCTACGCCACATGGCCTCGGTTTTCTTCCCAGTGACAGCCTCTTATGTATGGGATGATAAAATCCTTCTGACTTTCTGGGGTCAAAGGTCTCCGTTAGGAGTAAGTATGGAGCTTGTACTTTGACTTCCAAAGTTCCCATTTGCATTTTGAAGCCTTTTAAAGTTATCGCCTGCGTTTATGACTCACATGTTTACAATGAGTCATCTGTTTGTCAGAGACACATGAGGGATTGAAAATAGACCCAACCCAGTAAGGGTGATGAAAGAGAAAGGAGATTTTTAGTCCTAGAATTTTAAAGAAACAGGATTCTGAGTCTCAGAAAGATTAAAAACAACAACAACACAAAAACACTTCATGGCCTAACCTACAGTCTGATGCATTTACTTAACTGTTTTTGCGACTGTTCTCTGTGGTATTAGGAAAATGTTCACATGTTTAAGTACCCTTTTACCCCTAAAAATAAACTTTTTTCAGAGCAGTTTTAGGTTTATGGCAAATTGAGAAGAAAGAGCAGAGTTCCCATATGCCTCACACATGCCCAGATTCCCCCGTTAACAAATCCTCACCTGACTGGCCCATTCGGTACAACTGACAACCTACATTGATACACCATCCCCCCAAGCCTGTAGTTTGCATTGCAGCTCACTCTGGTGCGTGTGCAGTGGGTTTGGACAAATGCATAAGGACGTGTCCATCATTACAGCCTCACAGAGAGGAGCTCCAATGCCCTGCAAGTCCTCTCTTCCACCTGTTCATCCTCCCAACCCCCAGCCCCTGGCAACACCGATCCATCTGTCTATTGTCTCCACGGTTCTGCCTTTTCCCGAATGTCACACAGTGGGAACAGGGTTGTATCCTTTTCATCCCGGCTGCTCTCACTCATGCATTTAAGTCCTCTCCGTTCCTTCCTTTCTAGCGCTGAAGAGCGTTCCATTGTTCGGGTAAGCCACATATTGAATTACTTTTTTAAAAAATATATTTTTTATTGATATTTTACAGAGAGGAAGGGAGAGAGATAGAGAGCTAGGAACGTCGATGAGAGAGAAACATCGACCAGCTGCCTCTTGCACACCCCCTACCGGGGATGTGCCCGCAACCAAGGTACATGCCCCTGACCGGAATCGAACCCGGGACCTTTCAGTCCGCAGACCGACGCTCTATCCACTGAGCCAAACCGGTTTCGGCTTGAATTACTTCTGTTGTTGTTGTTGTTCATCTTCACCCAGGGATATTTCCCCATTGATTTTTGGAGAGAGGAGAAGGGACGGGGAGAGACAGAGAGGAAGAGAGACACATCAATTGGTTGCCTCCTACAGGCGCCTGCAACCAAGGTTCGTGCTCTTGATGGGAACTGAACTGGGACCCTTCAGTCTGAGGGCCAACGCTCTAGCCACTGGGCAATCTGGCTAGGACACATTTAAGTGCTTTTAGAGTCCTTAACACGGTAGTGTCTCACGTGATCTTGTACTGGATGTCCCAAATGGACAAAATCAACTTAGTGTGTCAACACCACGTGTCATCATGGTGTATGGTGGAGTTTTGAAACCTGTGGGTCTTTGGCTGTGTATGTGTGGGGGTCACAGGGCAAAGGGAGTGCCCAGGGCAACATCTGGTAGCCTCTGATCTGGCACATCATCCAGCTGTGGTCCTCATGTTTCTCGCTGACTGACCCCGGCCGTATTCGAGGTGTTGGATGGCCCGGGTACCAAACCCAGCCCTGCCTGGGAAGAGTGAGCAGTGGGCTCAGCCCTGCCCTGCCCACTTTCCTGGTGGCTTCTTTAAGACAAACAAAAAACCCCACTAAAACTCGCCTGACATTAACATGTGTAATTCAATGTCATGCAGTACATTCATGGTGTACAACCATCACCAAAACATTTCATCAGCCCACCTAAGACTCCACACCTCATCCCTCCCCACCCCTCAGCACCTGGCAGCACCACGTTCCCTCTTGTTCTTTGGATTTGCTTACTCTAGATATTTCTTTCCTATAAACGGAATCATGTAATATGTGCCCCGCTGTGTCTGGCTTCTTTCACTTAACATCATGTTTTTAAGGTTCATCCAGCACAGCAGGTGTCACGGCTTTGTTCCTTCCCCGCCCCCTTTTAATATTTTTATTGATTTTTAGATGTGGAGGAAGGGAGAGAGAGAGAGAGAGAGAAAGAGAAACATCGATGTGAGAGCAGAACGTTGATCGGCTGCCTCCTGCACACCCCCATATCCAGGATCAAGCCTGCAACCCGGGCATGTGAAGAGAACCAGGAACAGAACCGGCAGCCTTTCCGTGCATGGGACGCCGCTCCACCCACGGAGCACCACTGGCCAGGTTTGTGCTTTTGTCCCGTTTAGTGGGAGAATAACTGTGTGTTTATACCGTATTTTGCTGATGCCCCATCCACTGATGAATGTTTGGCCCTGCCACCTTTGGGCCAGCATAGGTAACGCTGCTGTGACGTTGGATCACGGGCCTTTGTATGGACATATGTTTTCATTCTCTTGGATGTGGAATTGCTGAGTCATGGAAATCCAGTTTAACTTGTTGAGGAGCTGCCCAGTGACGTCTTAAATGTTCCCTATTGCACAGCCACATCTGGCACGGCCGCCCATTGGCACGGCCCTGGAATAGAGAGAGAACTTTGCCATCGTCTCTCCCGAGAGCCACGGGAGCAGCCTGGTGGCAACAGAGCCAGATTCAGAGCAAGACTTGCGCCTCAGGCGGCCTGCTCCGCTCAGCTCCCTGGACCCCGCTCCGTCCTCCTGGGGCTCCCCCAGAGCCTGGAAAACCAGCAGGGGCTGTGGCCACATCTCAGCCTCTCTGTGTGGACCCTCTTTGGAGAAGGTGCGGTGAGCTCAAACACAGAGCCCTCAGATGTCCTGTGTGAAGTATGGTAGCAACCATACTTGGGTAAAAACTGCTGTTTGAATTTTAACCCTGCTCTTATAGGGTAGTTATCTCAGCTTCCAGGTGGAGACCTGGAGGCTAAGGCAGTTTTCCTGTGCCTGGGACCATAAATACAGGAGTTTGATTACCACTGGCTCAGTAGCTTCAGGGGTGGAAACTATAGATAACCTTTAGAGATTAACCTCTGAGTTCTGCTTCTGTATTATCGGCAAGATAGGGCCACATCCCAATGTTCCCAGCCTTTAGAATTTAGAACAAAAGAAAATTCCTGTGGTTTGAGCCTTTAAAATAGGGGTGTCGAACTCAATCAGAGAAGGGGCCAAAATCTAAAATCCAGCCTAAATCGCGGGCCGAATGGTTTACTGAACAGTCATAAACTGACAATGTCATAAACTGACAGCGGAGTGCAGTGATGACAGCGCGGTGCGGGCCACATTGCAAGGCCTGGCGGGCTGGATTTGGCCCGCGGGCCTTGTGTTTGACACATGTGCTTTAAAAGGACTGCCTACACCTGGGACAGTGCAGTCTCGTGGAGACCACCTGCGTGTGGTGCTCTTGCGGCCGTCCTGGCCAGTTCAATACATCCTTGCCTGCCTTTTTAAATTAATCATCAGCCTCTGGTGGTCTTATTTTAATTAATCAACACCTCCAGGGTTCGACCCCACAACACTGTGGGTCCTGTTGTCGTGTATGCACGGCGCTGCACACAGCTGCAAGGGGGCGGGGGGGGGGGGCATTAAACCAGAAAGCCTATCTTAACAAACTGGTGCAAACCGGGGAGGAAAAGCACCGGAGAACAGCCTGTGGTGGGGATTGTAGGTGGAGGGGGAGTGGAAGGGGTCCCTCATCCTCTGAAATTATCAATCATCCTGCCGTTTCCTCCCGCTGTGGAGGCAGCACGTGGGAGACGGAGCCCCGGAGCCTGACGGCGGTCCGAGGCAGGTCCCCCTGTTCCGTGTCGCCCCGGGGTTTAACAGGCAGCGGCTCCCTCTCCGGGCCCAGTCACCAGAGCCGTGTTCTCTGGAAGAGTGACGGCCCTAGAAACGAAATCTTTCTCCAGCTCGAGGTCGCCTGACTTCCGGTGAGTCAGCCGGAAGGCCCCGGCGGCTTCCAGTAATCGGGTGGACTCTGTGGGTGTGAACTCCCGTGGGTGTGACTGCCCGTCCCTGATCGGCAGGACCGCCCCCCCCCCCCCTGCCCGGAGGGCCTGATCCTCCCAGTGCCTGCCCCAGAGGGCACCTCCTCTGAGCCCGGGCCCCCCTGGCCACACCTGCTCTGTGGAGAAAGGGCAAGTGGGCAACCCCTGGCCCTCATTGTCAGGGCTCTCGGGGGGCGGGAATTCTGCTGCCTTGTTCTCAGGAGTCCCCGCGGAGAGGAGCAGGAGGGGAGCAGAGGCAGGGACCCCGCAGCCCTTCAGGCGGGTTTTCTAAGCTGTTGCCTGCCTTTCTCATTCATGTCTGAAACGGAGAGTACGTGCCCTTGGCCAGGAATCAAACCCAGGACCCTCTGGTGTGTGGGCCGACTCTCTAACCACTGAGCAACACCACCCAGGCCTATCAACACAGTGTGAAGACACACTTCAGGAAATATATTTCTGGAGGGAGGGGCCCAGGGACATATGCTCATGGCTCTGGCTTGTCCCCATGGTGTCGATGCTGCTCTTTGCTTTCCGTGGCAAGGCTCTCTGTCGACGTGGTGGGATCCGTGGTGACTGTGTCCACTCGGTCACGGGGACACAGCAGCAGGTGGAGACAGGCCCCTGGCTCTGGGGGATTGAGACAGGAACTTCGTCATTGCGGGATGGCTTTGCACGTGATGGTGAGGTTATGTGTTGCCTGCGAATGCTTCCTGGAATACCGTCTTCACCAGTCCCGCCAAGAGCGTCTCCAGGTGGAAAAGAAAGACGTCGCCGGTTTGCTGCTGAAGAGATGCAGGCACAGACTAAGCGTGATGTGCGGGGGCCGCCCGAGCAGCCCGCCGCAGAGGAGCGCCTTCTGGTCCTGAAACACACGGGGACCAGTTAGAACATAGACCCGGGCTCCTCCCCCGGAGCGCCCCGAGGGGCCCGGGAACACGGCTTTGTGTGTTCGGTGCTTCCGAAGGGCGGGCCGGGCTAGAAATGCTGCTCCATGCGGCCTGGGACCAGGTCAGCCAGAGGGAAGGAGCTGAGGGCCCGGCCAGGCAGAACCCCGACTTCACACAAGTGGCACCGGCCCAGTCACCCCTGGGGTGGGGGGTGCGGGGTGGGAGAGGCTGAGCAGAGTCCTTGGCCTCCACTCACCACGTGCCACACACGCCCCTCCGCTGTGACAACCAAAACGTGTCTCCAGACGTCGCTAAGCGTTCTCCCCGTTTGAGGACCCCGGGCTCAGCACAGGGGCCGGAGCAGACCCTTCTCACGTGGCTGACACGTAACACAGGCTCCTTTCCGCGGACAGGAATGGAGCGCTGACACGGAGGACAGCGTGGACGGACCTTGACGTCACGGTGCTCAGTGAGAGAAGCCAGACCCAGGC